>NC_057835.1:82089570-82781640 GCF_910594005.1 Cervus elaphus
GGCATAATGTGTTTTATAGTTCAGGGTAGAGACGAGCACTTATGGGGCAAGGGGGGCTTGCAAGGAGTTAAACGGTTTGAGACTAATTTGATGGTGGGAAAGATGTTTCTGTTGGTGCACCTGGCCCATCTACAGATGAGAGTACCCATGGGGACAGCAGGGACCCCGTCACCACGGCCCACAGCTCACAGGCCGAAGGACGTCAAGGGGACGCAGTAACGGCCCCGTTTGGGGGGCGGCATGGCCGACCTTGATTGCAGCAGGCTCAGAGAACGGCTGCCAGAGTCCAAGGGGAGAGGCAAAGTGACCGCGATGAAAGAGCTGCACTAGACTCTTTACAAATTAAATAAAGGAGACAATGAAGCCACAGCATTGTCCCATTCACTCGTTATTCCTGTACCTTGATTTAGAGTGTGGCTGTAAATAGGAGACCTTCCATTTTCCAGGCCCCAGATCCCTCGTCTTTAGAAAGAGGAGGCGTGTTTGTTCCCTCTCTTGGCTCAGGCTGCTTGCGTACATTATCATACACTGGACAGCTTAAAGAGCAAACACTCATTTCTCACAGTTCTGGAGGCTGCAACTTCAAGACCAGGGTGCCAACACGGGGTTCTGGTGAGGGTCGTCTCCCTGGCTTGGAGAAGCCTCCCTGCTTGATGTATCTTTGTGGGGTGGAGAGACACTGCTCTGGGGTCCTCACCCCTTAGGACACCAACCCTATCATGGAGCTCCACCCATTTCCACGACTTCATCTAAACCTCATGACCTCCCAATGCCCCCACCTCCAAATCCATCACATTAGGGATTGGGGCTTCCGTCTACAGATTCTGGGGGGAGACAAACATTCAGTCCAGGGAGGTCACCTCTAAGTTACCTTCTCCTTGACTATGTATATGAAGATTTCCTACGGCCAACAAATCAAATTCAAACCATCTGTCCAGTTTTCAAGACCTTCCACAATTGGGAGCCACCCAAGGTACCAGATTTTCTCATCACCTTCCTCAGGATAACCCCACTTCCCTTTAGACCAGTCTCTGCTCTGCCCTCCCTACAAAGTGTCAGCCTCTGAGTGTTAAGTTGCTTCAGTCATGTCCGACTCTTTGTGATCCTACGGACCATAGGCCGCCAGGCTCCCCTGACCATAGGGTTCTCCAGGCAAAATACTGGAGTGGGTTGCCACGCCCTCCTCCAGGGGATCTTCCCGACCCAGGGACCGAAGCCGCATCTCTTCCATCTCCTGCACTGGCAGGCGGGTCCCTTTACCCCTAGCGCCACCAGAAGCCATCACCTCCCTTTCTCTGATGCTCGTTCTCCTCGGGGCAGGACTGAGTTCTCCCCACTAACTCACGATCATTTCTTCAGGTCCCTGGATCACCTCACTGTAAAGAGTGACTTTAATACAAAGTTTTCATTCTGTGTAGTGAAGAGGAAGCTTGAGGATTTGCACTGAAAAGAATTTTAGAAGGGAAACTGTTGTTGCTTCCTATTGTTTTAGTTCATGTAAATGCCAGTTTTAAAAACTTGAAATTGAATATAATATGTACAAACTTTGTCCTGGAGCTACTGTTATTAGTCCAAAAAAAAATAAATCAAAGATTAACAGCATAGGAAAAGACAAAGGCTATCAATTTAAGATAAATTACAGCTGAATATATATAGGATCATACTTTATATCTTTACAAATACCAAGTGAATTCTCTGATATTTGTGGTAATATAAGAAAGCCACAGTATTAAGGATTTGCCATTCGTTGTAACATTTTGCTAAAAACCATTCTTATGTCTCCACATCAGGATTCAGTATCAAATATTTATTCAAAAAAATTCCAGTTTTGCTTCCTTGGACTTGAACTATGGCAATCTTTTAAGAAATTTTGAAGATGAAGGCAATAAAAGACATTCTCCCTTCTGATAATTATCCATGATAAGTCATTACTGATTGCTTTTATGGGCATAATGCATGATACAATTTAAAGAAACATCTGATGATCTGAAAGTACATCAAAAGAACAACAATATTCTAAAACCAGAACGCTTTTTATGCACCTTTATGACTGCTCCATTGGAATGCTTAATGGGTCTACGGATAATTTGGGATAAACAAAAGGCATAAGCAGACAGTTTATAAGTGAGAAAATGGAACCTTTGGAAAAAATGCTACTATCACTACTAATGACATAATAACTATTTTTCAACTATCCAAATGGTAATGGTTTTAATTGTAGTTGGTGCTAAAAGAGATGAGAGAACAGTACCTTCTAGAGTTGACAGCATCCTGGTTACTTGCGAGGTGCAGGGATGTGTGTGCTGGACAGCCTCCCCTCGCCTCCAGAGTCAGGCCCACCATCTGCTGCCCCGCTCGGAGCCCAGGGAGGCTGACCTTAACTGAGCATCTGTGGCCCCTGCCTCTGGCTTCCAGGCAGCCTCAACCCAAGGCAGACACCAGTAGGAGATCAGCAGGCAGGGATTCACGGGGATTGTCTCTCTGCTAAGAGACCACAGCTCGCAGCGAGTGGCCCTTTTCCAGAGCTGCAAGTCTTGCTAGTGTCAGGTAGCTGCTCCTCTTCCTGGCCACTTCCGGGTAAAGGATGGCAGTGACCTCTTACCGCTCAGCTCCTGATTTCCTCTGTCTCGGCCACACTCATAAGCTGTCACTGTGTTGAATCCCGTCCAGTCACCCCTTCTGAGTTTGCCATCCATTTTCTGCCAGACCCTAACATACACAGCACATCCCTGCATCCACTCTGGATCCTAACCCAGTAAAGATGTTTTTCGTTCTTATCAACTCCTCCCCATTCCCTTCTACAGCAAATGTCTGTTGTTTTTGCTTCCCCAGAATCCATTCAGTCTTTTTCTTGCACTGTATCCTACTTTTCCATTTCAGAACTACCTTTCCTCATCCATCGGGGCACAATTTAGATAAGGCTGATTTAGGACTTTTGTTGGAAATATGAGAGCAAAGAGCCTTCTGTTCACTGAGGCAGCCAGCTATAAAAACAAAACAAACAAAAAACACCCAGACAAAGCTGGAACTCTTGGGCCAAAGAAAAGGGCACTTGCTAGGGTATAAACCAACAAAGTGGAGAGGGTGCAAAAACATGTAGACGCAGGCCCGTTAGCCTTCTGTGAGCCCTGGAGCCCACCGTTGCTGAAGCTCACCCTTGGACACTGCTGTTATCAGAAGTGCTAGGTCCCCTTTTTTGTGCTCAAGCCGAGTTGAGCTTTCTGTCACTTGCAACTGAAAGATCCCAGACTAACAGGACTGCCCCTAAAACAAACACATGTGATTGGAGAGAGTAAAATTGGAGAGGGCGAGAGGCTGTGACTTCTGAACACTGCCGTCCAGCTTACAGTGCTGTTTTCACCAGGAAGCCTCACACACCCGGTCACGAGACACGGCCTGTGGCTTTTGTTTATTACAATCTCGGTGTCACCACCACCTGCATTGTCCCTTTGGTCCGTCGCAGTCTGCGAGAGATGGGACAATGCCACAGCAAACACACACTTTGTGTTGGAGTCGGTGGCTGGGACCCACGCATGAACTGATGCAAACAAAGAACAATGGTGGAAAACAGCCAGATACCCTGTTCAAGTGCCACTGAACCAGGCCTTCTCAGATGACAGGTTCATTGGCAGGAAAGCTGTTATTGCAACAATCATTATTCCCGTTTACCACCTATTAGAATGTGAGTCACTGGGAGGTCAGGCTGTCCCCAAAGCCACTGTTCCTGAGCACTCACAGTCAAGTTCAAGGAACAGCAATCAGGTGTTAGGACAGTGGCAAAGGCTTAATGCTTTGAAATCAAGAGGACGGTTAACTCCCAGGAGACTGCTGCAAAGTGAGTTTCACGATCTTCAACATATCACATCCCTTGGGAAAAGAAACCAGAGTGCCAGTGTTACCATGACCCCGGGTCCTTTCCGCTGCAGCTGCCCTCCCCGCATTCATGTCTACACACCTGTCCCCCTCCTGCCCAGCACTGTGCCTTGCACAAAACAGGTGCTCAGAAATGATGACGTTCAGAGCCTGCGGGCTTAAGAGTACGAATAAAAGGTGATATCTGAGAAGAACGCGCACAGAGCAGTTGCTCCAATCTTCGCTGTTATTATCACTGCTGCATGTGTGTGCGCTAAACCGCTCAGTCGTGTCTGACTCTGCAACCATACGGACTGTAGCCCACCAGGCTCCTCTGTCCATAGGATCTTACCGGCAAGATTACAATTGCTTTATTTGCAAACTATCTGTGTTAACAGTTAGGTCCATCAAAACCCACACAAATACCTTTTTAAAGCAACGATTCCGACTTCCTTACCTGCCAAGGAGACAGTTCTATTGTGCGTCTGAGTTATTTCCCCTGCCCTTCCCCTTCCCATGTACATATGAGAACCAAACTCCCCGGCCGCTTGCTCACTCATCCATCCAGACAATAGCCAGTGAGTGACCACCTGCATTTTGCCACATACTGGACTGTCTGTGGGGGAATCAAAGTTGCTGAAGACACACAGCCCTGCATAACGCAGACCTGCTGGAGACGGACAAGACATCCGAGAGAGAGACTCAGCCTGTGGAATGAGGCACCCGACTTCAGGGGCTGCAGCGCGTGCTGGGGAGGTCTGGGGAAGACGCCTGGATGGGGGATGTCGCCTTACCTTTTCTGCAAGCCAGCCGAGGTGCCTGATCTCCCGGCCCCCAGCAAGGCCCACTGAGCCCAGCTGCTCCCGGACCTCGGTGATCACGCGGGTCATCAGGTCACTGACGGTCGCATGGATGGCGCTGAACCAGGCCTGGGCCGTGGCAGCGTCCTTGCCCCTCAGGACCACTGTGTGCTTAGCATCTGGAGAGTGGATTTCCAGCTGCCTGGAGGAGCAGAGAGAGAAGGGTTAGGAGGTTCCCTGGCAGATTGTGTCACCGCAAGTCCTGAGCTACAAAGGCGAATTAATTTCTTTTTTCTATCATACATTTTATTTTTAATTTTTTTAGCTTTTTAATTAAGGGTTTTTTTGGAGTGGGTTGTGTTTCTTTTTTTTCCTTTTGGACTCTCCATGAAGCATGTGGGGTCTTAGTTCCCTGACCAGGGATCAACCTGGTGCTCCCTACAGTGGAAGCACGGAGTCTTAACCACTGGACTGCAGGGAAGTCCCTAACTGAGATTTTTAAATTTATTTTTTAATTGAATAAAAGTCTTTTAACTCTAGAGTGCTTTACAATTTTCAAAAGTTTCACATAGATGAGTTCATATCATCCTATGATAACCCCTTTCCCTCCCTCCTATCCCTACATATATCCCTATATATATATATATATCCCTCCTATCTCCCCACTAAAGTGAACTAATTCTTCATTTCTACTTTTAAGCTTCTTTTGCATGGCTTGGCTTATGGCCCCATCATCCATCCATCCATCCATCCATCCATCCATCCACTCACTCACCGACTCATCCGTAAGCACTGACTGCGTCTGGGCATTGGCTGACCTACTGAGGGCACAGCTATGCAGTCACCTAAATTAAGGATGCCTGGTCTTCCTGTTATCAGCTGTGTCTTATTAGCAGCATCCTATTAAGACTTCCAAGCTGTGAGCTGATATTAATCTGCCTTACTTCTCCATCCCCAGAGGACTTTAACAATATGCTCACATCCTAGCAGATGCTGGTGGGATGTAGACTGAAATACCTATTCACCTGCTTAATTCTACTCTTCATTATTAATTGTGAATATCTTAGCATCACAGATGACCAAAGTTTTGCATTCTTTAGGAATCCTGTCCGTGGCACATTTCCCTACCTCTTCATCTTTGTGCACGTGTAATGCAGGCTTCCCAGCTGGCTAAGTGGTAAAGAATCTGTCTGCTAAGAGGGCACGCAGGTTGGACCCCTGGGTCAGGAAGACCCCCTGGAGGAGGGCATGGCAACCCACTCCAGTGTCCTTGCCTGGAGAAGCCCATGGGCAGAGGAGCCTGGAGGGCCGCAGGCCATGGGGTCGCAGAGAGTCGGACATGGCTGAGCAGCTGGGCACGCGCACAGTGCAGGAGTGAACTGGCTGAGGGTGAGATCACAGCGGGGAAAGAGGTGCACTGAAAAGTGTTGTTTTGTTGTTGTTTTGGGTTTTGTTTGTTTGTTTGTTTGTTTAAGCTGCACTGGGAGGCTTTTGGGATTTTAGTCCCTGGACCAGTGATCGAACCTGAGCCCCCTGGTGGTGAAAGCTTGGAGTCCGAACCACTGGACCACCAGGAAATTCCCAAAGAGTTATATTTAAAGTCAAACTTCAAAGTTTATGCAAGAACTCCAGTGGGATCACCTGAGATTCAGTGTGAGATTTGCATACTGTAATTATATGGTAAAGGCAGACGTTCTTGACAGATGCTCTTGGTTTTTTTTATTGGGAAGCACTTACAGATTTACACAGCATTGGAAAATCAGGACAAAGAAGTCCAGCACACCAGTCACTCAGTTCACTCTGATAGTTCTATTCACTGAGTGAGTTCCGATCACTCATTCATGCAGTTTACTCATTCACTCATTCATGCAGTTTACTCATTCACTCATTCATGCAGTTTACTCATTCACTCATTTCATCCACTGTTTACTCTGATAGTTCTATTTATATAGCTGTAATATATTATAATATCAGGGCTTCCTAGGTGGCTCAGTGGTAAAGAATCCACCTGCTAACAAGAGATGTGGGTTTGATCCCTGGGTGGGAAAGATCCTCTGGAGGAGGAAATCGCAACTCACTCCAGTATTCTTGCCTGGGAAACCCCATGGAGGAGCCTGGTGGGCTACAGTCCATGGGGTCAAAAAAGAGTCATACCCAACTTAGTGACTAAACAACAACAATACGATATTAAAACCGGGGCCTTGGCACAATGTAAGTGTATAGCTGGACCCCATTTGCCACGTGTAGATTCATGTAAACACCACTGCAACCAGGGGACAGAACAGAAGCCACACGCTTTCCCCCCAGCCACCTCCAGGAGTCACAAGTGCTGCCCTCCCCCACCACCCCACATCCCCAACAAGCACTCCCCACATCTGTAATTTTATTGCAGAGAGAAAAATATACATTTTATTTACTCATTCATGTATGTATACAGGCAAATAAATCCCACTGATTAATTCGTGTTTGCACTAGAAAGACATAGGAACGGGGAATTTCAGAAGTGAATGAAATGATCCACGTATCAATTTCCTTTTATCCCTCAATAATAGTGGTAACATTCACTGAGTTTTTATTATGTATCAGGCAAAAATTTAAATCCTTTTATATTATTTTTTGTAATTTTCCTAACGGTCCTATGATTGCTATTATTAATCTCACACAATGGGCTTCCCTGGTGGCTCAGTTGGTAAAGATTCCTTCTGCAATGCAGGAGACCCTGGTTCGATTCCTGGGTGGGGAAGATCCCCTGGAGAAGGGAAAGGCTACCCACTCTGGTATTCTTGGGCTTCCCTGGTGGCTCAGCTGGTAAAGAATCTGCCCACAATGTGGGAGACCTGGGTTTGATCCCTGGGTCAGGAAGATCCCCTGGAGAAGGGAAAGGCTACCCACTCCAGTATTCTGGCCTGGAGAATTCCAAGGACTCTATAGTCCATGGGGTCGCAAAGAGTCAGACACAACTGAGCGACTTTCACTCTCACATTTCATATAATAGAATTAAAGGGGCTTCCCAGGTGGCCCAGGAATAAAGAATCTGCCTGCTAATGCAGGGAATGCAAGAGATATGGGCTCGATCCCTGAGTCAGGAAGATCCCCTGGAGGAGGAAACAGCAAGCCACTCCGGTGTTCTTGCCTGGAGAAACCCATGGTCAGAGGAGCCTGGCGGGCTACAGTCCATAGGGTTTCAAAGAATTTGGCACGACAGAGAGACTGAACAACAGCAAAGTTGGGAGGGACAGAGAATTGACCCAAGGCCAGAAAGCTGGTGATGTCGGGATTCAACCCATGTTGATAAGGCTCAGAAGGCCATGAATTTAAATACTGTGTTACACTGTCTCTCCTTTAGACGGGATGGCATCTAATAACGGTGCATCTGTTGTGTTCCACAGCTGTCCCAGGGCATCATCACCAACACGCTTGCGTGCTCAGCTTCTCAACTGTGTCTGACTCTGCAACCCCAAGGACTGTAGGCTGCCAGGCCTCTCGTCCTTGAGATTTTTCAGGCATGAATGCTGGAGTGGGTTGCCATTTACTCCGCCAGGAGATCATCACCAATAAACATGCCCAACAGTGTCCTCCTTAGCTCCTGAGTTTAAAGCAACAATTCTGCAGATCACCTGAAAATCAGAAGTCCCAATGTAACCTGGCCTCATTTACATTTGAAACCTGTCTTTTAGAGTGAGTAAACCTTTTTACTCATAAACTTTAATTACAGAAAAAGAAGGATTTATAAAGTAAAATATCTCTAGGGGAGTTTTAGCAATAATTAGCTTTTTTTTTTTTTTCCCAGTAAGAAATCTTCAAAACAAGTCTCCTTACTAAGAATCCAAAGGTTTCCTGTGATGAAACAGGGTATTTTTAAAATGACATTTGTCCTTACCAAGAAAAAAAATACTCTCAAGTCTCTCAGGCATTTTTCAGAGAAATGGTTGGTCAATGTATGGTGAGTTTTCATTCCCTCCCAAAGTTTTTGGAGAAGGAAATGGCAACCCCCGACAGTATTCTTACCTGGGAAATCCCATGGACAGAGGAGCCTGGAGGGCTGCAGTCCATGGGGTCGCAAGCGTCAGACACAACTTAGTGACTAAACCACCCCCACCACCAAAGGTTTGGCTCTTCATGAAGCTGACCAGCCAAGCACAGACTAGGCTTCTCCGAAAGCATTAATGAGGCTCGACTTGTTCTTTAAACTATTCTATCAATATCCACTATTCTAGGAATTTAAAACACACAGATGTTTTCTTAGAATATTTTCCTTTGAAAACCTGTTTTTTTTTTTTTTTTTTTTTAATGACAGCTTGGGACGCAGTTACTTGTCAGGAATCACACACACATGCAAAAACGATGCCAGCGAAAAAGAGAATATTTCTCTGTTGAGTTGCCAGCAAACCCAGAGGAAAGGCTAGTGAGGAGGGGGCCCATTTTCCCCAGATTCTGACAGCATTTATCTTTACTATTAACTTTTAAGTCAGCTTTTTTTTTTTTTTGGCCTCGATGCATGTGGGATCTTAGTTCCCTGATCAGGGATTGAACCCATACCCCCTGCACTGGAAGCATGTAGTCTTAACCACTGGACCACCAGGGAAACCCCTTAAGCCAGCTTTTAAAGTACAGCATATAGACAGAAAAGTGCACAGATTATAGTTTATAGCTTAAATGTATTTTCACAAAGGGAACACATTCGAGTCAAGCACCAGTCAGACCAAGAAGCAGAACATTACTGGTGCCCTAGACACTCTCCCCTTCCCGTTACTTCCCTTCAAATAACCCCTGTGAGGATTTCTGTCACCATAGACAGCTTCGTCTCAGCTTCGTCTGCAGTTCTCCTTGTTTTCATTTGTTGTTTTCCTTGCCTGTGCCAGCGGGGGATCGTGGAGAGGCCGAGGTTAAAGATCAAGTCCTGTGCCCTTTCGTGGTGGGTCTCAAAGTGTGACCACAGACTGGCAGGAACAGAATCTTCTGGGAACGCGTTAGGGATGCAGACTCTCAGTTCACACCTGGACCCACTGAATCAGGAGCTCTGGGAGTGAAGCCCAGCAAGGCTCCGCCACGCGGTGTTAGTCGTCAGTCGTGTCCGACTCTTTGTGACCCTGTGGACTGTAGCTCGCCAGGCTGCTCTGTCCATGGGATTCTCCAGGCAAGAACACAGGAGTGGGTTGCCATTTCCTTCTCTAAAGGATCTTCCTGACTCAGGGTTCCAACCCAGGTCTCCTGCATTGCAGGCAGATTCTTTATCGAACGAGCCACCACCTCCAGATAAATCTGATGCAATTTAAGTTTGAGAAGGGTGCTCTATAGATTCACAAGAAAAAAGCCCTGATCTTGGTCGTGTGCCAGGGTTCCCAGTGGCTGAGACGAACATGCTGAAAGGTGACCTGACTTCCCCTCAATAGTGTCAAAGAAGGAGCAGAGCGGACATAGAATAGAGGAGCCTGTGACTTTTTACAGTCAAACACAGCAGCAGCAGCAGTTCTCCAATGAAAGTATTCTTCAGGAACCTGGGAGTCGTTTATTATTATTTTTTAAAAAATCATTTAATTAAGTACAGATGTTTGGACCTCACTGCAAAGCTATTAAGAATTTCCGGAGGTTGAGGTCTGGGTAAATGCTTTACATGGTCCACAAATTACGTGGATTAAGGATCATGGTGGGCCTCTCCGAGCCCGAGCTCACGCCCCCCAAGGAGCTGGCCTGGAGGGGATCGTCACCAGAGGACAACACGGCAAAGAGCTCCTGGGGGTGTTTCGGCGACCCACCGCTGAGTGACAGACTACCCCAGAATCAGGCGGTTTGAGATGCCAAACTCTTGTTACCTCACAAAAGCTGCTTGAGTGTCTATGACATGGTAGCTGGGTTCCCCTGGAGAGCAAGAAGGAACTACAGTTCCTTTTATGAGCTGGTCTCCAAAGTCACACGGCATCACTTCTGGTTTATTCTTTGTGCTGCAAGTGAGTCACTAAGCCCAACGTATGCTCGTGAGGAAGAGTTAAGCTTCAGTTCTTGAAGGGAACAGAATCAAAGAATATGGGGACACCTTAAATCACCACAGAGAGGCTCTGGATGAAGCAAGGTTCTGGAAGAGAGTCGATCCTGAGTGTAAAGGGCGAGTGTTTGGGACTGTGAACCAGCAGACTAAAAAGAAAGCGCTTATAACATGTGAGTGAGGAGGAAGAAGGCTTGTTTCTGACAAAGCTGCAGCTTCAAGTTCTAAAAAGAGACAGGCTGTGGAGCGAGAGGGGGTCAGAGTCACCAGAGGGAGGAGAAGGAGCGTGTCTCTGACGGCCCGCGGGGGCTGTGCAGAGCCTCCAGAACAATGGTGGACTAAGACCCGCTGGCTTGTCTGACCCAGAACGGACGTCAATTGTTTGGGTAACAAACACAGAAGAATACAGTGATCTGCATTCACCTCTCCATCAGCTCAACAAAACTCAAAGGGGAGAAAGGAAGAAATGCACAAACTTTTTATTTTAATCCCTATAAACTCCACACACTAAAGCAGACAATGAGCATCTGGTAGCATGATAGTCCCCAGGAGCTCCAAGGGACAACACAAGATTCTGGTCAAGGTCATGGAGGGTCATGCCATTGGGTTGGCCGAAAAGTGCATTTGGGTTTTTTCTAAACATCTTATGGAAAAACTTCAATAACTTTCTGGCCAACCCAGTATATATATTTATTTCTTATTATATTACCTAGTACAAGTCTCAAAATTTTTCACTTAACCTCATTGTCAAAATGTAAATGTACTCAGTGCAATGCATGTCTTGGAGTAAAAGGAGAGACAGAGAAAGAAATTCCATTCCTGCGCTGGCCACGCTGTGGTTTTATCAGCAGTTTTTTTTTTTTTTTAACAATTTAAAACAATTTAAAAGCACAAGTATCGGGGGTAGTTGTTAAGCATGTGGCTGTGGGGGGTCAAGGCTGACTTTAAAACTTGCTGGCCGTGAGCCATGTTCCATAATCTCCCTAAGCTTCGATCTTCTTATCTGTAAAATGGCTCAATCTTGCCTCTCAAGATTATTGAAAACACAAAAGTGAGATAATGTGTGCATGAGATGTCATAGTGAAAAGCTAATCTTGATCAGTTCCAGTTTAGACTCTAGTTTACAATAAAGAGTCTTCCCAGTTTGGGTGCAAGCAAACGGCAGTGGTTCAGTGAGGCCAGAAGGAGAACCCTCCAGGGTGGGCTCTGGTGCAGTTCCTGTTCAGAGCACCTGCACTTGAAAAAGGCAAGCTCAGAAGAAACTAAAGAGTTAGGCAAGGCTATTTCCGGCATCTTGGAATGGAAAAAAATAACTTTGGGAGAGATGCATGAGTTTCCTGAGAGATTCTGGAGATCTGGGGCAAAGCTGAGTCTGCATTCTTCCCTCCACTTACGTATTTGTTCCACCTAAAAGGACTGTGTGAGGTTCACGCTCAGGGGCACATGTCCATGTGAGCTACAAGTGTCTGTTGAAGTCCCTTCACTTTCTGAACTGCCTGAGGTAAGCAGTGCCTCTGGGGGTGAAAAGAGATTGGGAATGGTTTCACCTTCCTAAAGTATTTTTCTGACAACATACCCGCAAAGAACCATTCTGTAGGGTCAAATATTTCAAGTAACTCACTTTTTAAAAGGGCACTTTCAACTCCAATAATTCTTCATCCATGTGTAAAAGAGAGATAAAGATGGAAGGAGATAAAGATGAGGAAATAAAGTAGAAAGAGGGGAGGGGGGAGGAGTGCGAGAAAGAAAGGGAACATGAAGACTTAGGGTGGAAAAATAACCAAGGGGTCTGTGAAAATGGCCCTGAGGTTGGGTGGCTGAGGTCATTAGAGCCCGAGAACCAAAAACGCCTGCCACAAGGGAAGTCAGAACTGCATGGGGCGGACAGTGAGAGCAGTATTGCATCACTGACGTGAAAATGACCCATATCAACGCCCGTGAGCCCTGGGGGAGGAAACGGCAACCCACTCCAGTATTCCTTTCTGGAGAATCCCATGGACAGAGGAGCCTGGTGGGCCACAGTCCATGGGGCTGCAAAAGTGTCAGTCGTGACTTAGGGACTAAAACAAATGCTTGTAAGTGTGGAGACTATACAGGTAGGTTCAACTAGGAGGGAAACTGAGTGACCGGACAAGGTAAGAAGGGAAACTTTCTTTATAATTTTTAAAAATAAAATGTTTTATTTCAAAAAATAGTTCTATACTAGATTTTATATATGGAGAAACATGTAAACAAACCGACATTCAGAAGAGCTACAATAGTCCCCCAAAGTCAATTTCTATAATTGAAGCCGTATCTTTACTATACGGATAGTACCAAAAAATGTTTGCAAGCCACATAAAAACACAGCCACATTACAAAAATTGTCTTATTCTGCCTAAATACAAATGCCAACAAGCAACCTAAGAACAGGATCAATCTTCGCAGACTATTAGAGCCAAAATGAATCAGCAAACATACTCACTTAAGAAGAGAAATTTTCATGGGATAACTGTATTTTTTGAATTTTGTTCCATGTGTATGCGTTGTGTATTCACTTTATTTGAACAGTAGAAGAGGAGGAGAAAGTGGGGGAGAAAAAGCAACAGGACTGGCCTGTTGGCTAAAGCAACCCTGTTCCAAAGCGCAGGCTCTGGAATTTATAATCTACGCTTCCTCACGGACATCTGTGGTTCTACAGGCCCACCTTACACCCCCGCCTCTTCTGATGACAGGCTTTACCTCCATCCTCAGTCTATGTGATCTGGGGCATCGATGGGCTAAAGGTGGCAGGGCCATTTGTCCAAGGAGATCCAGGCCCGGGGTTTCTTCAGGAGTCACTGTTGGGGTGATGCTTTCCTCAGCATGCGTACAGAGAGAACGGTTACAGTCATGGGTCTGCAGACGGCCATCTGGCCATCGAGAGGGGAGGGCTGCCGACAGATGAAGCCAATGTAGAGGAAAGCAGAGCTGAGAGATAAGACGCCTGATCCAGCCGCACCTGACCCTCAGTAGATCCCTGTTTTCTTCCATGTTCCCCTTTTGCAGAAGCCAATTTCAGTTGGGTAGTTTTCAAATACAACTAAAGGTCCTGATGCTTCAAGTTTCTTTTTTTTTTTTTTTTTGCCTCTTTGTTCAGGTCTTTATTCAAAATCAGCTGTCCAAAATGATTTGGCCTTTGTGGAATAAACAAATTTAAGTGTATGCAGTAGCCTTCTTTTCCTCTGAGGTGGGTTCCTTCTCAGCTGCTGGTTTCTTGGTCCCTGCAGCCTTTTTCCCCACTGTAGGCTTCTTCAGCGTCTTATCACCAACAGCCTTCTTTTCTTTGTTTCCCACCACAGGCTTCTTGCCCTTAACCCCCTTCTGATCTGATTTGGCTTCTAGTGCTTCTGCTGCCTTATCCATGCAGATTTTGTGGTTCTTGGCCTGTCGAAGAATGGTGTTCCAGTGTATGGTCTTTGCGTATGGGTTAAGCTTCAACATGATTCTCAGGTTTTTCAGAGGATTCTTCTTCAGGACTCTGCGATGAATCTTGCGTGGTGCTGGGAGTGCTCTTTGGATTTCTGGGCTTTTCGAGATTCTGCTAAGGTCTGTGTTGAGCATCTTGTGCATGGGGAGGTTGTAGCTACTCTTGAGGGAGGCTGCTTTATGCCAAGTGCCGTGCAGCTCATCTAACTTTCGGAAAGCACTTTCAGTCCAAACGCAGAAACGTCCCACATGACCACTAGGAGCAAGTTTCAAAACGTTCAGCTTGCTGACATTAAGCAGAGTAATTCCAGGGATGTTTCTGAAGGCCTTGATGATACCATTGTCTTCATTATAGATGATGCAGGGTCCCCTGCGCTGGATACGGCGACGGTTTCTCATTTTGCCTTTGCCAGCTCTCATTCACTGAGAGGCATAGAACTTTTTGATATTATTCCAGGCCTTAAGTTTCTTCAGAAGCAAAACGGCCTCCTTGGTCTTCTTGTAGCCTTCAACTTTATCTTCAACCACCAAAGGAAGTTCAGGAACTTCCTCTATATGATGACCTTTAGACATGACCAGTGCTGGTAAGGCTGAGGCAGCCAGTGCAGAGCAGATGGCATATCGCTTCTGCGTTGTATTCACTCTGCGGTGCCAACGTCGCCAGGTCTTGGTTGATGCAAACATGCAGCCCCCATGACACATATTTCCAAAAGCACCCTGATCAGAATGGTGAGTCCCGCCACCTCGAACCTTGGGAATTCGCGCCATAGCTTTGCCGGTACCCCAAGACTCGGCACTGGTTTGATGACCTGCTAATTCACTGACAGCATAGGGCTGTCTGTTGCTTTTGCACAAATTGGTGTGAACAAAGTTAACAACATCGGGTGGAATGGGAGCCTTGAACACAGCAGGCAAAGTGGCATTTTTGCCAGAGGACTCTGCTTTCCCGAGTACACTGCTGTCGTGGGCGAGCACACGCCATGGCAGGGAGAGGAGAAGGCCACGCTTCTCTCAACCCGGCGGCTCCCACAGGAAAAAAAAAGCTCAAGTTTCTTTATCCCTATAAAACAGGGATGATGATGATGATGAAAGTGATAATTATTATAATGAAGGTGACAATAATAACCTTCATGGGATTACTAAGGAACCAAATGAGATAACGAGGCTTCCCAGGTGGCACAGTGGTAAAGAATCCTCCTGCCAGTGCGAGAGATGCAGGAGACGAGTTCGATTCCTGGGCCGGGAAGATCCCCACGAGAAAGAAACGGCAACCCACTCCAGTATTCTCGCCTGGGAAATCCCATGGACAGAAGAGCCTGGTGGGTTACAGTCCATGATATCACAAACAGTTGGACACGACTGAGCATGCATGCATCAAATGAGATAATAACTGTGAACACGCTCTGTGACTTGTAAATCCTGATGTTGGGAGTTGTCATTTAAGCGTTTGGCATTTTAAGACTGCTGTTGGCTCAGTTACTGGGAAAAGAAAATCTACTAGTGGGTGTAATGTTTTATACATCTGGGCACATGGACACCTATAAACAAGTTAACTCTGTCTTAGCTACACTATGAGTAAACAGACAGTCATGGCTATTAAAACAGAAAATCCCAGTAAACCTCTTGGGTTACACAGTGGAGTTGGGAACATGCAGTGATTTCTTTACAGATGCACAAATATGCTGTGCGTATCTGGGAGTCTTCCAGGCACACACAGGTGTGTCGGGCGCTGAAGAGGCAAGTAGGAGGCATGGGTCCCTGCCCCTAAGAAACTCACTGTGTGCAGAAGGCTGAATATCTCCCCCAACCCGTGTCTATGCAGAAACTCAGAATGTGACTGATTTGAAAGAATCTTTTCAGAGTTAATGAAAGTAAGGATGATGGTGAGACCCTTATTTTATTAATCTACCCACGGGATGAGGATGGGTCTTGAATCCAATAAGAATGTCAGAGACGCCCAGACACGCAGAGTAGGCCAGGTGATGATGAGGAAGACGCTGGAGAGATGCATCAAGCCCAAGGGTTACCTGGGAGGGTTTCTCCCTCTCCGCTGCAGAAGGGACCAGCCCTGCCCATTCTTTGGCTTCACACTTCAGGCTTCCAAAACTGAAGCTTTTGTTTTAAGCTTTCCAGTCTGTGTCTATTTTGTTACAGCCGTCCTAGAAAACCGATACACCATGGAGCTATCTTCCTGTGCAGAGTTGAACAGGGCCGCACTAATGTTTAAAATATATGGATGCTTAGAGTCGAGACAGATATTTCATGATGACATCATTTGAATCACTACATTCACCAGGCCTTTGGCTAGAGCTGCACATTTGAACTTCCTGGTTAAATGACAGAAGATACCCCTTTTGTCATCTAAGTAGTTTGAGTGGAATATCTGTCACTTTCAACAGAAAGAGTCTGCAGTTACCTCTCCTTCCTGTCTTCAAGATGGTCTTCATAATACTCTAAGTTAATTTTTCCTGGGTTTCAATTATTATTTATGTTCATGCTATTTACTTGCTGCTTATTACTTGTATTTACATATGGGGTTGGCCAAAAGGCTCATTTGGGTTTTTCTACAATATCTGCTGAAAAACCCTAAAGAACTTTTTGGCCAGCCCAATACATGCACATCTTCTTGGAAACAAATAATATTTTGCAATTTTACTAACTGAAAATGAAATTATTATAGAGAAACTTGGAAAAAAATCAGTTTCAATCCTCTGCTTAGTTAAAACATGGTATTTTATCCTGGTTTTATTTTGTATAACTCAGTGCTTTATTACAAAGCAAACACCCATTTAACAAGAACAAGAAACAGCACTGCCAGCATCCTAGCTCACGCATGCTGCCTCTGAGTCACTGTCTCCACCCTCCACACAAATGCAACTGCTACTCTGATTGATGATAAATGTATCTATAAATCTCTCTCTCTCTTAACATAGATATGAAATGCAATGCTGACATACAAAACTTGAATATATAATAAATATAATATATTAACTATATTATAAATATAATATAATAAAACAATATAATAAATAAAACATAACTTGTAACTAAGTTACAATATAACTAATAAATAAAACATAACCTTTAACCGGGCAACTAAGGTTTCAAGTGACCTTTGCCCTCCAATGTGAGGCTGGAGAAAACACAGACGAATGTGCTTAGGCAGATGTGGCCTGTGGACTCGTAGCAACCACTGGGAGTCAAGTGGAATTCAAACCACATGCTGGTTGTTTCACACATCTGTGGTACTGGTGGCTGATAAAAATCTTCCCAACAGAAAAATCTGTGGCCACCGTTATCAGTGGCCACCTCTAGACAGTGGAGTTGTATATATAGTTATATGTGTGTGTGTGTGTGTGTGTGTGTGTGTGTGTGCACTCAGTCAGTCTTGTCCAATTCTTTGTGGCCCCGTGGACCGTAGCCCACCGGACCCCTCTGTCCATGGAATTCTCCAGGCAAGAGCACTGGAGTGGGTTGCCATTTCCTCCTCCAGGGGATCTTCCCGACCCAGGGATCAAACTCTCATTTCTTGTGTGTCCAGTTTGGCAGGCGGCTTCTTTACCACTGGGAAGTATTTACGTAGATATAAAATCTGCCTGCGGTGGGGGAGACCCAGGTCTGGTCCCCCAGGACATGCCTGAGTGACCGACAGGCACATACACGGTGCTAAAGGGACGCGTAGGCTGCAGACCACTCAGGACTGAGTCAGCCCTGCTTCCACTTCAGTGCGCGCTGGTATTAAAAAATCTTTTCCTTGGTAACATAATCTTACTCCTATCCACAGGCAGTTCTACAACCCAGAAAGAAAAAGAGAACCCTGCTGAAGGGAGAGGCATCCAGTCGCATGCTGGCTCACGGTAGGTGTACACTCAGTAAGTGGACTGAGCACTTAGTGAGGAAAAACAATCTAGACAACTTCTTTGAGAGCGGATGAGCCCGACATTTCTGGAGCTGGGGGGATGGGGCGGGGGGAAGGAGCAGACAGCCAGGCCGCAGATGAAGCTATTTTCAGCAGGCCGGGCTTTCCTAACGCTGGTCTTGTTCCCCAGCTGAACTGACCGCCGCTTGATGAATTGTGTTTATCTGTAGTTCAGCGATAAAGTTCTCCTTTAATTCCCTGCTGAATAGAAATATTTAGGGCAGTGCCACAGCTGTGTTTATTCTCACACTCTGCCACGGTTATGTAAATACTGCTTATGGAGCCATTTCTTATGGAGGCCCACACCAGCCCCGAGGAATCAGGCGCTGTCGAGACGTCTGCCAAGACACGCCATTTCCATGCAGCTTGGCGCGGCCTGTGAGTGATATCACAGCTTCTCAGAGTTCACTTGGCAAACCTCACAACAAAAGAGTAATTTTCTTCCCCTCTCACTCTCTCAAGGCTCTCACAAAGCCAAAGAACATTTCCCAGCATCCTCTACTTCCCCTGTTTAGAAACACGGGACGGACACACAAAACTTGAAAACTCCTAACAGGATATGAATAAATAAAACATAACTTGCTGCCTGGCAACGAAGGTTTCAGGTGACCTTTCCATTCAATGGGAGGTTGGAGAAAACAGACGAAGGGGGTCAGGAAGATGTGGCCTGTGGACTTGTAGCGATCCCTGGGAGTCAAGGGGAGCTCAGACTACATGTTTGTTTACTGTTTCACAAATCTATGAGGCTGGTGGTTGATAAAAAAACTTCCCAAGAGGCAAATCCATGGCACTCCTTCAATACTGGCTACTGCTAGTTGGTGGAATTCTAATGTATTTTTATTTCCACTTTTCTGGTTTTATACAATTTCTAAAATTTTTTTTGCAATGTAATCAGAAAAAAGTACTAGAAAAAAAGTTTAAGAAAATGAGTGCTTGCATGCCTTTGGCCATAATGTTGTTAGCGAAATGATTCATTAGGAAAATCAGTCTTAAGTGAAAAAAAGAAAGTGAAAGTTGCTCAGTTGTGTCTGACTCTTTGCAACCCCATGGACTGTACAGTCCATGGAATTCTCCAGGCCAGAAGAGCCACGCCCTTCTCCATGGGATCTTCCCAACCCAGGGACTGAACCCAGGGCTCCCGAATTGCCCGTGGATTCTTTACCATATGAGCCACCAGGGAAGCCCATGAGAAAAAGACAACACTAAAGAAAAGAAATCTGTTTTAAATCACTAAATCACATTAGTGTTGTAAGGTGAAAAAGACACCACCATAGAAAAAAAAAACAAAACAGATTCGTTAATAAAATCCCCAAAGTGGTTGTAGCTAAAAGATTTTAAAAGAAAGAGATAAAATATGGTAGTAACAATATTCAGAATGGGGATGAGCATTTGTCCTGTGGGGAGGTAAACCCCACCCCCAAGCGAGTGTATTTTTCTCCTTTTACCCTTACCACCCTCCTACGAGAGGAACGGTAGCAATGTGCCTACATTCTGGATAAGACACGGCACCTCCGAGGGGCGAGTTTGTTTGGTCTCCCAGGAGGCAAAGCTGGAACTGGAGCCAAAGTCCATCTAAATGCAAAGCTTGTACCTTAATCATTATGTTTGTAAAGACTGGTCAGTTGCATAAAGGAGAAGTGAATGTTTTTTACTCTGGCGGTTGCTCAGTATCTTTTGAACTCCCTTCCTACCTATTTGGAAAGTTTTTCCACCTTAAGTTGAGCTTCCCCAAGGTAGAAGCAGTTCTCAGCCTCCCTTGCGGCTAGGGCACAGAGCCGCTCACTCAGAAAGGCAGTTCTGAAGCAGGGTGTGTAAGAAGGTAGCTGCCTCCGGGACCCATCCTTTGGCATGCACGTGGTGGAGGTGCCCCGCTCTTCCTGGCAGCAGTGGTGGAGCCTGGCCAGTGCCGGGGTGTCGCAGTGCAAGCTGAGGCAGCCGTGTGGGCTGCAGTGGCAACAAGGCGCTTTTTCCAGAAGAGCTTTCACCGTGTGCTTGCATGTTGAACTTCTTAGTCTGGCTACATGAACTCTGAGAATATTGTTCGGTTGCTAAGTCGTGTCCAACTGTTTGTGATCCCATGGACTGCAGCACGCCAGACCTCCCTGTCCATCACTGTCTCCTGGAGTTTACTCAAATGCATGTCCATGGAGTCGATGATGCCATCCAACCATCTCATCCTCTGTCGCTCCCTTCTCCTGTCCTCAATCTTTCCTAGCATCAGGTTTTTTTTCCAATGAGTTGGCTCTTCACATCATTTCAGTTCAGTTCAGTTCAGTCGCTCAGTCGTATCCTACTCTTTGAGACCCCATGGACTACAGCACAGTCCCTGTCTATCCAATATTTTGGCCACCATTCTTCACATCAGGTGGCCAAATTGGAGTTTCAGCTTCAGCATCAGTCCTTTCAATGAATATTCAGGACTGATTTCCTTTAGGATGGACTGGTTGGATCTCCTTGCTATTCAAGGGACTCTCAAGAGTCTTCTCCAACACCACCATTCAAAAGCATCAATTCTTTGGCGCTCAGCTTTCTTTATGGTCCAGCTCTCACATCCATACATGACTACTGGAAAAACCATAGCTTTGAGATATGTGAACACCCTCTAGCCAGAGTAAATTCTACTGCTTAAAATGTCACTGCCTAGCTAAGAATGCAAATGCAGGAAGCTGGCTGCCATGAGGGAGCCCATGAGATCATCTATGGATGTGTCAAGTGCGAGCAGTTAATGGAAGAGAAGCCCGGAGAAGGTGTTCTGCTGTTTTTTCACAAAATCCCATTTCAAAAACAGGCCATGCATGATAGAGCACTCTGCTCAGCTCTGAGGGAACCTGACAATCTCTCCTGCATTGGCTCCGTTTCAGTGTTTCAGTGATACATAAATTTACAAAATATGTGAAGAACTTCAGCACTTTGGCCTCTCCTAGGAAACAGTGTCATTATCAAAGTTTTAGAAGAGGAGTTGGCTAATGTCAAACTAGAGAAAATATTTTGTTTTTCTTCTCTACACTTCATCTGTACCTCACAAAATATTCTGTGGTCTGACCTCACTCAACTGGATATTTCCTTTTTTTTTTTTTAAAGCCGTCTAAATACAGGTGTTCTGCAGGTTAAATAAATATACATTTGTCTCTAGAATATTAGTACCATATATTGACAAAATAAACAATCCACTCCACGGTTCAATCCAGAGCACAGCATTTGAAGTCTAAGGACCAAGTTTTGCTTCTTTTGAATTAGGTTAACTGGGCTAGGGTTGCCAGGTTTCACATATAACAATATAAGATGCCCGGTTAAATCTGAATTCCAGATAAACAATGAATAATTTTTTAGTGCATGTCACGTGCAATATCCAGTGGTGGAAATGGTATGACACACGTGGGTTAGAAATGTATAGAAAAGAAAACTGATTGGGACTTCATGATGGGTTAGCTGTGAGCAGTGAGGAAGCGGGGAAGAGTCGAGGAGGCTGCCCAGTTTTCTGGCTTGTACAACTGAATGAATGGCAGTGCCAATTACCAAGACAATAAAAAAATAAAGAAGGTCCAGGTTTGACAAGGAAGTAAAGTAACAGAGAAGTAAAGTACTTGAGTAAGAAGCACTTTACTCATGGAAGTAAAGTAGCATAGTCACACACCGCTCTCTGCCACGGGCGTGGCGGTGAGCATCAGTGGCACTCATGCTCACATTTCTAGAAATATCTAGAGAGCATTTTGACATGTAGCTCTGACACATACTTCTTTATTGCCCTACCCTACTGTCCATTTTGGTTCTCATTTTTGGTCACCTAATAATTTCTTTCAAGAGTCATCCTTTTATAGTTTATCTCCCTCACCAGATTATAAATTTCTTGAGGGCATGGCACAGACCAGCATTATCTTCATTTTATTCCCACTGCCTGACACATGGAGGCAGGTATATTCCATAAGTGTTGGCCTGTACTATTGGCTTAGGGAATATTCCTTAAGTATTGGCTAACTGAATGGATGGTTCTGTCTACTATGAAAGAGTGCCTCATCTCTGTGGTAATTTCCCTTCTAGTCAAAGTTCTGTAACAGCCTCCACTGGCTGTTTTTATTTTTGTTTTTTCCCTTACTAGAAATTAACCTTTCCAGTCTTTTTCGGGGGGGGGGGGGGGGGGATGGATTGCATTTAGTTTTTATTTTTAATGTGTATTTATTTGGGCAGGCTGTGGTGCGTGTGGGGTCTTAGTTTCCCAATCAGGGTGGAACCCACGCCCCCGGCATCGGAAGGGCAGAGCCCTAACACCAGCCTGCAAGGGGAGTTCCCAGCCTGTTTAGTCCTGAAGATTGGACTTTAATCCTATGGAACAAAGTGTCTTCAGTTCTAAGGCATAATCTTAGTATACTAAATAAGTCAAACAAGTTTTAAGGTCCCATGAGAAGGCTGGTTTACATGGGTATTGTGCAATAGCAATTCGCTCAGAAATATTTATTGCATTCTATTTCATATTATAATGTTTATCATACAACTTGCCATACATAATTTTCTTGGGCTAAAATAATCAATGTGTGGTCTTGTAAGCCTTTTTACCCAGATTAGATGTAAAAGGCAGCCTTGCAAATGCGTAAAACAGGCTAAAACAATGGCACAGAACTGAAGCAGCCAGGAATATTGGTTCAAAGTGCTCATCTTTGAGGGGTGAGGACAGCAGTGGATGCCCTCTAACTCATTTATGTCAGAGCTTTATGTAGAACAGCAAGATTTACTGATCTGACATATTTACAAAGTTGTGAGATGCCTTTTTCATTCGTTAACTTATCAATTACTTACTGAGTCTCTGGTACCTACTAAACACGGTGTTAGGCACAGGAGGGGAGGGGCAACTTGACATGGTTTGGGGTCCTATAATCACTGAGATTACAGCCTAGCAATCTTGGACAGGCATACACACTTTCTTACGCTTTCAAATAACATGAGAAATTCCTAACACAAGAGAAGAATCTGTATTCATCTGAGGAGCAGAGAATCTTTTGCTAAATTCTCAATAAATTATTTCAGCAGTAATTAACCACGTGAAGTTGGCGTCTGCTTACATACAGTAACAGCCCCAAAATATCGCTCAGCCGTTCAGTTTTAATTTCAACTAAGTCTTTCTTTTCAAAGAGGGAGGGGAAGAAAAGGGCAGAAGCAGTGCCTGCCTCTGGGCGTCAGCGGCTGTCGGGTCCGAGGACTCTTTTGCTGCCCCGTGGGCTGTAGCTGGCCAGGTTTCCCATTCCACGGAATTCTCCCGGCGAGAGGAGTGGAGGGGTTACCAACTGCATGTCTATGGCCCCCGCATAAATAAAGGTGGGTCAGCTGCGGAGGACGGCGCCTAAGCCATTAACACCCATGAAGCCTTCCACGAAGGTCATGAACAGCCACCGGCCAGCAGAGAACGTCAAAGAATGAGTGGTCAAAGAATTAGCAATCTAGAAGGCAGTTAGAGATCATTTAATCCAACCACTCACTTTAAACATAAAAAACAAAACAAAAACCTAACTCCTGGAAAAAGAGAAGTGATTCGGTCAAGGTCACACAGCTAGTAGTATTACTGAGCCTAGAACCGAACTTCCCAGCAGCCATGTTTATCCGCCTTCAGAGGACAGGGAAGAACGGAGAACCATGGCGTGCTAGAGGCAGATTCGACGTCCGCTACCGTTTTCCGGAGGGTTTGTCCTGAATTTGGGGACAGTTGCTTTTCCTGTAGTTGAAACACTCATTACAATGTTTTTAATAATAATAATAACCTCGTAGTTAAAAAAAATAAATTTGTGATTATTTCTTCATTTGTTGGCTGTGCTGGGTACTCGTTGCTACGTGCAAGCTTTCTCTAGTTGCGGCGAGCGGGCTTCTCAGCGCATTGGTTTCTCTCGATGTGGAGCAGAGGCTCTGGGCAGCCGGGTCAGCAGTCCCGACTGGTGGCTTCCAGCGCCGCCTCTGGATCGCGGCGCCGGGCTGAGCTGCCCTGGGGCGTGTGGGGTCTCCCCGGACCAGGGACCGAGTCTGTGGTCCCTGAATCGGGGGCAGACTCTTCACTACTAGACACCAGGGAAGCCCATAGAGTATTCTGTAGATATTTCACTGTCAAGGTATTTATGAAAATGACAGCTTCATAATTATTTTCTCCATGAAGCCTCTGCTCAAAGACACTTTCACCTCTTGTGTAGATAGCAATAATCATTTTCATTATGTGAAGGATTTAAACAAGCAGAAACAAATAAATCAGCTACCCACAAAATTGCTATGTAAAAAAAAATGTATATCGGAACTATCTAGACAAGTTTTAAATTGTCATGCAATTCTGCACTGGTTGCAAGAGAGGGTGAAAATCAGAATAATGCAAATGATCACCCCTCCTTTCAAAAGGTCACACTACACGAGATTCAATCTTCCTCATTATCACAGTACATTGCCAAGGTGTGGAGCAAGGTGGGAAGAGACTCAGTCTCTCTGTGAAGCAGCAAAGCTGTGGGTTAGATTTGATTTTGTTTTTACTTCATTAGTTTTTTTCCTATTTTTTTTTTTTAAAGAAAATAGATGTTAAAATAGTGGAACTGGGAAATTGTTGCAAATGAAGGAATTACAGCTTTCTACTCCTGGCATGAGAGTGGGGTGGGAGGGGGCGGGAAGGGGCGGGAGGGGAGAGAGACCTGCTAGGATGTGTCTGTGGGTACAGAGATGCGTGTGATGGAAAGGCAAAGGAGAGAACACCTAAGAACTAAGGTTAAACCCAGCAAATGAAAGTGCATTCTACTACGACCACTTGATTCATGAATTAATATGTGTATCTTTGGAGAAATGGGTCCTCCAGGTATTGAATTCCACAATATCCATACATGGGACTTCCCTAGCAGTCCAGTGGTTAAGACTCAATACTTCCAATGCAGGGGTGTGGGTTTGATCCCTGGTTGGGTAACTAGCATCCTTCATGCCACACAGCATGGCCAAAAATTAAAAATAAATAAAATAACAATAAGAATAACAAAATAATTTTTTAAAAAAGAAATACTTAAATACCCATACATGGATACAGGAGCCTTCTAGGCATGATGTGGGGTGGGATACAAAGAGAAGCTGGATGTCGTTCAAACCATTTACAGTCTAGTGAGGGGGACAAAACCAAAATAATTATACCGCATGGCAGAACAGGTGTGCCATTAAAGAAGCACAGATTATCCAAGGAAGGCTGCTAGATTGCAAGGATCAGGAAATACTTCTGGAAGACAAGGGCATTTGAGATGGGGCTAACGAAGCAAGAGGATTTTGACAGGTGGAGGAAGTGCATTCCAGTCTGGGGGTGGGGGGCCACGACCAGGGACAGAGGCATGGAAGCTGAGGATGTGCACACGCCGAAACAGTCCAGTTCACTGAAAGGTCTTTCTAGAACTGCATTCATTTTTAAATAGTGTTATTGAGTTACAATTAACACACAATAAACTGTACATAAGTGTACAAGACTTAATAAGACTTAGGCATATGTATTCCCCCCTCCCCAAGGACCCTTCCTCCCTTCATGTCTCTTACTATAGCTTAGTCTATGTTACTGAGTATTTTAATAAATGGAATCATACAGTATATATTCCTTCTTATCTGGCTTCTTCTACAGAGCACAATTATTTTGAGACTCATACATGTTGTAGCATGTGTCAGTAGGGCACTCTTTTTATTGCCAAGCAGTAATCATTGTATGGATACACCGTTGTTTATCTACCCTTTTGATAGATGTATGAGTCATTTGTAGTTTTGGGTTATTGCAAATAATACTGCTATGAACAATTGAACCTTTTTTATGGACACATGCTTTCATTTCTCTTGGGGAAACAGCTAGGAGTGTATTGCTGATTCATATGATAGATGCGTGTTTAACATTTTAAGGAATCAACAAACTGTGTACCAAAATGGTTGTAACAATTTTTCATTTCCGATCAGCATTGTATGGAGGTTCCAATTCTTGCAAACCCTTGTCAACACTTGATATGATCAGTCTTTTAAATTTTAGCCAGATTAATGTGTGTAGTGTTATCTCATTGTGGTTTTAATTTGCATGTCTGTAATGACTAATGATGTAGAACATCTTTTTATGTGCTTACTTCCTATCCATCCATCTTCTATGGTGAAGTGTCTATAAATTTTTGCTCTTAAAAATTGCATTATTCCTTTTTTATTATTAAGTTTAGAGAGGTTTTAATATATTATTCTGGATACAAGTCCTTTATCAGATATGGAGTCTGCAAATAGTTCCTTGTATTTTCATTATCTGAAGGATAGGCTTTTAATTTTAATGTAATTCAGCTTATCATTTTTTTTCTTTATGGATTGTGTTCTTGGTAGCCATATATAGAAACCTCTGCCTAACCCAAGTTCACAAAAGTCTCCTCTTATGTTTTTAAGTTTTACATTTAAGTTGATGATACATTTGAACTAATTTTTATATACAGCGTAAGATATGAATTCAAGGACATTTCTTTTTCACGTTTGGGTAGTCACTAAAAAGACTATCCTTTCTCCTACTTCTTTGCATGCCTGGTAGTTTTTTAGTAGATGCCAGACATTGTGAATTTTACCTTGTTGAGTTCTATGTATTTTTATATTGCTAAAAATATTCTTAACATTTTTTTTCTGGGACACAGTTATTTGGAAACCATTTGATCTTTTCAGGTGTGTATTTAAGGTCTGTGGCAGGACTGGTAGCGTTCCATCTGGGTGAATTCTGTCCTTCTGCTAAGGGGAGGTCTCCTGTGTCGTCCACCCCACGCCCTTGAGTCAGGACATTTTCCGGTCCCGCTGGTAGAACAGGCATAATTCCTGGCCTCGTGTGAGTGCTCAGCCGCATGACCTCTAACCCTTTGGGGCAGTTTTCCCCTTGGGCCTTTGTAGTTCCTCACACAGGTGCTCACCCCCTATTCAGCTAAGGACTCTTCAGATCTCCAGCATTCTTTCTGGGCTTCTCTTTCTTCCTGCTGTCTGCCCTGTGGATGCTAAGCTGTTTTGGTTTCCCTGGACTCTCAGCTCTGTCTTCCCAACTCAGGGAAACTTTCCGGCTTCACTGAGACTCCTTCTCCCTGTGCCATGGCTGGAAAATGCTCTCGAGACAGAAAGTATGGACGGCCTCAGGGGGTGCCCGGTTTGTTTCCTAGCTCTCAGGAATCACTGCCGGATACCCAACGTCCTGAGCCATATTTTGCCTGCTCTTTGAGTATTTCAGCTGGGAGCTTAAATCCAGTTCCTATAACTCTGTCTCAGTCAGAATGAAAACCTCGTGCCTTGCCTTTCAAGGTAAGTCTTTAAGACATACTGTTTTCAGTATGGTAGTGTCTATTCTGAAGGCATTATAGCACTTGCTATCTTTGATATCTAAGTGACAGATTAGACATACTCCATTCAGATCAGTTCAAAGACATTTAATGGGCAGTTTCTGTGTGCTTGGCATTGAGTTTATACAGATGGGAAAGTGATAGTCACTCACTCGTTCAACTCTTTGCAACTCATGGACTCTAGCCTGCCAGGCTCCTCTGTCCGTGGAATTCTCCAGGCAAAAATACTGGGGTGGGTTACCGTTTCCTTCTCCAGTGGATTTTCCTGAATCAAACCCAAAGAGCCTCTGCCTTCCTAACATCAGTTTACAGATACAGCAAATACCTTTGGAAGAAACTAATTATAGGATTTGCGTATAACCCATGCTTTTAATATTCCCTCCTTTTTTTCTTGTATCTGCCAAATGCCATCATTAGTTTTGCATCAAGGATAGTTTATTTCTTTGAAATAAGAGACTCAAGTCAGAGGATTTTACTGACTGTAGGCAGCGCTTAGGCTTAGACTTAGGGGCAGAAGGTGAAACTCTAGAGGCAACCGTTCTATGCTGATGACCTGTCGACTTCCCAGTTTCCCGCTATTCCTCTCCTGTAACCATAACAGAAAGCTGGCTCTGCTTTAGATGGGTGAAAACAAAGCCTCAATCTGTCCTGCCTTAGACCCGAGGAAACAAAGCTGGCCGGACCAAGGGTCTGAGGTTGACGACACTGAGGTGTGAGCTTACATCTTCGTGGTGCTTCCATTTTGAGATGAGCGTAAAAGTTGTTTGAAATAATGTGTTGACCTTTCATGAGCTGGAGCAGCTGACATTTGCCTGAATCTGAGCCAGGCTGGGTGCTGTTCTGAACGAGAAATCAGTTTTCCCAACTGCACTGAAGCAACTTTTTCTAATCATTTGTTAAAGCTTTGTTTCCAAGGCACTGAGTGAATTTAATTAATTTCGCCACTACCTTCCCCTCCTTAATAAATTCCTCACATGTGTGGATTCACTAGGAAATTGAATGTCATCTTTGGAAAACAAAACAACAACAAAAAAGGACAGTCAACTACAGGATGAGAGATTAGTTTGGTGAAAGCCCAGTGATAGAGTCAAAATGAAAGAGCCTCTCAAACTGTAATGAGGTGAATCTATTAATACAACAGCAGATTCTGTTGTAACAGGTGCGGGGAGGGGGTTGAGATTCAGCCTCTCACAGACCCCCAGGGGGTACGCTACTGCTGGCATCTCTCCACTGTACTTAGACATCAAGACAGCATCCTAAGATGCCGTTCAGGGCTCATCTCACCACTAAGGCACTGTCCTATCCTGGGAACCCTTCTCACCTGGACTTCAGTTTAGCATCGATACAAATTTTTCTCTAAAGTTCCTTTTAGCTCTTAAAAATGTGTCTTGTTCAGGACTTCCATGGTAGTCGAGTGGCTAAGATTCTGAGCTCCTGATGCAGGGGGCCTGGGGTTCGATGACTGATCGGGGGACTAGATCCCACACGCTGCAAAGATGAGTCTGCACGCCACGACTGAAGTATCTCACACACCTCAGTGAAGATCGAAAATCCCGTGTGCCACAACTAAGCCTTGGGGCAGCCAAACAAAATAAAAATAAATATTTTTAAAATGAAAAATATATTAATAAAATGGTTTGTGTTCTTGAAAGTATAGATCTAGCTTCCTTGTTCTCATGAATCTACCCACACTACTGGCAGACAAGTATTGAGCACCTACTCTGGGTCAGGCACTGAATAAGACAGTGACCAGCTAAGTCTGCACTAGATCGAACCCTGGCACTAAGAAATCAATTCAGAGAGAGAAGTGGGCAATGATAACAAGATGCCATACCTGCCACAAAGCTGCTTAAGCCAGCAGTTGTCAGGAGTACACAGGGGCTGGGAATCGAACCGTATCTGGATACGAGGTGGGACGGGGGCGCCACCCTGTCGTGGGTCTCAGACGTGATGTGCGTCTAAGTCACCTGTGAGGCTTGTTAATCAGAGACCACCTGATCCCACCCTTGGACTTCCGAGAGTCTGCACATCTCTGCATGTTGCTGCTGGTGCTGATCTGGGACCATCCCTTGACCTGTTCTGTTATGAATCAGGCCGCATCGATTTTGGGACACAGAAATGAGCGGAGCATGGGTTTGCTCTGGAAGGGATGACTACAGGAGTCACAGCTCAACGGAAGACATAGGCTCCCCCTTTACCCCACGCAGAATGGTTAGGGCAACTTTGGAAGCGGGTTGAAGAGAGACAGAGTGTAATGAGACAGTGAGGTAATGGTTCCGTGCCATCTGAGCAGTCAAAGGGAGGGGCTCGAACCCAGATCTGCCCCTTACTGCCTTGGCCGTTGTTTGGTTGGAGTGTAATCTCTTTACAGTGCTGCGCTGGTTTCCGCTGTGCGCACACGGGTCTCCGCTCTCCCCTGAGCCTCCCTCCCACCACCGCCAACCCCGTCAAGCCGAGCCCCCTGCGCTATTCAGCAGCTTCCTACCAACTAGCTATTTTACACACAGTCGTGTGTGTATGTCACCGCTAATCCTCCAATCCATCCCACCTTCCTCCCCTTCGCTGTGTCTGCATCTCTATTCCTGCCCTGCAAACAGGTTCCTCTGCACCATTTTCCTAGATTCCATAGATAGGCGTTAATATATGACACTTGTTTTTCTCAGTCTTAGTCTTAATACAGTAAGTGCTGTAAAATGAAGGCTGTAGCAATGATTCTCCTGTCTGGAGAGAGGAAGACAGAAGAGACTTCTCGGAGTGGGTGGTACCTCCTCTGGTGTGATGATTAAAGAATGACCAGGAGTTTATGGGGTAGATCCGTTAGGGGTCAGTGGGTAGGGAGGTGAATGAATGGTTCTGGGTGGAAGGCATCACCAAGGTGTCAAGAAACACACTCCTTTATTCCTGAATACTTTCTGGTAAGTATGCATGTACTATAGCTTTGTGAAGATAATCAAATTTCTAATTCTTTGGGGAGAAACCTGGCTGTTTCAGGAATTCCTATGTACTACTGCTCTGTGAATCAACCAAAAGACAGGTTTCAATGGAAAGTTCACGGTGAACATAGACTACAAAGTTCTAAGTTCCAGATCTGCCTCCTAGCAGCTCTGCCACATTTGGAGGTCATATACATAGGTCCTTTCCATTTTAAGCAACCCTGTCCTATAGCATATCATCATCGCTACTATTCTACACATGGGGAGTTGCTTTGCTCTGGTTGTTATTTAGTCGCAAAGTCATGACAGACAGGGAGACTGAGGCCCAAAGGGGCTGGATAAAACACTTGAGGTTATTAACTAGTGAATCCTGGCATAGCCAGTATTTGAGCTCCAGTCTACTGGACCAAGTTTTATATTTTGGAATTTTAGCTTTTGCTTGGTTATTTCAAAAGGGGATTTTTCATACTTAACCAATGATTAGACACACCAAGAAAATGTGTTAAAACTGCAGGTTCCCAGGTTCTTTATCCAGAAGCCCCAGTTCTGGGGTGCGGTCAGGAGCCTGTGTGTTTAGTCACTGACTCTCTCCTCCCCCTGTGAGTGGCCCTGAATCCTGGACGCTGGTAACACCACTTCCCTTCTTTGTCTCTTGAGCCTAAGAGAGCTTGCTCCCCTCTGAGAGGTCTCATCACCCCTGCTGGCATCTCAGCTCTTCCTTCACCGGTATAACCTATTCCCTGCCTTTAATCCCCTGCTTACAATGCCTAGAGGAGTCTGTTTTCCTGGTTGGACCTTGCATGAAATCCATTTGCAGGCTGAATTTTGATTTCCTGTGTGGAAGCCGTCCTCCTTGCTTGGATTATGTAGGCAGTGGACTGACAGCTGCAGAACCTGGAGCGGAACGAACTCCATCCGCCTCCAAGTGCCGGGAGCTGGGGTCTCCCAAGCTCCAGGACCCCCTGGGGGGGAGGGAGACTGGCTTCCCCAGGCCAGTCCCGGGGCCAGTCCGCCGCCCAGCCAGGCCCCCTGGGCTCAAACTCACGGCTCCTCAGGGATGAGTGATTCTAAGCCGCAGGACTAGGACATGCGATTAGAACAACAGCCACGTGGAAATAGCAAGGCTGCTCGCAGTACTAAAGCTATTTCAGGGCCTTCCTTGCGGGTCCAGTGGCTAAGACTCCGTGATCCCAACGCAGGGGGCCCGGGTTGGAGGCCTGGTCAGGGAACTAGATCCACACACTGCACCTAAGACCTGGCAGAGCCAAGTGTGTGTGTGTGTGTGTGTGTGTGTGTGTGTCCATGTGTATCTGTGTGTGTGTGGTGTGTGTGTCCATGTGTATCTGTGTGTGTGTGTGTCTGTGTGGTGTGTGTGTATGTCTGGTGTGTGTCTGTGTGGTGTGTGTGTATGTCTGGTGTGTGTCTGTGTGTGTGTGGTGTCTGTGTATGTGTGTATGTGTGTCTGTGTGTGCTGTGTGTGTGTGTCCATGTGTATCTTTGTGTGTGTGTGTCTGTGTGGTGTGTGTCTATGTGTCTGTGTGTGGTGTGTGTCCATGTGTATCTTTGTGTGTGTGTGTCTGTGTGGTGTGTCTGTGTGTGTGTGGGGTGTGTGTGTGTGTGTCCATGTGTATCTGTGTGTGTGTGTGTCTGTGTGTGGTGTGTGTGTGTATGGTGTGTGTCTGTGTGTGGTGTGTGTCTGTGTGTGTGTGGTGTGTGTGTGTGTATGTGTGTCTCTGTGTGTGTGGTGTGTGTGTCTGTGTGTGTGGTGTGTGTCTGTGTGTGATGTGTGTGTGTCTGTGTGGTGTGTGTGTCTGTGTGTGTGGTGTGTGTGTCTGTGTGTGTGGTGTGTGTGTCTGTGTGTGTGGTGTGTGTGTGGTGTGTGTCTGTGTGTGGTGTGTATGTGTGTGTGTGGTGTGTGTGTCTCTGTGTGGTGTGTGTTTCTGTGTGTGTGTGTGGTGTGTGTGTGTGTGTGTGTGTGTGGTGTGTGTCTGTGTGTCTGTGTGTGTGGTGTGTGTGTCTCTGTGTGTGTGTGTGTGGTGTGTGTGTGTGGTGTGTGTGTCTCTGTGTGTGTGTGGTGTGTGTGTTTGTGTGTGGTGTGTGTGTGTGTGGTGTGTGTGGTGTGTGTGGTGTGTGTGGTGTGTGTGTGGTGTGTGTGGTGTGTGTCTGTGTGTGTGGTGTGTGTCTGTGTGTGTGGTGTGTGATGTGTGGTGTGTGTGGTGTGTGTGCCTGTGTGTGTATGTGTCTGAGTGTGTGTGGTGTGTGTGTCTGTGTGTGTGTGGGTGTATAAAAGCTATTTCACTCTTGGAGAAGCCAACAGATATTCCCTTGAAAAAAAGAGTATGCTGCCCCTTTGGTCATAGTTAGAGGGTATCTTTCCTCTCATAAGTGGTGCCTCAGGGCTTTTGCAATCTAATACACTGACTGAGGCAACCACTGCAAAGAATTTTTCCATCTGGGGACCAGGAGTACTTTGACGAACTTCCGAGGCACCACACAGGTCAGAGTGGAAGAAATTCTAAAAACACGTTTGGCCCACCAGCGGTCACCTGCAGACTATTGGAACGCTGGATAAGGAAGATGAGAAACGCTTTCCTATCTCCTGAATCTTTCTTGGTTTCTTTTCCCCTCATCCATTCACCCACAAATGATAGCACTTCCCCAAAGCAGCAGCCATCACTGCAATACTTACGTCCAGCGATTATTTGTTCACGACCTGCCCTGGGCCAGTCACCAATGAGCAAAAGCAAACACGGCCGCTGAACTCAGGCCGCTGGCGGAGAGGCAGAAGGGAGTCAAATAAGACACAAATAAACGTAAAACCACCACATGGTAAGAGCTACGGAAGGATGATACGTGGAGACTCAGACGGGGAGCTTTGCGTTTCTTTGGGCCCCAACGAAGGGGTGAAGAGGTGTAGACATCTTCAATGAGGTATGTTTTTCTCTTACATTCTTCTTTTTTTTTTCCCTAGAGCACAGAGGCTCAGTAATCGTGGCTCACACGCTCAGCTGCCTGAGGCATGTGGGATCTTAGTTCCCTGACCAGGGACTGAACCTGGGTCCCCTGCATTGGCAGGTGGATTCTTAACCACGGGGCCACCAGGAAGATCCATTCTCTTACATTCTTACAGCTTCATACGTTGTGAACTACTTTAACATACATTATCTCACTTTCTTTTTCACATCAATTCTGCAATGACAAGATAAAAAAAAAGAAGCCTGAGAATTACTGTAAAGAATCTGATACAGATGAAAACCTGGGAGAATGGGGAAGGGACATTAGAGAGGAGATGGTCTTCAAGTTTGTTCTTCAAAAACTGGTGGTCTCTAGAGAGTGTCACACTGGGTGAAGTAAGTCAGACAGAGAAGGAGAAATATCGTATGACATCCCTTATGTGTGGAATCTAAAAAGAAATGATACAAATGAACTTACAAAACAGACAGAGACTCACAGACTTAGAAAATGAACCTATGGTTTCGGGGGGGAAGGGACAGTTACGGAGCCTGGGAAGGTCATGTACACACTGCTGTACTCAAAACGGACAACCAACAAGGACCTACTGTGCGCAGAGGGAGCTCTGCTCGGGGTCACGTGGCAGCCTGGATGGGAGGGGGTTTGGGGGAGAAGGGATACACGGATATGCATGGCTGGGTCCCTCAGCTGTTCACCTGAAACTACCAGAAAACTGTTAATTAGCTATACTCCAATACAAAGTTTAACGTTTGAAAAAAAATTAACAGACCAAAAACCTTAAGAGAAACACTGGTGGTCACGGGGATCCCCCGGCAGCCCAGTGGTTAGGCCTCAGTGCTCCCACTGCGATAGTCCAGGCTCAGTCCTGGTTGGGAACTATGACCCCACAAGCCTCAAGTCGTGACTGAAAAAAAAAGTGTTGGTCTTGTCTTCAAGTGCAAGTGTGTAATTATAATCTAAAAAGGCAGAAGTGACAAACGTACACACATCCTGATGTCTGAACTGCGGCGGGATTTGGTTATGCTGCAGTTACACCTAGTTTTGCTGAGGCAGGCAGAGACAATGCTTCCCCTTGAACAAAGGCGACCTCTAGACCCAGAGGGAAAGTGCGTTGGCCACCAGTAATAGCAGTCCCCCAAAGCAACAGCTCGAATCGCTTCAATGAAAGGGGCTTTTCACATGTTCTAAGTGTGAAGAGGCCCCACGGTCCTGCTTCTGGTACCTAAGTCATGCTCATTCACTTGGATGCCTTCAACTAAAAATAGGAAAAACAAAAAAGCAATTATTTTAGGCTCTAAATTAAAAACTATATAAAGTGGGAAAGAGAAAATTTCATTTACTTTTTTCCTCTATTTTTTCGTTAAAGGCATTTTTAGTTGAAAAAAGAATATTTACTGGTTTGTTCAGTCACTCAGTCGTGTCTGACTCTGCGACCCCATGGACTGCACCACGCCAGGCCTCCCTGTCCATCACCAACTCCCAGAGTTTACTCAGACTCATGTCCATTGAGTCGGTGATGCCATCCAACCATCTCATCCCCTGTTGTCCCCTTCTTCCCCTGCCCTCAATCTTTCCCAGCATCAGGTTCTTTTCCAATGAGTCAGTTCTTCCCATCAGGTGGCCAAAGTACTGGAGTTTCAGCTTTAGCATCAGTCCTTCCAATGAATATTCAGGATTGATTTCCTTTTAGAATGGACTGGTTGGATCTCCTTGCAGTCCAAGGGACTCTCAAGAGTCTTCTCCGACAACACAGATCAAAAGTATCAATTCTTCGGCGCTCAGCCTTCTTTATAGTCCAACTCTCACATCCATACATGACTATTGGAAAATCCCTAGCTTTGACTGTACAGACCTTTGTCACAAAGTAATGCCTCTGCTTTTTAATTTGCTGTCTAGATTTGTCCCAGTTTTTCTTCCTAGGAGCAAGCGTCTCAATTTTGTGGCTGCAGTCACCATCTGCAGTGATTCTGGAGTCCAAGAAAATAAAGTCAGCCACTGTTTCCAATGTTTCCCCATCTATTTGCCATGAAGTGATGGGACTGGATGTCTCCCAGTAAATGTGCTTCCCTGGTAGCTCAAAAGGTAAAGAACCTGCTTGCAATGAGGGAGCTCTGGGTTCCATCCCTGGGTGGGGAAGATCCCCTGGAAAAGGAAATGGCTACCCACTCCAGTATTCTTGCCTGAAGAATCCCCTTGGATAGAGGAGCCTGGAGGGCTACTGTCCACGGGGTAGCAAAGAGTCAGACATGACTGAGTGACTAACACTTCACCCAGTAAGTATCAATCAGCTTGACCGAATGGTTAGTGCATTTACATGATGATCACATTAGTAATGATGAGACAGGTTTACTGCAGTATTAAGTTATCCTGAAATTTCAGTCATCCAACATAACCAGACTTCACGAAAGTAACATGCTCTATGTTCAACAGGGTCTGAGGTGGACAGGGTGGGGATCTGCTAGGAAGCCTCCCCATTTTGTAGCTGTGCCTCCAAGAACACACATGCCCATCATTTCTGCTCATATTTTGTTAGCCAGAATTAGTCACAAAACTATAAGAAGCCCTGGAAATTCAGAGGAATAAGTGGACTCTTTGGTGAGCACTAGTCTCTCTGCCACTATAACCTATTTCCAGAACTCTACAAAACTGATCTCAAAGAACTTCCCTGGTGGTCCAGTGGCTAAGACTCCATGCTCCCAATACAGGGGGCCTGAGTTCGATCCCTGGTCAAGGAACTAGATCCCACCTGCCACAACTGAAAGTCTTCATTCTGCAACTGAAGATCCCACACAGCACAGTGGAGATAGCAGATCCCACCTCATGTGCTACAACTAAGACCCAGGGCAGCCAAACAAATAAATATGTAAATATTAAAAATAAAAGAAAACAAAACTGATCCAGAGAGAAGGGACTACCTTTGCAATAATTCCACAAACCATATAAAGGCTCAGAACTTCCTTTAAGCTCTCTCCCCTGCCTCTTTTTTTTTTTTTTTTCTTGAGTCTTCTACAGAAGAAGAGAGCAGAATGAGCACTGTCTGAGCTCCTACCACGTATCCAACAGTTTATGTGATGGAGATTATGAACAGGCTTATTCAGACTCATTGGACTCTCTTTATAATGTAGATTGCTTAAAAAACATATCCATCTTTCCAGATTCCCTTGCAGCTAGGGTTCCAGAGACATAAGATTATGTCAGATATAGCTTTTATCTATTCCCATGAGGTTTGGAAAGGCTGGACATACTCTGATGTTCTAACTGCCATTGCTGGCAAGCCAGGCTGGCAACGTAGAAAGGAAGAGGCAAAGGCAACTGGCTTGCAGCTGCAGTGTCTAATCGCCAGCTTTCAGGTACAAAGTTCCACACCCTGATCTCAATTTCCTGATTCCTGATCACTGCTCTGGTACTACATAACTTCAACAGTTTCAGGGGCAACCTCCTGATCCCCCACTTTCCTGATTACATCAGTTCTATAGAGTTCTGAGGGTCAGTAAGGGAGACCCAACCTAATGTCTTCCCATTTTTTTTTTGGTAAACAATGAATTCCTTATATTGAATCCCTCTCTGTTTAAGTTACCTTGACTGAAGGAAATGGCAACCCACTCCAGTATTCTTGCCTGGAGAATCCCATGGACAGAGGAGCCTGGAGGGCTACCGTACATGGGGTTGCAAAGAGATGGACATGACGCTTAGCACACAGCACACAGACTGGCTCCTATTTCTTCACTGTGATGTGACTGACAGCATTTGCTAAATACTGTTATATACACAGGCTCTTCTAACAACTTTCTAAGAACTCTTCATTGCTGAAATGAGTAAATGCGCACTTTCAGGAAATTTAGGTTTTAGTTAAAATAACTCTAAGCATAAATTTGTTTGAAGTCTCACATTTTAGCTTTGCAATTCAAGTGAATGAACTCCATAATAAATTCTACTCTCCCAAAATTAAGAGTACAATTCATGTTTCTAGAAGTACACACTTTCATTCAGTTGTCTTACATATTCCCTGATAAAACCTACTTTATCTAAGAGGCTATGCATATCTCATTTTGAGAGGCATTTAATCTGCATAACGATTCTGAAAAGAAGGTCTCATTATGCTCATTTTATAGGTGGATGACTGGGGCTTAGAGAGGTAACACAAGGTGTCCAAGATCTAAGAGCCAGGGTGTAAACCCAGTGCTCCTGTTGTCAAAGGCACAAGCTCTTTCCACTAAAACACAGAGACTTCTAGGAAGACTTCTAGGAAGCAGCAACTCATTAGTTCTTAGAAGCTCTGAACACTGGTTTGTAATGGAGGTTTGGTTAGTTCATTCAGCTCAACACTGGTATATACTAGTTAATTCTTTCCTCCTCCATAGACATCAAAAGCTCTAAGTATATGCCTCAAAATGGTACACTTCCTATCTTATAAAGAATTCAAAAAGAAAAGATGGATGGAACATAAGAAAAGCCTCTGCAGATCTAGAAAAAAATGACTAAAATACACATTCTCTATTGCTGGGCACCCATGAGCAGCACTATTATAATTCTGTGCAGACATGATGATAGATTTGTGAAGCATGGAAACCTGATGCAAACTGAAGTCAACAGGATCCTGAGGTTACTGTGATATCCACAACAGTATTTCGGTTTGAATTCCTACTCTGGCACACGCATGTGTTTTATTTTATCACTCTCCTTCTCTACATATCTGACAGCGAGCTAGAGGATTCTTCCATCAAGACTTATTAGAAAATGTTTATAAAAATGCAAGTGGCCTTGGCAGGAGTCTACCCCTTCTTAGTGATTCAAGTCCTGTCTCCTTCCTGGAGAAATTAAAGATACTATTTGCAACTTGACCTACTTCTTCAAACTGTCAGCTACTACAGATGTGGTATCAGACAGAAGCATATAAAATCAGGATAGGGTTTTCATCTACTAAACAGCTATTTCACACTTTCCAATATAATATTTCACCCAGGGCTTTCCCAGCACTTAATAAAACTACCTAAAAAATTCTTAATATATCTTCATGACACTGAAAGAATCTCTTGATAATCTTTTTAGGGGTGGTTATCTCTGGATAAGAAAAAAGGAAATGGGAAGAGATTAAGTAACTACTATGTGCCAGGCAATTAGGCACACAAATGGCAACCTGCTCCAGTATTCTTGCCAGGAGAATTCCATGGACAGAGGAGCCTAGTGGGCTACAGTTCACAGGGTCACAAGGAGTCGGACACGACTGAGCAACTTAACACTTGAACTTTAAAGTTGCTTCATTCCTAAAACAGCACAAACATAGAGACACTGTCATCCTTATTTTATATATTGAAAAAAAAAATTAAAGAAGCTAAGTAAGTTGACCAAAATCACGCAGATAGGAAGTAGAAATACTAGCAGTGAAACTCAGGTTGGCCTGGCCAAAGTCAATCATCTTTTCAAGACAACACAATGCATCCAGTAAAAAAAAAAAAAAAAAAAAAGGGAATATATATATATATATTTTACCAGAGAGCTTGAGAAAAACAGCTCCAAGAATTCTAACTTATGGGCCTAGTGTTTCGTTTCTAGGTAACATGAGGGAATATTTTCCACTTGCCTGAATATTTAATAACACAGGAAACAAAAACAAATTGCACTACTTGGCCTTCACTGTGTGTTTCATAACAGAAGTGGAGGAGAGGGTTTTATTCTAGGAAAAAAGGCACACTGAATTCCAAGTCAAAGTGTGTCCATAAAGGGTAAATGATGAGGCATTTTTGATGAGAGCAAATGAACGTTACAAAGATTCCCACTGACCAACAGCTGCTGCTCAAATGCACCTCCCACCGCCCCCAGCTCTGTCTGTCACCTTTTCAAGGGAGATTTCGCCCTCAAGAGCAGCCTGGCAGAGGGACGGCAGGGCTCAGTTGCCCCTCCAGCCCCAGCTCTGTTAAGCGGAAGAGGCCACCCCTGCAGACCCCTGCACTTTCTGAGGAGACAACAGTCATCATCAAGGCCACTTCTCAAGTACACTGCTTGGCCTGCTCCCTGTTTCTCTACCCTTCTCGCAGCTTCCAGCCTGAATAAAATCAACTGTCTTTTTCTCTAAACCTCTCAAATGACATCTCTATATCCAGGTCACATCACCGTGGTGAAAAGAAATCTTAACCAAACCTCTGGATTGTGTTAGTCACCCAGTTGTGTCCGACTCTTGGCAACCCCATGGACCATAGCCCACCAGGCTCCTCTGTCCTTAGAATTCCCCAGGCAAGAATACCAGAGTGGGCAACCATTCCCTTCTCCAGGTCTCCTGACTTGCAGGCAGATTCTTTACTGTCTGAGCCACCAGACAGGGCATAACTCCACTGATGAGGCAGGGATCTACGAGTATCACTGAGGGCCTGCCCAAGATGTTTCTATCCAACAAAGCCGGGAAACGAAGTGCTGACGTCAAGCACACTGTTCTTATGACTATTCATCACTTGTCACTTACACATCAGACCGACGATGTTCAGAAAGGCAGAGTGTAAACACACTTCTGTGATTTTTTGTTTCTATATTTGCCTCCAGATTAATTCGCTCCCTTCTCTGTCCTGCTCTGCGTTTCAAGATGTCAAACTCTATCACTCAGGCTCCCTAGCCTCGGCTCCTAGCTGTGTGCAGCTGATCAGAAGCATCATCTGATGATTCAAGGACGGAAGAGGAGAAAGGTTGAGGACGCTGCCCTGCCCACCCCTCCCTGGGCCACCACGTGTCTCCAGGGCGCTGGTCCTCCGCAGTTCCCTCTGCTCCTCAGTCCCAGGAGATGGGACCACCTTCCCACTGTTCCTAAGCCCTGGGTCCTTTTTCATCCATCACAGGTTCCTTGAACCCAGTGCATTCTTCAACAAATGGTCCCTACTTGGACTCTCAAATGAGGCAGTATCTCCGAAGACCTACACTTGTTTTTTGCCTCTGCCTACCCCCAACCCTGCACCAAAACACATCTGTCTGCAGAGCCATGCACCAAGGGCCAGGGCAGGAAATGGGGAAAATGCGTGTGGCACCGCGTCCGTGGCCACGGTGAGGTCTGGACGCCTTCTTTCACTTCATGCCTCCAGGCCCGCTTGATCATGACCTCCTGCAGATTCTCTCTCTTAAAATCTCTCAAATTCATCCAGCTTCTCTCCAGTGCCTCTGTCCTACTCTAGTAGCTGCCCGGATTATTTCCTGTCTCCATTTCTGCAAGAACCCCTCACGGCTCCCTAGCCTCCAGTCCTGGCCCTGCTTCCGTCCACACCTCACTGTGAGGCCTGAGAGCTCTCTGTTACATTGTTCCATGGCTCCAGACCCTCCAGGATAAAGTCCAACCATAAATTGGCTTACCCCGATTATGCCAGCCTTTCCAGACTCTTGACATGGTTTTCCCATCGACTGCTCCAAAAAGGACTGACTTCTCCCAGTTCTGCAACAGAACTACGTCCTTTCTTGCCTCGGTGCCTAGACTCGTACTATCTCCTTTGCCAAGAGTCCCTTCTCTGCCTCTCTACCCCTAACCACTGACCTAACTAACTTCTGATTTATGAGTCAGGTCTCTGCACAGACGTCACCCTCTCTGACAATCATTCCCCTTTGCCCTGCCTACCCCACTCCAAAACCTGGATTCCGGCTTAGGCAGCTGTCCTGAGAGGTAGCTTCCACAGTACCCTTCATCTCCCCAGTGTCTTTCCATGGAATCGCTCTGTCGTCCAGCGCTCTTGTCCCCACTCCCCACCTGATGGTAAGCTGCGTTGGGGAAGAACTCTATCACTGCTGTAGCCTCAGTATCTAGCAAAGAAGAACCAAAAACTATTCATTTAAAAGTTGAAATTAACAAGAGGAAACAGAAAGTTCCCTGGTGGTCCAGTGGCTAAGATGCTGTGCGCCCAATGCAGGGGGCCTGGGTTCAATCCCTGGCCAGGGAACTAGATTCAAATGCTACAATGAAGAGTTTACACTCCACAACTTTAAAAAAAAACAAACAGATCTCACATGCTGCCACGAAGATTGAAGATCCCGTGGGCCACAGCTAAGACCTGGCACAGTCAAATAAATAAATTAATTTTTAAAAAACAAAAGTGGAAAGAAATCTCAACCAGGTACTAATGGACTGGCGACGTCAAAATTCCTATTCGGGTATCATTTAGAAACAGGGGGTATCTGTCAATATATACAGGCCCCATATGCCCAAGTGGGTGTTTTATGAATGTGTCTGCAGTTCTCTGTGCCCCAAGCCCATCCTCTACTAAGGAAAATAAAATTCCATGTGTGTGTTGAAGGGAGGAAGGCAGGGGCTGCTCCTGAACCTTCCCCTCTCTCCCTATCCCCATGCCCGGGTAGGAGATGTCTACTTGAACAGAGAATGCCTCCATGAGAGCATTGGGGTTATTTTCAGAGGCTTCATTATCTCAGCTGGAAAATCCTGGGGCAGCTTTTTGCAAACCAAATGGAGTTCAATTAATACATCAAGAACAAAGGATTAAGACCTAAATATTGAGAATCAACATCAGCAAAAATCTCTCAGTACCCAGATCGTCAAGTTCAATGTCTCAAAGTGCTCTTAGGAAAGGGGAAACTGAGATTTTCCTGGAACAGTGTTTAGAGGAACAGGAATGGACTCAAATGAACTCACTTTACTGTGTATTGATGAAATCACAGAATCATGCCTGGCGAGCCCTCGCCTCAACTCTTTTTCTCAAGGCTAACTAAAGATAGTTAAATTCCCTTTTGTAATTTGCTTACCATTACTATTACTTCCTATTACTATTACTTACCATTACCATTACTTCCTTACCATTAGTAAGGAAGCCTTACTAATTCATCTCCCACTGATTAAAAATGTATGATAATTAGGATGAATACAGTACTAAAGTGTATCTATGAAGGAAACTGATGTTCTTAAAAATAACAAGACTATGAAAATGTTGTTTAAGCTCATTAAAATGAGCCTTTACTGCATTCTGTTGCATACAAAGATGCAAATTATGCAAGGGTTCTTATTAGGGAAAAAACAGTGGCTTGGCCACCCATGTTCATATCTTCTCCCCTAAAAGATCTCAGTTAAAAGATAGCAAAATAGGTACAAAACCCACAAGAAAATAAGACAGGCAAGAGTCCAATATGTGTTTGAAATACAGACAGCAGTGGAGCCAGGTGACGGGTATGGAGTAGAGCAAGGGGCAAGGAATTCAATGATACAACTTAGAGGGCTGAAGGCAGGATCTCAGTGATGTGTGAGCCCCCGGACTCTGCAAATACGCAGGGCTTGGAACCTCCAGAGAGAGAGCTGGGGTTGGTGCAGGCCAGAAAACAGTGTCCTGCACGAGTTCTGCACATTGAGTGGCGGGACGCTCCAAAAGCTGGTGGAGAGATGTTTCCTACTTTTCCCATCACCCGCGTCCAAGGAAAGAGAAGTGGTGCTTCTCTCTTAAGTGACTTCAACTTCCAAACACCAACATTTGCAGGATCGGAAGGTGTCTCTTAAAACCACTGACTTACCAAGCAACAACTGCACATGAATTCTCACCAATGATTAAGCCCCACACCCCAGGCACATAGGTTTCAACAGGCTTCTTAGTGTCTCTGTGTAAAAAAGGAACTGATAGCAAGGATCACCAGACATTTGAGGAGAACCTCCAGCAAGGAAGGTGAAATTGAAACAAATAGAACAAGGTAACTAGAAAAGCAAAGAGTGCAAAGAAACTAAATGAATTAATGCTCTACAAGAAGTAAGAGAAAATTTGGCACCCACAAAACGAGAACAAAATTCTCTTAATAAAAGGAACATTCAAAGAACAAAAAGAGCGGAAATATAATAGCTGAAATCTAAACAGGATACATTCATGAGAAAGGTCAAAAAATAAAGTGAAAAAAACATGATAAAGAGAAAGAAATAGACTTAGAAAATCAGTCCAGGAGGTCCAATACTCTTCCAACAGCAGAAGCAGAGACAGCGAAGGAAACAGAGGAGAATTTTATCCAATAGATAATAAAAGAAAATTTCCCAGATCTCAGAGATGAATCTCTGGATTAGTTTACAAAGGGGCTGCAGATTAATGATAAAACATATTGCTTTTTTATAAAATAAATCCTTTAGATTTACTTGATTTGTAAACTATCTGCCTTTATTGTTTTGTTAATATTTAAACTTTCATTTACTTTTAAAAGGGAGTGTCTTACAAATTTTCTTAGGTCTGTTATGAATGCTAAGAGGCATGCTGCCTTGCTTTGTCTCACTGTGTACACTTAGAAACAACATAACTGGGCCTCCCTGGTGGCTCAGTGGGAAAGAAGCCACCTGCCAGCGCAGGAGCCGTGGGTTCGATCCCTGATCCGGGAAGATCCACACGCTGCAGAACAACCAAGCCCGAGTGCCACAACTGCTGATGCTGTGTACAGGGGCGCATCTACTGAAACCACACACCCTGGAGCCCACACAAGGCTGCAGCAGAGATGCCACCACGATGCACCACAACTAGAGAGCAGACCTCGCAGCAGCGAAGACACAGCCAATGACAGATAAATAAATAAAATTATACAGAAAACTCCCTGGAGGCTCAGACAGTAAAGAATCCACCTGCAACGTGGGAGACCTGGGTTCGGTTCCTGGGTTGGGAAGAACCCCTGGAGGAGGGCATGGCAACCCACTCCAGTATTCTTGCTGGAGAATCCCATGGACAGAGGAGCCTGGTGGGCTATAGTCCATGGGTCGCAAAGAGTCAGACATGACTGAGCGACTAGGCACACACATATGTAACTGATTAGGACTTCCTATGTCAGATTTCTGACCAATTTAGCCCAACCTCCCTGAGTGCCCCCTTCCCAGCCATCTTTTGCTGAAATAAACTTTATATTCAGTTCTCCGCATTTCCCAAACGCAGGAGGTGAGAACAGTCAAAGCAAACACCAAGGCCATCTCTTGTTTTATCACATTTTTCCTACAGTAACAAAACATTCACTGGACTCGTCTAAGTAAGAAACAAGACCAGAGGCTTCCCTGGCGGTCCAGGTGGTTAAGAATCTGTCTCCCAAAGCAGGGGATGTGGGTTCAGCCCCTGGTCGGGAACTAAGACCGCACGTGGTGCAGGGCGACTCAGCCTTCCTGCCTCAGACACTGGGCCCAGTCACCCCAGATCCCACGCGGTGCAGCCCGAGAAGCCTGCGCACCGCCAGGAAGACCCAGCGCAGCCAAAGGGAGCAAGAAACAAGAGCAGACAGACAGGGAGATCAAGGCACAGGCGCAGACAGGAAGCGTGACCCAACCGGCGCTCTGGGTGGTGGCGGAGCCCGCACGTGCAAGCGAAAGGGGTGGCCCATCCAGAGGGTGACACTCACTTTGTCTTCAGTTTTCCACATGACAGTGAAGCTCAACTTACATTTTCAAACAAACTGAAAACTAGAACACTGACTTCTGTTCATGACCCACACAACTGACCACAAGCACTTCGCAGCCCTGCGAGGAGGCTTCCAGCAGGGTGGTCAGCGCCACCTCAGAGGCCCTCTGTGGCGAACACCTGGACACGCGGGGTGTGCGTGACAGGACAAGTTGGCTTGTTGAGGCTCTAATGTAATGCTGAGCTGGCGAGAAAGACAAGGCAACTCCTAGGTATTAAAAGAAAGGGTAGGAGAGCCTTGAAAACTAAGGGGTGAGCATTCAAGCTGACCGTGAGCACCCCTGGGAAACGGGGTGCAGGTGGGGTGGTGGCCAGGAATGCTGGGTGGGCGGAGGTCTTTCTAGATACACAGATGACATCTAAGATTTGGTGAGCCCAGGAGGTAGGAAACTGGAACTGACCTTTCTGCAGACACCCATTCGTTTCAATAGGCTAAAACCCTCTGTGAAACGATGTCTTACAAATAACTTCTGCTCAGCAGCTTGGTGAGATGACCCAGAAACTCCTCTCTGCTGGAAAGAGCCCCCCACCCTCACCCCCACCCCTCTTGCACCCAGGAATGAGGATATTTTGGTTGAAAGCTGTGTTTATGCTGTGGTTATGCTGCCAGGAATGAGAGGATATCCACATTAAGTCATCTAGTCATCACAGCAATCTTATGTGGTCGGTATTTTAAAATAAAGCACATCTTATAGATAAGGAACCCGGGAACCAGAGAGATTAGATACTTTGCTTAAAGTTGAAGGGAATGAGTGACAGAATTGGGATTCAAACCCATATTTTCTAACTTCAACACCACAGTTTTATTTGTTGATAATGGTTTTAATCTGGGCCTCTGTTTCAGATACTTAAACTGTGTCCACTTACAATAATACCATTATAAATTGATTTTACATTTTTTCCTTTGTTTCCAAAATGTTAACATCAATCATGATCTGCTGGTGATATTTTCAGTTATGAGGCCACCACGATGTGTCCAACCAAGACTGAAGAAAACAGAACCAAGAAAATACATGCTCTGTGAGCCTCTTACCAGGAGAAACACCGTTCACAAGCAAGGTCTTACTGTGGAGTGAAGATGGTTATAACACCTCATGATCGCTACTCTGGATGTACCACTGTGTACTCTGGCAGGGAGCTTTTCAATAGTATTCTTTTCTGAAAAAAATATTTAATCAATGTATATATTGGCTGTGAAGGGTCTCAGCTGTCTCAGCTGTGTCACGCGGGACCTTTCACTCTGGCTACGGCGTGTAAACCCCCCTCAGCTGTGGCACGCGGGACCTTTCACCCTGGTGTGGCGTGTAAAACCCCCTCAGCTGTGGCACGCGGGACCTTTCACCCTGGTGTGGCGTGTAAACCCCCCTCAGCTGTGGCACGCGGGACCTTTCACCCTGGTGAGGCGTGTAAACCCCCCTCAGCTGTGGCACGCGGGACCTTTCACCTTGGTGTGGCGTGTAAGCCCCCCTCAGCTGTGGCACGCCAGACCTTTCACTTTGGTGAGGCGTGTAAGTCCCCCTCAGCTGTGGCACGTGGGACCTTTCACCTTGGTGAGGTGTGTAAACCCCCCTCAGCTGTGGCACGCGGGACCTTTCACCTTGGTGTGGCGTGTAAATCCTCCTCAGCTGTGGCAAGTGGCGTGTAAACCCCCCTCAGGTATGGCACGTGGTGTGTAAACCCCCCTCAGCTGTGGCACGTGGGACCTTCCACCTTGGTGAGGCGTGTAAGCCCCCCTCAGCTGTGGCACGCAGGACCTTTCACCTTGGTGTGGCATGTAAACCCCTCTCAGCTGTGGCACACGGGACCTTTCACCTTGGTGTGGCGTGTAAACCCCCCTCAGCTGTGGAGTGTGGGAATCTGTGTCCCCAGCTAGGGATTAGACCCAGGCCCCCTGCTTCGGGAGTTCAGAGTCTTGTGCACTGGACACCAGGCGTGTCCTAATTGTCTTCAAGTTTAAAGAGTACAGTTGAGAATCTTACCTAAGCTCTGAGGGTGGAGGGGGACAGCAACATTGGAAAAGGAGAAAATAAGGCTAAACCAGTAAAATGATGACTCTTCCGTTGCAGGGGAGCCACTGAAACACCATCTGTTTATAGATGTGTAACTGAAGTTTTTGGCATCATCGAAAACTCTGAACAAGGGAGTAAGGGAGCAACTTCAGGGCGCCAGAACTGGAAAATGATTTAATTTGATCAGAAAAACTCAGCCCACTGTTCTGATTCCATCAGGAATAAGACCAGAGGGCAAGGGAGAGCCGCCTGGGAAACCCGGCCCATCTATACACAGGCCGAAGCAGGCAGGAGTCCCACTGGAGCAGAGACTGACACAACGGCCACCCTGGAGGAGGAAAGGGCAGCCCACTGCAGTGTTCCCGCCTGGAGAATCCCACGGACGAGGAGCCTCGTGGGCTACAGTCCATGGGGTCGCAAAGAGACCGGCACGACTGAGCAACTGACACTTGGATCTGGGAAGGCATGGCTTCCAGCTTCCTCATCTAAAATACATTTCTTAAGGTCGATTGGCGTATCTTGTCTTGGTAACCTTGGTGACAGCTGAATTTCTCACAGAGCTGGCCTACGTGGAAAGAATGCATTGCTTAGGTCACCTTGAAAGCCCTCTGTGGTTTTGTTACTTGGAGTTCTGGTATTCTACTTATTATTTACACTGGTCTTCCAATATGGCCTGCCCCTAATGGGGACACGAGGATCCTCCTATATGAGTGTTTCCATCTGCTTGACAATCGTACTGCCCGTTACAAGTGAATCCTGACTTGTTCGGTTAACAGGTATCCACCTCTTGACATTGGAGATGGGTCCACTGTGTCTCTAAGAGGTTTCTGATTCCCCGTGGCTGAAGTCTGGGTGCTGGACTGCGGTGACATCATTGAGGGAACTTTGCGGGAACAAACCCGTGCACACTATAGGATTTATCAAAGCATACCCTCTGAACCATGGAGTGCTGAGTGGAGCTCTTCCATTTGGGACCACAGCAACGCTTTCACTGTTGTAAACAGAGATGTACACTGTTTTTCACAAAAAGACTGTGCTTTGGGCTTCTCTGGTGGTCCAGTGGTTAAGAATCTACCTTGCAATGCAGCGCGATCCCTGGTCCAGGAAGATCCCACATAAGACTAAGCCCATGAACAGCTACTGAAGGCCGAACACCAAGAGCCCACACCCCACGAGAGAGAGGCCACCGCAGTGAGGAGCCCACGCCCCCTGAGAGAGGCCACCTCAGTGAGGAGCCCACGCCCCATGAGAGAGAGGCCTCCTCAGTGAGGAGCCCACGCCCCATGAGAGAGAGGCCTCCTCAGTGAGGAGCCCACACCCGAGAGAGGCCACCTCAGTGAGGAGCCCACACCCAAGAGAGGCCACCTCAGTGAGGAGCCCACGCCCCATGAGAGAGAGGCCACCTCAGTGAGGAGCCCACGCCCCCTGAGAGAGAGGCCACTGCAGTGAGGAGCCCACGCCCCCTGAGAGAGAGGCCACCTCAGTGAGGAGCCCACGCCCCACCAGAGAGGCCACCGCAGTGAGGAGCCCATGCCCCATGAGAGAGCCCACCGCAGTGAGGAGCCCACGCCCCCCCAGGAAAGCAGAGCCCCGCCCACTGCATCTGGAGAAAGCACGCTACAGCTAGGAAGAGCCACCACAGACACACATAAACAAACCTTTAAACAGAAACACTGTGCACCTTGCTCCACAGTTTAACCATGAGGATCTGCAGTAGGGTCTGCTACTATTAACATCACACAGAGTCATGAACCAAGTTCTGTATGTACCCCACCCTCCCTATCGGTTCGTCTGCTTTTAACCCAGTAATAGGCTGGGTAATGAATTCTTTTGATTTAAGTTTGCTGAGCCTGGCAGGATAGAACGGTGTTTTTCCTCTTATTTCCAAGACTATCTAGTGAATGATTTTTTAAAAAGAACTTTCTGAAGAGGTAAGAATACCCAAAATGGGCAGATAAATATGCCATTTATCAGTTATTAACATATCATATATTTTTGAATGCCTTCTTTGTATAAAGCAATGTTCTAGAAAGCTGAGATTTTTTTGGCAGTGTGCAGGTCTTTAACTTTTTTTAAGAAATAATTTCAAATTTATAGAAAACATGGCAAATGAGCAATGGTGCCAAGAATACATGAGTGCTCAGGTACACTCACTGTTAATACTTCCCTCCATGTTCTCTATCACTTGCTGCCTACCTCTCTTCATAATAACTTTTAGAAAGCTGGGATATTAAAATAAAAGCACAGGGCATCCCAGACCTCAAGGGTCTTCTGACTTTAGGAACTGGGTAATCACGTTAGAAACAAAAATCTTAAGTCATTATAAAGGAGGCTGTCATGAACGGACCATGTGCCGAGGCTGAAGGGTGGCTCGGAAGCTGCCGGGGAGGCGAGCGCAGGGCAGGCATGGGTGTTTAAGGGCTCCTGGGCGTAAACGACGGGGGGGCAGCAGAGCTGGCGGTTAGGAGAGACTGCAGAATCCCAGTGCTGAGGAGCTTCAATACTAGTGAAGGCGACAGGAAGCTGTTTTGACCAAATGGACAAAATCTGAATGTTTCACACTCCCTTGGCTGGCTGTAAGTAGGGCAGACGTCAGGGATGACAGAGGGCAAACCAGAAACTCGAAAAGTAGAGCAAGTGTTAGTTGCTGTTGTGTCCAACTCTTTTGTGACCCCGTGGACTGTAGCCCGCCAGGCTCCTCTGTCCATGGGATTCTCCAGGCAAGAATACTGGAGTGGGTAATCATTCCCTTCTCCAGGGGATCTTCCCAATCCAGGGATTGAAACTGGATTCAAACCAGGTTGAAACCAGACTTTGCCATCCGAGCCACCAGAGAAGCATCCAGTAAAAATCTGCCCAAATAGTGTAGACCAGGGGTGCCCGATCTTTTGGCACCAGGGGCCGGTTTCATGGCAGACAATTTTTCCACGGACCAGGGGTGGGAGGCAGGATGGTTTCAGGACGATTCACGCGGGTTACATTTGCTGTGCACTTTGTTTCTAATCTGACGCTGCTGTGGATCCTCAGCCCAGAGGCTGGAGATTTCAGTCTCGAGGATGCGGAGCAGTATGGGCCTGGACGAGGGCAGTGGCCATGAAGGCAAAGAGGGGACCATGAAACACAAGAGATATTTAAGAGGTGGAATTCAAAGAGAAAAAACTACTGCAACCTTGACAAGCAGCCCTAGCAGTGACATATTCTTGTGGATTCAGTTCCTGCTGGGTGACCTTTTTCATGGAAAGAGCAGCAATGCTACCTGCTGTTCTAAGGCTGTTTTGATTTGAGAAATTGAACATTAGAGCTTTTAATGCAAACTCTAAGTGGCTGTGTGTCACCAACCGAGGGGATTAGCCCCGAGAAGCTGAGGTTTTAGCAGCCAGGCGACCATTAATTCCTGGTCACGGTGCTCACAGCTCAGGGGGGCTGGGTTGTCAGGTGCTGAAAACTGGAAGCAACGGGGTATCTTCATTAAGAAACTGAGCTTGGTGTCAGCCAGGCCTGGGTCTGAATTCCAGATTTCCTGTTGGCTTCAATTCTTGTTTCTGAACACTGTCTATGACATAGAGATTGCCCTCCCAGGTGACTCAGTGGTAAAGAATCCACCTGCCAATGCAGGAGCCTCGGGTTTGACCCCTGGGTTGGGAAGGTCCCCTGGAGAAGTAAATGGTAACCCACTCCAGTACTCTTGCCTGGAAAATTCCATGGAGCCTGGCAGGCTACAGTCCATGGGGTCGCAAAGAGTTGGACATGACTGAGCATGCACAGGCATCTAAAATAGAGATTAGAGTACCTATGACCTAAGGTTATTTGGATTAAATGAGATACTTAAATTCACACATAAGTGATGGAGCTAAGATTCCACCATAGAGTTAGCTGATAAAATTCAACACCCTCTCTTTTCCCTTCTTTCCCTTTTATATTTAATATATGCATTATTTTCATTACTTTTTAAAAAGCTACACTTTCAGTTTCTATTTCCCTGTTAACCCAAGAGCTGTTTATCTCAGAGAGAGCTTTTGAAAAGTCCATGAAGAAAGGCTTTCTGGGCTTTGGTTTTGTTATTGACTTTCTAGTTTTACTCTACAATCATTAGAGGATATTGTCTGTATTATTTCTGCCTTATGGAACTTACAGAATTTTTGGTGACTTAATCTATGGTTAATTTGGGGAATGTTCTATGTGGATTTGAAAAGAAAACTGTATTCTTTATTATCAGGGTACAAAGACTGTGATGTACCCAGATGTCCCTTAATTATGCTGCTTGGGGCTTTAGTACCTTTATTTATCTTCTGCCCTGTCTTGGGTTGAGATGAGCATGTTGAACTACTTAATATTCGTGTGCTTCTATTTCTTCTTGCATTTCACGCAGATTTTGCTGTAGAGGTTGCTGCTGTGTGCCTTGATGTGCATTCATAACTGCTGAAGACTCTGTTCCTGTGAACTCTGACCTTAAGCATAAAACAGTCCTTCTTCGTCTTGCTTTGTGCTTTTCAGTCTCACTTTACCCTGTCATATATCAAGTTAAATTGATGCTTTTTTTGTTTGTTTTCGCTGTTAGTTTGCATTTGCTTTGTATAATCTGCCCAGCCCTACACCATATTTCTTTTTAAACATTTTTTTGACTGTGCCACATGGCATGCATGATCTTAGTTCCCAGACCAAGCATTGAACCTGCATTTCCTGCATTGGAAGCTTGAAGCCTTAACCACTGAATCACCAAGAAAGTCTTGCGAAGTCCATATTTTTGAATGGTATATTATACTCTGCCTAGCACGTGACTTGAGTTTCACAAAGTATTTGTTGCTTTTTTCTTTTCGTCTCTTATTCAACCAGGGTCACCTAGTCTTTTTTTTTTACAGTTTTAATGAGGTATAACTGAAAAAATTATAAGATATGTAAAGTTTACATCATGGTGATGTGATATACAGATTTACTGTGAAAGGTTAATTTACCGTCAGCAGTTTTGGGTCTGTTTGGACAAAAATCCCCTCCTGGACCCTCTAGCTTAGCTGGATTCTCATTTGTAGTCACACCCTGCTGGTTCTCACACCCGAGAGGACAGACTTTCCCTCACTACGTAGGAGCCCCTACATACACTTATCAGTGATCAACTTGAAGAGCACCAACATAAAAGTTTAAAAAATGGGAACTATATTCAATATCCTGGGATAAGTCATAATGGAAAAGGATACTAAAAAGAGTGTATATATGTATAATATAACTGAATAACTTTGCTATATAGTAGAAATTAACACAACCTTGTAAATCAACTATCAACTTTTGACCTAAAGCCTGATGTCTCTCCAAAGATTCTTTAACAGGTAATTAAATGCTTGAGAGAAATGTGGCCACATGTAAGTCCACAGTTGAAAGGAACCCTAGACATTGTCTCAAACCCTCTCCCCAATGCATTAACCACTTCTACGAAAACCAAAGTTTTCTAGTCTCTGTATTTTTCTGGTAATGGTAAACTAACACTGTCACCCATTCTATGGGAACAAGATGAAAGCCCAGTTGTATCATATACTAGTTATGAAGACAGGAACTTATATAAGCCCCGAGCCTCAGTTATCCTTATCTGTAGAATGGGGATGATGACTGAGACTCAGAGGTCTAAGCATGGTTACAGATTCAAGGACTAGGCGGAAAATGTGAAGACCCAGGCAGATAATGAACTGAATCCCTTAAGTGTAAGGCATTAGGACTGATGAGAAGAGCTCTTCTCTTCTCAAAGGAGAGGTCTTTTCTGGGCTCTTACAGATTACAGCCCTGCCTGCAGCAATGTAGGCCTAAGGATATCACTAGATCTTCTAATTTTTCTAGAAAAGCACAAATCTGGCTTTTTAACATGAAATTTCGCAACTAGTCAATGTGGCAACTAATTCACAGATGTCTTTGCAACCCTAGATAGACCATTAAAAAAACATAACTGTGGGCTAGGCACACCAGAAGGCGGGCACTCTGCAGTCTCTGGGCTAAAGTAATTAGCATGCTGCCCGGCACAAGACCAGCAGTGGGTAAGTTATGAATTCATCAGATCTGAAATCTGAGAACTCAGACTCTCGGGAGAAAGGACTTGGTCTGACTGGGTGGGTAAAAAAGTCAGGGAAGAGGAAACTCAGTGCGTAGGACGTCCCCTGCAGCCCGGGAAGGTGGCATGAACCGAGCAGTCGTGAGGACAGGGCAGGCGGGCCCCCTGGGAACCACCCTCCGCGCCTCCTCCGCGCTTTTCTGCGGGGCTGGCTGTCTCACACGAAGGCCCATCTCTGACCCCTGTGCAGGTACTACTGACCGAGTAGACGGCAGCTGGCTGGGGTCAGAAGGTCAGAAGGGCCGGCAGCTTCCTCAGCCTAAGTTCACAGGGAAGAGAACCAAAAAGCTGGGAGCCAAGGAGGCAACTTTCTCCTTGTTTCTATTTCCTTTGGGTTTTCCCCACCAGCAGCCCTGAACCTAGCAAGTACTTCCTCCTCGAGAGGGTCACAGCTGTCCCACAGATGTTATAAATAAGGGCCAGGAGAGCTGTCTATTTTTAGCATCTAAATGTGGATGCAAAAGTCCCCGAGATTCCCCCTTCGCTGGCTCCATTTCCCTCTTTCCTTTCTACACGTCTTTTCTTTTCATTCCAGATGTACATTTTCTGAGCAAAGGAGATGAAGACTTTGGGGGCAAGAGAGACCCCAAATATTTGCTCATCTTGCCTGGTCTCCTTCTGATTGCCATGGATTGGTTTATGCATCTAGCCTGTGACAAAGAAGTCACCTACAGACTTTGGGAAACTGCACCCTAGGCTTGGATCCAGACCACTCCGTTTCCTCTCTTGAGAATAAAGAGAGGTTCAGAGAAGAAAACAGCATTGAAGATCCTCTGCCTGAACCTTCCAAGGGCACAGGTGAGGGCACCAGGGAGGCCTACATGCTTATTACCGTGCACGCGTGCTCAGGCCCTTCACTGGTGTCTGGCCCTCTGCGACCCCATGGCCTGTAGCCCACCAAAGTACATGTCCACGGAGTTCTCCAGGCAAGAATACTGGAGCGGGTTGCCATTCCCTCCTTCAGGGGATTTTCCTTACCCAGGGACTGAACAGTCCCACAGCTCCTGCATGGCAGGCAGATTCTTTACCACTGAGCTACCAGGGAAGCCCATGCTTTTTACCACTGACATCAATAATAGTATTACAGCCTATATTCATGGAAGGCTCCTCTGGGCTAACTACTTCACTTGGATTTCCTTATTCAGTCTTCATAACTCAGGGAAGTAGGGATTTCAATTATTTCCATTTTACAGAAGCCAAAACTGAGGCTCAGAGCTTGAGAAACTGGCCCAGCGTCCGGCAGAGGCACACCCAACGAAGAGAGCTTAACACACAGATTCCTCATGAGGATAAAGGAGGAGGAGCAAGGGAGGAGGGGGGCGCGCTTCATACACACGCTCGGGGTCCCAGGCGCGGCTCCCGCTCGTACCTGCTCTCGGGGTCGGCCGGCGCCAGGCTGCGGGTGACGAAGCACATCCTGAGGGGGATGCTCCTCCGGTCTCGGTGGAAGGACGGCGGCTGCGACGCCAGCGGGTCCGGGGCGCCGGCCCCGAGCCGCGGGGACTCGGGCGGCGGGGTCTCCCAGCCGATCTCGGACACCGGCGAGCCCTTGGTCACGTAGGGGGTGGCCTCCCGCATGTACTTCACTGCAAGCAGAGAGCGGAGAGTGAGCCTCGGTCAGCGCGGAGGGTCCCGGCCGGGGCTTCCGGAGACGCGCAAGACCAGCTCCGCACAGGACCCTCTTGCATTCCCCCGATAATAGTTGTCTGTCCCTTAAATTGGGTGCCAACGTGGTTTTCAGAACTCGCCATTAAGGTGACCTGAACTTGAGAAACGACTCTCAGCTTTTTTCGATTATGACAACATCTATCTTTTCTGATTATAAGGTGCATTCTGGGGAAGAGGCGGGAAAACAAATGAAGAGAGACTGAGAAAGCGTATCTTAGGCAAAAGAAACACACAATTATTCAGTATAGGTGTAGGGTATCTGGTGCCCACACTGACCATCCACATTACCGTTATTCTGTTGGGAAGCACGGACAATCTTTTCAAAAAACAGTGCTGAGAACATGTATGTAAAGAAATACACAAAAAACCACTTATTCTGTAATGGTAAAAATCTATGATGGCAAAAATATTACTTGTAAGAGCTGAAAACCAGGAACAATCTAAATGTCCAATAAAAGAGAACTGATTAAAGAAATTGGAGTGGGTTGACATTTCCTTCTCCAAAGACACCTTTACATTCATTTAAAAATGGGTAGATACAGATGTCTTGATGTAGAAAAGCCTACAAGATCGACGATCCGTTTTTAAAAAAGCTATAGAGAACAGTGCATATACTGTAATCATTTGTGTATACAATCATAGATATATATGCTTTTGTAGCTACTACAATTTATGGATAGAAATCCAAGAAAATGTTAATGGTAGTTAGCTCTGGGAGTGGATATGAAACTCAAGATGATGGAGAAATAGACTTTATTATTCATTTATTACTCTTTTATATCATTGTCATGTTTAGCCATTGTGTTTTAAAATTTAAAGAAACAAAATTGTTTAAGAGCTGAGTGGGGCAGACTGAAATTCTGCTCTCTGATATGTTTACTTGATCTTAAGGTGTTACTTGGGGCTTCTCTGGTGGCTCAGATGATAAAGAATCTGCCTGCAACGCAGGAGGCCTGGGTTCCATCCCTGGACCAGGAAGATCCCCTGAAGAAGGAAATGGCAACCCACTCCAGTATTCTTGCCTGGAAAATTTCATGGACAGAGGAGCCTGGCGGGCTACAATCCAAAGGGTCACAAAGAGTTGGACACAACTATGGACTAAGCACACATTAAGCTATTATTTGCTGATTCTGAATTTAAGCATTTGGTCCTTAGAGAGCATTTGAGTTGACAAGGCAACCGGATTCTTGAAACACGCAATATAAACTTCCATATCCTTCTTTCTGCCATTCACACAGCCTGGTTCTCTGCTGCTTGGGGCTGTGGGAGGGACCTGGCTAAGTCCCTTAATGGCATCTGGTATTACAAATGGCAGTGGATTAAAAATGGGTGGCAAACCCAAGGGGCAGTTCCTCCAGATCTTGGGCGATTGAGTTGCACAAACTAGTGGCTTCCCTGCAGGAGACACGGAGTCAGGTTCCTGGAGACTACAGGAACAAACAGAGTGTGGTTTCCGTACTTAAGAGTAACAAAGTCACAGGGCATTGTCCTGGATGCTGCTGTGTGCCAGCAGGCCCTTTTCTGCAGGACCTGTATCCTAGCTGCCATGTGTTGCTGAGAACCACTCTGAGCTGCTCTCCCATTCCGGAACACTGCTCTTGGACATCAGAAGTGATCAACCCGAGAGACTAGAGGCCCACTGCTCCATCCTCCAGACAGAGGATCTGCTTCTCTGGAACCCCACCTAAAACTGCGGCATAAAACAAGGATATAAGCGATGGCATAAAGCAGAATAAGCTATAACAAGAAAAAAGGACCCTGGAAGAACTCATCAGAAAAATGCATCTAGGAGTTTGAGTGACAGGTTAGGTTCACAACAATTTAATAAGCAGACCAAACATACCCAGATGCATGCAATATGGGCATATATTGGGAGATCCAACCGTAGATATTAAAACCAGCAGTTATTAATTTAAGACAGAGGAGATGTCATTTAGCACCAATACATATTTGAAAAGATTTCAGGATTTTCACTGAATATAAATGCAATTGGGAGAAAACAGCTCCCTGGTTGCTGCAAACCTGTTAGCACAGGTTGCAGACAGAAGAAAGATTATTCACGAACAGTGTATTTTAAGAAATACCATTTAAAAAGGAGCACAGACATATCTATGAACAAAGGCAGAAAATTCAGTGGGACAGGTTTAAGCTGTCTAAAAACTGGAATAAATAGACCTCTTCTGATGTTACTGAATTTTTTTTTTATCTCCGATTATGTTTTTGTAGAAGCTAGAACTCTGCTTAGCTCTGTATATTGTTGAATTATGCTTATTGATAGTGGGAAACTCAAGTATCACACCCAAGATCGTTTGACGATTCTCCATTGATTGCATTATTATCCTTCTGGCTGGAGGAGAGGGTGAGTGTTGCAGAAGTGGCAATCCAGGGATGCTTCTTGGAGTGGGTGGATTTGAACTTGACTTTAAAGGGTAGTTAAGTAGAGGTAAGAATAAAAGTCGTTTTATATAATGTGCATGCATGCATGCTCAGTTGCTTCAGTTGTGTCCAACTCTGTGCGACCCCATGGACTGTAGCCGTCAGGCTCCCCCATCCGTGGGATTCTCCAGACAAGAATACTGGAGTGGGTTGCCATATCCTCCTCCAAGGGATCTTCCCAACACAGGGATTGAACCTGAGTCTCCTGTGTCACTGAACCACCGGGGAAGCCCTTTTACATAATGTACTCTGATTTACAATTTTTATCACAACTCCATAGAAAAGGAAAATCAGACCTCAGTCTGGAAGGGGGATAAAGAAAGAACATCCATCATACACTTAGTGCCAAGTCTGGAATCAGGGGCCTTCCATAGCTTCCCGCATGTAAGCTTTAAAATGACCATTTAAAGCCTCACTTTATATACAAGAAAATCAGGTCTGGAGAAGAAATGGATAAGGGATCTTTCATTTATCAAGTGTCCATGTGCATGCATGCGTGCTCAGTCATGTCCAACTCTTTGTGACCCCATGGGCTGTAACCCACCAGGTCCTCTGTCCATGGGATTCTCCAGGCAAGAATACTGGAGTGGGTTGCCATGCCCTCCTCTAGGGTATCTTCCCAACCCAGAAATCGAACCCAGGTCTCTCACATTGCAGGCAGATTCTTTACCATCTGAGCCACCAAGTATCTATGTATCCACAAGCAATAAAAGAATACATTTTAAAAGAAAAATACATTACGTTGCTATCCCTTTCAGACCCTGTTAGAAAGAAACATATGGCTATTCTAATTCTGGGGCCACTAGGAGCTTTACATAGGTTATTCCTTGCAAGACAAATATATTATTTTACACATTAACACACCAATGCTCAGAAATTTAACTTAAGTGGCTAGTGGCTGGTAAAGCTGGGTTTGATTTCCCAGAGATAATATTCTTTCATGAAATCTGGCTAGCCCACCGAGATGAAGTATTCAAAATGGGCTAACAGGGTTAGTTATTCTTTATTTGGTAGGCAATAGCTACAGCCCTGGTGATCTAGGAGCAAGAGAATGGTAGAACTGAGGGTCAGATTTAGAGAGAACTCCAGAAAAGAGGGGCTTCCAGGTGGCACTGGTGGCAAACAGCCCATCTGCCAACGCAGGTTCAATCCCTGCGTCAGGAAGATCCCCTGGAGGAGGGCACGGCAACCCACTCCAGGTAAGAAAACCCAGTATTCTTGCCTAGAGAATCCCATGGACAGAGGAGCCTGGTGGACTACAGTCCATAGTGTTGCAGAGTCAGACATGACTGAAGCGACTCAGTAAGCAAGGATGCACCAGGAAAGAGAGACTGGGTATAGCAGAGGGAGAAGATGCTAGATGCTGACCTACCAGTTACACGGCCTTCAGGGCTTACTTCCAGAGATACCATGAACACTCAGAATATTCATACAAGGTGTGAATCATTACAGAAATGTGTGGTTTTGTCCATCATGAGTAGAGGCTGGGGAAGTATAGCAAATCTTAACCTAGAAGCAAAGATTTATCAAGCAGTGTGGTTTAATTCAAGAGGGTAAAGGGTTACCTAAGACTAGATTTTTTTTTAATTTATGTATTTTTGATTGAAGGATAATTGCTTTACAGTACTGTGTTGGTTTCTACCAGACATCAACATGAATCAGCCATAGGTTTACCCGTGTCCCCTCCCACCCCTCGAGGTTGTTACTGAACCCCAGTTCCTGAGTCACACAGCAAATTCCCGTGGGCTGTCTATCTTGTCTACGGTAACGTAAGTTTCCACGTTACACTCTCCATATGTCCCGCCCTCTCCTTCCTCCCTGCAAGCCGTGTCCACGAGTCTGTTCTCTACGTCTGTGTCTCCACTGCTGCAAATAGGTTCATCAGTACTATCTTTCTAGATGCCATATATATATACGTCACTATACGATATTTGCTTTTCTCTTTCTGACTTACTTTACTCAGTATAATAAGCTCTAGGTTCATCCACCTCATTAGGACTGACTCAAATGCATTCCTTTTTTATAGCCGAGTAATATTCCATTGTGTATACGTACCATAGCTCTCTTAATCATTCACCTGTCAGTGGACATCTAGGTTGCTTCCATGTCCTAGCTATTGTAAAGAGAGCTGCAGTGAACATTGGAGCACATGTACTAAGACTAGATTTGACAGTAATAAGTGTATTAAATAATACCAAGATTTGCTTTTCTTTTACCAAAAGTCTAGGGTGAAACAAAAGGGCTGCAGGGCAACTCTCAGTTCCCTGAAGTTTTCAGGTCCTCAGGCTTCCTGCTGTACATTATCAACCTGCCATCTAATGACTCAACAGTGCTGCTTGGGTTCCAGCCATCACAACCAAATTCCCATTAGTAGGAAGAAGGAAAAAGTAAAAGACACACTGTCCTTCTTCCTTCAGGGTCAGTTTTAAGAAGCTGACACATTATCTGCTTACAGCCCATCAGCCAGAATTTAGTCACATGGTCACTTCTAGATAGAAATTTACTCTTAACTCTTGACAGCTCTATGCCAACCTGGCTAAAAGTTAGTGAGAGGGGAGGCTACTACTGTGGGATAAGAAAAGGGGGCAATACTTAGCTTTTGCCACAAGGAGACTGCCCTAATCATGCCAGCTTAACACAATTAGATTTTACAAGACATGTGCCAAGTTGTTTCAGCCATGTCTGATTCTCTTCGACCCCATGGACTGCAGCCCGCCAGGCTCCTCTGTCCATGGGATTCTCCAGGCAAGAACACTGGAGCGGGTTGCCACTTCCTCTGCTAGGGGATCTTCCTGACCCAGGGATCGAGCCTGCATCTCAGGTTCCTGCACTGGCAGGCCGGTTGTCTACCACTAGTGCCACCTGGGAAGCTATAATTTATGTCTCTTTAAAAGACATAAACACAAGTGAATGTATTGGAGCAATCAGTGAAAGAAAGAACGACTAGGTTCCTTGAACGCTGCGAAGTGTTTGCTGTGTACTCACTTGAACCTCACAGCAATCCTGGGATACAGACATTGCAAGCATTCCCATTTAACCAGACTCTGCAATAGAGAGAAAGACAGAGTAAATCATATGCCCAAGTTAGAAGGCAGGGAAGTGGCAGATAACACGAGTCAAATCCAGGCAGTCTGGCTCCTGAGTCCCTCCTTTTAACCACGGAGTGATACTCTTTCTCACACTTTAAAAAAATTTAATTGGATGAGAGAGAGAGTGTGTGTGTGTGCGTGTGTGTATGTCTGTGTATTTAAGCCAACATTTTTCTGTACTGGGAGAAAACATCCAATTAAGAGGCTACTGCCGGTAACATAAGAGAGCTTGATTTTGTAAGCCTGAACTATTAAATTATGGCATTTCAGCAAGCGCCTTTTAAGACACTGTAATGTGTATTCATAATAGAGGGTTTAACCTGGCAGAACTGAGCAGCTAGTGTGGGCATAATTATGCCTCCCTGTGCTCACAGACAGTAATTTTGGGCAAAGAACTGTTGAAACTGGTCAAGAAGCAGCCAGGCCTGGGCTCGGGGCACCTCCTAATCAGGACTGATTAATAAAACCATGCCCTTTCTAGGCGTGATGAAGTAAAAAACATGGTTGAGCAATGAAAATTTCAGTCTTCTCTTGCAAAAGAGGGGGGAAAAGAGAAGTAAGAAGGGGTCCTCAAACCAATAATGCACCAAAGTCGCTTTCAGTATGTTTCCAGTTTTTCATCTGCAAGGTGGACAGATGTGAAGATTTCAAAAAAAAAACAGTCAGTAAAGCCCTTGTTTGCAAAGGCCCTGAGTTGCCACAATTAAATCTTTGTTGAGGAGGCCAGCTGACATTTGAAAGGAAAAGCAGACACAGGCTACTAATGAGGAAATGCTTTAGGCAGATCCAATCGACTCCCCTACCAGGCTGGTTTCTGAAGAACCAGCAAGTCCCTTTGTTATGTGCAAGTTTTCCTCTTAAAAATAGCAACAAAACAACAAAAAAGGGATTTCCAGATTACAGGAAGGAAAAGAAATATTTCATGACTCTAAGGGATGGGAACATGAAATGTACATTTTCCAGTGTGATTAAGGGGAAAAGAGATCAGCTGGAGGCAAGAAACCTCAGTTTTCAGACCTTCAGTGAAAATGGGGGACAAGTTGGTGACAGTGGGGTTTGCTGACAAAAACGCAATACACGTGAGGCTTCTCTTAAAGCCATTTCCTGGGTCATATTAGGGAAGACACAGCGGGAGATCATCAATATTTCCAAAAGGACCAAAAAATGATGAAAGAGGTATAACAGACTTCTCAGGAACTACAGCTGATCTCTCAGGAGGCCGAGTGGTGAGCTGGAAAGAGAATTGGCCCTGGGCGTCAGGGACTAGTTCCAGTTCCAACCCTGCGCTCACTAGCTCTCCAGCCCTGGGCAAGTCATTTCACCTCCCGGGTCTCCTCCTCACCTGCAAGGACTGGGAAATAAGGTTCCTGTCCTTCAAATACCCTATGATTCCTTGGGAAACTGCCTCTTCTGACATTCTTGTTTTTTAAAAGAATATTTCTTATCCTGCTCTTTGTCATCATTGACAAACAGCCCCGTGAAAATGTGTGCCAAATCCTTTGGCCTTAGGCAGATGTGCCTTCTGACTTTTTACCAAATCCTATGGGCAACTGAGGGGCTTCCCCGATGGCTCAGTGGGTAAAGAATCTGCCTGCCAATGCAGGAGACATAGAGGACAAGAGTTTGACCCTTGGGTCGGGAAGATTCCCTGGAGAACGAAATGGCAACCCACTCCAGTATTCATGCCTGGAAAAATCCCATGGACCGAGGAGCCTGGTGGGCCACAGTCCACGGGGTTGCAAAGAGTCAGACACCACTGAGTGACTAAGCATGCATGCACACATGCAAACAGGAGAACCGGGGTGTTAAAGGTTCAAGACATAAAGAAAACTTAGGTTAAATGAGAGACATTAGAACACAGTAGTGAAGACAAAAAGTCTGGAGTCTGAGGAGTCCAATTCTATCCCCTAGCTCTTGAGCAAATAACAGTTTCCTCATGTGTTATTTTTCACCTATCTCATAGGATTGTTGTGAGGATTAAATGAGTTAATATAAGTAAAAAACTGCTACGGAACTTGGCGTAGGAAACACCATAATGGTCAGTTACCATCATTAGAAGTCAGCCAAGGGACTTCCCTGGTGTCCAGGGGCTAAGACTCCATGCTCCCAACACAGGGGGCCTGGGTTCCAGCCCTGCTCACAGAACGAGATTCCACACGCCACAACTAAGACCCAGAGCAGTCAAATAAATAAATAAAAAAATTTTAAAAAGAAGTTAACCAAAAAAAGTGGAGGTTTATGGCACCTAAATAACCAAGAGTTGCGCCAAACTCACTATGTGCATCTCTGCAGGCCGGAGTCACAATCAGTGAGCACAAATTACGAGGTTACATTTGAGTTCAACGTGAGGAAGTGCTGTGAAGTAGAGAGTTCCCTATCGTGAGTGACATTCGAGCAGAAACTGGATGAGCTATCTCCCATGTGGCAGCAAAGATTCTTTTACTCTGCAGAGGAACAGCTGCTTCTAAAATCCCTTCAAATCATCAGGTTTTATGTTCCTTCTGGAATGCAGTTCATGAAGATGCAGAATCTAATGACTCTGATACAGTGAGGGTGGGTCATGGTTGTATACCATGCAAAATCATGCTGTCCATTTCTTTATTACTATATGTTTGTTAGCTACATAGTAGGTGACAATGGGACAGTTTGTTGAGCTCTCTAAATCTTAGAAGCCTCATTTATAAAATGCGGAACACAGTGCCTTCTTCAGAGGCAATAAAATGCACTAGTTTAATAAGGGCTCTGGAGTCAGAGGATAGGAAAGTTAGTTGCATAGTCATGTCCAACTGTTTGCGATCCCATGGACTGGAGCCCAGCAGGTCCTCTGTCCATGGGATTCTCCAGGCAAGAATACTGGAGTGGGTTGCCATGCCCTCCTCAAGGGAATCTTCCAGACCTAGGGATCGAACCTGGGTCTCCTGCAATGCAGGCAGATTCTTTACCGACTGAGCTACTAGGGAAGCCCCAGAGTCAGAGGATCTCAGTTCAAATCTTAAATCTAACTTTCCTTTTCTTTCTACTTTATAAGCTGGGCCTCTTTGAACAAGGTATGTAACCTCTCTGAACCTCACTTCCTCACCTGATTATAACAAGACCTATGTCATTGAATTGTCGTGAGGATTAAATAATTTTTTTAAATGTATGCAAAGCCATTAGAACAGTGTCTGGCATACACTTGGCACTGGCATATAACTGTTACTGCTATGTTGTTGCTACTATTGTTATGAAATTTAAATGAGAACATGTATTGCAAGAACACCTATCTACTTTTTAACTCTGCTGCTGCTGCTAAGTTGCTTCAGTCATGTCCGACTCCTAGCGACCCCATGGACTGCAGCCTACCAGGCTCCTCCGTCCATGGGATTTTCCAGGCAAGAGTACTGGAGTGGGTTGCCATTGCCTTCTCCCTTTTTAACTCTAGGAACCGTCAAAATCATCAGTACTTAGTACATAAAGTATCATTTCATTCATTCATTTACTGCACATCAATTAAATCTGGGGATTGCTACAACACATAATTCAATACATACTCACAATTGGACTAAAGTGTATTCATTAGTTATTAGTAAGTACTTGAGAGAATATGGACTAATGATGTCTACAGACTTGATCTTCCAATAGTTCACTAGTCGGCTCCTCACCATCGCCAACGATCATAGTTTTTCTTCCTTGGGAAAATACGGTAACTGTTTTAACAGCTATACCCTAACATCTGAAGACAGGAAGTGAGTAATGGGCAGCAGGGACGTGTGAATGCTCAAGCCATAATATTGTTTTTAGTCTTTTCCAGACAGAAGACCATGTGTGAACAGGACTTTACGTCACGAGGCAGGAAAGGCTGCGCTCACTTCCTCCTGACAGGTATCTCTGGAAAACAAACTCCTATTATTCCAGGTGTAGCTTGGTAACAACATCCTGCAAGTCAGACTTGGGGCTCGGTAACACGGCAGTTACTTTTCAGTGGCAGAAGCCCAGAGTCATCAAGCTTTTCCAAAGGAAACACATTAAGCGAACAAAATATCATGACCAAGGGCAGACTCAGGCCAGGTCTGAATTTCTTTTTCACCCTCGCCTGGATATGCAGCAGACCTAAAGCAACTACAGAAGCATCTGGAGTAAGGAGATGGGGGTAGGGTACCAGTGTCCATCAGGCTGGATAACATCACAAACTCCTGCCATTTTCATAGTGCTCACTGTTTACAACACACTTTGTGCATAACCTCACTTAAGCGTATCATCAACCCCACCAAATGACGCATGAACTCTAATAAGTCCTGTAAGAAGCTGGCTGTGCATTTATTCGCCTGGGATGTCCATGGCCCAGGGGGTAAGAGCTTAACTTTCCCCACCAAACTCCACCCGTTCTCAAGCACACATGTGCATGCATGTCTGCTCAGCTGTGTCTGACTCTTAGCGACCTTATGGACTGTAGCCCACCAGGCTCCTCTATCTTCGGGATTCTCCAGGCAAGAATACTGGAGTGGGTTGCCATTTCCTTCTCCAGGGGATCTTCCCCACTCAGGGATTGAACCTGCGTCTCCTATGTCTCCTGCATTGGCAGGGGACTTCTCAACCACGGAGCCACCTGGGAAGCCTCCCAAGTACACATACATGTACACAAACACAGTTTGTTCAACAGAATTAATGCCTATTGGCCACACTTGATGCGCTGGATTTTTTTCCTGCAAGCCATACTCAGCTTGACTCTGCTTACAGGTCTTTTGAGAGAGGAATCGCCAAGAACTACAAGAACGGATCAGGGTGCCAGAGGAGAGGCGTGAGCAAGCTTCTTGGATCTGATTGCCAGACCCAGGAGGCTCAGACCTCATAAGCTTTCCTCCAAGCCTCCAGAAGCTCCCCTTGATTCTGAGCAGTCAAGATAGAAGGGCTTGTTTTGTTGCTTGATATGTTTAAAATGGGCTTCCCTGATAGCTCAGTTGGTAAAGAATCCACCTGCAATGCAGGAGACCCCGGTTCGATTCCTGGGTCGGGAAGATGCCCTGGAGAAGGGAAAGGCTACCCACTCCAGTATTCTAGCCTGGAGAATTCCAGGGACTGTATAGGCCGTGGGGTCACAAAGAGCTGGACACAACTGAATGACTTTCACTTTTTAGGAAGGCGTGATGGTGAGCATCCACAAACAGATACAACTTTTTATAATAAACAGACTCACGGGAAACTTTAGCAGCAAAAAGGTGGGCAAACTGGGGTTCAGAGGGCTTAAATATATCACCTCAAGTAAGAAGCAGACCTGGAATCTGTTCTCTCATGCTGCAAATCTAATATCTAACCTAACAAATCTAATAACCTCAGCTGCAGTAATACAAATAGTCCAGGTGACATGGAGGCATAGGCGAAATGATTGTGACTTGATAACTAATGAGTTACAACTGGTGCTGGAAAAAGTATGGGTGTTGGGAGGAACTAAGTTAATAAACATATTATGCATGATTATAGAAAGGAAAAAATCTAAAGGTGGTATAGGAAAGACTAAAAAAATAAAGAGCCTTCTGACACATCTGATTAAATAAAAAGAGGTAATAGAAAGTCAGTATTACAACTAGAAGGGAAAATAACTAGTCACGAAAGAGATTAAAAAGATAAAAAAATAGAACTTTGGACAGATTTATGATAATGAATTTGAAATCTTAGATGAAATGCACAAATTTCTGCTGGGGGAACCTTACTAAAATTCACCTAAGTACAAATAGGAAGCATGGCTATTCCTATAACTCCTAAAGGAATGGAAGCATTGGTCAATATTCTTCCCACAAAGAAAACAGAGCTTATTAGTGAATTCTATCAACTTTTCAAAGAACAGATCATACAAATTATTTCAGAAAATAGAGAATGAGACTCCCCAGTTCATTTTATGAAGATTAAAAAAACAAAATCAGACAAGAAAAATTTCAGAAATGAAAACTGCCAACCCATTTCATTCATAAATTAAGAGCAAAATTATAAACAAAATATCAGCAAATTAAGCCAAATAATATATTAAAGACAGTACAGCATGCCCATGTTTGGGTTATTTGAATATTGCAAAATCAGTTACATATTAGAAAATGTATAAATGTCATTCAGTATGTTAGCAGGAAAAAAAGGAGAAAAACATAAGATGACTTCAATGAGAAAAATCATTTTATACACTAGCAAGCAGTTAATAATGAAATAAAAAAGCCTTTTTTAAACCAAAAATAGAAGGTAACCTCTTTAACTTGACAAAAGTATTTACGAAAACAAAAAACAAAACACACACATACACAAAACAGAAAAAAGGGGGAAAAAAAAAAAACACTTGACATCAAACATTATAAATGAGGAAATGCTGAAGCATCTCCCTTAAAATCAGGACCAAAAAACTGACACCCACTATGAATACACTATTAAGTATTATAACTAGAGGCCCCAGGCAATGTTAAAAGACAAGAAGCAATTAAAAGTTTAGGACTGAAAGGTTTAAAAAAGGGAGTAAGTGAGAAAGAGAGGAAGAAAAGAAAAGATATAAGGTAAAGTACTTAGAGCTCATTATACCTAGATTTCCATTCTAGTTGGGGTCCTAATTTTCTGTGTGGTCATTAAAAATCACGTAACCTCTAATGTTTGCAAGCTTCCTTATCTATAAAATCGGAGCTATCAAATATCTTGGTTAATTAGGTAGACAATGATGCCATTAAATAGAACAGAATATATGTTAAGAAGTGCAGATTTGAGACAAAACTATTTAAGTTTTGAAGATGTAAGGCTTGAGATGTAGATAGACCATCCATGAACAGGCTAAACGGCAGTAGAATTCTGAGTCTGAAGCTTTGGGGAGGGGTGAGAGCTTTACCTCAATCCAGGAGAAGGTGCTAAACACTTATTGAATGGTAACTAAAGGTCCAGAATTTTACATAGATTATGTCTTTTAATTCTCACAACAACCCTGTAAAACAGGTACTCCTACTTGTCACAGTTTACTGATGAGGACACAGAAGTTGAAAGAGTTCCTCTAAGACCTTATACAGCCTCGTAGTCAGGGTGTTTCATGACTCGATCCCCTCAAGCCTGGATCCAATTGCAAAGCCCTTCTGCTTCCCCCGCCCTGCGCTGTGCTAAGCTGTCTTTTGGAACCAGATCTGATGTAGAATCTTCTCTCATTCTCTCTGAGAGCTTGAGCAAATTGCTAAGACTATCTAAGCCTGAGATTTCCTCTCTTAAAAATGAAGTAACACTAATCACACGGGCCTGTTGTGTTAAACCAGATGCTATATGCACAAAGTCTGGTACTAAAAAGGTGCTCCATAAATGGTATCTCCCTTTATTCTTTCCAACCAAGGCAAACCCCCAGAAACAGACACGGAAAACCAGGGTGCTGGGCAGAGGGGGCTGGCAGGTATCCAACACCCGGGAGTCACGTCAGGCATTGCAACCTGAGCGATACCGTCTTCTGCTCCAAGTCATCCACATCTTTGCAGACAGCTCAGGGCCAAGCAAAGGGCAAAAGGTAACGGTCAAAACTTAAGGGAACTGGAGAACTGAACAGGTGACTTAAACCATTTCCTGTTCTACACAGTCTATGTTCTGTGATCTAATCTGGGAGCAGGAAAAAAGAGAAAGGAGACTGTGGGTTTTCTGAAGGGAAAGCTCAAACTCAGCGACGGGAGGATGACTGGGTTATTCAAGATTCAATAGCTCAGATAAAGGCCGACAGACCTAGAGTCAGGACTGCCTGGCTTCTGCTCCTGACCCCCCGACCAATGGCTGCGCGGAACATCTCCTGACTTCCCTAAACCTCAGTATCTGCAACCCTTAAATGAGGCTGACACGCGTATTCACTGTAAGTATTCAGCTAGATCATGCTGAGCACATGTGCCGAGCACCCTAAAGAGAGAGCTGGTTGCCCTGGAAGGCGTGTCTCCTGTACTGAGACAAGAATCCAAACCGAAAGTCCTTGCGGCTTGTGCTGAGTCAGTCAGTGTCCTGCTCTTGGACCCCGTGGACTGTGGCCCACCAGGCTCCTCTGTCCACGGGATTCTCCAGGCAAGAACACTGGAGTGGGCTGCCGCTTCCTCCTCCAGGGGATCTTCCTGACTCGGGGAGTGAACCTGGGTTTCCTGCACTGCAGACAGACTCCTTACTGTCTAAGCCACCAGCGAGGCAAAACTGCCCCCGAGTCCCACTGAGGCCAAGTCCTACCGCTTCCCCGCGCTAGTTTACGGGCTGCAAAATGGGAAATCCTGGCAGTGAATTTCAGACTGACCATTATTTTTGTCTATTATCCGAGGTATCCAGGCTTCCCTCCATGCAAATATGCCAGAGAAACAGGAGTTGCACGTGTTATCAGACATCTTGAACCAGAAAGTTTAAAGCATTTCTGCTTTATTTCCTACCAGGTTCCAAATTTTTACCCCTTTTTCTTTTTTTGTTCAACAGATAAGGCTTATCTAAAATATAAGCCTACAACTCAAGCAGGATTTGTGACTTGAGTCTGCTCAAGAGGGCTTTGATTTATAACAATCAAACATTTACAGTTTAATATGCTATCCATAATAATAGAGTCAGAACTGGAAAAACAAATTTTGCCACCCAAGCTATATAGTCTGTTTATCATGTCTCAAAAAAAAGACTCCTTTTTCTTTTTTAAATCCTTGAATAACACTCAAACATTTTTAAAAAGGAATATTGTGCTTTAAGAAAGCCCACATATATTAAACTATATAATATACTAATTACTTCCAAGAAAACAAGTTCTACAGTCATTTACAAACATTAATACATAATTCAGTGAATCATTCCCAGAGTTCATGGAATCATAGATTTGTAAGTGAATTATAGTTGGAATTAGTTTTCTCCAAGAATTTAGAAAAATACATGGCATTATCCACATGGAGAAAGAAGTACATACACTAATAAATTGTTTGACAATGCCTGTTGCCAAAATAAGGCTGTCAAGGAGGGAAGCACTGAAAACTACTGAATCTTAGCTTCACATATGCATCTCTTTAGAATGATGGTAAATTAATTATGTATCTACTTGGGCAGGTATAGTAGAAACAAACTTTCACATTATAACAAATATAATGACACAGCAAACCTGTGGATAACACAAGGGCATTTATTCATCCTTTAACCAAAATGGTGACTAACAATAGCACACATTTATTGATAATTCATAGACACTTACGCACTATGAATGGTTACAGTGATGCCTCACAACAGCCCACCTGACCCGTGAAGACGGAGCTCAGACAGGATTCCTTGCCCAGTGTCACACGCAGAGTCAGCTGCAGAGGGGGAGCCGGAGCTGGTTCTCCAGCCCTTAACCCTCACACACGCCGCGGGTCAGCGACACGGGCCCCTCTCTCTTTCTGGTGCTCACTCACACGCTCTCAGAAACCCAACACATTCCCAGAAAGACACGCATCTGAAAACTCATTGACCTCAAAGTGGAATAATGTAAATATTATCGCTCTTGGAAATTGTTTTAGAAAAACCTGGATATAAGAGTTAGGACCACCCAGTGGAGGCACAGCTCTCTCCTTCCGCTGCATATCAGCAGAGAGCTCACTTGATTTTCCTAAAGCTCAGCCTCCTCATCTATATATACCAACAGAAGTAATAATTTTTAAAACCTGCTCAGATCTTAAGTATTATTGCATCATTCAGTGATCTCAGATGAATGCATATGAAGATAGAACATTTCCACCTAGAAATTTCCCTCATGATCCTTTTTAATCAACCCTCCCCAGCAACCCCTCCCACCAAGCAACCTGATTTGCTTTTTTTATTATAGAATTGTCTATAAATGGAATCATACAATACGTACAAGTGTGTTTCTGGCTCCTTTGACTCAGGGTAGTACTGTTGAGATTTACCCATGTTATGTGTTAGTCGCTAAGTTTTGTCTGACTCTCTGTGATCCCATGCACTGTAGCCCGCCAGGTTTCTCTGTCCATGGAATTTTTCCAGGCAAAAATATTGGAGTGGGTTGCCATTTCCTTCTGCAACCCATGTTACAGTATGTAATAATATTTAATGCCCAATAATAATTTGATATAAGCATTAAAATAAATAATGTATATTATTACCTATTAAAGGCTACACCAAAAATAGTTATTCTTATTCAAAAGAGGAAACCCAGGACCACTAGAATGTTAGAGCCAAGAGGACAGTATCTAAATCTATCAGAGGTTGGAGTATGTTTGGAGAAAGGAGTCCATTATTAGCATCTCTCATATCCCATTCTTTCCATGTTTAAGGACACCCCATGTCAGAGCACACATATCTGGAGTTTGGGGTGGAAATGGATTGAATTTAACCTTCAACCAGGGTAAGTGGATATGCAGAGAGTACCTTCCCAGTGTACTTCTGAAACATTCCTTTTTGCCCATCACAGAGACGGAGGCCTACCTCCATCAGAAGATCGCATTTGAAAGATCAGCATGCAAAACGTCATCTGTCACACTCAACTTTAGTGAGGCCAGAGCTTGTGCTGGCAGTTCTGGCCAGCTGTGTAATTCAATTTTTCCAAGGGAACTGGAGCCTGGCCCGCACAAGTATGACACCAATGCTGCATTTCACAGAAGGCGGTTTGGCCACAATAAATAAACCCACACTAGGAAAAAACAGAATCATTGAGATGGATATTTTAGGTCCTTTCTGGCAGAGATTTTCTTCACTAAAATCTTTGTGTTCAAATCTAAATAGGAAGCAGATACTATTGCCAAAGAGTTTTCCCAAGAATTAGTCTTAGAGGATGAGATGTCAATATATTAGTAAATTCCAAACCCTCAAGCAAAATGTTCAGAAGTCTCTGTTAACCGAACTGACAGAAGAGCTTTGGAAACCATCCCTTGTTCAGGTGGCAACTTGGGCAGGAATAATGCCCTCCAGGGAAGCAAAGGTATACAAAATTTATTAAAATATCAAGTCACATTTGGAGAGAGGTATGGAAGTACATTTCCTCAATGTTACTACCAGTCTGTGAGTATAAGTTTCTCTCCTGCTTCCTGTGGAAACAACATCTGCTCTCACATTCAACCCAAGCCACCTCTGATATTTATTGCATTTGCTGAATGCTGAAAGGATCTGAAATGTTAAACCTCTTGATCTGCTGGCACTCTGGGATTTCTGTGAAAAGATGAGCTACATAATAGCACAAACTGGAGAAATATCATGTACCCAAAAGACATAAATCCCCAGTCACAGTGGAATTCTTTTTCAATACACAACTCTAGAAGTTGTAAAAATAGATCCAACCTTTATCTTGTAATTTTCTTCTCATTCTTCCTCAACATGTGTAGCTCCATTTCTTTAAATAAGTAAAGTATATTCAAGGTCATCCAGTCTGGACTTAAGCCAGTCACTTCTCCAAAACCAGTTAAATGCATGAAAGTCAAAGCATGTGTTTGGTCTCATTAAGCTCACAATATCCTTAGGAGAGGAACAGAGAATTTGGTATATTACCCACTGTTAATGAAGGATGCATTGCTTGCATTTAGGTGGGATCTACGGTTTATTTTTATCCAGTGCTCAAGCTGCTTGATTCTCATCGAAATGCGAGGCTGGCAGTGACTCAGCAGCAACCAGAAAACAAGGGCAAACAAGCGTGCTTCACACGAGCTGGGCATCTGGGAAAGAAAAGTAGTTAAAAAGAGAAAAGGAGAGGTTTGGTTTTTATGATTTAAAGATGTCTCCTTTAAAGGAGTGATAAACATAAGAAGATGCCTAGAAACATTATAAGCAAAGAAGATGGAAAGGACTTGAATAAATGTCTAGGCAAGATTTCAAGTGAAGTCAAGTACTGAGATTAGCTACTTGGCAGAGAACAGAGGGTCCCATCTCCAGAGGCTGAAATGCCAAGCAAGAGTGGTGGCATTCTTCTTTCTTTTTTCTCCTCCTCCTTGTTTCATATTTTTTAAGCACTCTCTGTATTCATGATACGGTCTGGCTTGCAAGGCAGTGGGGGAAATATTTGAGAAATTTTGAGAAACCAATCAAGAGTCTGGACTAATCAAAAAGCCAGATCTCTAACTCATCAAGGGACTAGGGTTTCCAGAGAATGCAATTAAGACAACTAGCTGATTCCATCTGTGACGGTCCCATTTACCTTGGGAAATTTCTTCTGATTTAATCCAGGTACATTTCTTCAGTTCCTGGTAGAACACAATGGATGATTTAAATCATCTTCTCTTCAACCAGACCCTGGGATCCTTCACAGGAGGAAAAACTCAAGTCTTTCTTCCCTGCTGTTTTAGGGTTGAGTTCATACCTAACAAATGTTTGGTGAATATATGAGTATATATTAACGCATACATCACTAAACCTCCTTGCTGTACACCTGAAATTAACGTAACATTGTAAATCAACTATAAACTTCAATAAAAAAGTAAACAAAATTAAACAAATGATTGAATAAAAAATACATTTTCATACCTTAAATACATCTGCTACAGGCTAACTGCTTGAGGATAAAGTAAGTATACACTCTCTGCAGTATTCCATTATTATTATTATTATTATTAACAATTCTCCCTCAAAATACACTCCAAAGTGTGGTCACATAGCAATAACCTTAAATTTTTTTAACCCCTATTTAAGCTATTCACATCATATTCTGTTATTTTCTTCACACGTACACAGAATGGAACTGGTTCCTCAGCCGACATTCTACACTCTATTTTGTGAAGGTCAATGCTTGTAGTTAATCATCTTTTCCAGCAGCTAACTTTGAAAATATATGTCCTTCCTCCCTCAGGAAGGATACTAGAGGTTAAAGGTCTCTGTCTTGGGACAGCTGGTGTTCCTGACTTTGGGGAATAAGAACTTTTAAGAATCAGAAGTGCCCACAGCTACAAGCTGTGGATTCCCTGCCGTGGGTGGTTGCTCTCGGAGGCAGGACGTCTACTGGATAGCGCCTTGGAAGAAACTGAGCATCTTGATTTTGTTTGTTTTTGGGGTTTTTCTTTGGCTGCACCACTCAGCGTGTGGGATCTTATTTCCCTGACCAGGGATCAAACTCTAGTCCCTGCATTGGACGCAGAGTCTTCCCCACTGAACCGCCAGGGACGTCCCAGCATGACAGTTCAGATGCATTTACCTTCTCCTGCACCTGAAATTCTAAAACTTCATGATTTCCCACTGGAAATAGAAGTTGTTGCTAGCCCTGTGAAGTAGTTTGGGGACTGCTAAATAATTCACGCAAGGGCAAAAAAGAGGTCCAGAGCCTGGGCTTCTCCGAACGGCAATTTTATTACTGATCCCCTCACAGAAGTTTGCACAGGTTTTAATATTCTAGCCAAGAGAGCCATAGCTCTCTGCAGAAATCCTTAGGTTTCCCAGAAGTGGCCCTTTCGTTAATAACCCAAGGTCCTTTAACTTGTCACTAGTCTTCCCCGGGCTCAACATGCTTCAGGCTTTCTTGCGGACGACCTTTTCCCCCATGAAAGGTGGCTCAGCCTACCGGGGTCAACTAACCACAGGCCGGTGAGAGACAGCCAGGAAGACATCCAGCAGACTGACTAGAACGCTCTGACTCTGCCACTGGGGATCTCGACGATAATGCAAATGCAGCTTAACGTTCCTTTCAGTCCTGCCTAGACGACAGGAAACAGTGACTGCCGTCAAAGAGCCCGGGACGCAGCCCACTGAACCGCACTCAAACAGCCCGCTCCGTATGAGGGCTGCTCCCCCACTGTGAAGTCAGGGTGAAGACCCTGAGCCCTCGCATGACAGCCGCCCGAGCCAAAGGGGTGCTTGGGTGACTCCAGGGGCCCAGGGAGTACGACCAAACAACGCTGCTCACCGGCTGTTTCTTTGTTCCAACTTCGCCACAACACACTCTCTCTCTCTGATTTCATTTTCACTGGTGGAGATTCTCAGCTAGCAATAACATGGAGCCTCCAGAGCACTGAGCTCTGCCTTCTCCATCAGGGGAAGCTCGCAGCCTTGCTGCAGAGGCTGGACAGGGATCTAGCCAGCGAGCATGCATCATGAGTCCTTCCCGTGGTACTGACGGGAAATGGCCAAGAATGGTGTGCAGGGTGGAGGGGAGCCAGGCACCGTCAAGATGAACTTTCTGCTGTGTACTTCAGACACAGAAACAGGGACAGAGTTAGAAGCTGCTTATTCGATCCCCACACTTTTACAGAGAGGAGCTTCAGGATACTTTCAGAGAAAACAAAAACGAAATGAAAAACAGAGCCCCTTTTCCTCAAGTGGCTCAAACAAGAGAGGACTTCCATGGTACCTGGGGACAGGCTGAAGGTGGAACAAGCGAGGTGTTAGATGTGCCACGGATCAGCTCTGAGTCCTGCCTGAACCAGAGGAGAGAGACCACCCCTGAGCTCCTCTTAAAGGACTCGGCTCCTGTCCGTCTTTGGCCACACCCCTCCCGTGGAGTGATGAGTCCTTCAGACCAAGAAAATGTGCCCAACTGGAGCCTGTTACTGCCTCCCTTTCAATTCCCCGGAATTTCCTGTCTAACTGGCCCAAGCCTGGTTCCAGGGTATGCGGGCATCTCTCTTCCTTCTCTTTCCTCCTGAGGATCATTGAGCCAGAACACACCAACCTCAGGCTCAAGAGAACCGAGGCAGGGCTTGGACAGAGCTTGTGTGGGCTGAAGTACCTGCTTACTCGAGCATAAAGCATGTGATGGCCTCTGTAGGGCCCAGGGTGGGGCGAGAGGGGGCACTCGGCCGCCTGCTCTCCCACCCGTTTCCCTCACCACTTTCTGCAGTGGAATGCCAAGGAATCCGGGAATTTTAATTTATAATTTTTTTATATTGACTGTGCCCGGTCTTCATTGGTACCAGCAGGTTTTCCGTTTCCGAGAGCAGGCTTTTCCTTAGCTGTAGCCCACGGGCTTCTCACTGCAGCCTGAGAGCTTAGCGGCCCCGCAGCACGTGGGTCCTAGTTCCCAGACCAGGGACTGAACCCGCGTCCCCTGCATTAGAAGGTGGATTCTTCACCACTGGACCACCAGGGCAGTCCCTGATAATTTTAAATATGATCCAGCAAAGGAGATGGCCACATTGATTTTATTTGATTTTAAAAATCTGTTTGAAAATGCTAAAATATTTAGACCTGTAGCATGTGGCTCTCCGCTTGTATTCATGCCCAGGGCTCTGAAAATCTTACTATTAGGAGCAGGCCTGTTTCTGACACATCCCTCACTCACCAACTGCTTCTTGGGAGGGCAAGGGAAAGAAAAACGAAGCACTATTTGGGAGGTGGGCAATGAGGCTTCTGGGAGGCTGAGTAGGAGGTACCACGAGCTACTAAAACAAAGGGAGAAGCTGAGGGAAATTAAAACCACCAGCAAGAAATAAAAATAGAGCACGTTCCCCCCTCAGAAGCTCCAAATATTACACGCACTCCGGCAAAAGAGTGTCAATCTGTACCAGAAAGGGGGAAAAGAGTCGTTTCTCCTGCTTCTTCCTCTGTGATTCCGAAGTCCTTCGAAATCACGAGCAGGAAAGGGCAGGGGAGGCGTCCATCATCTTCCGCTTCAAGCCCTGACCCCTGCTCCATCTCAGAGCAAACGCCCGGGTGTAAGAAAATCGTGTCCAGGATGCTCCTGGCATCCACGAATTTTTCACTTTCCAGCGCGGGGGCGGGTCCCAGCCCCGGTAGGGGAGGATCCCACTTGCCTCTCAGCCAAAAGAACCAAAACGTAAAACAGAAGCAGTATCGTAACAAATTCAAAAAAGACTTTAAAAAGGTTCAGAAAACCAAAAGTTCTCCTTCTCCTGTTTGTGAAACAACTTCAAACTATCCATTTATTTCAATAAAAATTGTATGCTCACTGTCAGGATCAGAACATGGCCCGGGGGAAGGAGGGGTAGGGCGAGTTGAGCGTGGAACTGACACGCATACTGCGTGTGTAACACCGACGGCGAGCAGGACGCAGCGGCGCAGCGCAGGGCTCCCCGGCGCTCGGTGAGGACCCAGGGGGCGGGGCGAGGCCGAGGGGGCGGGGCACATGTGTATCCGTGGCTGATGCAGGCGCTCGGCGGAAACCAATAGAACACCGTAGAGCAATTATCCTCAAAGACAGAAAAGCCAGAGAAAAGAATGCAGCCGCAAATTCTCGGAGAAGTCTGGGCCACCACACCGTCTGGAGAGCGCGGACGTGGTAGATAGACGGACAGGGGTGAAGGGCCGGCAGCACACCAGGCCGCGCCCGCTAAGAGACTGTGGAGTCGCTCAGGGGAACCCGGGCCTCCCGCACTGCAGACAGACACGTCACCAGCTGAGCCACCTGGGAATTAAGGCCGAACCCGCTGAGCAATTTCAGTTCCCCGTAGTGTGCCGTGCCCAGAAGAGCCCCAGACGTGTCATAAGACTGTGGACAAATACCCGTGTTCCCTTTGGGGTGCCCGGTGCTAAGCGTATTAGACCTTGCCTGGCACCCAAAGAAAGAGAAAACTTTGAAGTTTTCCTTCAAAGCACCCAGAGAAAACGCGAAGCTTTCCTTTCTTCCCAGCTCCCTATTTGGCCCCTGTTCGAGGACCTAGCGGAGAAGGCAATGGCACCCCACTCCAGTACTCTTGCCTGGGAAATCCCATGGACGGAGGAGCCTGGTAGGCTGCAGTCCATGGGGTCGCTAAGAGTCAGGCATGACTGAGTGACTTCACTTTCACTTTTCACTTTCATGCACTGGAGAAGGAAATGGCAACCCACTCCAGTGTTCTTGTCTGGAGAATCCCAGGGAAGGGAGCCTGGTGGACTGCCGTCTACGGGGTTGCACAGAGTCGGATACGACTAAAGCGACTTAGCAGCAGCAACAGCGAGGGCCCAGTGTCCTGGTTCTGATACCAGCCGGACATCAGCCAGACAGGATAGACTGAGTTTTTCGGACTCAGCCGTAAAGTGCCCGCCGGTGCAGGAGCCGCGGGTCCCAGCCCTGGGTCGGAATGATCCCCTGGAGGAGCAAATGGCACCCCAGTGTTCTTGCCGGAAAACTCTTATGGACAGAGGAGGCTGGTGGGCTACAGTCCACGGGGTGGCAGAGTCCAGTGACTGAGCACACAAACCAGCAATCACAGGTACCCATGATGCTACGTCAGGACTGGGGGATAGAATATGTCATATTTATTTAGTGAGAAGGAGGGTGACCAACTTCCTCACGCCCCATAGAAGCCTCAAGCTATCAGTCATCAAGGATTTTCCAAGAACCTCTATTTACTGCACTAAATTCAGGCCACAATGTCAGAGACTTGATTCAGACATGAGGAAAATTTTCTGACATTATGAAGGGATTTAAATACTTGGGTATATTCGTGAGGCAGTTTTGGGCAGCTTCCCTGTTTTTCAGTTTTTATAAACTGATTAGACTTTTCAGAGGATGCTATTAATATATCAGTGGTTTCCTAGCTAAGTTCCAGAAAACTCTATAGAGTGTCATGGAATCCCAGACTTCTATAAAGTGTGCTTTAGAGGGCTACACAAATATTTGGTTAAGATTTCATTTTTCAGTGACAACTTACCTTTGATTATTTTTTAAACTAATAAAAAGGGGTACTCATGGATTTCAATGTGTATTATATGAAACTTTGACAGATGGGTGCACACCAAGGTTTGGACTTCTGCTCGAGGTTAATTCATGTTTCTAAGGGCCTTGAAATCAAGCTTCTCCTGCAGCAGTACTCAGCTAATTGCAGTGGCATGTTAAACACTGATGATGGGTCACAGACACTTACCTGTGTGAGGCGTGCTCTGCCCACCATCACACAGTCAAAACCAGATGCTGAGGTGTACATAAAACTGCAAGTGCCACTTGTAACTTCCAATTAAAAAGGATTGTCTAGCCAAAACAGCCTTATTACTTTAATTGGTTGCCTTCTTGATAAGTAAATATGCAAAGCTACACCACAAATATAACCCTACTGTCACTTGTTGATATTCTGTGTGCCTAGTCGCTCAGTTGTGTCAGACTCTTTGTGACCCCATGGACTGTAGCCCACCAGGCTCCTCTGGTAAGAATACTGGAGCGGGCTGCCATTTCCTTCTCCAGGGGATCTTCCTGACTTGGGGATCACACCCAGGTCTCCCACATTGCAGGTGGATTCTTTACTATCTGAGTCACTAGGGAAGCCCTATTGATATTCTATATAGATTTATTGAGAAAAAATAATAAGTCATGGTTAAAAAGAAGTTTGAGGGACTTCCCTGGTAGTGCAGTGGTTGACTCTGCAGTTCCAATGTGGGGGTGCAGCCTTGATCCCTGATCAGGGAAGTAAGCCAGAAAAAAAATTTTTAATTTTAAAAATCTTGAAAACACTGCTTTAGATAAATGTGGGAGTAACTTCAAAAAGTCCCTTCCAATATGATTCTTTTATAACACACTTGTTCCATCTATATCAAAGAATTATTTCGTATGGAAGAATATTCATATCATATGTTGTTAAACGGACAGTTCAAATGAGCTCTATACAGCACAATATTTTATATATATATATATATATATATATAAATACACTCACATACACATTACATGTTATACATGCTGACAGAAGACTTAAATTGTACATGCCAATGTTACAAATCTATGCAGAAAGGCAACTGAAATTATTTTTAGAAAGCAAAGCAAAGGCATTTTCTCAGTGTTAGAAGGATGGATGTGATTGGCATTACTTCCAAATGCAGAGAGTAAATAAATGTGTGAGACGAGTCTGGGATTTGCTAAGCCTGCTCTGTGAATCCCTTCATTCACTCCTAGTTGGTTGATTAGGAAAGAGGCACCACACAGCTCATGTCACATACTCGAACTTAGACACAGAGGCCACTGGGTCAAGTTCCAATTCTGCCCCCTCAAAAGCTGTGTATCTTTGGCCTCTCTCTGTACATCTTCCTCTCTGGCCTCCCTCCCTATATCTTTGACCTCTCTCAACTTCAAAACTTCCCATCAACACAATAAAGATAAGTTCCCAGCAGGATTACCATAAAGGAAATGAAATAGGCATACAGCTGTGGAACCGCATCTAGCTCATACTGAACGTCCAATACATGGCAGCTACTGTTCTTCCTAAGCACCTGCCACAAGGTGCTTCCAGTCCCACAGAAAGACAGCAGACATGAAAACAGATAATGATGCAATGGGCTTCCCAGGTGGCTTGGTGGTAAAGAATTCATCTACCAATGCAGGAAACATGGGTTTGATCCCTGGGTCGGGAAGATCCCCTAGGGAGGAAACAGCAACCCACTCTAGTATTCTTGCCTGGGAAATCCCACAGAGGAGCCTGGCGGGCTACAGTCCATGGGACCGCAAAGAGTTGGACACAACTTAGCGACTCAACAACAACAACAACAAATGATGCCACACCCCCTCATCACTGCTGCAGAGGTGTGACTTGTGTGTCTCGGGAACTCGGGCAGGACGCGTGATGGAGCGTGAGTCAGGGAGTCTCAAACTCGTGCTCACTCACCATGCAGGAAGGAGACTAGCTCAGGCTCTGCCGAGACTATTTGGGCCCCTGAAGCTGGAAAGGAAACCAGCAGAGAACAGCAGAGAGAAAAAAAGGCTTTGGACATTCATCAGCCTTTCTACTGCTGCTTCAGCCGGGTCCCCTGCAAAGCCCCCCTGTGGCGGGGCACCAGACAACACGTGTGTGGGCCACATGGCCAGTCAGAGCTCTTGGACGCAGGAGTGTCTTGGACACAGGAGTGACTCAGAGTGCCAGCCATGGACCCGGACCTGCTTACTTTGATGAGTTCTGGCTGGCACACATCTTTACATCCCTGCACTGCTGCTAGGAAACATGGAGTCCCCTGCTCAGCCCAGTGGACCCGGGCCTGCCTATTTTGATGAGTTCTGGTTGGCACACATCTTTACATTCCTGCACTGCTGCTAGGAAACATGGAGTCCCCTGCTCAGCCCAGTGGACCCGGGCCTGCCTATTTTGATGAGCTCTGGTGGGCACACATCGTTACATTCCTGCACCGCTGTTGGAAACATGGAGTCCTCTGCTCAGCCCAGTGTGCGTGCCCTGTGACTCTCAGATTAAAGCTCTCCCCAAAAAGCTGAACTCTCAACACATATCACACTCCAGCTTCCAAACGCTGAGCCTTATTTTCAGGAGCGATTCCCTTCTAGGGAACATGGAATAGGGAAAAGAGTCATCTGATGGAAAGAAAGCACTAGATTTTAAAGCTATGGCTGTAAATTAGTTCACAGTATCTTTTATGATCTCTAACCTGATATAAGGTTTGAACTTTGGAAACCATTCTTCTTGGCCTTTTTCTGTTTTGAGGAAATAGAAAGCAGATTAAAAAAGGTAAGGCCCCCAAACAAGATGGTATCAGCTAGAGAGGGAGAACAGAGAAGGCAATGGCACCCCACTCCAGTACTCTTGCCTGGAAAATCCCATAGACGGAGGAGCCTGGTAGGCTGCAGTCCATGGGGTCGCTAAGAGTCAGGCATGACTGAGTGACTTCACTTTCACTTTTCACTTTCATGCATTGGAGAAGAAAATGGCAACCCACTCCAGTGTTCTTGCCTGGAGAATCCAAGGGACAGGGGAGCCTGGTGGGCTGACGTCTATGGGGTCGCACAGAGTCGGACACGACTGAAGCAACTTAGCAGCAAAGAGGGAGAAAGGCAGGGATGGCAGAACCACACAGCTGAGTGAGGAAGACAGTGGGCAGACAGACCCGGGGAGGAGGAGAAACGCAAGGAGACCAGGGGCCACTGAACACGCGGGAAGAGGAGCGCAGGGCAGGGAGCGAGTGAACCCTCGCGAAGCGCCGGGGCGGAGAAGGGGGGCCGGCGAGTGAGGGGCCGGACGCCGTGGCAGCTGCTGACGGGGCTCCACGCCCCTCCCTGTGGCCCCTCTGACTGGTACCACAGCTGACCTCACTCCCTGTGGCAGACAGTTCTTTAGACACCGAGAGCCTTTCATCTTAAGGCTTTTCAACTCCTCTGCCTCAGAACTTTCTCCAAAGCTGCAGAAGGCGTTCACGCTGCCCAGCGTGGAGGAGTGAATGAGGCGGGGAAGCAAGAGGGAAGGTGGGGGCGGGAGGAACTGGCGGGCGATGCTGCAGCCTGCAGACCTCTGCGGGGGGTTATCCTGGGTGCATATGGAACAGTTTCTGCTCAGGCCCCCAGTGAGGTTAAGCCCCAGTTGTCCAAAGCAGCAACGACCTCAGTGTTTCAATCTGTGCTCTTCATGGACTCCCATTCTTTCCTGTATCAACCTCTCTGCCCCCAACCCAGCTTCTTGAGATCACCTCCCAAGCAACTCGCTGCACCGAAGTCCTTGTCTCAGACTCTGCTTTCAGGGGCCCTCAAACGGAAAGAGGACTGAAGGAAGGAAGTTGGTGGTGTCAGCTGCAGCAGAGGAAGAACCGCTGTCATGCCCATAAAGTGGTCAACAATACACGATATTAGTCACAGTAAATAGGCTGAAAGGAAACTAAAGACGTGATGTCGTCTGCCTTTTTACCTTAAGACAGGTGCCTCACCAATCTCAGGCAGGTGAGACTTTCTTAGGAGTTACTGTGTGAAATCCTGCAATATCATTAACCAAATCAATTAAGTTAATCATTATTATCAACACTGATAATGAATTACATCACTAGTACCAAAAGCGTTTAAAAAAAAAAAGGTGTGACTGTTGACTTGTTACAAACCAATCCAATCAACCTGACCAACCTGCGAGGGTGGTCAGCATCTCCTTCCACTGAAACTACGCACCACGACCCTCTGCCTTCCCACCACAGGAAGGCTTCTGCGTCCACCACATACTTAACTTGAACCAAAGTCTTCCCTGCTCACTGGTGCAGCTTAACCAGAGCGATTAGGCTCATCCTTACTTATATGTCCTGAGTTCATTTAGTTTTGAAAATCTGTTTTTAGCACTTACATTTCTTCTTTTAATTCTTGTTTTATATTGGAGCACACTTGATCAGCAACGTTGTCTGAGTTTCAGGTGGACAGCAAAGTGACTCAGTTACACATACACATGCACTTTCTTTTTTTTTTCAAGTTCTTTTCCTATTTAGGTTATTATGCTCAAAACTTACATTTCTTTAAAAATCATCGGCTATCACTAAATAAGCTCAATATTATTTTAGCCCTCAGATGCTCTCTTCTCTAGTTTCTTAGATGTCCTCAGAGATACCGTTGATGACTAAATGTAAATTTTATTGGATAAGGATTTGATTTGTTGCTCTGTAAAGAACCATATATTCCAACAGCAAAGCTATTTTCGTCATTAAATCACCCTTTGTGGATTAAACTCCTCTTTCAACTTCGATATCAACATGTAATTCCCAGAATTATTTGAATGGCTAAATACATTTCTGAATAGATTTCTGATACCATGTAAGATGAGGGTGGACATTTTGAAATAGACTCGTATTTAAACAGTCATTACAGGGAAAATCACTCTTAAGCAGAAAGATAACAGCTTCATCTGATCTGTTTGTTCATGGTACATAAGGGAAAAAAATATGTGTTCTGAGAGGGAAAATTAGAGCCATTATCTGGAATATTTGTGAAAGTGCTGTGGAGTAAAGAAAGCTATTAAAGACCCACAATGTACAGCTTGCATGTAGCTGGTTGTAATTGACAATGAACTTCCACAGTGTCTGGAAGAGGAATCCTGGCAATGTGGAACAGTGGTGGTAATTAAAGAGTCATAAAAACCTGAAACTGGAAGCCTGACAAAACAGTGTCCAGGCATTCCTAGCACTAAAAGTCTAATAGTCAATCTGCAGCACTTCTCTTCAGCTTAAATAATGTTTTCCAGAACTCTCAGGCAATACTTTTCTCCCTTTCTTTTTGCGTTACGCTGCAGGAACTGCATGGTGCCTGCCGTGATCAGGAGATGAAGGGCATGAAGGTTCTCCCGAATGGAGGGCTGGAAGATGAGAGAGGCAGAGATCAGAAAAGGCACCTCTGTACAAGCCCTTACCTGCTGACCAAGGAGGTAAAGAACACAGCACTTCTGACATGTGGGCTCAAGGTGTGCCTCATCTTGTTATTGCTTTTTGCAACAACTTAACGAGGGATGTAAATCTACATAAAAGCGGAGAACTGGGCTGAGATGTAACAAGTTCATTCTCCCCTGTGACGTCCACTGGCCATGCCCACAGGTGTGAAGCCATCAGAGCTAGACAAGAAGTGGGCGGCACGTGAGGAGGCGGCATGTTGGTTTCAGGCAACCCAGAGTTCAAGCCCTGAGGCGTCACTCACCCAAGGGGTGACTGTGCAAAAACTATTTTTCTTTTCTGTTCAGTTTCTAGTCTGAAAAGCACTAGTAATGATCTTATACGGTTGCTAAGAGCCTTTAATGTGATCATGCATGCAGAATGCTTCCCTGGTGGCTCAATCGGTAAAGAGTCTGCCTGCAATGCAGGAGACCTGGGTTGGGAAGAGCCCCTGGAGAAGGGAATGGCAACCCACTCCAGTATTCTTGCCTGGAGAATTCCATGGACAGAGGAGCCTGGTGGGCTACAGTTCATGGGGTCACAAAGAGTTGGACACGATTAAGTGACTAACTTTAACTTTATGCAAAGTGCTTTGTACAATGCCTGGCACAGAGTAATACTCAGTAAATGCTGCCCACTGCTTTCAGAGAACACAAAAACTACTGCCAGATGTTTTCACGTATGTGGCAACGAGACCCAGGCAGAACCAATACACTACAGAGGAGATTCATGACAAAGCAGAAGTTTCTACCATTCCTGTATCAAATCCACCATGTCCCCAGCACTGGGCTGGGTAGCTGCTTGTGAGAATTCTGTCTGCTGATCACTGGGAAAATAAATGGCTAAAAAAGTCTGTGTGAGTTTGATTCCAAGCCCCGTGGTCTTTTAGCCTTCTACTATAGCAGAGAGGAACAAATGGAGATTAGAAGCCAACCTCCTCGGCAAATCTTTCTGAGCTTTACTGCAGAATGGTATTATTACCTCCCAGGAAAATATTCTCCCTGCCTCTTGCTCATTGCCTTTGTGGATTAATTTATTAAACAAAATATGTATTATCTGACCCTTACCTGAAGGACACTGTTTCAAAGTTCTGTTTTCCAAGCAAGGTATGAAATTGTGTAAAATGCATTACTCTTTGTGGAAAAAAAATACACAAATACTTAAGTGCTTATACATGTCTAGAGAAGGGGACGACAGAGGATGAGATGGTTGGACGGCATCACTGACGTGATGGACATGAGTTTGAGTAAACTCCCGGAGTTGGTGATGGACAGGGAGGCCTGGCATGCTGCAGTCCACGTGGTGGCAAAGAGTTGGACATGACTGAGCAACTGAACTGATGTCTAGAGTATCTCTGGAATATTCTGGAACACACCAGTTGCTTCTGGGAAGGGAACTGGATGAATGAGAGGGAAGGCTGGAGGTAGGACTTCAGTAGCTGTTGAATTATGTACTCCATGCATGCATAAATTCTTGAGAATTATTTTGAAAAATAAGATTTTCCTATGTAGCTACAATTATAATCATTATCAATTATAGCTAAAAGCGCCACACTTTGCCTACATGTTCTAGGCTTGCCAAAGATCCCCAAAGGGAAAGTTGTATCCCTTTTGGGACAGGCTGAAGGGACAGGGCAAGGGCCAAACCTAACATTATCATCAACCTCCCGCAAGAGCAGAGCTACTGCTAAACAAGTCTGAGTGGAAAGCTGTTCGTTAGACCTAATCTTTCCACCAACATATTTTAAACAGAGAGTGTGGGTTCCTGTCCTGGGGTCCCGACAGCCACCATGCCAATGACTATGGATTCAGGTCAAAGTGCAAACATGGAGGCTACATAAGCCATCATCTCAACTCAACAAACACACTGCCGGTGTATCACTGACCCCATAGTGATGCTCCATTCATAAGCCCCATGTTTATAAATCCAAGAATCTGTTCAAGAGAGGCTTCCCAGATGGTGCAGTGGTAAGAATCTGCCTGCCAATGTAGGAGATGTGGGTTTGATCCCTGGGTGGGGGAGATTCCTGGAAGGAGGAAATGTCAATACACTCAAGTATTCTTGCCTGGGAAATCTCATGAACAGAGGAGCTTGGTAGGCTACAGTCCATGTGTCTCAAAGCGTCTGAGCAAACACACACATCTGTTCAACCAAACTGAGAACCTACTGTATGCTAGGAGACGTTGTAAATGATTCTAAATCATCAAGTGGTGAACCTAAAATGTTTCATTTTGCAACAAATTGTTTTAGAAATGGAAGTGGAAACATTATCCCTACATATATCTTTCAATATGTTTTATACATATTGATATATATGTATATGATATACATCTATATGTATATATATCATATTGTGGTTAGGATTACTGGGATGAATTGGAATCTCAGTTCCATTGAGATTGAGTGACTCTAGGCAACTTACTGAATTTCTTAGCACCTCAATTTCATCTTCTGTAACGTGGGCATAATGACACCTATCTTTCATGGTGATTTATTTAGATTTTAAATAGTATGTCTAGAAAGAAAGCTTAGCCCAATGCCTGCCATGGGGTGGCTTAATAAATAATAGCTAAGAAGAAAAAGTGCAGTTGTTTCCAGTTCAATGAATAAATCACAGTTTTATAAATCCAGGTCAAATTATACCATTATTTTAGTTTGCTCAAGAAAAAGAAAAAGACTGCTTAGCTCTCCCTTTTTTTCCTCTTTAAAAAAATCTACACAACCACAGCATTAAGGAACCATACATGTTCCATAAAATCAGGCAGCAGTAGCGTCTTAGTTTCAGACCCAGAGAGTGTGAGATGGGGAGTCCATGACAGAGCATTAGAAATGGATCAGGAGGACAATATTATCTTTCTGGGCGAGTTATGAAATCCTGGATGGACGAGGTTTGGAAGAGGTGACTTCTGAGACTTAAAATCCTGATTGCTTAATATTTCATTAGAGAAGTTTAGCTACCTGGTCTTGCCAGGAGTCACAGAACATTCGTGGAGGAAAGGACTATGCAAAATCATGTCATGTTGCAAGGTAGGAAGCTGGGGTCCACTGAGGGGAGACTTGTGTTGAGCCACTCAGTGAATGAGGACCAAACCCAGAACCAGGAGCCAAACCTACAGATGCCCATGGCAAGCCTGCCTGTCCTTTAGCACCCCAGCTGTTCCTGGAGACCATGGGTGTAATTCTGGGTAACGGTTATGACTTGTTCAATTTTTAACTTCCCCTAAAATGAAATCCAATGGAAAACACTCAGCACTCCCAAGTGCTGTATAATTTCTGCAAATGCAACTAATATGACAATTTTATTTCATGGAAATGGGAGGACTGTATAAGCAGTGAGCAGTGTCTCAAAACTGGAGCTTCTTTTGACAGCTGAATGAAGCAATTTGGCTCTTCTTAAGATGCTTATCTTCCCATGAGGGCATGAAAATTAAAAGTTGGAAAGCTCAACACCTTTGTAAAGAGTTTATTACTGACACTTTTCACAGGATGCAATGGCTGTGTTCTTTTCTTCAAAGCATGGATTTGACTACTTTTTTCTTCAAGTCTCCCTTGGTTATTAAACAGCTTCCTATAACTTTTGGTTATCAAATACCTTAACTCTCATTTCTGCAACCTTGGACCACTGAGAGGAAAACAGAATTAAAGTTTATGATTTTTTATAAAAGGCAAGGACATTCAAAATGATGTTTGTTATCTCTAGCAGAACTTCTACTTTAAAGTAGACTTTTCTGGTTATTCCTCACAATTAACCAGAAAAGCGGAAACCTCACTGGGGGGATGTGGGTTCTGGGTTCCTGAGCATGAAAAATTTTCCTTTTGCTTTCACATCACTATGTCATTCCCCTCAGCACAGAGTTGATCATTTCTATTTCAATCAAAGGAATATTTGATGGATAGGAGGCATGCACACTGTGTCTCTTAGACTCTAGCAAGCTGACAAGTGTAAAAGGGCATGGAAGTTTACGCAATGGGGAAAATACCAACTCTTGTTTGCCTGTGCCTTCAGGAATTTATATTTTGGCATAAAACACATTGCTTGCAAGGGACAATTTGAACTGTAGCTAATTCATGTGACAAACATCAAGGGGGTAACAAGGAAACTAATTTCATTCAAGAGACCCTAACAGGGAATACAATTATATGTATGCAAAGTATGAAGTAGACAAATATCATCTCTGAGAAGTACTCACAAAGTGTTTTTTAAAAAGTACACTAGTTTATTTCAGAGTCATTCGTGGCCTGCTCTCTCCTCTTCCTGGAGTGAGTCTTCGTACCTGAGGGATCACTGTGCACAGACAAGAACACCCACCCATGACAATCTGGCTGTGGTTGTAACTGAGGGCTAGGAAAGGGAGTGTGGCTGGCAATGGTGGTGTATGTGCAGGTGTCTGCATCATTCTTCTCTCTAAAGCATTACTTCTGTGTTTGCTATACTGCTCCGTGGAGCTGCATGGTCCAGGCAGACTCAGTGATTTCAGATCTCCAAGCAATAGGTCTGTTCTAAACTCCTGTTCCACCAACTAAAGAACTGCCTTCTGTGAGGATGTTGGCTGGGAATTCCAAGCTCTTTGATCCCTCTTGAAAGAAAGAATGGAGCTTGGGTCTGTGTGTCTTGTTTACCAAATAATAACAAATAATAAGCTCTACTCTAAAAAAATACAAATAGCCACATGCTCTCCACTCTCTTCCATCTCTCAGCTTTCGGGATCTTCATTGATAAGAGCCCTGAGAGATTGGGGATATAATTTCACAATGTGGAGCATTTAGCAACAGGAAGGACAATTGTATTTAAAATCCAGGATCCAGTAACCATTGTAAAGAAGTAGCCAACGACTCTCAGGAGAGCAGGCTGGTGTGATGACTGTACTGTAATTACTAGCTTAACATCTGACTTCCCCACTATACTGCAAGCTCTGGGAGGTGGGTACAACATCTGTCTTGTTCAAAGCTATATCCCCAGGATGGCGAAGTTATTTTTGTAATATCCAGCTCAAGCCTTACTGTGAGGAATCAAGTAAGATCAGTGAACACAAAGATCTTAGCACAGTGCTTAGAACATACCAGTTATTTAGCAAATATTTTGTTGAATAAAAGTAATAGAGGAGCACAAAGAAGGAAGCTTCTAAAGTAAGAAGGTCAAGACTGTCACCACATTTTATTTGCATAGCAGCTATGAAAGCTGATGTTTATTGAGTGCTTACTAAAGTACCAGACTTTAAGCTCCTGTATCTAATGACTGACAACAACACAAAGAAATATATACTCTAATTATCACTATGAAGAAGCTTGAGACCTTTGGAAAATATTGATAATTCTCCTTAGATGAGGGGCCATTCTAGGGTGTGTGTGCTAAGTCACTTCAGTTGTATCCAACTCTTTGCAACCCCTTGGACGGCAGCCCGCCAGGCTCCTCTGTCCAGGGGGATTCTCCAGGCAAGAATACTGGAGTGGGTTGCTGTGCCCTCCTCCAGGGGATCTTCCCAACCCAGGGATCAATCCTGTGTCTCCTGCATTTCCCGCCCCGGCAAGCAGATTCTTTACCACAGTGGTAAAGCAGAATCTTTACCAGATTCTTTACCACTGCACCACCTGGGAAACCCAAAGAGACATTAGGTGAGCGTAAGACTTCGCAGCAGGCAGAAGTCAGAGATGTGGAAAGTGTATGGTCGGGAGGGTCTGAAGCAGAGCTGGGGGCCCGTGAGCATGAGTCTGCTTCCCTCAGAATTCTGTCAAGGGACCAAAACTTCTGCGGCTGTGAATAGCATTTCCACGATGTTTGTTGGGAGGTCAAGAAACAAAGTAGATATAAGAAGACTTCACAGACATTTTCAGCTGAACCAGTTTGGATTTTATTAGAGGACTTCTGTCTCCCCTGGGCCCCCCGGAGACTACCTTGGAACCAACTGTTAATACACAAGGGCTCAAGCAACCGGGCTGAAACATGGCGCCTGAGAAGCCGGAAGCAGAGGGAAGCGCAGCCTCGTAGCTCACTCCCGCCCGCTCTTCGGTGACGTCACCGTCCGAACACGTCCTCCCCCACGCTGTTCACATGACACCTACCTGTGCCTGGGCGGGGTGCTTATATCTCTCACCTGTGTCTCAGCGAGTCAACATTTTAAAACCTCTCTGCGTTCCATTGAGCTGTTAACAAAATACCATAGACCGGGTAGGTGATAACAACAGAAGTTCACGTCTCACAGTCCTGGAGTCTGGAAGTCTGAGACCAGCGTGGCAGCGGGCAGGGTGGAGGCCTCTTCCAGGCGGCAGACTTCTCACCATGTCCTCGTGATGGAGGTGCCACAGAACTCGGGGGGCGTCTGTTTTACACGCGGCTAATCCCCTTTGGGGCGCCCCCCTCATCACCCTAGCACTTCCCAAAGGCCCCGCCTCCCAAAATCATCACACTGAGCATTAGGATTTCAGTATATGAATTTGGGCTTCCCTGGTGGCTCAGTGGTAAAGAATCTGCCTGCAATGCAGGAGACTCAGGAGACGTGGGTTTGATCCCTGGGTCGGGAAGATCCCCTGGAGGAGGAAATGGCGACCCACACCGGTACTCTGGCCTGGAGGCTCCCACGGACAGGAGCCTGGTGGGCCACAGTCCATGGGGTCGCGAAGAGTCCGACACAACTGAGCACTCACACACACATGTGAATTTGGCAGGGACACACTCACATCATAGCACACGCTTGCATTCCCTCCCTCTTCCTTCTCTTTATCTCTCTTCCTTTTCCTCCTTTTGTCTCTCTCTTTCTCAATAGTTTGTAGCATGGAATCCAAACTTAAATGTTCAAATAGTTTGACCATTCGTCATGACATGTTAGCATGGTGAAGGGCCAGTCTGACTGATGGATCCACCTTTGACTTGTCCTGTAACCTTAAACATACCACATAACCTCTCTGAATTTGTTTCTTCATCCATAAATGAGAGGTATTAGAAATATGTGTATTCTGTATGCTAGAGGGCTAGGCAGAGCTCTTAATAAAATCATCTTATTTAATCCTATCAATCTTGGGAGACAGGTATGTATTATTACCTTCATTTCTCCCCCAAAACTTAAGATTCTTATTCCACAGAGTTGGTGCTCTAAATAAATTACATAATATTTGAAAAATACTTTGTCAACTATGAAGTTTCAAAGAAATGTTAGCTATGAATTTGCCTAAACAAATCTCAAGACTTATAGTATATACTCCTAATGATGCTTTCTAAGTGGGGAAAGGAAGGCAACTTGGGTCTAAAGCTGACATTATCTCCTATAAACCAGTGAGTTTTGATAGAAGAAATGAAAACCAAAACAAGCTGAGAAAGACCTAACCACAAGGAATATCCAGAGACTTGGGGGACATGAGCATTCTGAAATTGCTTAGGGAGTCAGATCAATTGTTGACTTTTAAGGTTGGAAAATTCCATGGATAGAGGAGCCCGGTGGGCTACAGTCCATGGGGTCACAAAAGAGTCAGGCATGACTTAGCAACTAAACAACAACAACAAGGTTAAAGATGGTGGTGGTGGTTTAGTCACTAAGTCACGTCCAACTCTTGAGACCCCATGAACTGTGGCTCACCAGGCTCCTCTGTCCATGGAATTCTCCAGGCAAGAATAGTGGAGTGGGTTTCCATTTCCTTCTCCAGGGGATCTTCCCAACCCCGGGATCGAACCTGCATCTCTTGTGTCTCCTGCACTGGCAGGTGAGTTCTTATCACTAGTGCAGCCTGGGAAGCTGACTTTCCATGCGTCATCATCATACAAGCAATAACATCTATTAGAACTTCTAAAGCACTTTCTGGATGGAGTAGGACTTTCATATAGAGCCTAACTGTAGGGAATCCAAGACAAATAGGGTAAAGATTACTATTATCTTCATTTTTCACGTAAGGAAAATAAGTCTTGATGAGGCTAAGTGATTTATTCTCTCATTCCCTGCCTCCCTATGTCCTTTTTCCCTTCCTTCTTGCATGAAAAAGAAATACCCCCCCCAATGCCCCTGAATCATTTATCATAACTCTGTTTTCTAAAGCAGTCACTGAACATCATCCATCAAAGATTTCAATATAGTACTTTAGAGCTGAGATCATGTACAGAAATGTCCTAAGCAAATTGCAAAGCACAATATAAATATATCTATCCTTAGATAACTGCATGCATCACCATTCAGAAAAAAGAAAGCACAGGGTTTTATTATTTTTCTGTTTCACTAAACATCAGCCTTAAGAACTCGCCAATCTATGCTCTGTGTCCCAATAAAAGCTACAGAAGACTTCACGCATCCACCATTCCTGCAATTTAGAAATAAACTAAAACTGCAAAGCAAATCACTGTTCATAGGAATTGTTCTGTGAAAGGGAAGGGATAGACTGCTTATAAGCAGGGCTGAAGACAAGATCAAGACAGAGACTAGAGCCTGCTCACTTTCCCTGTCTTCTGAGTCATGATGCTACCATGATCAAGAGCTTGGCACAGGCTCTATTTCATATTTTAGAAAGAAAAAAGCACTCAAGTTCAGGTTCCCTCATCACTTCCACATCTTTCTTCTATAGAATGATGTCTTAAGGAGGCATCATCTATTCCCTTTATTGGATTTTGCAGGCAAACAATAATAATATTTACAATAATAATAACATATTAATAGACATAATAATAACACATTTCCCATGTGCCAAAAACATTTTACAAAGTTTCAATCTATTGACTCCATTTTCCCAGCAGGACTTTGGAGTGGTTACAATTATTACTGCCATTTTACAGATGTGGAAACTGAGGCCCAGAAGGTTTAAGACTGGTATATCACAGCTTGCCAGTGGCACAGCACAACTCTGAACCCACAGCTCATGCTCTTAACTCTAGGCACAGCAGTATCACATCAGTCTTCTGTCTACACCAAACACTGGGTAGTGAGTTTGCACACAAGGATGCATCATCTTCTTCCTTTAAAAGTTGAAACATGATTGATCCATAATGTTTTGTTTCTAGTGTGCAGCAAAGTGATTCAGTTATATATACATACGTATTCTTTCCCAGGTTCTTTTCTATTACAGGTTATTACAAGATATTATGTATGGTTCCCTGTGATATATAGTAGGACCTTGTTTTTTTAATCTACTTTATATATGTAGGTACATGGACTTCCCAGGTGGTTCAGTGGTAAAGAATCTGTCTGCCAGGCAGGAAACTTGAGTTCGATCCCTGGGTTGGGAAGATCGCCTGGAGAAGGACATGGTGGCCCACTCCAGGATTCTTGCCGGGGAAATCCCATGGACAGAGGAGCCTGGCGGCCACAGTCCACAGCTCGCAGAGTCGGACCCGACCTGGTGCCTGAGCAGCAACAGCAGCAGTGGTGTACACGTGCTAACCCCAAACTCCTAAACCGCCCCTCCCACTCCACGTCAGAGTGAGTCAGGGTCACAGAGAGTGGGGCAGTGTACACGTGCTAACCCCAAACTCCTAAACTGCCCCTCCCACTCCACGTCAGAGAGAGTCCGGGTCACAGAGAGTGGGGCAGTGTACACGTGCTAACCCCAAACTCCCAAACCGCCCCTCCCACTCCACGTCAGAGAGAGTCGGGGTCACAGAGAGTGGGGCAGTGTACACGTGCTAACCCCAAACTCCCAAAACGCCCCTCCCACTCCACGTCAGAGAGAGTCGGGGTCACAGAGAGTGGGGCAGTGTACACGTGCTAACCCCAAACTCCCAAACCGCCCCTCCCACTCCACGTCAGAGAGAGTCGGGGTCACAGAGAGTGGGGCAGTGTACACGTGCTAACCCCAAACTCCCAAACCGCCCCTCCCACTCCACGTCAGAGAGAGTCGGGGTCACAGAGAGTGGGGCAGTGTACACGTGCTAACCCCAAACTCCTAAACTGCCCCTCCCACTCCACGTCAGAGAGAGTCCGGGTCACAGAGAGTGGGGCAGTGTACACGTGCTAACCCCAAACTCCTAAACTGCCCCTCCCACTCCACGTCAGAGAGAGTCCGGGTCACAGAGAGTGGGGCAGTGTACACGTGCTAACCCCAAACTCCCAAACCGCCCCTCCCACTCCACGTCAGAGAGAGTCGGGGTCACAGAGAGTGGGGCAGTGTACACGTGCTAACCCCAAACTCCCAAAACGCCCCTCCCACTCCACGTCAGAGAGAGTCGGGGTCACAGAGAGTGGGGCAGTGTACACGTGCTAACCCCAAACTCCCAAACCGCCCCTCCCACTCCACGTCAGAGAGAGTCCGGGTCACAGAGAGTGGGGCAGTGTACACGTGCTAACCCCAAACTCCCAAAACGCCCCTCCCACTCCACGTCAGAGAGAGTCCGGGTCACAGAGAGTGGGGCAGTGTACACGTGCTAACCCCAAACTCCCAAAACGCCCCTCCCACTCCACGTCAGAGAGAGTCGGGGTCACAGAGAGTGGGGCAGTGTACACGTGCTAACCCCAAACTCCCAAACCGCCCCTCCCACTCCACGTCAGAGAGAGTCGGAGTCACAGAGAGTGGGGCAGTGTACACGTGCTAACCCCAAACTCCCAAAACGCCCCTCCCACTCCACGTCAGAGAGAGTCCGGGTCACAGAGAGTGGGGCAGTGTACACGTGCTAACCCCAAACTCCCAAACCGCCCCTCCCACTCCACGTCAGAGAGAGTCCGGGTCACAGAGAGTGGGGCAGTGTACACGTGCTAACCCCAAACTCCCAAACCGCCCCTCCCACTCCACGTCAGAGAGAGTCCGGGTCACAGAGAGTGGGGCAGTGTACACGTGCTAACCCCAAACTCCCAAACCGCCCCTCCCACTCCACCTCAGAGAGAGTCCGGGTCACAGAGAGTGGGGCAGTGTACACGTGCTAACCCTAACTCTTAGCCTGCCCCTCCCACTCCACGTCAGAGAGTCGGGGTCACAGAGAGTGGGACAGTGTACATGTGCTAACTCCAAACTCTTAGCCTGCCCCTCCCACTCCACATCAGAGAGTCGGGGTCACAGAGAGCGGGACAGTGTACACGTGCTAACTCCAAACTCTTAGCCTGCCCCTCCCACTCCACGTCAGAGAGTCGGGGTCACAGAGAGCGGGACAGTGTACACGTGCTAACTCCAAACTCTTAGCCTGCCCCTCCCACTCCACGTCCCCTTTGCTAACCACAGGCTTGTTTTCTATGTCTGAGGCTCTGGTTCTGTTTTGTAAATAAATTCATCTGCATCATTTTTAAAAATACATATTTATTTATTAGGCTGTGCCAGGTCCTCGCTGCAGCTTAAGGATCTGCATGTGAATCTTTAGTTGCAGCGCATGGGATCCAGCTTCCTGACCAGGGATGGATCAGGGAACACAGAGTCTCAGCCACTAGGCCACCAGAGAAGCCCCTTATTTGCATCATTGTTTAGATATATGTATAAGTGATATCACAGGTATGTGTCTTTCTCTGTTTGACTTACTTCACTTAGTATGATATTCTCTAGGCCCAAGGATGCAGGTTCTTGGTGTTCAGTGCATCCATATCCACTTCTTATAGCTCTTTTCCTTTCGGATGAAGCATTATCCTAAAGAAAATATATGCCAGACGTACGCCCAAGTCTACCTAGTCTTCATGGCAACTACTCATAAATTTTATTCCTGTATTAAAAATCTCTAGGTAATCTCTCTTGCTTCATGTTCTGTGCATTGGTGTTTAGATAAATATTGGAAGTGTGGTATTTCACCACCTCAAATTTAAAAAAGTAAACTAAGCATCTTCTCATTTCTACCCTTTGGTATCAGGGGTCTACAAGCTATAGCTCACAGGCCAATATGATTGACTCTATTTGTATGGCTGGCATGCTAAGAAGGAATATGTGATAAAGACTATATATGACCAACGAAGCCCACAGTATTGACTATTTGGCCACTTATAGGGAAAAAAATTTTGCTGACTCCATATTTTACATAATGTCTAAAGTTTATCAGAGAAAAACATTTTATATTTTTCTTTGAGCCTTTTGCTTCGTCCATGATTAAAGTTAAGTCCTCTTCATCTGATTAGCTCATTCTGAGGAAAGAAATCAAAGAGGTCACAGGCTTGACGGCATCAGCGATGAGTGGTTCTGCAAGTGGCTTGCACAAGTGGCTCTAAGCATCTTTTCCCGAGTCAGCACTGGATGGACTCAGCCACGGTGAGGGGGTTTAACCATGGAAACTGGCAAACACTGTCAGTTTTGCCAAACCATATGGGACAAAATACATCAAAATACATTAAGTAACTCTGCATTCTCTAAAAGTATCCTGGGGTCAGGACTGAAGTTTAGTTTGTACAGGAGACGCAGAGGCGACCACAGTTACGTTTTCTTTTATACAGTTGAGGATGTAAGATTCACAAAGCCCAAGGATCCACAGGGCCTGGCGAGGTAGAACACAGGTGGACAGGCTGCATGAAAAGTAGCAGGAAATGGGGACTTCCTGGCAGTCCAGTGGTTAAGACTCTGAATTTCCACTGCAGAGGGTGCATGTTCGACCCCTGGTCAGGGAACTAAGATCCCACATGCCACGTAGTTTGGCCAAAAAAAGAGAGAGAGAAAGAGGAAGAAAGAAAAGAAAAACAGTAGGAAATGGCAGGGCCTATGGAAACAAGGAAACAAAATCAAAGACATTTAATTAAAAAAGTCAAGCCTCTTCCAGCCAAGCAGAACACTGCCTGCCAATTTATGGCCCTTGGCTTAAGGGAAAGCATTTTGAGGTATAAAACTGTGCCTTTAAAAATCCCTTTCCTCTGTCTCCTAGGCATTACATTGTGTTGGTTTAAAAAGCAATTAAAAGGATTCACGAGATATAAGGAAAAGTGTACCAACTTAGGATTACCAGGCAATGGATACGTTCCTGAGAGAGGCGACCAGCTCACCTGCTCTGGAAGATGTTTCCAACTGAAAGCATCACATCCGTCTGAGGCCATTTATCTTCCTACAGAGCAGAGGCACTGATGGACAGGTGCCCCAAGCACCCTGCCCGGTGGTGTGACTCCTAGCCCAGCTTCCCCATCCCCCCCATCATCTTTCCAACATCTGTTAACTATTCAAGCCACACAGGTGGCATTTCATTCAGCTGTCTCTTTCAGGAGCTTTAAAAGATCCCCAGACAGACTGGAAGCATGGATCTGCCTTTCAGAGTTAAAAAAAAAAAAAAATCTTTTTTCTTTCTGGAAGTGATCAGACGGATGGGTATTGCCTTCCCTGAAGGCAAATGCAAAACAATGCATTTGGGGAAAAGATGACAACCCCACAGAAAGGATGCCAAACCAGCATGGAGGTCACAGAAGAGGGTGGAGGAAGCAAGGAGGTAGCGTCCTAAAGCCACCACCTGAGGCTGGGCACAGCAAATCTGTTCTGTTCTGGTCTTGCCCCCACCACGGACACTACATCCATTATGTGTTATCATCAGAAAATGCTGGGCAGGTTTCCCTGGCGGTTTGGTGGTTCAGTGGTTAAAAATCCACCCTGCAATGCAGAGGATGGTGGTTCAATCCCCGGTCTGTGAAGATTCCTCAGGCTGCTGTGCAAGAAAAGACCCAGCACAGCCAAAAATGAAAAATAGAAATAAATTAATTTAAAAAGATGTTGTCATTAAAATGGTTTAAAATAATGGCTAAAAAGCCTTTTCTGTTTGTTTTTACTATTGCTGTGGACTGAATATTTGTGTCCCCTCCCCACCTTGAAATTCACGTTGAGATGCTAACCCCAAGGGTGAGGATTTAGGAGGCGGTCCTTTGGAAGGTGCCCCACCCTCAAGAATGAGATTAGTCTTCTTATAAAAGAGGCCCAAGAAAGCTCCCTTAACCACCTGAGGACGCTGTGAAGACAACCAACTGTGAACAGGAAGTGGGCGCTTGCCCGATACAGAAAGTACCAGCACTTCTAACTCGGACTTTCTGGCGGGCTAGAACTGTGAGAAATTACTGTGAGAGGTTTATAAACTACTTGGTCTATGGGGTTTTTTGTTTTTGTTGTTATAGTAGTATATGTTTTTATTCTTTTTTTTTTTTTTAACACAGCAATTCCTTTATTCCTTTTTATCATCTTTTCTTTCCTCCTTTTTTTAAAAAAGTGTTTTATTTTGTACTGGGGTATAGCCAATCAACAATGTTGTGACAGTTTCAGGTGAACATCAAACGAACTCACCCAGACTCCCCTCCCATCCAGGCTGCCACATGATATTGAGCAGAGTTCCCTGTGCTTACAGTAGGTCCTTGTTGTCTATCCATTTTAAATATAGCAGTGTGTATACATGCTTTTGAATAGACTAAAAGAACAATCAAAAGTTACTTATCAGGGGCTGAAGACCCTTGAATATATGCACAACCAGGTTACAGACTTACTCTGCTGAACAAGGGTGACAACTCATCTTATGTAGAGAGTAGAGGAAACTTTGGGTTCTTAAATGTAAGGCCAAAAAATTACTGATGAGAAATTTCTCAAGGTATCTAACATGGTATTATGTATACAAACTTTTAAACTAATTCCTGCGCACGGTCAAAACCACAGAACTCCTAAAGGAAAGGTCAAAAGTTCTACAGTCAGATGCTGACAACAGAACCAGCATTCTTTTGGGATAACTATCAAAACTTTAGCTGTTCTTAGAAGATAGCTAACGTCAAACATGTTCTTACTTGCTGGGTTTCTGGCCATTCCATTAATATAACCCTTGTTTTTCTCTTGTGAGTATTAAAAAGGGTTTGGAGTTAGCAATTTGCTCTGGCACCTTTGGGTTCTAAGTCAGTGACCGAATTATGGAAACAGAGATTCTTCTTTGTTGGTCTTTCTGCTCAATCATCTTGCAAAGAAACGTCTGAATAGCAGGGACAAAGTATGTGAGGACCAGTCCAATGAAGCTTAATCTTCAAAGGACATGAATCTTAAAATGACACTGAGGGTCTGTGTTTCATTATCACTTGGAGTCCGGAAATTGCATGGAGCACAGAGGTAACGACAAACAAGTGCTGGACACCCTTTCCCTTGGCTTCTTGATCGATGTTCCCAATACCTGGCTGGCATCACTCTAGTTAACTGAGGTCTGTAATGCAAGCAGGGGTAATCAGACCATGTTGACAGAATGCTGAGGGAAGGCTCACGCAAAGGTCTGTGTCCATGAAGGAAGCTGAAAATCTCACGGAGTTTGATTTGCAGCAATGGTCCAAGTGTTAATTCTCTACCTCCTGATAAAGTAAGACCCTTTTGCAACCTATGAAGAAAACATTCAATTAACAGCAGGTAGTCTAGCAACTGATGGGCTGTGGGAAAGGCTGGATGCTGTGGATGTCATCGTTAACTGTATTGGCAGATGGTGCCAAACAGCCTCAACCTGTTGGTTGACTGCGTGTCTCAGGTTAAAGCACAGAGCATAGTACCATTATACCACGGGGCCAAGAGAAGAAAATGCTGTGCTTCTTCATTTTGGTCCCGAAATCCCTCCTAAGAAACTAATGTGCTGGGGAACGTGTCTTCACCTCCGTTTATTTCTGATTTCATTAGGAAGAGAATTTGATTAACCTTTGGAAGAAGGTGCGTCTACTAAAAATTAACTGGTTGTTACCCCCCACCTCCTTCTAAAAGCTGACAGATTCATATATGCCAAGATGAATACTAACATCACAACTCTATGGAATAGAAGGGTTCTGTAGATCCTATTTATACAGACTCTGAGCTGTGTGAGAAGGTGATCATGAACTGTCCTCTGTCTGGGCCCCTCTGCCAGCCTTGGGGGAACGGATCCTTCACACCAACTCCACCACCACCCCCCACCCCCCCACCAGAATACAAAACTAAGCTTCTCAGTGGCTCTTAACATATTTGATGGAGCACAAGTTCTTAATATATTTGATGCAGCGTTTTACCAGTAAATATAACATATAGTTATAACGGATGTAACTGAGCATAACATTTTCCTTTTATTTTAATATTCTATTATTAGATTTCAGTGTTGGTAGAGTCTTTCCAGAACAAAAGAAACTTTGAATAGATGCCATACATAGACTAATTGGGGGCATATTTTAGCCTTCTAAAACCAAAACAAGGGCAAGCAGTCAGTGCAAATCATAAATACATCTGCTGTCCCCCTTTTCTCTCTCTGTCTAAAGTATCTAGTATTAATACCATGTTTAAAACAAAGAATTAAAATACTAAAACATCATTGTTTTAAACCCAGACATTCCAAGGCCTTCAGTTTTCTGATATACCCTTTTTAAAAATTATCCAAATAAAATGCAATAGTATTCCAATTACAACTCCCTGTCCCCAAGCCCACGCGGTGCCTCTCGGTTTCCCGGGAGACTGACCCTGTGAATCCCCTTCCCCGGTGTCCTTGCCCAGCGACCTGTGTTGCTTTGGTCTGACCACTGGGAGCACAGGCAGGAGGATAAAGATGGAAGAAAGAGGTCTGACTGGTCACTTTAACAGCCCTCCACCTGCATTCAGCCCCGACCTTGGCGGCAGCAGCTGCAGGCGAAGCTCCGAGGCCCCTGTGCTGCCCTCACAGCCCCTGGCGCCCGAGTGTGCACCCCAGCGCCCCCGCCGAGGGGTCTGAACCCCACGCCTGCGGCCCCGGGCCCCGCAGCCCGGCTGTTCCGGAGCCAGCCACGCCTGTGTGTCCTCCGCGTCCCCCCAGGACGGCCTGGCACAGCCCGGCCCACGGACACAAGGAGGTCCGGCCTCCCGGACCTTCTGAGACTCGGGGAGAAGCAGGGTTACGCCTTCCAGCCACCGTCTGCCTGGATCCCTTCCTGGGCTTCACTCCCACACACTCGCCCACCACAGCGCCCCGCCAATGTCTCCTCTCCCCCCGGGGAGCGTCCCCGTCACCCTCTTTGTCCAAAGCGCACGCCCGAATGCAGGAGTGGGGAGAAACCTTGAGAGATGGAGGCGGCCTCCTGCGGACAGCGTAACGGGAAACTAGTTAATCTTAGACGGGACGAAATTCCTCAGCCTCCCACCCCCCCCATCTCCGCAGGCTTCAGAAGCCTCATAACCGCCCGGCACTGGGTTTCTCTGGCCCGAGTTCTCTCCCGCCTCCCCAGGCCTGGGCCCCCCTTTCCTGCCAGTCCTACAGGAGTCTCCCCGGGAGCCAGCGCCTCCCTCCTGCAAGGCACTGCTGCTGCTGTGTGTCAGCCCCACCCTGACAACCCTTCTCAGGGTCGGCCCACGGGCTGCAAAGTATGGCTCAAATCAACCTGTGCTTGTGAATCCTTTTGCTAGGACGCCGCCACAGGCCTTCACTATGGCCTTCAGCGGTTGCAACAGAGACTTTCCAGCCCACAAAGCCTAAAACATTCACCATCTGACCCTTTACAGAAAGTTTTCCACCCCCTGGGTCTAGCCTTTCTCACCTAAAAACGTCAAGGAGGTATTTTCCTAAATAAAAGTTGCAGTCCTAAGAGTAATTTTGCCATCTGTTGGGTTGCCAACCAAAATAAGTAGCCGGCTTTTAAAAAGATGATTTTCGTTTTATTACTCAGGATCATGTATATTCAGTGTTAGTGAAGATTAGAGAAATGGCATTTCTTATATTCAGACTGTAGACTTTTCTGAGGACAGTTTAATCTTGAATATATGCAGAGCTTTTAGCCCAATAAATGCCTTTTAGTTTTATTAATTCATCCTAAGGAAATCAGTATTGGATAAGGATTCAGCCTACAAGAGTGTCGACATGGATAGTTTATAAAAGGTAGGTAGAAAGCAACATAAAAAGACAAATCTAGTATATTCACTCAAGGAATTTTCTGAAGCAATGAAAAATAATCACGCAAAACATTTGCTTTCAGGAGTTCCCTACTGACCTAGTGGTTAGGGTTTCGGGCTGCTGTGACCCAGGTTCAGTCCTGGTCAGGGAACTGAGTTCCCATAAGCCTCGAGTCAGCAGCAAAACAAAGGAAAAAGGAAAGAAAATTGTTTTTCAACCAGTGAGATCCATGTTGTATTTTCAAGTAAAAATGGCAGAATAATATACCAATTTTTCAACATGTTTGTCTCCGAGTGGAAAGGAAAAAACTGATTTTTTTTTCCATTTTCTCTATTTTTTCCCCTAAAATACATTTTACGCATTACTAGGCACTGATCGTCTCCTTGATGAGATCTTAAATGGACTTCTTCGCCAGAGTTTAACTGTCTGATGCCTGCTGAAGAGTACTCTGTGACTTCTCTAATCAACCCAAACCTCTCACCCCACTTCCTGCTCTGCACACAGGCCTTCTCTCAAATATGTCACATTCTGACTCTATTCAAACAAGCTCTGTTGTAGCAACAGTTGACATCCTGTCCACTTTAGTGGAGGTGAAGACTCCTGCATTCTCTGTATTAGATCAGGGAGTTGTTTGTTTGGGAGTGGGTTTTTCTCCCCCCCTCCTTTTCAACTGGCTCTAAAAATATATATCCATCCACAAAAAATAGAGCTGATGGAATAAAATATTTTGGTCCTCATCCTTCCGCAGTCTGGGAACTGTGGTCTGGAAATTCAATACAAAGGATCTGTTTTCTGAAGCATCTGGCACATACAGGAATTGTAAAGATGAGAGAGGAAGAAGTATGGTCAAGTGATACGGTGTCTGGGAAAGTCAGATTCCTGCATCAGGGGCCACAGGACCACTTTGGAGCTGCCCAGAGAAGGGGAGGCAGCTTAGTGCCTATCACGGCAGAGAATTCCAAAGGAAAATAAAATAAGAAAATGTCTTCTGGGGTAATGTCATTAATATTAAGTGTCCAGCAAAAGACCAGAATGGTACTAATGCCATATGCTTGTTCACTGAGGGCAGTGCTCTGGTTTCATTAAGCCCAGTGCGGTGGAAATAGCCCAGGCTTTGGAGGCAGACAGACCCAAGTGTTGGGAGTCCTCAGCCCTGTGACTTGACAGCTGCGGGCCTTTGAGTAAGTCGTTTGCATCCCTCTGGGCCTCATTTCCCTCTTCTAAAAATAAAAGAAATAAACTACCAACCCTTTAGCGATTTCATCATTGTTAGTAATTATATGTGTAAAGGGTAGTCCAGTGCCTGGCACCCAGAAAGGAAATGGTAAAGGGTGGCTACTTCACTAACAGTTGAAATGTAAGTAATACAAATATTATTTCAAACACTGGTCATATTCATAATAATCTTCCAGTTTGCCTGCTTTTTCAAGCTCTGAATCAGAGGACAGTCTGGAAAAAGTTTAGAAGACAGCCTCTCAGGGATTCGTTAGGAGATCTGTCAGAGCCTATTTCTAGCTAGTTTTTCCAACCTGCTTTTCTCAACTTTAAAAATTAACTGCTAGGGCAAACCTTCCAACAGTTCAAGGGCTAGAGATGAAAATAAACGAGAAAGGAAAAGCCATCTCTTTCCTCTTTATATGTTTGTAGAATCTTGACATGACCAAGGCTGTCGTGAATAATTCCCTATATCATATGCTAGCAGTTGACCAGACTGCTTACCAAGAAGCCAAAGCACTCTCTCTCTTTTTTAAGACTATTTACATTTATTGATTTTTCTATGTATAGGAGTTGTTTACCATATTCAGTATACTGAATACATGTATTCCATGTATGTGAAAGTCAAAAGTTTGTGAAAGTATTTGTCACTCAGTCGTGTCCGGCTCTTGGCAATCCGATGGACTATAGCCCACCAGGCTCCTCTGTCTGCAGAATTCTCCAGGCAAGAATACTGGAGTGAAGCCATGTGCTTCTCCAGGGGATCTTCCTGACCCCGGGATTGAAATGAGGTCTTCCACATTGCAGGCAGATTCCTTACCATCTAAGCCACCAGGAAAACTCCATTCCATGTGTGCTGTTTATAAACTAACTACAGTCTGTCTCTATCTGGGCCTGGCGTTCTTCTTTCATTCTTCTTTCATGCTTCTCTGGTAGTATCCTGTGGTTGGTTGTGTGTACGTTATGAAGAGGCCTCTGTCTTGTGGTTGCCTGTGAGTTTCTTGGTTACTAGGGAAGTCTTGTGAAAAATGTTGATAAAGGTTTGCAATGAAGAAAAATGAAACAGACTTGGAGGAAGTTAGGAGCGAGCTGTCCTTCTCATCTTTACCTCTTCCCTGAAAGCCCAGCTCTCTGGGGTCTAGCAGCTGTAACACTCGGATTGGCTTGAAATACTTCCCTGGGGGCTCAGATTGTAAATAATCTGCCTGCAATGCGGGAGACCCGGGTTCAGTCCCAGGGTGGGAAGACCCCCTGGAGAAGGGAATGGCAACCCACTGCAGTATTCTTGCCTGGAGAGTCCCATGGACAGAGGAGCCTGGCGGGCTACAGTTCACGGTGTTGCAGAGAGTTGGACACAACCGAGCGACTAACACACAACACACACATTAGTATGGAAAAGTCTGTGCTGCTCTAGGAGTCCCTGTCTGCTGAAGTGCCCATCTGTGAGATAACCTAACTCCTTAGGAGTCCATTCTGTTTCTTCTCTGGGTGAACAGACCATTCAAATCTTTGCATTAAAGTTGTGACCTGGTTCTTCCCAAGCTTTAAAGACTTCACTTTGTTAATTTCTAGCAATCATGAGATGTGGCTAGAGGCTTCCACTTTCAATTTTTCAACCGAATAATCATAACAATGATTATTTTCAGTATTAAAAAGTCTTATCCCTGGTGGTCCAGTGGCTAGGACTCTGTGCTCCCAATGCAGGGAACGTGGGTTCCATCCTTGGTCAGGGAACTAGACCCCACATGTAACAAGTGAGTTCGCCTGCCACAAATAAAGATCCCATATGCTGCAACAAAGATCAAAGATCCCTCGTGTTGCAACAAGATCCAGCAGAGCCAAATAAAAAAATGAACTATCTTAAAAAAAAAGAGAGTATTAAGAAAGCTCATGTTTTCTTTGCAGCCCGGGCCTCTCTACTAGGGGCAAATTATCCCATCACTTAGGCTGATAATTCTACCTTCCTTCCTTCCTTCTTTCTTTTCTGTCCATCCTTTCCTGCCTCCTTCATTTATGCACTCATCGAGGGGCATACACAGTCAGACACGGCACACCCTCTAGCTCCTAAAACAGTACCAGACCCACCATGAGCCTCCAGTGTGTTCAGTTAGAATGGATGGAACACGGATAAATAGACTCCTTTGCTCATATGGCCAGCCGCTCTGTCATTACCCCTCCGCAACACTATGGCAGTGACTATATCCCACAGAACCATTAGTAATGCAAGGCACTGTTTTTATTATTTATTACCATTATTTTTATGAGTTTTACTCCACAAAGATAATATGACTCATATGATACGGTGGCACCAACTTGGGGATGGGACTGCTGATGGAGTAGGAAAGACAGATGGCAACCTGTCCTCGTTCCCTTGGACGTCACAGCTGAATACCGGTGAGGGCCACCTCGCAGATAATCACACAAGCAATAAAATCTTTACATGTCCTATGGTGGAGAAGCATAAGGATGTTTTGAGAACATACAGTGGAAAACCATATCTTGTACAAGAAGAAAGAGTGAGCAGGGCCAGTTCAGAGCCAGGTACCTTGAGTTAGTTAAGCTGGGGCCTGAAGCGTGGTGACCGAGAGCTTGTTAAGGGAAATTCAGACCGAGGCAGGGGGACAGCATGCAGGAAGACCTGAGGTGACCAAAAAAACCACACATGGGAAGTGTGCAAGGCCTTGGAAGGAATGCCGTAAACAGGAGATGATGACGGAAAGGGATGGAAATCAAGGAATATTTAGAGGTGGCATTAGCAGGACTCGATAATAAGTTTATGAAAGGGTAGAGACAGAAGAGTTAAGAATGGGCTCAGGATTCTGGCCTTAGTAACTAAGTGGCTTTAACTCATTTGTTTTAGAAGTTGAATTCACTATCAAAAAGTAGAGACATGACTTTGCTGACAAAGGTCCACCTAGTCAAGGCTATGGTTTCTCCGGTAGTCATGTATGGATGTGAGAGTTGGACTAGAAAGAAAGCTGAGCGCTGAAGAATTGATGCTTTTGAACTGTGGTGCTGGAGAAGACGCTTGAGAGTCCCTTGGACTGCAAGGAGGTCCAACCAGTCCATCCTAAAGGAGATCAGTCTTGAATATTCATTGGAAGGACTGGTGTTGAAGCTGAAGCTCCAATACTTTGGCCACCTGATGCAAAGAGCTGCCTCATTGGAAAAGACCCTGATGCTGGGAAAAGACTGAAGGAAAAAGGAGAAGGGGATGACAGAGGATGAGATTGTTAGACAGCATCACCTACTCAGTGGACATGAATTTAAGCAAACTCTGGGAGACAGTAGAGGAGAGAGGAGACTGCCCTGCTGCAGTCCATGGGATCGCAAAGCTGGACATGACTTACCGACTGAACAACAGCAGTCACCTTCGGGTGGAAGGTGTTGTTGAGAGAAGGAGGCTGTCAACAGGCCCACATTTCTCAGATGACCCAGCAAAGTCCCCCAAGGTCTGGCCTTTCTCTTTCTCTCCAGGAAACGACATTTTCTTGCTTCAGGAAAAACCTCACAGCTCCCCTGACAGTTCACGCATTTGCTTGACTTCCCTTTTCTAGTCCCCTCTGCATGGAATGCCCATCCACCGTTTGCCACCTAATTAACACTTCAGCTTTTAACAACACTCAAGTCACTTCCTCTCTGACACTTCTCAAAATAGGACTGACACCTTCCTTCTTCACTTCCCACTGCACCATTTTCAAACTGGGGAGGCAACCAGGCATGTACATGCAAAAGAGGGTCACTTGCGTCTGTGCCCTTGTCTGTACAGCGCACAGGGTGGGGGGCAGCTGTGGCTCTGTGAGCCGGCCGTCTCTAAGCGAGATGGCCAACGTGGAATAGGGGCTCATGTTCCCAGCTCTGAGAAAATCGAAAGAAGCTCAAAATCTGGGGCGCGTGCATGTGTCTATGGGAGTTGGGTGGGTGGGCAGGTGTGTATGACCTCCTGATTTCCCACAAAACGACTTTTCATACTCCGAGCAGGTCGTTGCAAACATGCCAGTTCTGTAACCTCTGCTCCACACATTTAATCTTCACTGTGTTTGTTCAGCGTGTCTTCTAACCATCTCGCTTACGTGGATGTGTCTCATGCGTATGCATCCGAGTTCCCTAAAGCCCAGCGCCACGGTGCATTCATGCACTCCGGCCTCCCACAGCGGTGTCCCCAAGGCTCTATACTCCCCAGGGTTGAGTCTGTCTGTCACACAGCAGGAACTTAACAAATATTTTGAACTAATGCATTTCTATGGCTAATCATTCTACAGAGATTTACTAAGTATCCACAGTGTGAAATGACTTGCTATGTTTCTAACTTCCCCAGTACCAACAGGCTTGCTTAAAATTCCTTCACCAGGGATGAATCTGTTGAGCTGGTTTCTCTAGGTGTCACCTTACGGAGGTAATACGAGGAGTGCTTATCCTTCATTGATCGAAATCGAATCGTCTCTTTATATTCACTCTCTCCTAAATCACTGTCCTCAGATGCTGGTCACTGTGCTCCGACTCGTGATAATGCTGCCAATACAGTCTGTAAAGTGGTCTCTGACCCTTGGAAGAAAGATGCTGCAGGAAAGGGAATTGATTATAAAATAATTGAATACACCAGGGTGTATCTGGCCTTCTGTTTAAATGGGACTGACTCACTAACGGTCATGGATGCTCATCTGTTCAGAGAAGGATGCTGAACGATAAGGAGAAGTGGAAGAGACGTTTCATCTGTCATGAGGTGTCAGGTGGAACACAAAGGGCTGGCTTCCACTTTATAAGCAGAACCAGCTTTTATGCACAAGCAAAAGGGACTGTGACTCAAGAATGTGGAAAGGTTCCTGAAGAATTTAAAAGAACCCTGTCTGCTTCCTCGAGCCATTCCCTCAACCTAAACTACTATGATTCAGATGCTGAAGACTCACAGAATTAGCCTGCTGCTTAAACATGATGATCCTGTGTGTTAAGGAGAGGGGTCATACTATCTATGGCTAAGGGATCCCAGCTAATAACTCACCCACCATCACGCACTGTCTGCTCTAGAGAACAAAGGAGCGGGAGCAGAGTCACAGGGTGCAGAGGTGTTGATGGAGGGAGACTCATTTGGAAGCACGAGACCAAGAGAGGATGCTAAGCTATCTCAGGGCAGGAAATCGGGGGCAGTAGGTGTGAAAAGGGAAACTCTGAATTTTGATGAAATCTGACAGGCTATGAATGTGTGGCCCACATTACCAGGACACCTAGAAAAACCATGCTGGGACATTAGTCACTAATGAAGGAATTTCAGACATGACAACTGGGTAGAAGAGAGAGTTTGGGACGGAAGAATTCAACAAAGCCACTTTATATATGCTTATTTCCACTTCTTTTTTCACATGGTTCCTTCAGATATCCATACAAATTAAATCTCAAAGCCTAGATATTTTTTTAAACTTTTGATTTTATGTTGGAGTATAGCTGATTAACAATGCTGTGATAGTTTCAGGCGGACAGCTCGGGGACTCAGCCATACATAGACATGCATCCCTTCTCCCCCAGGCTCCCCTCCCATCCTGGCTGCCAGTGACACTGAGCAGGGGTCCCTGTGCTTACAGTAGGTCCTTGTTGGCTGTCCATGTTAAGTATACCAGTGTATACCTGTCCATCCCAAACTCCCCAAATACCACTTCCCCTCACTCTTCCCCCCTGGCAGTCACAAGTTTGCTCTGTGTTAAAGGTTAGATCTTACGTGCAAGAAGTCTATCCTCATCAATCGTGTCTCTACCTGCACGGTGACAATATTGTTATTGGCCCTGGAAGCAACGCCTGCCTTTACATCTGGTCCTGGTTCTTCTTCTCCCTCCTGCATTTGGCTCGTGATTAAAGCTTTCTTCCCTCGTGGGCCAGTGAACTATTTTAGATTAAAGAATAAGTTCTTAAACCAGCAGCTCCATCACTTATTTGTTATAACCTCTTAAGGTACTGACTTTGTAAGCTTCCATTTCTTTTTCTGGAAGCTGGGGAAATAATAGTGTGAGGATTAAAAAAGAAACGTCCTGGAAGAGTTGAGTCCAGTGTCTGCACACAGTGGGTGCCCAGCGAACGTCAGCTGTTATGATCAGGTAACTCTTTTGACCCATTCTCTTTCCTTCACCTTGTGCTAGCTTAAAGCAGTCAGACACAAACGGTGCTGCCCAACATGTGGTTCATTTGGGATGTTTTGGAGAATCTTGACATTATAACCTGTGATCCATTGTCAGTGATGGTCTTGTATTTTTCTTGCCTGTAAACCTCCCCAAAACACTATGTGATGTATATGTCTCATTAGAAACAACAAACAGAGTGAGAAAATGATATCAAATTTTAAGAGATAGTTAACAGGAGCCAAGTCTAACAGAAGAGCAGGTTTAATCTGTTTACTAGACAAAACAGTAATGAAAAATCCAATTTGACCTCAGGTCAGGGAACTTGGAGAAGTTAAAGTTCCCAGAAAAATAGGGTTTAGCAAAAAACAAACACACACATGCCCACATTATCAAATGTAAAATAAATACAATATATAATTAATATTAAATATATATCATTAAAAAAAAATCTCATCTCTGAGACAGTGGCAAGTAAGGGACAAGTGATTGAGCTGGAATTCAAACCCCGGTGAATCCATGGTTTGATCTTTTATTTTTCTTAAGTTTTTTTTAATGTGGACCATTTTTAAAGCCTTTATTGAATTTGTTACAATATTGCTTCTGCTTTATGGTTTGGTTTTTTGGCCATAAGCCCCAGGATCTAAGCTCCCCAGTCAGGGGTGGAGCCCACACCTCTTGCACTGGAAGGGGAAGACTTAACCACTGGACCACCAGGGAAGGCCCCACGGCCTGCTCTGAAGAGCGATGTATTGTCTCCACGGCTAGTTACTGCCAGAGAATAGGTGGTATTCTGGACTAGCTGACCTTCCATTTCTCAATCCTCCAAATCAGTAAGATTCTAGGATTCCTAGCGAGCGTATCTCATAATTATTCCCCTACCCTCCTCAGCCTCAACATCACTTTCCATTTCCTCACTTTGTTTTCATTTTCATCACAACACTCAATACTCCTGACATTAATGCATCTATCTATGTATTTGTTTTCTGTTTCTTTCACTAGAATGTAAACTCCACAAGGCCAAGAACTTGATGTTGGTCACAACCAGTACCTGGAACTGAACACTAATAATAGAAAAGAACAAATATTACTTTATTCAATGGATGAACAAACGGATGTGGATGGATGGATGAATGGATGAGGTGGTAAAGATGGATTTAGTTTGGTGCAGGACAGCCACTTGGGTGATGATGTAGGGAAATTTCAGAGCTACTCATTTACAGAGCAAGCTTTCGGGACACTAAATTGCCCTTTTCTGAATGGCAGAAGGTAAGTATTAGAAAGTAAAGGGAATTAAATCTGGAAAATTAAGCCAGGGCCAAAATCTGGAGAGATTCAAATGTCAAGACATTTACCCAGAGTAATGATATGAGAACCATCTTCCTTCAGTTGAGCCGAATGAGTTGGGCTGGCACTCCCAGGAAAGTCCCAGAAAAGAATCATCTCTACCTTTAGGGTCTCTAATAGCTGACCTGGATGGAATTCAAGTCCCGTCCAATTCCCTAGCTTGGGATAATGGAGCTTTTATTTCCCTCAAGACAATTGGCCTAAGGCCTCAGGTAGAAAACAAGAGAAAACCTCCTGCCACATTCCCAGAGGCCTAAGCAAAGAGACTGAAATCTGAAGCCTGCAGGAAAGAGAAATTGAGCCCCGAGGTCCAATTTGTGCCTGCCTTTTTTTTTTTCCTTTTCCAGGTTAGAAAAAGTCTCATCTCTTTCTCCGTAGACAAACCATAGAGGTTTGGGTCTCTGACCACACGCCCCTTACCTGTGGGAATGTCAGGAATTAAGGTAACAATCATGATGACAATAACAACAGCTATCATTTATTTGCAGGGGGTGGGGGGCGTTTGCTTCCCTGGTTACGCAGATGGTAAAGAATCCGCCTGCAACGCGGGAGACTGGGATTCCATTCCTAGTCAGAAGATCCCCTGGAGAAGGGGATGGCAACACGCTCCAGTATTGCTGCCTGGAAAATCCTGTGGACAGAGGAGCCTGGTGGGCATTTATTAGGGTGCCTACTTAAATGCCAGACCTGGGGCTATTAGGTATTAGTTCAAAATCTTCATGAGAACACTGTGAAAGGCTGAGTCCATTTCTCAAGGTCACAGTCTTACTCAGTGGGAGAGATGAAATCAAAACAGATCTGTCAGGTTCCCAAACCTGTTTTCTACTGAAAGAACCGCATTCGTACAGGACACCGGGTAACAGGCCCACAGCTGCCAAGGCTGGCTGAGCACAGTGAAGGGGACTCTACGAGAAGAGGGTGAGGGGGGTGATGTCCACAAAGCTCCTGAGGCGTTGGAGGGAAAGGGGAAGCTCACCAGAGACGGGACCCGAGGCCAGGGGACTCTGCAGCAGTCCAGACGGCCAGAGGAGGGACCAGTGCTCACAGATCTGAAAGGTCACAAAGAAGGAAGGACGAACACATTCTGTGTCTCAGGAGGAAACAAAACTCGAAGTACGAAAATTCAGTTTTTATTTAGGAAAGCATTCTCAAGCACCCTAGATGTCTCTAATGTCCACCCCTAGATTCATCGGTCTGACACTCCTCCTTTTACTGTGAAAGACTTCTTTTTATTCCAACCATAGGATTCCAGCAGGGGTGTCCTTCCTTCCTGGCTACTTTGGCTGAATGAGCACAGAGACCAGATGGGACGTAAGCTGACGAGATCGTCCCCTCAACAGGGAGCACGAGAACCAGAAAGGAAAAACACTAAAGCCTTTCCAACTGTGAAGCACGGACACGTGAACTGAGGAAGCCGCAGGCGGCCGTGTTTTCCACTAAGCGGAGAAAGCCAACCCCTGCTAAGGATGGAGGAGACGAGCAAGACTCAGAGATGGAAAGAGGAGAGGAGGAGTGAGGGAGATGGGGCGCAGGGTGGAAAACGGTGGGTTTCCAGGCTTCAAACTTGGCTGCTACTCATCCTTGAAACCTGCCCTTCTCAGTTCTGTCAAGAGCTTTAAAAGGTTGCTTTTTCCTAAAATGAGTTTAAGTGTGGAGTCACTTGCAACCATGAACTCCCTGGCTAACGTAACCAGAGTGAGCTGTCCTGCACGTGGGCTGAGATGAGGGCTGAGCTCTCCACCTCTGCACACATCTGAAAAGGGCCTTGAGGATGGTCGCAAGACACAGGTTTCATGCAGGTGATTTCTGCACTGAGTTGAAAGTCTTCATCAAGTCTAAATTCTATGACAGCTTCAGGACAGTCAAGCACATGCCCTCCATTTGTGCCCCAGTCACTCCTGCAGGGGTTCTTGGCTTCACTATTCCTCCAGCTCCTTTTGTATGCAATGTCATCTGTTGATGGCTCACTTACAAGACCTCCTGGGGGAATTTCACAATCACTCTGATAAGGAATCTAAGAAAAGGCAAAGAAATACACCTTTGTTTCCGTGCCAAATCACAGCATACTGTGCAATCAAGGCTGCAATTTGGTGACACAGCCAGAAAACTCAAAGCTGCTATTGAATCATGAACTAGGCTGACCTTAACTCTATGGCCTCCAAAGAGGACCCGGGAGGCTACTGTGGTCATCTCACTTTCCTCAAGACTCTGAACTTCATGGAAGCTATCTTCAATGAATAAGGAAATCCAGATTGTATATTACTTGATGCCTATACCCACCCTGTTATATGAGCCCATCACAGACCTTCCCCTGCATCAACCCACTTAAGATCAAGAAGTATATCTGATATTTCACAGCTATAATACACATAGCTATGTGTTATGTTAGTTATACACAAGCCTAATTCCTGAGAGTCTCTTGGACAGGAAGGAGATAAACCAGTCAATCTTAAGGGAAATCAGCCCTGAATACTTGTTGGGAGGACTGATGCTGATACTCCAGTATTGTTGTCATCTGATGTGAACAGCTGACTCATTGGAAAAGTCCTTGATGCTGGGAAAGATTGAGGGCAGAAGGAGAAGAGGGTGTCAGAGGATGAGATGGCTGGATGGCATCACGGATGCAATGGACATGATCTTGGGCAAACTTCAGGAGATGGTGAAGGACAGGAAGGCCTGGAGTGCTGCAGTCCATGGGGTCACACAGAGTCGGACAGGACTGGGCGACTGAACAGCAACACCACACATAACATAAGGACTGAAAGAGTTAAAAACAGGTTATGGCCATGAGTTCTAAAGTCCCTATTCTCTATGGAGATCATAGTAAACTCACTCTGTATCAGAGGATATACATAAGCTCAACAGCTAGTGGTTTAGCTTCTTCTCTGCATGAAACGCAAAGCAGCCTTCGGAGGACCAGGAGAGCAGCAAACACGACCAACAGAGCCAGGACCAGCCCGGAACGCTCCCGTATGTCCACCTGTTTATAAACATTCAGGAACTTCAACAGAGCCAGGACCAGCCCGGAACTCTCCCGTATGTCCACCTGTTTATAAACATTCAGGAACTTCTCCAGCAGAGCCAGGACCAGCCCGGAACTCTCCCGTATTTCCACCTGTTTATAAACATTCAGGAACTGCTCCAACAGAGCCAGGACCAGCCCAGAACTCTCCCGTATTTCCACCTGTTTATAAACATCCAGGAACTTCTCCAACAGAGCCAGGACCAGCCCGGAACGCTCCCGTATTTCCACCTGTTTATAAACATCCAGGAACTTCTCCAACAGAGCCAGGACCACCCAGAAAGTTCCCGTAGGTCCACCTGTTTATAAACATTCAGGAACTTCTCCCCATTCTCTGGTTATTACTTCCTGAGATTATGTTGGTGGTCTGCTTCGAATATTTTTTTGATAAATGAGCACACTCCCTCCCAAAAGCAGTGTACTTCTTGGTAACTTAAGAGTTGAAAACCACATTTTGAACACATTTATTCTTGCCTGAAGAATTCCATGGACAGAGGAGCCTGGCAGGCTACAGTCCATGGGGATGCAAAGAGTCCGACAGGACTGAGCAACTTAACACTTTCACACTGTGTCTGCGTGAAAGTGGCATTACAAAACCATGGTGGTCACGGGTGCCCACAGTGATGGACCCCGAGTCAGACAGCACAGCGCCAAGGCTAAGAGAGTGCTCCCCAGGGAGTTAGGGAGGTCTGGGATCCACATGCACAGATGGCTGTATTTAGAATGGAAACCAACAAGGATCTACTGCACAGAACAGGGAACTCTGCCCGGTGTCACACGGCAGTCTGGATGGGAGGGGCGTTTGGGGGAGAATGGCTACATGTATACACATATGAATATATAGTCCACCTGCAACTATCACTACAGTGTTAATTGGCTATACTCCAATACAAAAAGGAAGTTTTAAAATATAAAACAGAAGTGTATAGTGAGAAGAGTGTGTGTATTTTAGTCACTTGATTGTGTCTGACTCTTTGACCCCATGGACTGTAGTCCTCCAGGCTCCTCTGTCCATGGGATATCCAGGCAGGAATACTGGAGAGGGTAGCCTTCCCTTCTCCAGGGATCTTCCCAACCCAGGGATTGAACCTAGGTCCCCTACATTGCAGGCAGATTCTTTACTCTCTGAGCCACAAGGGAAGCCCAGAACGCTTGTGATAAAATGATAAAGAAATAATTACGTTTCATGTCAATGATATCTCAATAAAACTGGAGGAATAAGGTAACAATTACAAGTGTGAAAAACTGAAGCATGTATCATTAAATAAAAAGTAAGACTGTAATATGTTAAAAGAAAGAGTGCATTCCCTCCCACACATTCTGCACGGCATCAATTCGGCTGCCGTCTAACAGGTGATCACTGCTGACTCCAAGGCTCAGAGCCTAGTTCTAAAGGGGTCTCCAGGGAAACTCGAGACAACAGAGAACTCAGAAACAAAGACATCAGAAGACCTGAGCCTCTGACACCCGCAGGGCCAGGAAACAACACACACAACTTCATTCCTGGCAGATAAACAACCCAGTGAAAGGTGTGAACCGGAAGCGGCCCATGGGTCACCGTTAATGCACCCTGTGCTCAATGTAGGGCGCCCTGTGAAGCCACTAGAAACTTTAATGGAAGCGTTTCTTTCCATCAAAATGGCCTCCGGTCATTCTGCAGGACTCACATAAACTCGTGGGCTCCAGTTACCGTGTTACCACGGGCTGAATGTTTCTCCCTGCCCCTTGCACACGCTGACGTCCTAATGCCCAGTGTGATGAACAGGCAGGGTCTCTGGAAGGTGCTTAGGAAGTGAGGTGGGGCCCTCATGAATGCGATTAACACTCTTACAAAAGACCCCAGAGAAATCCCTCAAGCTTCCTTCCACGTTAGCTGAGGGTACAATGAGAAGTCTGCACCCCAGAAGAGGGCCCTTGCCCCACCCACACTGACACTGTGATTTTGAACTTCTAGCCCCCAGACCCGTGAGAAAGAAATTTCTGTTTGTCACAAGGTGCCCAGTCTACAGTGTTCCAGCAGCTGGCAGAGACTAATAAGACATATGTGCTTCAGCTCATGGACTGCTGGTTCTTTCAAAATAAAACCACTGGAAAGGAACCCACATGATGCTTTACAAAAATATCAACCTCTTTTTCTCACCTCCTCAGGTTTTCCTCTTCCAGTGAGACAACACCCACGTTTAAAACCACCTCTATTCTGGATTCCAGAGAACTGACTTTGATTACTCATTATGCCCCGGCTTTACTCTCAGAACTGATTAGAGAGAATTTCAAGAGCTACATAAAAGAGCACGAACAGCACCGGCTGGCACGAGGCAAGAGACACGCCAGCGTCTGGATGGCGTCCTCCCCGCCACCACAGCTCTGCTCCCTGACAAAGGCCCTGCTGTTTCCCAGCTGCAGGCCCAGCAAACTGCACTTCACTAGGGTGGCGGTTCTGCAAAGCAGGCGAAATGTTTACCAGGATGAGCCCAGCCAGGAAACCATTTCCTTTATTCTCTAATCAGGATGAAAAGAGGAGCCGGGTTCATGAACGTCTGTGCACTGGGACCTGATCCCGCACTGTCATCTCTCGTTACCTGCATGAAAGCAGGGCTGTTGGGTTTGGAGGGTGGGAGGGAAACCCCCCTTGAGTTTCCTGCCAGCTGGTGCTCACGCACGGGCTGACTGCCAGCCTACGGTACTTTGCTCTGCGTGCCGTCCCGTGCGTACACTGCTTCTGCCTTGATTGATCTAACAGCAGATTCTTATTAGCATCTTGCTCCCACACTTCTGTACAACCTAAAACTCTGGTCTGTGATAACAGGCACTTGGTTTAATCTTTTTATGCCCCAGAATCCAGTATAGTGTTTAGTAACCAGTGGGCACTCATTAAATATACTTGCTGAAAGAAAAAAAAATGCTAGCAAAGGAATTGTACTAAAACAGGATAATAATAAAAATAGTAATATTTTATTGAGGATTGGAACTTTCAAGAGTGCCTGACAACAATCCCTTATCGTTGGTAGTACTATATTCCCATCTTACAGATGAAGGAACCGAGGCTCACGGGCTTCCCTGGGGGTCCAGTGGTTGAGAATCCGCCTTCCGATGCAGGGTTCAGTCCCTGTCGAGGAGCTAAGAGCTCATATGCCAAGGAGCAACTAAGCCTTTGAGCTCAACTCCTGAGCCGACGCCCCGCAACTAGAGAGAAGCCCGCAGGCTGCAGTAAGACCCGATGCAGCAGATAAATGTTACAACGAGAACGAAGGGAGCGGCGGCTCAGGGCTGTGTGCAGCCGGGCACACAGCTGGGGCTGAAACGGGCCCTCGGAAGCGCAGTCTGTGATCACTGCAGTGGGCTATCTCAGGAACTGCTACCTCCAGCACAAGGGACATGATTCCCAGGACATTCATTTTGCTATTTAGACAGTAAAAGTCCTGCATATCCCATTACTATAGGTGCTTATTTCCCAAGAACTGCTTGCTAATGATGCCCATTGGAAAATGCAAAGCTATTCTTAAAAAGCAGGCAGAGGAATGCAGGCTTCCTGGAATACTCTGAAAAATAGTTAGCTCACTCAGCCACAAAGAAACCTGCAATAAAGCTGATTCCATTGCAGGCCTAATTGTTAAAATGTTCTTTCTTCTTGAAACAGCAGAAATTTGTTTTCTTATAACTGATAGTTATACAGATCTTTGTCTGGACATACTTCTTTTCAACAACCACCTGGCTGGTATCTGGAACTGGTTGCCTGGTCTCCATATCTTTGTGTTAGACATCAAAAGGCATGGAATTATTAGCATAAGTGGTTTTTTTAGCACATAAAATGTAGAGGTCATTTTAAAACAATATACTTTCAACAAAATAAATTACAGATGGATCAAGACATAAACAATGGAACCAATAAGTATTAGAAGAAAAAATGACCTTCTAAAATAATCTAAGGGGAGGTAAGTCCTTCTACCTAGGACATATATCCAGAATGTCATTTTTAAAAGATTCATAAATTTGACTATATAAGCATTTAAAAAAATTTCTGCATGAAAAATATACCGTCACTCCAAATTTTTGTTGTGATGAGACAAAGAACCGAGGAGCATACACTCCCGTGACAATACCATAAAACAAAGTCAAAAGACAAATGGGAAACATATTTATAACTTACAAGAGGTCAGTTTCCTTAAACTATAAAGAACATTAACAAAAAATGGGTGAAGAATATAAATGGAGAAAATATTAAAAGACTCTTAAGTCTACAGGATGAGGCTTAACCTCATTTAAAATAAGTGGAATGCAAATCAAAGCTTCAGTGCTTTTATTTTCTCCCCCACTGATTAGATGAGCAAAGTTCAAAAAGTTGATAATGCAATGGGCAAGAGAATGAAGAAAACGCATTCTCGGTACTTGGCTGTGGAGTGAGGACTGCCGATAGTCCTGAAGAGCCGTCTGGCCACAGTCTAAGGTCACGAGTCACATGCCTTTTGTGTTAGCATGAAAGGTAATGCTCGGAGTGCTTTTACACATTTGCAAAGTGACATACTTCTAAGAATATTTATTACAGTCTTATTTATGACAGCAAAATATTAGCAAAACCTAATGACTATCCAGAAAGATGTCATCAAGAAAATAAAAAACAGTACACCCAGGCAGTGACACATATCACCCAGAACAGGGTCCTCCCGCCCCATCCCCACGCCTCCCTTCCTCCCTGCCTTTTGCCTTCCTTCCCATTTTATCTGAAAAATTAAGGGAACCAGGGGGAGGAAAGGCTGATTACTAGGGCCAGTATCTCCCCTACATTCCCTCGTTTAATCCTCACAACAATGAGGTTATTTCCATGTTTGCGGATGATGAAAATAAGGGTTGGAAAGGATAAATACTTGCTCCAAGCTAATAAATAGCGAAGCTAAGATTCAGAGCCAGGTGTGATGACGACAAAGCCCGCACGCTTACCCCCAGTTTGTCTCTGTGTTTCTAACAGCTTTTGCTCCATGTGTTTTATAGTCAAGCTTTTCGGCACATAAACTTTGAATCTATTATGTCTTCACTATTGATTATACCATTTATCAATGTGAAACCACTCACTCTCTTGTGTATAATACTTTTTGATTAAATACTAGTTTCCTCATATTGTTACCCACTTATTATCTTTTTATAACTAAATCACTTAACGCATATTTGACAACCATATACCAACTATACACTGGCAATACCAAAGTGAGTAAGACATAAAGTCTGTCTTCAAGGTAATTAGAGACAATACTAACTAACAAAGTACTGTACAATGTGATAATTGACAAGACCATTTTACTTACTGGGTAGTAATGCAAATAACTGAATATTGCTTTTTAGTCCACTTCAAATTATTTTATGTTTCAACAGAATTTAAAACTATGTATTTGTCATAATGCACACACTGTTGGGGTTTATTATTGTTGCTTATTTCCTTGTTTATCTTTAAGTTATTATTTTTTTTTGATGTGGGCTAAAGTCCTTATTGAATTTGTTACAACATTGCTTTTGTTTTATGCTATGTTTTCATGTTTCGGCTACAAAGCATGTGGGGTGTTAGCTGCCCAACCAGATACTGAACCCTCACCCTCTGCATCGGAAGGCAAAGTTGTAGCCACTGGACCGCCACCAAAGTCCCTCTGTGCATTTTCTTCTCTACCATTTGTTTTCTGTAGCAGATCCTTTATGTCCCATATCCACTCGGGAGACAGGCATCTTATCTTTAATTACATGAAGGGTTATCTTAGGGTTTTGTTCACAAACACACAAAATGTCTTATTTATCAAACCAAATCAAAGGAACAAACAAAAGCATTTGATGATCTTTAATAGATGCCTAGACATTCAGTCATCTCTCAACACCACTGTCCTCCATTATCCAGTCTTTATTAATTTATCTGAGTCCCCAAATCTAGTCATTACTGTGTGTGTGTGTTTTAATCTCTTTTAAGAACTCTTTTTTTTGTCATGTGTATTCCAGTTTGTTTCCATGGTTACAGCAATTATTAGCATCCCTTCTTCTGCTGGTTGTTAGTATTTTTTACTCACCTGACCTTAAAGTTCAAGCCAAGCTGAAGGATGACTCTCAGGGATTCCTGAATTGGGTGGGAAGCTGAAATACCCTGCTTCTAAAATCCCTTCCCACTCCAGCGTACTTGACAACTGAGTGCAATGTCTACACGTTGTTCGCACACACACCAAGCTTGCATAGTTCAAGAATACAAACAGCTCACTTGCAAGATGTATTAATTGACTTGCTTATACAGTCTTTAGACCTTGAAAATGTTATCAACAAAAAAAGAAAGAAAAGACAGGAAAAGGACCCGGTGACACAGTTCTTTAGAACTCAGGCTCTATAGCTAGACTACCCTGGCTCAAACCCGGGCCCTGACTGTGACCCCGGGCCAGCCCCGAGTGTCTCTGTCTCAGGCTGCTCACCACTGAACGGAAGGACGCCTTTCTCAGAGGGTGCTTCAGAGCCTTTAATGTGATAAAACACAGAAATCCCTTGTAAGATGTTTCAGTAAAGCGTTTCTTCTGTTACTAGGCTTTTATCAGACTCTGGAGCACAGTGGTAGTATTATAAATACACTAGTAACTGCTGTTTATATCCTTCTGCACTTTTCAACACTCAGCTCTTTCTTGATAAACTGTAAATAATGACTCTGATGAATGAAAAAAGAGATGCTACTTCTTTACTTCCTACAAAGACTTGCAGGGATCCCTCGGGAAAATGGTCACAACCTCGTCAAACTGCAGGACCCTGCAGTGGAGCCTAACCCACCATACGAGATCACACCAGTGTCCCAGGGGATGCACTGGCCCCACACCACTCACGCTCCAGGGGACCAGCACCCATCACTAGCCCCCGTGGCTAGACGCCGGTACCCTGAAGCCACGAGTGATGGACACTGGCAGCCCACAGCCGCAGAGCCTCACTGTGGGGGCACCCTACGGGCAGAAGGTGCTCACTGAACACCGTAGGGAACAATGCCCTGTGTGCAAACAATAGGCGCTTGTACTTGCACATCTACTACACTCCAACCACATCCTTGACCTCTGATCACATTCGAGTGAGAGGGCAGACAACACACACACAAAAAAGCACACTGGACTATGTGGGATGGTAACAGGGGTGATGGAGAGAAGTAAGCGGGGAGGGCTTCAGGGAGTGGTGTGTGTTGGGGGAGGGGTAAGGCCCGCCAGACACAGCATGCTCCACCTAACACGCTGAAAGAGAGCGCATGAGGCTCTCTGCCTTGCCAGCCAATGACCCTGGCCAGACAGCAAATCTATTCTGAGCCTCAGTTTTCCTCCAGTGCAAAAGAGGGCCAATAATACTCTGCCCTTACCATGCCAACAAAGGTCCATCTACTCAAGGCTATGGTTTTTCCAGTAGTCATGTATGGATGTGAGAGTTGGATTATAAAGAAAGCTGAGCGCCGAAGAATTGATGCTTTTGGACTGTGGTGTTGGAGAAGACTCTTGAGAGTCAATTGGACTGCAAGAAGATCCAACCAGTCCATCCTAAAGGAAATCAGTTCTGAATATTTATTGGAAGGACTGATGCTGAAGCTGAAACTCTAATACTTTGGCCATCTGATGCAAAGAGCTGACTCATTGGAAAAGACCCTGATGATGGAAAAGATTGAAGGCAGGAGGAGAAGGGGATGACAGAAGATGAGATGGTTGGATGGCATCACCAGCTGAATAGACATGAGTATGAGTCAATTCTGGGAGTTGGTGATGGACAGGGAAGCCTGGCATGCTGCAGTTCATGGGGTTGCAAAGAGTTGGACATGACTGAGTGACTGAACTTAACTGAATACTCTGCAAAAGTCTCCTGCATGGACTTGTGAAATGTTACAGGAAGGAAGACTGCCTGAAACCCCCTGTGATCCCCAAGAGCTTGACGAGAGATGGAGATTTTTGCTCTACTTCTCAAGAAAGAGCAGGACCAAGAGGACACTTCTGGTACACCTTGGTGGCACCCCACCACAAGGAGGAGAGGCTGAGCACTTCGAAGCTGCCTGTGAGTGTCTCAAAAGCTCCTCTCTCTGGATCTCTGAGTCTTAACTTGTTTGCTTCACCTGGCAGGTCCAGCCAGGAGTCTACTTTCCTGGTTCTGGGCAAGACATGAGATTTGGAGGGTCACCCATTTAGACCCCAGCCCCCGCCCCCCACCTCTTTCAATTCAGGGGGGAAAGGGGTAGAAAGTCCTTATTTCAGCTAGAGCAGGTTGTGGCTTTTGACACAATTTTAGTGACAATAAAGGTGCTATTTTGATCCTCATTTGGCAATTATCCTTTACAACTACCTTTTTACAAACAGATTTCTGGAAAAGGACCCTAGTTGGAACTTTTAACAGGAGTATTCAATAATGCCTTGAGGTAAAGATGTCCATACAATCTTTGACACTCTCTTTATTGAGAGCTGGGGTCAATCTCTCTTCCCCTTTAGCCTGGGTGAACTCTGGGAATGCTTTGATCTATGGACTATCTGATGGAAATGATGCTGTACAGTCTCTGGCCCCAGATTTAAAGGCTGGCACCAGTGGTTTAAGAGGTGCTTCCATTGCCTGCTGCTTGGAATACTTGCTTGGGGGAGGCCAACAGCCATGAGAATTCTAGCTGTCTGAGTCCTGCACGCCGTGAGGAGGCCCAGACTGGGCACAGGACAGACTGGACAAAGCGGCTCAGAGCCCACAGCGGGTCCAGCCATCCCAGCCCGGGTGCAGATGCGTGACTGAAGCCTTCAGATGCTTTACAATCTGTCTGCAGCTATATGTGCATCATGTCCCATCACGCGATCACCCTGTCCATCATGGTTTTGTCACTGAACCATTTTCACAGTTATTGTTCTTTAGTTGCTCAGTTGTGCCGGACTCTTTGTGAGCCCATGGACTGTAGCCCGCCAGGCTCCTCTGCCCAAGGGATTTCCCAGGCAAGAATACTGGAGTGGGTTACCTTTTCCTTCTCCAAGGGAGCCTCCTGACCCAGGGATCGAACCCGAATCTCTGGCACTGGCAGGCGGATTCTTTACGCTGAGTGCCCACCAGGGAAGCCCTTGCAACTGCATGGAGGAACCCAAAAAAGAACTACCCAGTTGAGCACAATGTAAAAGAGAATGACAATTTTTTTTTTTTTTAAGTTACTAAGCGTTCCCAGTGGCTTAGTGGTCAAGAATCTGCCTGCGATGCAGGAGATACAGGAGACGAGGGTTTGATCCCTGGGTCGGGAAGATCCCCCGGAGGAGGGCATGGCAACCCACTCCAGTATCCTTGCCTGGAGATTCCTATGGACAGAGGAGACTGGCGGCTACAGTCCTAGCATAGCACAAGCACTGGATGGTTTGTTACACAACAGATCACCAGCATGTATAAAATGCTTTCAAAATGTGCAGCATATTGCTACACATGTGACGTCATTATGTGATGAACGCAAACTCGCACAGATCTGCTGTTGGGCAAGTACCCCCTGCCCCGCCCCGACCAGGGCTCTCACGGCTCCACACAGTTGTTTCCGCTACTCACCAGGCAGCTGGTTAAAATCAGCCACTGTATTCTGTGATCATGAAACGTTCCAGCCAATGTCTGTAACTGTTTCAGCATCTGACTATAGTGATCGGTCTTGTGATGCTGTCTTCTAGTAATCCTACATTGCCAAGTGGCTTTTCCTCCCAACAGACATTGATCCCAGGGAAGGCGCTGACACAAAAGGGTAAGAAAAACAATCACCATTCACTTTGCAGAAAGTAAAGTCAGTGTGGATCCTCCCCTTCCCTTCATTTCTTATAACCACCCCTATCCTATCAAGGATGGACAGGAACCACGCCTAATGTCCACCATTCCTTTGCCTGATTTCAAGGTGAAAATATGGACCTTAAAACAATCTACCCTTCAGTGTTAAAAGGGAGACTGTAAATCCTGTGTGCAGGATGTAATTCTTAAAACGCAGTCTCTTCACTATGGAGTCCTGTAATGTAATGGACCGTGCTCGTTTTACAGAAATTTATTTTTGGTACCAATCTTTACCTACATGTAAATTAAGCTGAGTTATGGGGAAAACAGGCAGAGGTATGGAGTAATGATCTCGGAATTCTAACTATTCCTGACCAGGGTTCTTGCCCTTCCCAATCACTAGAAATTGACTACAGCCCAGATGAGAAGTTCAGGCAAGGTTTCATTGGGGTCTTTGCTGCAGCAGGAGGAGCAAGACCGAACAACAGGCTCCCTTGTCCACTGGCTCCTCAAGGTGGGAACCACCCTGTTCCTTATATGAGGGAAGGTGAGTCTGGGGGCGTGGCTTAGGTGTTCTGCCGCTCCTGAGGTGGTGCTGAACACAGGGCATGTGTGGGGCCCTGTTTCTGCTCCAGGTTCTTCAAAAGCGGCAGTTGGGCCTTTCAGTCTTGCTGTATATTCTGGGTCCTGAATGTGCCCCAACTGCTCATGCACGCAGTTACGAGTTCTCTGCCTTTTGTTGCTCGAGGAGAGGTGTGTCCAGGTGTATGCACCGCAGCACTGCAGTGAAGGGTCCCAGGTCCCAGGCCTCTCTCAACAGGAGGAGTCCCTCCGGCCCATGTATTTCCAGATTACTGCCTCAGTGGAAGGGTGAGAGAAGCATCATGCGGGCAGATCAGAAGATCTGCTGTGGGATCGGGTTTGCAGCCCAGTGCCCCCCAGAAAGGAAACTGTTTGTCCCAGAGGGAGGTGAAGAGGGTTTTGGGGAAACAGAAAGATCCGGGACTCAGTCAAAAATTAGAAACTCAGAATCCAGAGAATGAGGTCACAGGAGGTTAGAATTTACAAATTAAAGGAAACCTTGGGTGGTGTTTTCTTTTAGTCTCTATTATTTCTCTTATGTGCAGAGTAGAGGAACAATTACTCTTCAGGAAAATGCACCTGAAAATGTTGTTTCTGTACAAAACTAAAGAGAAAAGCTACAGATTCAGGGGAAAATGCATAAGCAATTTATATTTCATTAGATCACAAGCATTTAGGTTTCTTCGCTAAGAAGGTGAATACAACGAAGACACTGCAAATGCAAGGACTGAATGTGCTTCTCTTAAACAGTCACCCAGTCTGAACCAGAGAAGTCCTTGATGCGCTTCTGTCTTCTTCCTAATCAAGAATCATTTTCAACTAGAGGGTCTGATTTGAAAACAACGGGAAAAACATGCTTAAAACAAAACAAAATCATGCCTCTTTTCTTTGAAACTTAACCCAAGTCATACAGCTTTAATTTACATCAAGCTCTCCAAGCATCTCTAGAACAGAATTGAGCCCTACTAACAGAAATTTTCCAAAATAAGCTGCTCTGAGTTCTGTCTGGGAACGACGTTGCAACACATATTTTCTCTCTGTCCTATATCTCTCCTGTCCAGAATCATCTGGATTGCTTTTCAGATATAAAGGTTAGGGACATACTTTTTTTTTTTTTTTTTAATACAAAGTATAACAAAGGAGGTAGATAAATGCTTCCTGGCATCCAGTACCTCTGGGGTCAACTAAGTTAAAATGAGAAGAGTGGGGAAAACTCAGCACTGTGTGTGCCTGCCTCAGACAGGGGAGAAGAGAGAAAGACCCTAAATAGATAGATTCTAGGTCCAGTGCGGGAACGGAAGTTCTTTGGTCGAAAGCAGGGATTAACAAACTCATTCAAGGCTAAAAAAAAATCCCTTGGAGGGAACAGGAAGAGAAGGAAGGAAGGGGAAGAAAAGATGTTGTTACAGGAAGCAGCCTAAGAGGTAACACCTTTCATTAAAAGCACCACCAAGTGATTCTGGTGGCACCAACATCACTCACAGACCAGAGAAGACAGTCCCTGTTGCTGCCAAGTCTCCAATTCTACAGAGGATTCCCTTGCAAAAGAATAATTTCTTTTAAAAGTATCAATCTATCCTAAAGGAAATCAACCCAAATATTCACTGGAAGGAGTGATGCTGAAACTGAAGCTCTAATACTTTACTACCTGATGGGAAGAGCTGACTCATTGGAAAAGACCCTGATTCTGGGGGAGAGTGAGGAGAAGGGGGCGACAGAGGATGAGATGGTTGGATGGCATCACCAGCTGAATGGACATGAGTTTGAGCAAGCTCCAGGAGATGGTGAAGGACAGGGCAGCCTGGTGTGTTGCAGTCCATGGGGTCGCAAAGAGTCAAATAGGACTTAGCAGCTGAACAACAAAAAAGTAATAAAACAGGTACTGAGATCTAAAGGAGAGATTTGAATGGACTTGGGGAAACATGAGGAAAGCTTCTTAGAGGAGCCAGTTTTTAATGGATCATGAAGAGGGGATGGCGTGGACAGAAAAATGGGGAAACATCCCAGAAGAAGCCCAACTTGTATTGTTAACTGTAGTGAAAGTGAAAGAAAGTGAAAGTCGCTCAGTCGAGTCCAACTCTTTGTGACCCCAGGGACTATACAGTCCAGGATTCTCCAGACTATCCACTGGAAGGGGTATCCTTTCCCTTCTCCATGGGGTTTTCCCCACCCAGGGATCGACCCAGGGATCGAACCCAGGCCTCCCACATTGCAGGCAGATTCTTTACCAACTGAGCCACCAGGAAAGCCTGTTAACTGTAGTGTAGAAGGAAAACTTCAGATGAAATGCTCCTGGTTTCATCCATTTGAAGAAACAACTTCTGAATGTTTATTCCATGCTTCCTGGTTATCCCTTAGGATACCCACATAGGCTGGCATAGTCTGATTTCTTTAGGAAACTTCTAGTTGATGAGGAAAGAACAACATAAACAGATGGTAAGTACAGGAACAAAATGAGTGCAGCCAACATCCACTGCATGATTACCAAGTGCCAAACAGGATAACGTCACATCTATCTCATTTCATATTCCCAAGAAACCCACAAAGTACTGATAGGCAGAGCACAGCTCTAGAGCACGCGGATTTAAGTAGCTGCCACTCCTGGCCTCTAGCACACAGGCTCAGGAGCCATGGTGCTCGGGCTTAGTTGCTCCACAGCACCGCGGTATCTTCCCGGACCAGGGATTGAGGCCGCGGCCCCCTGTACTGGCAGGCGGACCCTTAACTACTGGACCACCAGGAGGTCCAGGATCATATTCCTTTAATCACTGTGCTCTATCTCTGTACAGCTTGCTGGGAGAAGGAAACTAATCTTTCTTGGAAACAGTGCCATTTTATTTAATCCTATCAAGGAGTCTATAAAGTTGGCTATGGATGCTATGGGTGACATAACCGAGATTCAGAGCAAAACGCGTTCTCCAGATCTGTTTGGTCTAACTCCAAAGCCCATTTCTTTCTAATAAGCCACACTCCTGGTAAAAGGATGAGGCCACCAGCTAACGGAGAGGCTCAGAAGATGTGATAAAGAGCGGAGAGAGTAGTAGAGTTGAATCTGAGAACAAGTGGGATGTGACCATGGTGAAGGCATGTCCCGGGGGTGAGGCATTCTGAAGCAAAGTACCGAGGCGCCCGACCTGCCCGGGGAAGGCACAGCCCCCGCCCGCGTGGCCCCCCTGCTGCAGCGCATGGGAGTACCGCTCCCGGTCCGGGTGCTCAGCGCTTCTTACGAGGGAGCCTGGCACGTCCAGCTTTGCGTCCTGGACAGACCCTCCTGCAGCCGCGGGGAGCGCGGAGTAAGGCGGCAGAAACCGACTCACAGACTTGCAGGGGCAGAGATGACAGCCGGTGAGTGCGGAGTAGAGGCTGAGTGCGGAGTGGAGGCTGAGCCAGGAGTGGAGGCTGAGCGTGGAGTGGAGGCTGAGCGCAGACTGGGGGCTGAGCCCAGGAGCGGAGACTGAGCGCAGAGTGCAGGCTGTGGCCGGAAGTGGAAGCTGAGCCCGGGAGTGGAGGCTGAGCCCGGGAGTGGAGGCTGAATGCAGAGCAGAGGCTGAGCCCGGGAGCGGAGGCTGAGACCAGGAGCCGAGGCTGAGCACAAAGCAGAGGCTGAGCTTAGAGCGAAGGCTGTGCCCGGGAGCGGAGGCTGAGCCCGGGAGTGGAGGCTGAGTGCAGAGCAGAGGCTGAGTGCAGAGCGGAGGCTGAGCCCGGGAGCGGAGGCTGAGCCCGGGAGTGGAGGCTGAGCGCAGAGTGGAGGCTGTGCCCGGGAGTGGAGGCTGAGCGCAGAATGGAGGCTGTGCCCAGGAGTGGAGGCTGAGACCGGGAGTGGAGGCTGAGCGCAGAGCGGAGGCTGTGCCCAGGAGTGGAGGCTGAGCCTGGGAGTGGAGGCTGAGCGCAGAATGGAGGCTGTGCCCAGGAGTGGAGGCTGAGACCGGGAGTGGAGGCTGAGCCCAGGGATTCTGCCGGGAGCCTGGCGGCAGTCTGAAACCGGAGAGCACGTGCCTGTCTCCAAGGGGAGCAGCTGCAGGCCGTCTGCACGCTGAGCCTGAAAAGCCTCCGGCACACTGGGTGACGCTCCCCACCAGGCGGCTTAAAGATAATTCCAGAACCCCAAGAAAAACACGGTGTTAAAATTTTGTCATTCTGCACTTGTCTAAAACCCAAAGAGAGACATAATAAACGTGGGACAGGAAGGTACGTAAGTCATTCCCGCCTCGGTTGTCTGGTGTGTTTTGAGGGCACTAGCGGGTGGGTGGCTTGTGTTTTTTTCCCCTCCCTCTTCCTCACGCAGCTGGGACTCCCTGAGAAAACCTGGCTGCAGGCTTTTCATCCAAGAGGCACCGGTTCTCTGCTCAGGCTAGTGGCACCCTGGCCCCAGCCAGTGCCTCATCCCGGAGAAGCCCTCCTCCAGCCCCAGGCACTAGAGGCGAGATCAAAGGGCGCAGCACAAACGCTGTTCTGATCAAAACCCAGCTTTGGGCGTTTGATGTGGCCCAGCCTCTATTGTTGGTAAGGACAATGGAGTAGGGTGGTGAAAGGACTTTGGCAGTAAGTACAAAGCAGGATGCACCCCATCAAACAAGAACGAGAGAAAGTGAGAGAGACAGAAAGAGAGGAGGAGAGAAAAGGGAGGGAGGGAGAGAGGAGGAAGTAAACTTAAGTCAGCCGGGATCCGGCAGAGCGAGCTAGGGGACTGCCAGCAAGGGAAAGCACTGTATCGCTTGCCGAGGGTCCCTTTCAATGGAGGAAAGGTCTGAGCAATCAGATGAGCAAGTCTTCAGCCCAGTCTCACTCTGCCATTAGCCACCGCGCTGGCTTTACGACATCCCGCACCGTCTAGGTCTACTCCCCAGAGGCCCCAGGCCGACTCCAGCCCTTTCCAGCCATCTAACATTTCTAGTTCGTGGCTGCTGCCGGGAGATGCTGCTTCATCCCAGCAAACCACCTTCTTTCTTTCTTGGAGGAAAGGATGTCTAATATCCTGTGTGGCAGTGAGACTCAGGGAGGGTGTCTGAGCCAGTCCTTAAATCTCCCTGAGGTGGTACCTGGCCCCGCTCACTTCCACTTTCAAAACTCTCAATATACTATGGAATTAAGACATGCCAAAGCAGGATGACCAAAACTCTCAAATAGTCTAAAATGCTCATAATTCACAAATTACCCTTATTCACTACCAAAATAAAGACTTATTTGGGGACAATGTCAGGTGTCTCCATGTGAGGCCTTTTATGAACACGTAGGCCTGGAGCTAAACAGCCCACCTGCTCTTCCTCCTAAGCCTGGCCATCTCTGCACCCCAGGAGCTTAGCACATTGCTGTCACATGAATCAAAGCACACACAGATGCATCAACGGTCTGCATGCCCTTGGGCTCTGCACACTTCATTAGGAAAATGATAAGAAGGCAATATAGTTATCTGAGAAGCATGTTGACTTAAATCAGGCCCTGTGACCAAGCAGATCCTCAGAAATCACCTTCAACTTTCAGATCTAAGGGACAAAAATAAAACTGTTACCTAGAAGTAGAAATAATTAATATCCCAGTTTCGGTTACGTGTGTGTGTGCTCAGTCGTGTCCAATTCTTTGCAACCCCATGGACTGTAGCCCACCAGGCTCCTCTGTCCATGGGATTCTCCAGGCAAGAATACTGGAGTGGGCTGCCATGCCCTCCTCCAGGGGATCTTCCTGACCCAGGGATCAAACTCACATCTCCTGCATTGGCAAGTGGATTCGTTATCACTGAGCCACCTGGAAAGCCCTTTCTCCTTGACAGATTTACTGAATGAGGACTTCTGCTTGGTGGCTGTAAAAAGCCATCTAGGTGTTACAGGAAAAAAAGGAATCAGATGCTAAAATGTGTCAGTTCCATGCACTTCAAAATGGTATGGTCATTTCCCAAGATTGGCCATGCCTGTACTTATCCAGCCTGTGCAAATCTGAGTTTCTAATTCACAACCCTTGGAAGGAAGAAAACAAGAGTTTAGGTCCACCGTCCCCACAGGGTTCATGGAGAGGATTAATGAGTTAATAAGCAGTAAGCACGCTGCAAGCCACAGGTGATGGGCAAACATGATTAGGAACACATTCTTCCCACCAAAGTGGTTCAGACTTTGCACAGGAGGTTAAATCCCTGGAGAAATAGCTACTTCTAATACGAGGAACTTGATGCCAACTCTCAAGTAACAGGCTGCCTGTGAAAACGCCCTAGGCTGTCCAGTCACTGGTGGCAGGGACAAATTTAGATAATACAAGGGCAATGACATCCCCTAAAGCACCATCAAAAGCAACTGAAGTAATTAGCAACTCCAGTAAACAGTGGCATCTGCAGTAGCAGCAGAAATGCTTTGGTGAGAGGATGGTTCTCTGAACTCTCCTCTTTCTCAAGTCTCCAACTTATTTGGCTATTCTGCCAACTTCAGCTCTGTCAACAACATCCAGTTGTTTGCTTCAGCCACATCAAGACTGTGTGCACATGAGCACAACCTCCTCAAACTGCAATGTCTGCATGCAAAGCCACTCAGTCGTGTCTGACTCTTTGACCCTATGGACTGTAGCCCACCAGGTTCCTCTGTCCGTGGGATTCTCCAGGCAAGAATACAGGAGTGGGTTGCCATTTCCTCCTCCAGGGGATCTTCCTGACTCAGGGATTGAACCCACATCTCTTATGTCTCCTGCATTGGCAGGTGGGTTCTTTATCATGGAACCACAGTGGAAGCCCCAAACCGCAATAACTGTATTTATCTGCTACAACTCAGGTGGTTTCTAAGACTTCTTAGGAGGGAAAGTACAGAGTGATGAATCTCACTTTAGCCTGAGATATGCCTCCTTCCTGTACCCAGGAACATTTCCTCCTAACTCTATATTTACTCTCAAAGTACAAATACTGCAAAATGGTGAGGCAGCAAAGATTCATTGAAAGACCTCCTGTGCCCCACAAAATGACACTCTATTCATTTTGTAACCTCATATACCTACTACTCTAAAACCATCAGAGTTCCAAAAGAACGAAACTCAGATGCTTTCAAAAAGGCAACAATCTCTAAACCAAGAGTCCTGACCCCTGATTTCATCAGTGTTCTTGCATTTTTGCAAACTTCTCATTTTCAGGACAAAACGATTAAGTGAGCAGGGCTGTGAAGAGAAGCCTTTCTGTAGAGGTTTTTCTTCCCTTTTCTTATTTTGGCTGTGCTGGGTCTTCGTTGCAGGACATGTGGAATCAAATCCTAGCCCTTGCACTGGAAAGCAGATTCTCAAACCCTGGACCACTAGGGAAATCCCTGGCAGTAGATTTCAGGATGGGAGAGTGAAGATGGGGTAAATTCTTATAATGGCATCACAGAGCTTCAGGAGAGATACAATGAGAGTCTGAAAGAAATGAGTGGTGGTGGGAATCCACACATGGATTGATTTCCCACATGTGCCAGGCTTTGTGTTAGGAGTTGAGAGTCCATTGCCTTAAAGCATCCAAGGGTCCCTAAACACCCAGCACACACGTAAATAACCATGATGTTTATTAACCGCTATGACTGTAGTAAGAATAACATGTCTTCAAATCAGAAATTGAGAGAAAACTGAGTCTGGATTGTCTGAAAGACTTCACAAAGATGACACGTTTATGGCTGAAATCTCACCCATTCTAGAAGGAGGAAACAGCTTTCCTGGCAGTATGAGAGAAGAATATCTTTGGCAGGCTCAATACCTGTTGAGTCATTCATCCATTTACTCATTCAGTCTTTCTTTTTCTCATTATTCATTTATTCTTCAGGCCTCTGCTGTGTGCCAGGCCCAGTGGGGACAAAAGAGGAAGCGGCGGATGTCAGGCTGTGACGTTTTGGTGGCATCCTGACAGTCGCTAGCTATCAAGCAAATATGATGATCACAACTTCTACTAAGTAAAACGGTTCTGACATAAAATGAAGTTCAACAGTGGAGGATGAGGGGAGTTGATGGCTGACAGCACAGCTCTGAAGACACCGCTGCAGCCAAGGAGCAGGATGAGAATCCATAGGGGGACGCCAAGGGTGAGCAGAGAGGACCAGGGTCACAGTGTGAGCAGAGGAGCAGGGTCACAGTGTGTGTGAGCAGAGAGGACCAGGGTCACAGTGTGTGTGAGCAGAGAGGACCAGGGTCACAGTGTGTGTGAGCAGAGAGGACCAGGGTCACAGTGTGAGCAGAGGAGCAGGGTCACAGTGTGTGTAAGCAGAGGGGACCAGGGTCACAGTGTGAGTGAGCAGAGAGGACCAGGGTCACAGTGTGTGTGACCAGAGGACCAGGGTCACAGTGTGTGTGAGCAGAGGGGACCAGGGTCACAGTGTGTGTGAGCAGAGAGGACCAGGGTCACAGTGTGTGTGTGAGCAGAGAGGACCAGGGTCACAGTGTGAGCAGAGAGGACCAGGGTCACACTGTGTGTGAGCAGAGAGGACCAGGGTCACAGTGTGTGTGAGCAGAGAGGACCAGGGTCACAGTGTGTGTGAGCAGGGAGGACCAGGGTCACAGTGTGTGTGAGCAGAGAGGACCAGGGTCACAGTGTGTGTGAGCAGAGAGGACCAGGGTCACACTGTGTGTGAGCAGAGAGGACCAGGGTCACAGTGTGAGTGAGCAGAGAGGACCAGGGTCACAGTGTGAGTGAGCAGAGAGGACCAGGGTCACAGTGTGTGTGTGAGCAGAGAGGAGCAGGGTCACACTGTGTGTGAGCAGAGGACAAGGGTCACAGTGTGAGTGAGCAGAGAGGACCAGGGTCACAGTGTGAGTGAGCAGAGAGGACCAGGGTCACAGTGTGTGTGAGCAGAGAAGACCAGGGTCACAGTGTGTGTGAGCAGGGAGGACCAGGGTCACAGTGTGTGTGAGCAGAGAGGACCAGGGTCACAGTGTGTGTGAGCAGAGAAGACCAGGGTCACAGTGTGTGTGAGCAGGGAGGACCAGGGTCACAGTGTGTGTGAGCAGGGAGGACCAGGGTCACAGTGTGAGTGAGCAGAGAGGACCAGGGTCACAGTGTGTGTGTGAGCAGAGGGGACCAGGGTCACAGTTTGTGTGAGCAGAGGGGACCAGGGTCACAGTGTGAGCAGGGAGGACCAGGGTCACAGTGTGAGTGAGCAGGGAGGAGCAGGGTCACAGTGTGTGTGAGCAGAGAGGACCAGGGTCACAGTGTGTGTGAGCAGAGAGGACCAGGGTCACACTGTGTGTGAGCAGAGAGGACCAGGGTCACAGTGTGAGTGAGCAGAGAGGACCAGGGTCACAGTGTGAGTGAGCAGAGAGGACCAGGGTCACAGTGTGTGTGTGAGCAGAGAGGAGCAGGGTCACACTGTGTGTGAGCAGAGGACAAGGGTCACAGTGTGAGTGAGCAGAGAGGACCAGGGTCACAGTGTGAGTGAGCAGAGAGGACCAGGGTCACAGTGTGTGTGAGCAGAGAAGACCAGGGTCACAGTGTGTGTGAGCAGGGAGGACCAGGGTCACAGTGTGTGTGAGCAGAGAGGACCAGGGTCACAGTGTGTGTGAGCAGAGAAGACCAGGGTCACAGTGTGTGTGAGCAGGGAGGACCAGGGTCACAGTGTGTGTGAGCAGGGAGGACCAGGGTCACAGTGTGAGTGAGCAGAGAGGACCAGGGTCACAGTGTGTGTGTGAGCAGAGGGGACCAGGGTCACAGTTTGTGTGAGCAGAGGGGACCAGGGTCACAGTGTGAGCAGGGAGGACCAGGGTCACAGTGTGAGTGAGCAGGGAGGAGCAGGGTCACAGTGTGAGTGAGCAGAGAGGACAGGGTCACAGTGTGTGTGAGCAGAGAGGAGCAGGGTCACAGTGTGTGTAAGCAGGGAGGAGCAGGGTCACAGTGTGTGTGAGCAGAGAGGACAGGGTCACAGTGTGTGTGAGCAGAGAGGAGCAGGGTCACAGTGTGGGTGAGCAGAGAGGACCGGGGTCACAGTGTGAGGGAGCAGAGAGGACCAGGGTCACAGTGTGAGTGAGCAGAGAGGACCAGGGTCACAGTGTCTGTGTGAGCAGAGAGGAGCAGGGTCACAGTGTGTGTGAGCAGAGAGGACCAGGGTCACAGTGTGAGTGAGCAGAGAGGACCAGGGTCACAGTGTGTGTGTCAGCAGAGAGGAGCAGGGTCACAGTGTGTGTGAGCAGGGAGGACAAGGGTCACAGTGTGTGTGAGCAGGGAGGACCAGGGTCACAGTGTGTGTGAGCAGGGAGGACCGGGGTCACAGTGTGTGTGAGCAGAGAGGAGCAGGGTCACAGTGTGTGTGAGCAGAGAAGACCAGGGTCACAGTGTGTGTGTCAGCAGAGAGGAGCAGGGTCACAGTGTGTGTCAGCAGAGAGGAGCAGGGTCACAGTGTGTGTGAGCAGGGAGGACAAGGGTCACAGTGTGAGGGAGCAGAGAGGACCGGGGTCACAGTGTGAGTGAGCAGAGAGGACCAGGGTCACAGTGTGTGTGTGAGCAGAGAGGACCAGGGTCACAGTGTGTGTGTCAGCAGAGAGGAGCAGGGTCACAGTGTGTGTGAGCAGGGAGGACCAGGGTCACAGTGTGAGTGAGCAGAGAGGAGCAGGGTCACAGTGTGTGTGAGCAGGGAGGACAAGGGTCACAGTGTGTGTGAGCAGAGAGGAGCAGGGTCACAGTGTGTGTGAGCAGGGAGGACCGGGGTCACAGTGTGAGTGAGCAGAGAGGAGCAGGGTCACACCGTGTGGGCTGAGGAGGACCAGGGTCACAGTGTGTGTGAGCAGAGAGGACCAGGGTCACAGTGTGAGTGAGCAGAGAGGACCAGGGTCACAGTGTGTGTGTCAGCAGAGAGGAGCAGGGTCACAGTGTGTGTGAGCAGGGAGGACAAGGGTCACAGTGTGTGTGAGCAGGGAGGACCAGGGTCACAGTGTGTGTGAGCAGGGAGGACCGGGGTCACAGTGTGAGTGAGCAGAGAGGAGCAGGGTCACAGTGTGAGTGAGCAGAGAGGAGCAGGGTCACACCGTGTGGGCTGAGGAGGACCAGGGTCATACCGTGCGGCCAGAATGAACCGCACTCAGAGACCAGCAGATGCGGTGTGCCAGCCTGTTTCCTGGGGCAGGTAAATGGGCAAAACATGAGACTGCAACCCCACCGAGTGCACTGGGAGGAGGCAAGTCTGAAGAACGGAGTCAAAGATGATGATTTTGTTTGTGGCATGCCTCATTTGAGAAACGTCTGGCTCACTCAGGCAGGAATGTCCATTTGGTATGCCATTCATTCACGATAGGGGGCAGCAGCTAGAGAAAGGGATCTGATAATTGTGTGCAAATAAATAACAGCTGAAACTATGGAAGTAGAAACGGTTTTACATACAGACCCTCGCCAAAGTCCACGAGGGACATTTCGGGGGTGGTGAGCTACTGGGAGGAAAGAAGGCAGAGCAGGAGAGGACAGGGCGCTGTCAGGAGGCCAGCGAGGCGCGGGGGGCCTGCCTTCCCTGCAGTCAGGCTCTCACTGCCCCAGGTGGGGTCTGAGCCCGGCTAGGGAGCTAAGGGAGAACTTCCGGGAAGAGGGCTGTGTTTGGGTCAGCCGCTCAGTCGTGTTTGACTCTCTGCAACCCCGCGGACTGGAGCCCCCAGGCTCCTGTGTCCATGGGATTCTCCAGGCAAGAACACTGGAGCGGGTTGCCATTTCCTCCTCCAGGGGATCTTCCTGACCCAGGGACAGAACCCAGGTCTCCTGTATTGGAGGCAGTTTCTTTACCATTTGAGTTACAGGGAAGTCCTAGAAGGGGACTGGAAAATAGCAGAAAGTGCTGAAAACCCCACTCTTCCTTCTGCATTTCTTTTTGTACATCAGAGTCCTGGCGATCAGGCGACTAACAATTTTACGCTAGTCTCAGGTGTGCAGCGAAGTGATCCAGTTGCACACATGCACGCATCTATTTTTCTTCAAATTCTTTCCCCATCTATGTTGTTATATAATATTGAGCAGAGTTCCCTGTGCTGTAGAGTAGGTCCTCGTAGGTTACCCATTTTAAATATAGCAGTGCGTATATGTTTCTTTTCACTCCACCACCACATTTGTTTGTCCCATTTGTAGACACATCCTTTAACATCTCCCATTAAGCTGTCAGTTAATATATATCTTAATATGCAGCAATGGTATGCATGATAGTTAAATTTACAACTCCATCAATGTCAGTGTTTCCTGTCCCCACTTTGGTGGGGACATCTAACATGATCAAGAGTTAGAAAGGAACAGCAGGCATGGGTCAGATGATCTGAACAGGTTCAAAGAAACCCCAAGTGGTCAACATGATAATTTTTATAAAATATATTTTATTGACATTATGGATGATAAAGAGGTTTTCTAAATTATAAATCAATGTCATTTATGTAATAGCAATTCCAGAAAAAATGTATTACAGAAATGCTGTGTTTCCAAGAAATAGTAATGGTTTCTTCAACTCTGTATCTTACTCTTTGGATAGTCAATTACAATTTTCTGAAAAAGAGCAGCTGCAAAACCAAATCAAATTAGTATTACAAGTGAATATCAACGGACACTTTCAGAGCAGTTGCGTCAGTTTTTAAGAATCAAACACCTTACCTGTTGAGCATCTCAAATTTTTTTATGAAAGATGATCTATCAGGGTAGATATTTTTTTCTTTTTATAAAAATAACATATAATATTCTGTTTTATTTTATTTCATTTAAAGTAAACACGTGCAGACAGAAAAGCAGAAAGGAGTAAAAACAACTCGGGCCTGATCTGAGGCTGGGTAATTAAACCAAACTCCTTCCTGACATCGTGTGTTATGCCCTGTGGAAATCAGCTAATCCCTGGTTTCCCTCTGCCAGAAGCTAGAGTTCTATTCTCAAATTAGATCCACAGAGAGTGAGACTCCTGAAGGGGCCTGCTGACCCACAGGCTATCAGGAATGTCTGCTCAATCAGTGATTCTTCACTTTAAAACCAGTAAGTGGTGGGGAGTAAAGAGCTAATGTCTGGAGTTGATCATCAAGGAAATGTAGCATAAGCATATCATTAAAGAGAGGGTGGTGACCACTAAAAGAGCTAAACATGGAGACTGTTCAAAGTGGTTTTCTCTGGGAAGTCAGTGAGGAGTCAAGGAGGGCGGGGATTTGTTAAAACAAGTTAAAACTAGGCTGAAGCAGGAGCCTGTGATATTCATTATAAGATGTTCCATACTTTGCAATTTTCTGCAACTAAGAGCATTTTTATTTGGAGAATATGAAAGTGGAAAAGAGCTGTTACATGTTATGACTGCATGTATGCTTACTTTGTGGGCTTCCCTGGTGGCTCAGTGATAAAGAATCTGCCTGTGAAGCAAGAGACGAGGGTTTGATCCCTGGATTGGGAAAATTCCTTGGAGAAGGGAATGGCAACCCATTCCAGTATTCTTGCCTGGGAAATCCTATGGACAGAAGAGCCTGGCTTGACTATAGTCTATGGGGTTGCAAAATCGTTAGACATGACTTAGAGACTAAGCAACAACAACAACAATGCTTACTTTGTCTTATGTAGTACAGGTTTTTGAATTTACATTCACAGAGTCACAAAAAGACAGAGATTGTCTATTTTGAAAGGAAAAGGCTGAGACTCAGGTAAGTTAAGTGAGCTGTCCAAGGTCACACAGCTAGAGTCAAGGCAAGAATCCAGCCCCTCCACGAGGTCTGTACCTTATCCACATGCTCTCAAGCTGCTGCTTATGAACCTCACAAAGCAGGAAATGGATTAATTCTCTTTTAGGACATGTCAGACTATACCACAGACTTCCATGGGAAATTATTATATCAGAGCTCGGCCTCATCATACATAAATGTCTGACATTACAGAGAAAAAGGGAAATACCAAGAGGTGGGGTATGGAGCCGGAATTTCCAAAATGAAGTCAGTTTTTAGGGAGGGGGGCACCCATGGCACCTGTATAGCCACCCCTGCTTAGCTGATTACATAGCCAAGTAGAGTCATTTGTTAAAGCTGCCATCACAAAGCACCACCAACTGGGTGGCTTACACAACAAAAATTCACAGTCTCTCAGTTCTAGAGAACAAAAAAGTCCAAAACCATGGTGTCAATAGGGTTGGTTCTCTCTGTGGGCTGAGAGGGAGGGTCTGTTCTGGGTTTCTCACCGTGGCTTGGAGATAACTGCCCCTTTCCGGGGTCTCCTCCAAGGTCTTCCTTCTATGCATGCCTGCGTGTCCAGATTTCCCTAGTTTACAAGGGTACCAGTGACACTGGATGGGCTTGCCCTTCTCCAGGTGACCTCATCTTAAGTAATTACACCGGCTGTTGTTGCTGTTTACTCACGAAGTCATGTTAGACTCTTTTGCAACTCCATGGACTGTAGCCAGCCAAGCTCCTCTGTCCGAGACTTTTCCTGACAAGAATACTGGAGTGAGTTACCATTTCCTCCTCCAGGGGATCTTCCCAACCCAGGGGTCGAACCCAGGTCTCCTGTGTCTCCTGCTTGGCAGGCGGATTCTTTACTACTGAGCCACCAGGCAAGCCCAATTACACCTGCAACAACTCAATTTTCAACAACAGCACCTTTGGAGATACTAGGGACCAGGACTTCAACATATGAAAATGGGAGAACACAGTTTAACCTATAAAACCAGAAAATGACCAGATCCTAGATCCTTGAAGCCTTCCTCCAAACATGTACAGAGTCTACTGAAGATTTTCTTTCTCTAGGAATATGTCCCGTTGAAAGCTAAAACTGGGATTTCCCTGGTGGTCCAGTGGCTAAGGACTCTGAGCTCCCAACCCAGGAGCTCAGGTTTGATCCCTGGTTAGGGAACTAGATCCTGCCTGCCACAACTAAGTGTTCTCACATCACAACTGAAGATCCCCATTCTGCAACTGAAAATGCCCCATTCCCTGAAGATCCCCCATTCCGCAACTGAAGATTCCCCATTCCGCAATTAAAGAGCTGGTGTGCTGCAAGGAAAATAAAAGAACCCGCGTGCCTCAACTAAGACCCGGCAAGGACAAATAAATTAACAATTTTTTAAAAAATGACAATTAATTGGAAAAAGATTTGAAATAAGAAAATCACTTTACATTTGAAAGTCTGAAAGTGTTAGTCATTCAGTCATGTCCGACTCTTTGCGACCCCATGGACTGCAGCCCATCAGGCTCCTCTGTCCATTGGATTCTCCAGGCAAGAATATTGGAGTGGAGAGGAATTGGAGGAATATTGGAGAGGAATATTGGAGAGGAATTATTGTTAAATCCTCTATCAAATACATTGGAAAATACTAACCATAGCATTACTTCCTCTAGATACATACATACTCTAGGATGATTTAGGATTGAAGGAAGTAAGAATAATTTAAATTATAAATAAATACGCTTACATCTAAACATGGAGACACATCCACTCAATAGCTACACTGAAAGGTTCACCCCTCAAGTGGCTGTGTCACATTTTGAGGGATCTTGTCAATTTTAACTGTACAGTTGAATGAAGCCTGAGCACCTCAGACTGGGGAAACACATATAAAAATTTAAAATCCAATTTACTTTTCCATTCGACCATGTTATTTACCTTTTGCTTTCCACTCAGAAAGAAGAGCAAGGACGACAAGCTCCCCTTCGATTTCTACTCTACTCTTCTTGGACAGGTCTTCACAGCAAGGACACTTCACAGGAAGTTCACAAGGGGACATTTTTCCTTTTACTTGGTTTATCTGATCAATAGTTCTCCCATAATATGCAACTTCACATTTGCCTAAAAAGCTTTTGCAAATCTGTCCAACTTGGGACAGCTATTCTGGGTTAATCTTGAAAACATGTTCTGGCAGCAAACTGATAGAACACAGCAAATATTTCTTACAAGAGTAAATTATATAAAGCTGATGGTTTTCCAAATATCCCCACTCTGACCCTCAGTTTATCTGTTTTATACTTACTCATTCACTCACTTTTCACAGACTCATTCAACAATTATAGGTGAATCCTAACCCCAAAGTGGGTTCCTTTCCTTCAATTTATAACACCGTTGTTTGGAATTGGAATGCATCGTTTAAAATACGGGCAATGTTACCCATGCAGACTTGGTCTTGTGTATTCCATAAATCAATATCATAATGAGATAATGAAAAAATTATGTCAATACCCATAACAAAGCATAAACTAAAATGAGTTATGTTTACTGATGGGAAAAAGAAGTTTTCTCTTTCTCTTTAATCTTTTCTTAAACACTCTCTCCTCCTCCTACTTGCCTAGACAGAAAGCTTTCCCCTGAAAATATCACTTTCTTTGTAAGTCCAATTCTGATCTGTCCTTCAATTTCAAGGGCAACTGTCCAACTTCAAGGGCAAAGAGGAGAAGTCGACAGACTCCTTGTTCCCTACTGTCCCTGCAAGACACTTGATCTTTTTTTTTTTTTTTGAGTGTAGCACTTTTTGATATAAATTATTTTTTAAAATTTAATTGCAGACTAATTGCTTTACAATACTGTAGTGGTTTTTGCCATACATTGACATAAATCAGCCACGGGTGTACAGACTGAACCCCCCTCCCACCTCCCTCCCCATCGCATCCCTCAGGGTCATCTCAGTGCACCAGCCCTGAGCACCCTGTCTCATGCATCGAACCTGGACTGGCGATCTGTTTCACATATGGTAATATACATGTTTCAATGCTATTCTTTCAAATCATCCCACCCTTGCCTTCTCCCACAGAGTCCAAAAGTCTGTTCTTTACATCTGTGTCTCTTTTGCTGTCTTGCATATAGGGTCATCGTTACCATTATTCTAAATTCCATATATACGTGTTAATATACTGTATGGGTGTTTTTCTTTCTGACTTACTTCACTCTGTATATTAGGCACCAGTTTCATCCACCTTATTAGAACTAATTCACATGCATTCTTTTTAATGACTGAGTAATATGTACCACAGCTTTCTCATCCCTGTGTCTGCCAATGGACATCTAGGTTGTTCCGTGTCCTGGTTATTGTAAACAGTGCTTCAGTGAATCTTGGGGTACACACAGACACTTGATCTTCCACAATCTTTTGAGGAACTCTGTTCCTTAAGGCGTTCAGACATGTGGCAAGTGATTCTCATGACCCCTTTCCCAGAGTAGACCCTCCAAACTCCTGCCCACTGAGAACCTGGCCTTGAAGCCAGATTTCCTGGACACAACCATCTGGACAAAGGGGAGACACCTGACCCGAGCCATCCCAGTCAGATTTCCTCTCAAAAGTCTAAAATTGAAATGGAAGAGGAAAATATCTACATTCGCGTCAATTTTCTTCTTCATACTCCAAATACTGACGAATCTCCTGCTTCTGTCAAGTCCTGCGGCAGAGCTTATACGACACCGTGTTTTCAGCAGGCGAGAACAAGACTGAGCTAAAGCCTTGTGTTCATGAGGGAAGATCAAAGTAGGATGAGGCTAAAACTGTAGCAGATTCTGAGGACAGACCAAGGTTGAGGGTTGTGTCTTGCAGTTAAAATGAAAAGCTAGCTTGTTTTAAAAAAAGCGAACTCACATCAAGAAGCCCTCTGCTTCAGGGATACCAAGGGGGACGTGGGATGGACTGAGACACACTGCTGTGCATGAAACAGACAAGCAAAGGGAGCCTCCGTGCAGCAGAGGGGACTCTGCTCTGCGGCGACTGGACGGAAGGAAATCCAGAACAGAGGGGACGTGTGTACACACGGCTGGCTCACTGCAGTAGAGCAGACACAACACAGCAGTGTGAGCAACTCCACTCCAATAAAGAAGAAACTCTGCTCCCCCTCACTTGTCTTCAATACTCACGCTTTGAATGCAACCAAAATTGATTGAATCTTGTGTGTTGGAATTTTTTACAATTGCAACACACTCTTTTTATTAGTAGACTTGAGCTATTTGTTTACATCATGGTTCTCCCTGATTCAGTGCAAGATCAACTCGAATGAAAAAAAGAGAAGAACGTGGCTGTTCTGTAGGTCTCTCCCTCTAGGGGACCGTAAGCCCCTCTGGAAGCTGCGATCATGCTAGGACTTAGGAGATGCTCAGTCAGTACCTGTGGACCAGAACTGAATAAGAAACATGCCTCATGAGCTTGAAGATGCGACTGGAATGGAAAGAGTTAAAAAAAAAAAGCACCCAGGATTTCTGAAAGAACACCTTGCTGGGTGTGGAGAGTAAGTGTGGGAAAGGTGCCTTCTCTGGCATAAAGACGCAGTGGGAGGAAAAAGGAGTGGAAGCAGAGCCAAATACTTTCACAGAACAACCTTCTGTCCTAAGGAGAGAGTGACTTAACGGCATGCAACACACCTGTGCCTGCCCAACGGCACAGCGATTAGGAAATACTGTTATCGCCTTCAAAAGGAATCTTTCTGAAACATTAAATATGATAACCTCCTGCTGGATTTTCCCACAGCGATTGCAGTAACTGCTTCTAATCATGCAGCTGAAAAGATAAGGCAAGTGAGACCTGAGAGAGACGACGCCGGGTGCCCAGGGAGAAACGCTGTTCCCGAGGGTGATCCATCAAGTGTTCCACTTTAGGGACCAACTCCGGTTCAAAAGAAATTTTTTTTTCTTCCAGAGTACTTGGCTTCTGATAACTGTAATTATGAAGATGTAGGCAGTGACGGTCCAGGGAGTTGTACAACTGCAAATCAGCCTATTTAACTTCAAACCCTACATTGTTTTAACTAGTCAAATACAGATTTTCTAAGGTGATTAAAAAAAATCCTATTTACAAGATTCTAGAACACATTAGCAATCAAAGATTTAATCTGAATTTTAATGCTGTTGCCAAGGAACAAAAAAATTATTAGGCTTTTTTCCCCCGCCATTATATATTTATTTGAAGCACATGAAAGAACTTTCCTAAGTGTGACTAGCTCACAGTGTCTTTCTCAAAGATAAATATATGCTTCAACTTATGTTTAATGTAGGTCAAGCACGATCATGTTTTTTTTTAATGCCGCAGAAAGGGAAAATATCCTGCAACTGGTTTAGTTACGGCAATAATAGGGTATGATCCAGGCAATGAAACTTCTCTTCCCATGTGCCTCTGTTCCCCTTCATGAAACCAACTGGAGGGAACAGGAAACGGTTGGTGAATCCAATATTAAGAAGATTAACTTCACTACTGGTTAGCAAGAAGCTGGAGAGGCTCTGAGAAGTTCGTTAGACCATACAACGTCTTAAAGCCTGACACAACTCAGTAACTAGGAATGGAATGCTGCAAAGTCTTGGAACAAAGGATCCTTCCCTCTCTAAATTCCTCCTACCTCTGCTCTCAGCCCCCACCAGCCCAGAATAGTCTGCAACAGCAGAAATTTTTCAGACCTTCACATAAAAAGCTCAGAGGGTCAGGCCTTTCTTTCAAGTTGACTAACCTAAAGGTTACTTAAAGAGAGCAATTTGCTCATTCATTCATTCACTCAAGTAGTAGTTACTGAGTGCCCACTGAGTTCCCAGTAATCCTCTAAACATTGGAATATAGCTTCCCAGAGGGGGAATCAGGTAAGAAACCAAGAAGCAATACACAGTAGCACATGCACTATTTACATATATTCACACACATGCATACATGGGTGCATGCATGCCAAGTTGCTTCAGTCGTGTCTGACCCCGGGGACTGTAGCCCGCCAGGCTCCTGTCCACGGGCTTCTCCAGGCAAGAACACTACGGTGGGTTGCCATGCCCTCCTCCAGGAGCTCTTCCCAATCCAGGGACCGAACATGTATCTGTTAGGTCTCCTGCAGTGGCAGGCAGGTTCTTTACTACCACTAGCGCCACCTGGGAAGCCCACACACATACCATGCACACATTTGCCCTCCATGTCTAGAGAGATAGGACCTGCAGTTACCAAGGGCTGACTGCACTACCCCACTTTACATAATGAATATGAGCGTCAGTGAATTTCAGAGTCCACAGGGGTCTTGGAACCCATCTTCCAAGGATACTGAGGGGCGACTGTACTGAAGAATATAATAAGTAAGTATTAGATTGGCCAAAAAGTTTGCTCACCCTTTTCCATACCTTACAAAAAACCCAAATGAACTTTGTGGCTAACCCAATACTATGACGCTGTAGGAAGAAATCAGGGTAAAGATATAAAGGAGGTTGTTATTAATAACAATCTTATTAATTTGCCTCAAGATGCCAATTCTTCAGTTTTCAGATGATAACTACTTTAGTTCACATTTGGTAGTGCTGGTTTTTACCAGCAATTTAGTCAGTAATTCAGGGATGATTCTAGATTGTGGGCTCTTAGAGCTTGCCCCTCACCCCCACGTCTCAGTGAAGGCTCGTAATCCCGATCCCTGGGACACTGGGGATAAAGAGCAAAGGTTTCAGGGAAGGAGTCACATCTTCCAAGCTGTACACTCGTCTCCTGAGAAAGGCTGGAGAAGGGCCACAGTCATACCTTCTGTGCAGCTTCCTGGTTCTCGTGCGTCCTTACAAAGCCATCTTTAAATGACCCACCCCTGGCTGGTTTACTCTAGTGACTCACGGTTCTGTTACTGACTGGCCACGTGGCATTGTGGGTGTGTGTTTGTGTGTGTGTTTCCAAACCCCCACTCTGCATAAGGATACAGCCAGGGGCCCCCCCTACTCCAGTATGACCTTGTCTTAACTAACTACGCTGGCAAGGATCCTATTTCCAAAATACTGTGGGAAAGGACCTCAACACTCGAATTGGGAGGGGACATATTTAACTCATAACAAACAGTAGAATCTGTAAATGTGTTAAAACAATACTGGAGAGGAGAGCCAAAAATCAAGGAGACCAGTGTGGACAGGAAACCTGACAGAGGGAACTTGTGAAGCGGGGGCAGGAGGCTCGCCGGGGCTGGGATGGCCCCAGGGGTCTCACTATTCCCGCCTGGGCCTCGGGGGCCTCGGAGACGGAGAAGCCGCACTGCAGCGGGGACGTGGCTTCCCTGAGGCTGGAAGCAGGCAGCGGCGGACAAGAACGAACTCTTTCTGTGTCCAGCTCAGGCTTTGGCTCTGCAAGAGCATGCCGTACTGTCCCCCGCTTGCAGGATTCCTCCCCATCACGCGTGCAGCGCTTACTATCCATAACACTCACTCAGCAAAGCTGCCGCTCTGTGTCAGGTGCGCTTTCTAGGTACGTTCCTCCTCTACAGCTGTACCAGCGAAACTTTCCATCTTCCCAAAGGATGCCCACACATGTACAAACATGAATATATCTTAAAACATTAGGTAGCTGAGAATGTATTTTATAAATCAGTGTCTGAGATTCATCCTTTAAAATTGTTTCAGATCATCCTTCCAGGCCTTATGGATATTTTCAAAGAATATATAACTTAATTCAGGACTTGAAACAGTTATAAAGTTATATTCATTTTTTCCTCTGACAAATACAGGCTGATTAGCATACTGGGGACACAGTCTCCAGTCATTTCATAATTACTGAGGCAAAGATAAATTTGTGGAGAGTACATTTTCTGGAAGAACGAGAAATAATGATTCTGGGACACCTATAATTGAAAATGAAAAGTACTCACATAAAAACTGTAGAATTCAAAAACTTGAAAACCACTAAATCCATTTCAAAATTCTGTTTCCCAAGTGTTAGACGGATCAGCATAGAGCACCTGGGTTTGTTAATTAAGTTCCTCTTTCAAGCAGGTATTGATACAATGAAGACCTACATGGAGACATTGCTGAATCGTTGAAGATCCAGCACATGTTCATTATTTGGGCTTCTCCCATGGCTCAGTGGTGGAGAATCCGCCTGCCAACGCTGGAGACACAGGTTCGATCCCTAGGTCAGGAAGATCCTCTGGAGAAGGAAATGGCAACGCACTCCAGTATTCCTGCCTGGGAAATCCCATGGACAGAGGAGCCTGGTGGGCTACAGTCCACGGGGTCGCAAAAGAGTCAGACACGACTTAACGACTAAACACCACCACCAACAGGGTACCTCACTGAGCAATCTATGAATCTCACCAAAGCTGCGTGTCCTCAGTTTTACCCCATCCTGCCAAGTTAGGGCCATGGCTCACGACCAGCAGACAGCTGTCAATGAGGCAGTGCTGTTCAGCCCACTGAATTCTTTATGGGGGATAAGACCTGATCTCTCACGATCATTGAGTCTAGTGCGGGAGAACAAATACAATAATAACCAACACCCTTTGGTACTTTGGTACAAACACAGAGCTAAATACTGTATTCAGTTCTATATTCACTATTTCAGTTCTCATGTCAGCCCCATAAAGCGCCGCTGCCACCCCAGGTGAGCGAGGGGAGAACTGGGCGCTAGACAGGGGAGGCCGTCGTCCAAGGCCACACGCCGGGTCTGTCCACTTTGCCAGTGCAGAGTCTACCTTGGTCTGTCACTCTGAGATTCAACAGTTCCTTTGTCACCATAACAGGAGCGGTAGATCAAAAGAAGGGTATGATGTTCACGCCATCTGTGTACTCTAAAGTGTAAATAAACGAAAATCAACCCACAAGATCCAGAGACAAAACAGAAAAGAGAAGTCTTCCACACTGCATAAGCGCCTCAGCTGCCCACCTTAAGATGAATCCGATTAGCCCAGTTCACCATGAACTCCACCGCTCCTGGCTATTTCAGACTCTGTTCACTACTTTGCAGTTAATGAGCAGGTTTTTGGCCAGTGGTTCTCAGCCCTGAATGTACATTAAAATCACCCAGGGAGCCTGTAAACTGACTAATACCCAGAATAAATCTCTGACTAATTAAAATCAGGATCCCTTAGGGAGGGATCCAGACATGAGGATTTTTAAAGCTTCCTAAGTGTCTCTAACATTGGGCTTCCTATGTGGTTCCACAGTTAAAAAAAAAAAAAACAAACAAAAACCCTGCCAATGCAAGAGATGCAGGAGACATGAGTTCGATCCCTGGGTTGGGAAGATCCCCTGGAGGGGGAAATGGCACCCTACTCCAGAATTCTCGCCTGGAAAAAAAAATCCCATGAACAGAGGAGCCTGGGGGGGCTACAGTCCCTGCACAAAGAGTTGGAATGATTGACTAAGTCCACAAGCAAATGTCTCTAACACATGGCCAAGTTTGAGAACCAGTGTTAGGCTGTACACCAGTGCCGATTTTGCCCTCCAGGGGACACTGGGTGATGTCTGGAGACATTTTGTTATTACAAGTAGGGACAGAGGATGCCACCTGCATCCAGTGGGTAGAGGCCAGAGGTGCTGCCAAACATCCTATGTTACAAAGGACTGATCTAGTCCAAAATATCAATGGCACTGACGGTGAGAAATGCAACGCTCCCTTTTGGTTCAACTGATCTAACTTGTGCACAACCTACTTGCAGAGACTGTGCAGTCAACTAAGTAGAACTGCAAGTCTCTCCGTTAACCTCACGCTCACAGAAATGAAAGACCAGGTGAAGGTGGCCAAGTCTGCCTCACAGGGTTTCCTGGGTGTAATGTACTCAATCTTGGTTGTGTCTGAACCAGCCTTTCCAAGAGATTTGGGATGGAAATCTTCCATCATGCTTTCTTCTGAACACTTTAAATCAGGAAATGAGACTCCAATGAAGCCCAAGTTGATATACCATGCCTTCTCCAAAGCAGTGAATGGCACCTAGAGTGAATACTTGCAGTTCTCTGCCTGGATGGCATCTTCTGGGCAGGAGGTACTGGTGACCCTCCCCCTGGAGTAGGGAATGGCTATCCTCTCCAGCATTCTTGCCTGGAGAATCCCATGCACAGAGGAGACTGGCAGGCCGCAGTCCATGGGGTCGCAAGGAGTTGGACAGGACTGAAGCAGCTTAGCACACACACGCTGGTGACCCTCACAGAGACACCAGCAAGAGTATCAGCAAGGTAACACCCCCAGCAGCCAACCTAAATGAAAAGATGAGTTGGTAAAAGAAGTTTTACTCCCTTCCTCACCTCTCATGGGACCTGATGCATTTCAGAGTGGCTAAGTGCTCACCGTGGGGTCTTTATGGGTTCATTTCCATCATCATCTTACATTCCCGCTCTGCTACCAGCGTTTTCTGGGGTTCTATCCCAAATAAAATTCTTATACTGAGATACTCATCTGAGGTTCTGCTTCTAGGGAACACAAAAATGAAACAAAACTCGAAATATGTGACACTATCAGATACGAATGATACACTGGAAAATGAAGTGGACAGAAAGGTACATAGAGAGATTAGAGTCAATAATGGTGCAAAAATATATCTTCAAAAAACCATTATTCACAGATTCATAGAGAACAGCCAAGTCACTGCATCCATAAAACAAGAGGATGCTATATACATATATTAAAAAAAGAATGAACAATGAGACCAAGAAAATGTTCTGGAACTTAACAACAGAACAGATAAGATTTCTAAAGATTCAATACAAGAGTTGTAGATACAAATCTAGTAACTGCCCCTGAAAATGAACAAACACAACAGAGAATGGCAGTCAGAAAGAAAAGTAACAACAAAGATTAGCTTCTTACTGGGTCAGTACAGAGGGTCCTGTATCCAGCACCAGGATCTGCACCCCGAGAGCAGTAACAAGAGGAGAGAAGCTGCCAAAGGAATAACACAGTAATGCGTTCTAGAACTGAAGCAAAGCAGCCTTCAGACCACAGGTCCCAATCTATTCAGTAAATGGCCCCCTAAATGTCTTAGTTATTTTTCTTCATGACATCCCCAGGCACAAAGAAATACCTAACAATTCGATTTAGTAAGTAGCTAAGTCCTAACAACATAGTACATCTTTGAAAAAAAATGAAAGGGTGAGTTGCTCAGTCATGTCTGATTGTTTGTGACCCCATGGACTGCAGCCTGCCAGGATCCTCTGTCCATGGGATTCTCCAGGCAAGAATACTGGACTGGGTAGTCATCCCCTTCTCTGAGAGATCTTCCCCACCTAGGGATTGAATCCAGATCTCCTGCATTGCAGGTAGATTCTTTACCATCTGAACCATCAGGGGAGCCCCTAGTACATCTTTATGTCCTGAAAAATTAGCGTTTGTTGGGCACTATACAACTTCTCAAGCCTTGAAATCATATTGGATACTGCTGCCTCCATTTTCTGTTTCACACTACTTTCACTTAGCACTTATTTTAATTTAAATTTAATTTCTTAAATTAAATTTCTTAAATTAAGAAATTTCTTAATTTCTTATCATAGCAATTGCAGAAAATCCATCTTTGCAAAGATATTGATATCACTGAAGGAATGTAGCAGTTTAACATTGAAACTCCCTTTAGCGGTCTGCCTGCTGTACAACAGATGCTGCTGCTTTCCTTGAAACTTTAAAATGTTCCACATGGTGTCCTGCTGAGTTCACTGGCGCACCCTATGGAACCTTGTACATTTTGGGAACTACTGATCTGGTCTATTGGTGTCCGTTAAGTGCTTAGAAAAATGATTACCAAAAGCCTCACACCTTGTCAAGTTACTCTACACAACTGAGACTATCAGATAAAAAAGAAGTATTAAGACTTTCCAGAGGAAAGAAATAGTTCACATGTGAAAGAAAGAGAATGGCGTAAGACTGGTGAGAAAAGAAACCAAAGATATTATCACACATCGGCTTCCCAGACACTCTTTCTCAGAAAGCCACTGAAGGATGTGCTCCAACGAAAGTAGGGAGTAAACAAAACATGGAGGTGACGTTTGATCAGGAAAGCAGACACAGGAGAAAGCCAAGGACAGCCAAGACAGAGCCGGTCCAGAGCAGCAGGGCTCCAGGAGAAAAACAAACAGAATGGGTGCATTATTTGATATGTGTGAACATTTGAAAAAATTACTGCTAGAAATCTGACGCGTTATTGCTGCATTTGGAAAATAAAAATTGAGCTAGGCATAAGAAAACAAAGCAAATGGGAAAAAAAAAAAGAGGAAAACTGTTAGTATTAATAACTGCAAGAATCCTGATCATAGAATACTACTTAACTGGAAAATGGAGCAATACTGACATCATTATAATTTTATATACATAAAGCAATTTAGTCAGTAATGGCTAAATTTGATATAGCAAGAAATAGCAGTATAGCCATATTATACAGAATATTAGAATATGTATTCTAGTATGAATACTAATAAATATTAATACTAATACTAAAATAATACTAATACTAAAAATAAATACTAATACTAATAAAAATATGCATTCCAGTATTCTAAATAATCTGCCCATACTGTTATTAGGATAGTCTAAATAACTTGCCTATATTGCAATATATTCTAATATTCTGGGGAACAGGAGAGAAGATATGAGGGAGGGTAGGGGAAGGAATGCTATAAACATAAATTATTTTAATTTAGAAAAATCTAAAGATGAAGTAGAGAACAGAGGATGATATGTGGATATCACAAGCAAAAAAGAAAAGCCATTAACTTGATCTTCTATGCAGACGAAACTGCATGAGGTGCAGGGCCCCAAAGAGCCACGTAATTCCTGTATTTTACGTTCCTGTCTCCTTGTGTGGTCCTACTGGGCAAGTCACCTCTTCTGGGAAGCACTCCTTTCCACTTCATGTAGACTTAGTACCTTCAGATATTCCATAAGTTCTGTTACAAGATTTCCTCCTTTGTAATTTATATGATTATAGAACTTATCTGTAATTTATATAAATGCAGTTTATTATTCTACCCCTGTCTCCCCCTCCAGGCTGTTCCATTTTAGAAGAGCGGGAATTTCATTTCATTCCTCTATAGATTTTTGCTTCAATCTACCAACAAGGTCCCATCTTACTAAGCCTCCTAAGACAAACGATTTTCTCTCTTTGTTTTTGCTTTGGGTGCACGGGGCTCCTGCCGCAGCTGCAAGCTCTCTCTCACAGCAGCGCCGGGGCTCCTCCAGCTGCAGGGGCTCACGGGGCCTCTTCAGCGGCCGCACTGGCAGCGCGGAGCCCCCGACCAGGGATCGAGTGGACCCACATCCGCTGCGCTGGACGGTGGGTTCTCAGCCACTGGACCACCAGGAAAGTACCAGAAAACGGCTTTAATAACGAGCTGTGTAACTATTTTACACCATAACTCACCAATTCAAACTGCCCGTTTTTTTTTTTTTTCCTTCATATTTGATCATCTCTGAATTAGGGAATGGCCTTAAAGTTTCTGAAGGCCTGGATGGAAAGCAAGTTCTTACACAGAGTATTTATAATTTTTCCTCTCATTCATCGAGGGCCCTCCCAATCTGAGGACACTTTAGATTATCTGCCTAAGTACTTGTTAACATTCACACTGACATTCTAAATTCAGATCTAAATATTTATTAGAACCAACTTGCAATTCAGGGCTTCCCTAGTGGTTCAGCAGTAAACAATCTGCCTGCCAATGCCAGAGATGCAGGTTCAATCCCTGTGTTGGGAGGATCCCCTGGAGGAGGGCATGGCCACCCACTGCAGTCTTCTTGCCTGGGAGATCCCATGGACAGAGGAGCCTGGTGGGCTATATAGTCCATGCAGTCACAAAGAACTGGATATGACTTAGTGACTAAACAACAACAACAAAACTTGCAATCACAATCACAGGGGATGCATTTTTCCTTCTTTCCAGCAGTACCAAGTTTGAGGTAAGTTCCTTTGTTGTCCCTACCTACGTGGTGGCTTAATCCTCACCTAGCCCTGCGCTGAAGGCTCACACTCTGGTGCCCAGTTTCAGGCAGGCTCCCGTGAGACCCCCTTCTTTGTTTCTTCTTTCCTGAGGACACTAAGTTTATCTTCCACCTGATGGTCTCTTGGATTCCACAAAACTCAGTACTAAATAGCAAAAAAAACCCCACTAAAGTGTATTTTTATTTAGTGACAGTTATATATTTCACACATTTAAATAAAAACACTTGGGTTTCTTTGGGCTAATAAGATCTTGGCATTTCTATAATTACTAGAAAAATTTTAAAAGAGTTTTGAATTTTGCTTTGTTGGTTAAATCTTTATTTGCCCACTATCCTTTCACAAAACACTTTTCTGCATGTTCCTGCATATCAGCATTTTAAGACACAGTTCACATTTTTCCACTAAAAACCACAGCAGCCTACGCTGTGGTTTGGTCAAAGGAAAGTATCTGATTCGACTAAAAATCATCAATGAAATACACTCTTGTGGGATCATAACTCACCCCCACATGGCAAACAAACTCTGCTAGGCCATCTCTTACATCAGCCAGTTTCCTCGAGTGGTAAATCCCAAACTGTCCCCCGTGCCTGCATTATGGGACCTATGATTGAACCCTCTATCCAAAAACAAGACGGGGCTAAGCATGAGATCTGACATACTGTATGGTCAGTCATCATTTAGTGGAGACTACGTTCCAGGCAATGAGCTAACTACTTCACACACACAATCACTCTACTCCTCACGATGAACCTACTTAATTAGAAACTGAGGCTTGTCATTAAATACCTTGCACAAGATCACAAACTAGAAAGCAGTAGCATGCAAATTTAAGCCTAGACAGAATACATCTAAAGCCTACTCTCTAAACCACTGCTTTTTACCTCTTTGAGAAAAAAAAAAAAGTTGCAACAGGAAGAAACAAGGGCAGTCTGAACAGCAATGCAAACAAACTGGATATGTCACCTGCAGCCACCCTCAGCAATTGTTAAATTTTAGTCACAGCCTCTTGCATTTATGCACAAGCTGACACTTCAGTCCACAGGGAGGAGAAGCAGTTTTAAAAAGTACTGAGCTGAAGTATGGGTCATCCTTTTAATTTCCATGATAACCACTATTATTCATGAACTTTTCCATCTTGTCTATTTCGTCTTGGGGATGGGGCTCATTTGCGTGGGTCTGTTAGGACATTTATTTCATGGTGCACATTACATATTTTCCCATAAGTCTCACTCTGCAGGCCAGAGCTAAAGGCAAGTGCTATTATAGATCAAAGCCAGTGAAGTGGGTAATGAGGTTTGGTATATAAAACACATTATAAATGTGGGGGGAAAGTCTGGCTTTTCTTTAACATTAACTGCTTTGAAAAGCATCATCTGAAGTAGAATTCTCAGTAGGCCACAGGCTGCTAGAGAAGAACTTCCCCTCCACACAGACCACTGGTAGCCTTGGTTAGATGTGTTTCATATATGTAGACCCTATGCAATGAGTTGTTTTTCATACATACTCCATGGTATGTATTAAAATGCACCACTAAATGAGAAGAGCAACCCCCCGCCCGCAGAAAGAAGGAACTAAAAGATCAGCTTCACTTAAGGAACATGGTCTGAATTCTCAGACTGATACATAAGCTTAAAAAAGAAACAATTAAAATATCTAAGCAGACAGTTTTCATCTCTTTTGGTAGAAAGCCTTCTTACTTATTTGGACATGGAGGTCGCTCAGCCACAGGGGGGCAAAGGCAAAGTGGTTCTAAATATAGCATGAAAAGGATAATTACCCTTTCCCATCACTTTTAAAATCATGTCTGGCTCCTCTTTTGTCAACTGTCTTTCAAGACTGGTCTATGCTAAGTAAGTGCTTCCTGGGTTTAAAAAGTCCCTTCTTCATTCGTCTTCTCTACAGGGAAAGGTATGGTTTCCTTACCAGATGCCAAATGTTTATCTCCGTAGTCTAACAGCATGAGTGCTGGAGGATGGGAGTCGTAAAAAAGGGTCATTGATAAGTCCCCAAATTCTTTCTCTCTTCCCCTCCTTCCTTCTGCCTGTCCTGCCATTTTGTTCCCCTCCCTAACACATTTTAACAGCTTAATGTATGCCAGGTGCATGCATGAATGCTCAGTCACTCAGTCGTTCCAATTCTTTGTGACCCCATGGACTGGAGCCCACCAGGCTCCTCTGTCCATGGGATTCTCCAGGCAAGAATACTGGAGGGGGTTGCTGTTTCCTCCTCCAGGGCATCTTCCCGGCCCAGAGATTGAACCTGAGTCTCTTCTGTCTTCTGCATTGGCTACCTGGTAAGCCCAATGTATACCAGGTACTATTGCTTTATATGCTGGGGTAAAAACCACCCTGTCTGTCTTACTAATCCCCACTACTTCACACATGCATGCATGTTAAGTTGCTTCAGTTGTGTCTGACTCTGCAACCCTATGGGCGGTAGCCCACCAGACTCCTCTGTCCATGGGCTTCTCCAGGCAAGAATACTGGAGTGGGTTGTCATGCCCTCCTCCAGGGGGTCTTCCTGACTCAGAGATCAAACGCGAGTTTCTTATATCTCCTGCATTGACAGGGGGATTCTTTACCATTAGCACCACCTGGGAAGCCCTCCAAGTACTGCACAATCAGCCTTAAATGCCCTACCTCCCTGCTTGCTGCAAGGAGAAGCCACGTCTTACTCCTCTCAGGCTTCTCCCAGTCCCTGCATGATGTCTTGGGTTGGTGTCAGTGTGCATCAGAAAAGTTGACGGAGGGTTGGATAACCTGATTTCCAGCTCCATCACTGACAAGGTAACCTGGGACCAGTCACCCAACCCTGGCATTTCCGTTTCCTCCTGTACAAAAGGGGAATTATAACACCTGTCCACTCATCCACAAAGGGGTGACCTGGTGACAAAATCATAATGCATGTGAAGCCCCTCTACAAACCTAAGTCCTGCTCAGGGAGGTGCCCCCAAGTAGAATTCAGGATCAGGTGCCTGCACCCCAGGGCGGCTGGGTGGGTGCAGGGGGCCACTCACCTCACAAGTCTCACCAACTTACGCTAGAAGCATGCTTGAGGGAGTGAGCTTCTGGAAATGTGAAACCAAGTGTGACATTTCCCTGCCTCAAACACTTCACCCTCAGAATGAAATCCAACTCTAACAAGCCCTACAAGCCTTGACCCTGCTCGATCCTCTCGTCTTTTCTCACTCCTGCCCCTCAGGAAAGTCTAAAGGGTACATTCTTCCCACTCACACTCAGCTACAGCTGATGGCCAAACTCTTTTTTGGGCTGAGGCACCGGCCTTCCCCTAGCCCAAGAGGGATTCAGCTTCCCTTCCCATGGGCAAACACCGCGGCAGCCTATAATGCCCTTTGAAGTTCAAATTCTCATCCAGTTCTGAGGTCATATGCCAGCAAACTCACTACCCTTCCCCTGCAGCCCCCACTGCCCCCCCACCCCCCAAGCACTGGAGAAAGTGGTTGTAAAAGTGACATTTCAGACTCTCCACACCAAGCATTCTTGGGTGGTACTAAGGAAGGAGCTTTGAGGGACAGGGTGAATGTCAACAACCGTTTCTGACCTTCTCGCATGAGTCTCCATTTTTCGAGTCCAGTTCCATGGGAGACTTTTGTACTCAAGGATAATTCTGTCCACCCCTCCACTCTCAGAACACCCTGCACTCCTTGATCTCAACAACTTCTGAAGAAACTGACTTTATTGTCACTTCAGGTACAAAAAGGTTGATATAGTTCAAATTATGATTTTACTATTAATATAAGGGCAAAAACTCCCCCACTCCCCGTCCCCTACCCAAAGCTTCCAAAGGCATTTGTGCAGGCGTGCCCTGCCCTATTACAGAGGGTGCACCCCTGGAGTTATGGGGCACAATATCTGCACCGCTGAATGCAGGGTCCCTGTTCTCCACTCCCTAAAATGGGAAATGAGTCTCTAGTGTGAAGATTTCTGATCTTAACTTTGATGCAGGTTTGGTTTGACACTGACTTAACTGGCATAGTTTATTCACTATTTAAAGTCTGAATTGCAGTTTAGTCTTCGCTCACCATGTGTCCAACAATGGAGCCTCCATCGCATTGCAAATTTGGGCCATATCACGGCAGCTCCCTCTGGACAGCCAGACACTCGGTGATTAAGTTGGGGCTCAGTGTCCATTCCCACCTCTCCCTCCAGGTGGCTGCACAATGACTGTTTCCGGTTCCAGGCTGCTGCCTGATGTCAGCACGCGAGGAGCGCAAAGAGCATCTTGAGTCCGGTAACTGATGACGCTTCCACTGACTCAAGCAGACAGCTGGAGCAGAAGTCAGTATCAGTCTCACCTCAAGCTTTTAAGTCTGACAGACCCGCATATCTTCTGTTAGTTGAAGCAAATAACCTGTTGTTTATCAACTTCAGTTTCCATTCAGTAAAATTAGCAACAGTAGCACTAGCCTCAAAGAGTTACTCAAAGAGTAACAGCAACATAGGTAACAAATATAACAAATGCAGCCCTGCATATATTAAGTCCTCAAGAGATATGAGCTGTTGCTGTGATTCCTTTCGCCCACAGCAATGGTCTCCTAACGTTACAGTTCTATAGTACAAGAAAAAAATAAATAAAAACAAAAATTTAAAAATATAAACTCTAGTAGAGGAATAGGAAAAGTCTGTTCCTTAGCAAGGGACAGTTTCATCTTCATTTGAATTATAAAAATAACTAAGCACAGCAGGCATTTGATATATGCCCCCAGTTCCCTTTAAGAAAATTCTCAGAGTGCTCTTCCTTACAGCAGCCCAGTAAATAAGCATTTATTTATTCTCATTTTTCAGAAGACACTGAGGCTCGGGGAGGTTAAGATCCTTCTACGATATAATCTAAGACTAGAATACAGGCACTGAAATTTGCTGGGCTTCATTTCAGAAGATGTACCATTAGTAGATGGACAGAGGAGCCTGGGGGGCTACAGTCCATGGGGTTGCAGAGTCGACATGAATGGGCAAGGCATACACACACACCATTAGTTGAGGCAGTGAACTTCCACTAGGGGGCACATGTCATGAAATGAGCAGTCGTATTGGCATTGGTTGAAGAACTCAACTAGTCTCCATCTGCTCCCTCAAAAAACAGACCAGAAAAAGCAAACTAAGTTAAAAAAAAAAAAAAGTCTTTGCCATATAAATATATATTTAATGCAGCTCCCTTAGCCCTCTCATCCAACTAGATTACATCGGCACAGTCTTTCCTACATAGAAATTCTGGAATCAGATTGCATTTCTGTGCAGGAGCAGTGCACAGGTGAGTTTTAAAAGCCCTTCCGGTGGTTCTGGCAAGTCCCTTAAGCTGGGAACCCTGTCCTAGTGCTAGCCAAGCTACAAGAGAGAAGTTATGTGCTACTGGATTTGATGATACATGACCATGCCCACCTCATTCAGGATCAATACTCTCAGAAGAAGAGATACTGTTTTGGTGGTAAGGGGGTTTCTGGTTTATCTTAATAGCAGCTGATTTCTGAACACTCAGGCTTAGAACAAGACTGCTGCCCAAAGCCCAGGTGGGTCTTGTCTGTGCCCACAGTCTGAAGCCTACAGTCTTCCCCTAAAGCTCCTGCCTGGAACACACAACAATCTGTCCTAAGACTGTTACATATAGAGGTTTTTATAAAACTCACTTTTCAGTGACAACTGCTTGAATTATTTTCTTGACTAAATTTATTTTTAACTCCTGGAGTCATATTCTCTTCCTCTTTCGGGGTGAGGTAGATTTTTTTATTTATTTCTTTGCTAAGTCACTATTCACTAAATTGAAATGGAGGGGGACTAAAACAAAAGACATAATCAAGGGCAGTGCCTGAAATAGAAACGACCCCCTGATATTCTGCAGTAACACTGCAAGCCAAGCAGGTGTCCAGCCGTTTATAGTCCAAACTACACTTGCTCCAGATTCCACCTGCCCTTTGTCACACAAGCCAACACACACTTGAATCAAGAAACTTTTTTCTGTTTACTTATGTTAATCATCAAGCCAAAGCAAATAGCCTTATACTTTCTGGATCCCCGGTAGCAATTAAATATGAAGACATCACAAATACTCTAGACAAATAAGGGGTGGGGGGAACCTTCTGTATTCCAGGCCAGGAGGCGGGCCACCATCGATCAGAGTTGCATCGGCTGTTAGAGGGAAGAGCAGTTGGTTTCCAAACTTCAAACTTTCTCGGTTTCACAGGCCGCACCGCAACTGATGAGCAGGAAATTGACTCAAGTTCTTAATTTAGGACTTAAATCAACCACCAGTTTACAAGGTCTCAGTTGAAACATTCTGTATCAATGGCCATGGTTTCATTTATTCATTTACTCAGCAGGCATGACATGGAGCTCAAGGGAGAGGACCCATAATCAAATAAAAGACCCCAGACAACTCAATCTACAGTGTGGGGGCAGCTGGCTAAACAGACACTTATATTTCACACAAAGAGGTATGTACTCCGCAGCTGAGCGGCAGACAGGGACACGGAGGGAGAGACGCGAGCGCAGCTGCAGCGGGAAAGACGTCCACCCCCTCAGCGCCCCTACCGCCCCTCTTCCGCACAGACGGACACACAGCCACACCAGGACACACGCCGCAGACCATTCTACTCACACTCTGTAACCGGGGGATCGGGGACCTCAGGTCTCAAGACAGGAGGTGCTAAGACACTTCACGAGCAGGGGAAACTGTTTACACATCTAAAGCTGTTTCCACACCACTCCGAGTGGGTGCAGGGGAAACATGGGGAAAACTCAGGCAGGAAAAAACACTCCAGCAGCCCTCCACCCAGAGCGACCTGGAATCCAGACCGACCGGCCAGGCACCTGGCAGCAGAAGCAAACTTTTGCGTAAAGCTGCAGCACACTTCCCAGCCCTTGGCACGACTAACCAGAAGCCCCGTTTCCAATTTGGAAGGAGGGAAGCCGGGAAGGGTGGTGAAAGTATTGGCATTCACACGTGGCCCCCTCTCCGGCCCCTGTGGGACTCAAACCCCCACCGCCTCTTTTACGCCAGGGTGCCCAGGCTTCTGAGAGAAAATAGAGCAGAAAACTGTCAGAGTCGCGATCACTCGGTGAGCCGACTCCGTAACGTGGCCGTGAACCCCTCACCGCCAGCTTCACCTGCAGCCCCTACACGACACCGGGATTTCGCGCGGATGAAAACGCGGCAACGTGCAGGACGCCCCCGGTCCTCTGCGGAGCACTGGGTAGGGGCTCAAGAAAGCTCGCTAGCCCGACCCTTCCCTCCAGCACTGCCAGGTCAACGCCCGGGACGACCCTGGGGTGGAGACGAGTTGCCCCCAGGAGGGTAGAAGTTGTCACAACTCCGCGCGCTGCGGCCTCCGGAGAGCGGCTGCAGGCGCGCGGCGGGGGGGGCGCACCCAGAGCCACGCGCCCCGCGATTGCTCCCGGGGGCCGTGCGGACGGGGGGTGGGGTGGGGGGTGGAGAGGGGTTGGGGGGTGTTGGGGGCGCACCCCGAGCCGCGCGCCCCGCGATGGCCCCTTGGGGGGGGGGTGGGCGGACGGGGCGGGGTGGTGGGGTGAGGTGTTGGGGCGCTCCCCGCCTGCCCCGCGCCGGCCGCTCACCTTCCAGCAGCACCTCGCGGCCCGCGCGCTTCAGCGCCTGCACTGCCTCGTCGTGGGTGGCGTCGCGCAGGTCGGCGCCGTTCACGGAGAGGATGGCGTCGCCCACGTAGAGCGCCTGGGTCTGGTCGGCCGCCAGCCCCTTGAAGATCTTGCTGATGAGGATGGGCATCTTGTTCTCCTTACCGCCCTTGATGCTGATGCCCAGCCCGCCCAGCTCCTGCTTCAGCACCTTCACGCCGCGCTTCTGGCTGCACACGGCCTCAGGCACCCGTTCGGGCGGGTCGGTGAAGGCGGTACGGACCCCGGCGGCCGCCTCCGCGGGCCCCGCGCCCCGGTGGGACGAGCCTCCGGCGGCCGCCCCGAGGCCGTTGGCCGCGCCGTCCTCGCAGCTCAGCAGCAGGGCGTCCTCGCTCAAGTTCACCAGAACTTTGTGCCAGCGGTCCCGCACCAGAACTTCCAGCAGCCCGCTGCGCGGCGCGCGGCCGCCCCCGCCGGCCGGCCCAGCAGCTACCGCCATCTTTCCGGCATTCCCCAACGCGCGCCCGCGGGGCAAAGTGCGGGGGGCCGCGCGGGGAGCGACGAGCGCGCCGGGGGGACGCGGGGAGGGCCGCGCAGGGAGCGACGAGCGCGCCTCCGGAAGGACGCGGTTCCGCTCCGGACTAGCCGAGCCGCTCCGCGCGAGCTGGCGGCCGCGCTCGGGCCGGCCCCCGGCCAGATCTGGGCGGGGTGGAGCGACCTAAAAGGAGAGACGGAACGGGAGGGGAGGAGAGGGGAGGAAAGAGCCAGCTGCAAAACCCCGACCGAGGGGGCGGGACGGCTGTAGGACGGGCGGGGACGGGCGGGACCCGCGGCCGCTCACCTGTCCCGCCACCGGCTCCCCCTCCCCCCCACGCCCCCGCGCGCGCGCCGCCCCTGAGACCCCACGCAGCCCCGGGAACCCCACGCAGCCCTGGCCCTCTCCTCTCCCTGCCCCGCCCCGAGGACCCCCACCCTGCCCCGGGGGCCCCGTGCCTCCTCCGGGACCCCGCCCCGAGGACGCCCACAGCGCCCCGGGGACCCCGCCCCGCCCCGGGTACCCCACGCCGCCCCGGACACCCCCCTACGTCGGGCGAGCGCCGCGTCGCGCGGTCTGGCTGTGCCGCGCCGGTTCCCCCCGGATAGTCCCAAACCCCCCTCACACCCTCTGCCGGATCGCCCCTTGGTCCGAACCCCAGCCGAGTCTAGATTCAAGCCTCGCTTCCTCCTCTCGCCCAGGTCTTACCTGTCTCTCCTCTCCGCCTGGACGCCCAGGTGGACTCAGAAACCTCGGGTTCCCCGAAAGTCACAAGGGAAAGGCTGGCCCGTGAATCCCAAGTGAAATGTCAGGATAACCCGAGTGCGGGACACCACCTTTAAAGGCAGGACATCTTTGTGCCGGGTCTTGGGAGATGTGTCTACGCCTGCCCCAGGCCCCAGGGACAGATGTTCTTCCAGTCCTAGCGGAATATATGCTCTCTGCTTCTGACCTATCTCCCCACCCCCCACGTCACCCCAAATGCTTCCTGTGGCTTTCTTTATTCCGAAGATCCAATAGAGAAAGTACATCTTAAAGAACGCAATTGCAATGGATTGTGTCTCCAAAGTTTCTTTATGGGTGACTTATTTGCAGCTCAAGTTGCATTTTTCCTGGGATGAGACATTATAATCCCTGGTTATCTTCCCAGTGGTAAGGTAAGCACTGGAAGTGCCAACATAACCCTTAGATGAATCTTCCAGAACCCTCCTAGTCGTTGAAACTCTTCAAGTTCTCCTCTACCCTACAGCAGGTCTCATGGAGCTCTGGAAGTGTTTCACATTAATCAGTTATTAATACCTCTCTTTCCCACTTCTCTGTGCCCTCTAATCAAAAACAAACGAAAAATTCACCAATCCCAGAATTCCTAAACGGAAACCTGACCCAGCAAAGCATCCGGAGGAAAGAAGTCAAAGAAGTCTTAGGAACACGTTCCCACTGATGAGTATCATCACTGAAACTTCTAACCCTTCCAGCATGACTCACACTTTTAAATGAGAATGTTTGAATACCCAGACCAATACCCAAAGATTGGGTGGTTGGTATTCCAGGCTGGGACCCAGGATAAAATGGTAATATTGGATTTCTTTCTTTTCTTTTTTTTTTGGAGTCACTGCAGGTAGGTCAAGGGGAAGGCTTAGATTTATACTTCTGTTTGCAGCGTCCTCATTTCCAATGTTGCTAACCCACCAGTGCTCTAAAAGCTGTTTATCCTCTCTTTAGCAGTTCTCACGGCAGGGACAGCATGGGCAGCGCCCAGCTGGGTGGGAAGCTGGATGGTCCTGCCCTCTGTTTAGAGGCTGAGGACACATGTCCAGAGCGTCTGCCAAGTGCACTGAGATGGAGGTGGGCACCAGAAGGCCAGTGTGATGATTTAGAAATCAAACCAGTTCTGCCCTGGGACTGACATCTCCATTCACGTCACACCTGGATCTCACCTCTGTGGTCAAGTGATGTCAAAGGCCCAGGCATAACTAGAAGTAATGGATCAGTTTGTCATTAGAAATTGCGAGCTCTGGGATGGCAATTTCTCAGAATCCCCGCAATAAGCACATTTTTTCAGTGTAAGCAAACCTACGTGGGAAGGAGTAGGTTGCTTTGTTGAAAGTGGCATCAGAAGCAGAGCAAATTTCAGTATCGTTAGGCCCAAGGCCTGCGTGTCACCCAGACACGGCTTTGCCAGTGGAATTGGAATCGTAACCCTATTCTAAACGCTTTACATGTGTCAACTTAATCCTCCCTGGAATTCTTGGGATGATAACACTTCCTATTATCATCACTCCTATGTCACAGGTGAAAAAGTGGAGACGCAAATTTTTAAAACTAGCCCTGGTCCTGTAGCTAATAAATGGCAGAGTCAGGATACAAACCCAGGTGTGAAGAGTTTGGACTCTTCACCATCGTCCTCTGCTCTCCTAAAAAATGCTCAGAACCTGTCAGCCCCAATGTTCAGCTTGCACTGGGGACAGCATGTCTACTGGGAGGGAGGCCCTGAGGGTTAAGACCCTTCCCCAGACAGGTGCAGACTTCCCAGATGGCTCAGTGCTAAAGGGTCCGCCTGCCAGTACAGGAGACACAGGTTCAAGTCCTCAGTCGGAAAGATCCCCCTGAAAAAGGAAGTGACAACTCACTCCAGTATCCTTGCTTCATGGATAGAGGAGCCTGGTGGGCTGTAGCCCAGAGGGTAGACCCAGAGGGTCAGACAGGATGTGGCAACTCAACAACAACTAGGGGGCGCAGCCAGCTTTGTCTCTCCAGCCTCTCCTGCTCCCAAAGGTCAGAGGACACCCGCTGTCCTAGAGTCAGCACGTTCTTTTCTTCAGACGTGTTAATAGGTTGGAGCTGATGATGGCTGTGGTCTTGCTGGCCTAGAAGCCCTGTCTTATCCTACAGACACCTCTGTACACCTGACCTGATTAGGAAAGCTGCTGGCTCTCAAAGGTAAGCTTGATCTAATTTCTTGGTAATATACGGGACTACCCTGCAGTAGCCCTGTAATACATACAACCAGGACAGATTACGTTCTCTTCGATCTCCCCTTGTGAAGAATGGCCGCTGAACAGGTCTGAAAAGACTCCCCGAGTCCTCACTTTATGAGTGTGGAGTGTGGCATGTGAAGCTGAGCAGAGCAGTGACGGCGTTAAGGCCCCGTGATCGGTCTGTGACAAAGCCACAGCTCGGCTGGCGCAACTACCCGGCCACCTTGAGCCTTCCAGAAGCGACACCTTAAGTCTCCTCCTCCTTTTTTTAACTAGATTTCTTTTACTCAGCTCTGTCTCTGGTTCTGTTTCCTCCTTTGGTCCTCCGCTTTTGACTTCAGTCTCCACCCAGCCTGAAGTTGGATCTTCTGTGGGTGCGTCTTTGCTGTGGGAGGGGTGTTTTCCTGCAAGGGGGTTGGACCTCGGCCTGCAGAAGTGCTTGGCCGCTGGGCGAGGATGGGTGGAGGGGCAGGAGCAGCCCGTGGGGAAGGGGTGGTGTCCGCTCTCTTTCCACAAAGGGGTTTGTCCCCTGCCCTGTCCCAGGCGCTGTTCCAGGGGCTGCGCTTGTGACCGGGGAGCAGACAGATGGTAGGACGTGCCCTCGGAGGCGTCCTTCGTAGCGGGCCACAGGGTGGAGGTGGAGAAAGACTGCAGACGTAAGATGCTTTCACGGAGAAGTAAGTGCCAGGAAGAAACTAAAACAGGGCAAGAGGGTCTAGAGTGACTCGGGGCAAGGTTTTTCACAAGTAACAACAGGGCATCTTTCACAAGATTCATGTGCTGGCACTGCATGGAAGCAAAGCTGTTCGTCATCACTGGTTGAGCCAGAACAAGGCTGAAGTTGACGGTAGGGGGCCCAGTCATGCCCTGATCTGACCTTTTGCTGTGAGGTCACTGAAGCCTCATGGGGACCTACTGAGGCGTCTTAACTGGTAACAGAGACATCTTTGAGAAACCAGAAGTTGCCCTGGTGCAGTTCTTGGCCCAAGAGGACCCACAAGGCTAGTTACTTTCTGTAAGAAGAGGAGACCCATGGAAGACTCCACACTGGCTCTCAAAGCTTCTTCAAAACACATGAGGAGTGACTCTTACTTTCAAGATGAAGTACTGAGACTGGGGAATGAGACACGTGAAGAGCGCTGGCACGCCCCAGGAGGCCGACAGGCACATCACCCATTGTAGACTGGTTGGCCAACACCCTCTGTTGCAGAGACTGGTATTCAGCTAGGTGGATCCTTGGTAAACTAGATAGACCACCACCCAGACTCTCAACCAGCCAGTTGGTCAGGTGAATTATTTGATTGCTCATTGTGTTGAGAATGTTGTAGTGGTGACTTTTTCGGGAGCAGAGCTAGCCCAGGGCAGAATTGTAATGTAGTTAGATGCTTACCACTCTCTCATTGAGTTCCATTCTCTCTGGTTCTCTTCCATAACTACTTCTGCTGAGACAAACCATATCCAGTCTTTTAATATCTGTGCTCTAAATTTAAGTCACTTTTCCTAAAGGATCTTAAATTTGATTTTTTTTGAAAACTGTAGAAGGATAGGTGAGACGTCACACTGAAGATGTTGAATAAAATGACTCTAAAACTCTGGTGGACAAGATACATCCCACCAAATACTAGGAACCTTAGCAAGTTGGCCTGAGGAGGCATTGAAGATGTCCCAGTAAACAGGTGAAGAGGAATAAGAAATCAAAAGTTTCTTTCATACACGTCTTTAAATAGCAAGGAAGTGAAAAGTCAAAGGATGATACTTGGAAAATGTTGAAAGCAGAATTGATTTGGTCTGGCAATATATTTGAATATGGGAGCAAAGAGAAAGTGTTTATGGGGAGAGAAATTCATAATTATTATGCTAACTTTTGAATTGCCTCTCTTTATAACTAAACTAGAGCCACACAAAAATAGCCCCAATTGACTGGAAAACTTGGAAACCCAGAGACAGAAGACGTATTTAAAGGCAAAGGGCTACTGCCCTACTTCTTAAATGAAAATTCAAGCCTTCTGAGGCATCATAAGACACTGCATTTACTTGAAGTAGCCACTGGACTAAACTCCAAGTTGGCAGTCGATGTCTGAAATCTCTGATCTGCTTGGTGAAGGGACAAAAAAAAAAAAAAAAAAACTAGAGCAAGCAAGAGGCTGGGCCTGGAGGCAGTCCCAGGCAGTGGCCTGCATTTCTCCATGGGTGATATGCACTGCAGGGGAGGGGATTGTGGTGAAAGCAAGCAGAGAAGCTCTCAGGACCACGTGAGAATAGGAAGGCAGGTCTCAGGAGCAGCCAGGACAACAACGGCTCAGCTAAACAGCGTGGAAAAATACTTTCAGAAGTATTTTACTGGAGAAAACAAATTGTCATAGATTGACTAGAATTTATGTTTTCCATATGTTTCTTTTCCATGTTAGTTTCTCCAGCACTGGGGATTCCATGGCTGTTATAAAACTGCAGTTTCAAGGAAACACCTGGCAATTGTTCTTAATGGTGGGAGGGAAATAGAACCACCTGGGGCCATGTTAGAGAGGCAGGTATAGGATTCAGTAATTCCTTCCACACTTATTAGCAGACAGATCTCTGCAAGGAGGAACTTTCTTCTATACACAGTTTTTAGGTTGGTTGTTTGTTTGGCATGCCTCACAGCATGTGGGATCTTGGTTTCCCAACCAGGGATCGAACCTGTGACCCCTGCAGTGGAAGCACAGAGTCCTAACCTCTGGACCTCCAGGGAATTCCCCTATATACAGCTATTTTTGTTGTTGATTTTTAATTTCACTATGATCTAGATTCTTATCTAATGTGCTCTAATTCATTATTATCATTATCCTGTTTTCTGCTTAAATATATCAAATTTGGCCAGTATGAGCCTCTTTAAGCTGACTCTTATGTTCTTTTGATGGGTCTTCATTGTCTTTAAGCACTTTTTACAAGTTTCTGCTTTTTGCTTTCTGGCATAACAAGCTCTTCCAGGATTAATTTGTATTTTATATGCCCAGCCCTGGGATCAGTCATTCCTTAAGGAGCCCTGGTTCCTTTTAGTGGGAAAATTATTTAAAAACCAAGATATGGAGACTAGGTGTACTTATTTATGCTATGATAATAGGCAGATATGAGTTCATATTCATATTCTCATTTCAAATCCTACACTGTAAGGTACTTTCTTACTTTTCCTTATTCCATATTTGTGTCTCCCGATACGTGAGAAATCTGATTTTCACACATGTCAATAGAGTTATTCATTTTGGTGTGTCCTACAATACAGAAAGAAATTGTTCAGAAATAACTGTTAGTATTTTGATCGCAGCACCAACAACAAACCTACTTAGTAAGTTCAAAGTGTCTCTGCAGTTCATTTATCTTTAGAATATGTATCGGGAAAGGTACACATATCACCATACAGATAACTGATCCAACCCACCATCTAAACATTTAAATATGGGCAAATAGGCAGACCCAGATGGCACAGATTCTATAACACAAGTGGCCTGGTTGTCTCAAAAGTGTTACGTCTTGGAAGACAAAACACAGGGTGGAATTTTCTAAAAGGAAGTAAAGGGGCATGAAACCCAGATAAATTGTAGGATCTTAGATTCAGTCATCAAAGAAAAACTGCAAGGACTTTTTCTGTGTGTGGCAATTAAAGATATTTAAATACAGACTGTATATTTGATCATATAATTGCATCCATATTAATTACGTTCCTTGGGGGCAATAATCATACAAAGTTTTTCTTCTTAAAAGATATGTGCTCATGTGTTTATGGGTGAAATGGTGTCTGTAGTTCAGTTCAGTCGCTCAGTCGTGTCCGACTCTCTGTGACCCCATGGATTGCAGCATGCCAGGCCTCCCTGTCGATCACCAATTCCCGGAGTTTACTCAAACTCTTGTTCATTGAGTCAGTGATACCATCCAACCATCTCATCCTCTGTCGTCTGCTTCTCCTCCCACCTTCGATCTTTCCCAACATCAGGGTCTTTTCCAGTGAATCAGTTCTTTGCATCAGGTGGCCAAAGTATTGGTGTTTCAGCTTCAGCGTCAGTCCTTCCAATGAATATTCAGGACTGATCTCTTTTAGAATGGACTGGTTGGATCTCCTTGCAGTCCAAGGGACTCTCAAGAGTCTTCTCCAACAGTTCAAAAGCATCAATTCTTCAGTGCTGAGCCTTCTTTATGGTCCGATTCTAACATCAATACATGACTACTGGAAAAACCATAGCTTTGATTATATGGACCTTTGTCGGTAGAGTGATGTCTCTGCTTTTTAATATGCTGTCTAAGTTGGTCATAGCTTTTCTTCCAAGGAGCAGGTGTCTTTTAATTTCATGGCTGCAGTCACTATTTACAGTGATTTTGGAGCCCCCAAAAGAATAAAAGTATCTCACTGTAATGATGTCTGTAACTGAGTTTCAGATGGAGTAAGAGAGGAATTACCAAGAAAATGTGGCAGAATATCAACCAACTTTCAAATATAGAGACAGACAGAGAAGAGAAAGAGAAGGAGATCCATGATGCAAATGTGGCAAAATTAATAGTAAGTAAATCCAGTGAGAGATAAATGGGGATTCACTGTACGATTGTTTCAAATTATTGGTAGGCTTCATACTTTTTAAAAAAAAATAGAGTTGGGAGTAATAGTGCAGAAACTTAAAGCCCCACTCCAAAAGATTCTGATGATTCTGATCTTGGGTAGAGTCTGGAAATATACATTTTATCAAGGAGATTCTGAAGCAGCAAACTATGGTCCCTGGTCCAGCTCTTGTTTTTGTAAATAGAGTTTTATTGGAACACAGACATTTGTTTATAAATTATCTGTGGCTGTTTTCATACTGCAATGGCAGGCAGGATTGAATAAATCTGACAGATTATAGAGCCCTCTGACCTTTGAACCCTTTGGCAGTAGAGATGATCAGAAATATAAAAATATTCTAACCCAGCCCTTTACAGAAAAAGGATGCACTCCCCCCTGCCCCACCATCTTGGCACTCCTGGCCGTCCAGTGGTCCAGACGCCACCTCCGGTGCTGGGCTGCGGGTCTGATCCCTGGTCAGGGAGCTAAGACCCCACATGCCTTGCACCTAAAAAACCAAAGCATAAAACAGAAGCAAAACTGTAACAAATTCAATAAAGACTTTAAAAAAAAGAATGACCCCTGCTCTAGTGTGTTCAAATATAAGAAAAGGATTAGAGCAACTTTAAAAGCAGGGGAAACCTGAAATTTAGGTGAAGGGGCATTGGTCTGGCAAATAGTAAACGTTCCAGTCCATGGTAGCTAATGTAATTATATATAAAGGAAACAAACCAGAAAGAATCAGAATCAACACTTGAGTGTGCCTACTCTGGGCCAATTTACCTTTTCTCATGCAATAGTCACATCAGTTCTGTGAAGAAGAAATCATCTAAGTTTCATAAAATAGTATGTGGAACACAAAGAGAGAAGCCCACTCAAGGTTACATAAATTTTAGGGGAAGAGCTGAAATTCAGATCCACCAAATATCCGTGTACCACTGAGTCACTCTGCCACTTTCACCACATTTTAAGCTTCAGTTGATTGAAACTCAGATTTTACATCCGAAGGCGTCTGAGTGAGGGCTTTTACAGTCATTTTGAAAGGGAAACCCCCAAGAGGATCAACCTCTCTTCCAAAGACTGTCTTTGGCAGCCCTACCACTGCTTTGTTTTAAACTCTGTCTCGCAAGCTTTCTGAAAGGTGAAAAAAACCTGTAGCTATCTCTCTCAGTGGCACCAGCACCAATGCCCCCAAGAAAAAACAGCTTTAGGTTACAATCAGAGCAAGGGAGTCACATTTTTTATGGATGCAAAAATACTTTATTGCCATTTATTTTCTTTCCAGAAAGTCAAGCAACTGCAAATTTTGTTTGGGGCTGTTTGGAGACTTCTTTCTTTCTTCTTTTTTTTTTTTTTCAGGAAAGAATTTTGCTTTTCCCAATAAAATCTGTTTATAATGAACTTAGATGCTGTCACAAAACATCCATTATAATCAGTGAGCTCTGAAATTTTTTCACGACTAAGGTTATTGCAATTTTGCTTTGGGGAACAAAGAAGCTTATGATTTTGATGATTTTATATATACATATAAAATGAGAATGCTTATTTTTCACCCTCAAAAGGAAATATGTCCTTTTTCAGTTTTCTTAAAATGCTCTGCCCTCCAGTTTTCTATTAATTTTTCAAAATTTTGATAGAGACATAAGTATAGATGAGCTCATTCTCCACAAAGAGCACGGTAAATGATTCCAGTTTTGGGTAATAATCAGAGGTGAGAGATGTATGCACCTGGAGAACACGAGCTTCCTGAAAGGGCCAGCCCCGCACAGCGGCAGGCGTGACTGTGGGCATATAACCCCGTGCAGCGGCAGGCCTGACTGTGGGCATACAGCCCCGTGCAGCGTCAGGCGTGAGTGTGGGCATACAGCCCCGCGCAGCGGCAGGCGTGAGTGTGGGCATACAGCCCCGCGCAGCGGCAGGCCTGACTGTGGGCATACAGCCCCGCGCAGCGGCAGGCCTGACTGTGGGCGTACAGCCCCGCATAGCGTCAGGCCTGACTGTGGGCATATAACCCCGCGCAGCGGCAGGCCTGACTGTGGGCATATAACCCCGTGCAGCGGCAGGCCTGACTGTGGGCATATAACCCCGTGCAGCGGCAGGCCTGACTGTGGGCATACAGCCCCGCATAGCGTCAGGCCTGACTGTGCGCATATAACCCCGTGCAGCGGCAGGCCTGACTGTGGGCATACAGCCCCGCGCAGCGTCAGGCGTGAGTGTGGGCATACAGCCCCGCGCAGCGTCAGGCCTGACTGTGGGCATATAACCCCGCGCAGCGGCAGGCCTGACTGTGGGCATACAGCCCCGCATAGCGTCAGGCCTGACTGTGCGCATATAACCCCGTGCAGCGGCAGGCCTGACTGTGGGCATATAACCCCGCGCAGCGTCAGGCCTGACTGTGGGCATATAACCCCGCGCAGCGGCAGGCCTGACTGTGGGCATACAGCCCCGCATAGCGGCAGGCCTGACTGTGGGCATATAACCCCGTGCAGCGGCAGGCCTGACTGTGGGCATATAACCCCGCGCAGCGTCAGGCCTGACTGTGGGCATATAACCCCGCGCAGCGGCAGGCCTGACTGTGGGCATACAGCCCCGCGCAGCGGCAGGCGTGAGTGTGGGCATACAGCCCCGTGCAGCGGCAGGCCTGACTGTGGGCCTATAACCCCACGCAGCGGCAGGCCTGACTGTGGGCATACAGCCCCGTGCAGCGGCAGGCCTGACTGTGGGCATACAGCCCCGTGCAGCGGCAGGCCTGACTGTGGGCATACAGCCCCGTGCAGCGGCAGGCCTGACTGTGGGCATACAGCCCCGTGCAGCGGCAGGCCTGACTGTGGGCATACAGCCCCGCGCAGCGTCAGGCCTGACTGTGGGCGTACAGCCCCGCATAGCGTCAGGCCTGACTGTGGGCGTACAGCCCCGCGCAGCGGCAGGCCTGACTGTGGGCATACAGCCCCGCATAGCGTCAGGCCTGACTGTGGGCATACAGCCCCGCATAGCGTCAGGCCTGACTGTGGGCATACAGCCCCGTGCAGCGGCAGGCGTGAGTGTGGGCATACAGCCCCGTGCAGCGGCAGGCCTGACTGTGGGCATACAGCCCCGCATAGCGTCAGGCCTGACTGTGGGCATACAGCCCCGCGCAGCGGCAGGCCTGACTGTGGGCATATAACCCCACGCAGCGGCAGGCGTGAGTGTGGGCATATAACCCCGCGCAGCGGCAGGCCTGACTGTGGGCATATAACCCCGCGCAGCGGCAGGCCTGACTGTGGGCATACAGCCCCACGCAGCGGCAGGCCTGACTGTGGGCATACAGCCCCACGCAGCGGCAGGCCTGACTGTGGGCATACAGCCCCGCATAGCGTCAGGCGTGAGTGTGGGCATATAACCCCGCGCAGCGGCAGGCCTGACTGTGGGCATACAGCCCCGTGCAGCGGCAGGCCTGACTGTGGGCATACAGCCCCACGCAGCGGCAGGCCTGACTGTGGGCATATAACCCCACGCAGCGGCAGGCCTGACTGTGGGCATATAACCCCACGCAGCGGCAGGCCTGACTGTGGGCATACAGCCCCGCATAGCGTCAGGCGTGAGTGTGGGCATACAGCCCCGCATAGCGTCAGGCCTGACTGTGGGCATACAGCCCCGCGCAGCGGCAGGCCTGACTGTGGGCATATAACCCCACGCAGCGGCAGGCCTGACTGTGGGCATACAGCCCCGCGCAGCGGCAGGCGTGACTGTGGGCATATAACCCCGCGCAGCGGCAGGCCTGACTGTGGGCATACAGCCCCGCGCAGCGGCAGGCGTGACTGTGGGCATACAGCCCCGTGCAGCGTCAGGCCTGACTGTGGGCATATAACCCCACGCAGCGGCAGGCCTGACTGTGGGCATACAGCCCCGTGCAGCGGCAGGCCTGACTGTGGGCATACAGCCCCGCGCAGCGGCAGGCCTGACTGTGGGCATACAGCCCCGTGCAGCGGCAGGCCTGACTGTGGGCATACAGCCCCGCGCAGCGGCAGGCCTGACTGTGGGCATATAACCCCACGCAGCGGCAGGCCTGACTGTGGGCATATAACCCCATGCAGCGGCAGGCCTGACTGTGGGCATACAGCCCCGCATAGCGTCAGGCGTGAGTGTGGGCATACAGCCCCGCATAGCGTCAGGCCTGACTGTGGGCATACAGCCCCGCGCAGCGGCAGGCCTGACTGTGGGCATATAACCCCACGCAGCGGCAGGCCTGACTGTGGGCATACAGCCCCGCGCAGCGTCAGGCGTGACTGTGGGCATATAACCCCGCGCAGCGGCAGGCCTGACTGTGGGCATACAGCCCCGCGCAGCGGCAGGCGTGACTGTGGGCATACAGCCCCGTGCAGCGTCAGGCCTGACTGTGGGCATATAACCCCGCGCAGCGTCAGGCCTGACTGTGGGTGTACAGCCCCGCGCAGCGTCAGGCCTGACTGTGGGCATACAGCCCCGCGCAGCGGCAGGCCTGACTGTGGGCATATAACCCCACGCAGCGGCAGGCCTGACTGTGGGCATACAGCCCCGCGCAGCATCAGGCGTGAGTGTGGGCATATAACCCCGCGCAGCGGCAGGCCTGACTGTGGGCATATAACCCCGCGCAGCGGCAGGCCTGACTGTGGGCATATAACCCCGCGCAGCGGCAGGCCTGATTGTGGGCATACAGCCCCACGCAGCGGCAGGCCTGACTGTGGGTGTACAGCCCCGCGCAGCGTCAGGCGTGAGTGTGGGCATACAGCCCCGCGCAGCGGCAGGCCTGACTGTGGGCATACAGCCCCACACAGCGGCAGGCCTGACTGTGCGCATATAACCCCGCGCAGCGGCAGGCCTGACTGTGGGCATATAACCCCGCGCAGCGGCAGGCCTGACTGTGGGCATACAGCCCCGCGCAGCGGCAGGCCTGACTGTGGGCATACAGCCCCGCGCAGCGGCAGGCCTGACTGTGGGCATATAACCCCGCGCAGCGGCAGGCCTGACTGTGGGCATACAGCCCCGCGCAGCGGCAGGCCTGACTGTGGGCATACAGCCCCGTGCAGCGGCAGGCCTGACTGTGGGCATATAACCCCGCGCAGCGGCAGGCCTGACTGTGGGCATATAACCCCGTGCAGCGGCAGGCCTGACTGTGGGCATATAACCCCACGCAGCGGCAGGCCTGACTGTGGGCATATAACCCCGTGCAGCGGCAGGCCTGACTGTGGGCCTATAACCCCGCGCAGCGTCAGGCGTGAGTGTGGGCATACAGCCCCGCTTAGCGTCAGGCCTGACTCTGGGCATATAACCCCACACAGCGGCAGGCCTGACTGTGGGCATACAGCCCCGCGCAGCGGCAGGCCTGACTGTGGGCATACAGCCCCGCGCAGCGGCAGGCCTGACTGTGGGCGTACAGCCCCGCGCAGCGTCAGGCCTGACTGTGGGCATACAGCCCCGTGCAGCGTCAGGCCTGACTGTGGGCATACAGCCCCGCGCAGCGTCAGGCGTGAGTGTGGGCATACAGCCCCGCGCAGCGGCAGGCCTGACTGTGGGCATACAGCCCCGCGCAGCGTCAGGCGTGACTGTGGGCGTACAGCCCCGCGCAGCGTCAGGCGTGAGTGTGGGCGTACAGCCCCGCGCAGCGTCAGGCGTGACTGTGGGCATACAGCCCCGCGCAGCGGCAGGCCTGACTGTGGGCATACAGCCCCGCATAGCGGCAGGCGTGAGTGTGGGTGTACAGCCCCGCATAGCGTCAGGCCTGACTGTGGGTGTACAGCCCCGCATAGCGGCAGGCCTGACTGTGGGCATATAACCCCGCGCAGCGGCAGGCCTGACTGTGGGCATATAACCCCCGCGCAGCGGCAGGCCTGATTGTGGGCATACAGCCCCACGCAGCGGCAGGCCTGACTGTGGGTGTACAGCCCCGCGCAGCGTCAGGCGTGAGTGTGGGCATACAGCCCCGCGCAGCGTCAGGCGTGAGTGTGGGCATACAGCCCCGCGCAGCGTCAGGCGTGAGTGTGGGCATACAGCCCCGCGCAGCATCAGGCGTGACTGTGGGCATACAGCCCCGTGCAGCGGCAGGCCTGACTGTGGGCATATAACCCCGCGCAGCGGCAGGCGTGAGTGTGGGCATATAACCCCGCGCAGCGGCAGGCCTGACTGTGGGCATATAACCCCGCGCAGCGGCAGGCCTGACTGTGGGCATATAACCCCACGCAGCGGCAGGCCTGACTGTGGGCATATAACCCCGCGCAGCGGCAGGCCTGACTGTGGGCGTACAGCCCCACGCAGCGTCAGGCGTGAGTGTGGGCGTACAGCCCCACGCAGCGGCAGGCCTGACTGTGGGCATACAGCCCCGCGCAGCGGCAGGCCTGACTGTGGGCATACAGCCCCGCGCAGCGGCAGGCCTGACTGTGGGCATACAGCCCCGCGCAGCGGCAGGCCTGACTGTGGGTGTACAGCCCCGCATAGCGTCAGGCGTGACTGTGGGCATATAACCCCACGCAGCGGCAGGCCTGACTGTGGGCATATAACCCCACGCAGCGGCAGGCCTGACTGTGGGTGTACAGCCCCACGCAGCGGCAGGCCTGACTGTGGGCATATAACCCCGCATAGCGTCAGGCCTGACTGTGGGCATACAGCCCCGCATAGCGTCAGGCCTGACTGTGGGCATACAGCCCCGTGCAGCGGCAGGCGTGAGTGTGGGCATACAGCCCCGTGCAGCGGCAGGCCTGACTGTGGGCATACAGCCCCGCATAGCGTCAGGCCTGACTGTGGGCATACAGCCCCGCGCAGCGGCAGGCCTGACTGTGGGCATATAACCCCACGCAGCGGCAGGCGTGAGTGTGGGCATATAACCCCGCGCAGCGGCAGGCCTGACTGTGGGCATATAACCCCGCGCAGCGGCAGGCCTGACTGTGGGCATACAGCCCCACGCAGCGGCAGGCCTGACTGTGGGCATACAGCCCCACGCAGCGGCAGGCCTGACTGTGGGCATACAGCCCCGCATAGCGTCAGGCGTGAGTGTGGGCATATAACCCCGCGCAGCGGCAGGCCTGACTGTGGGCATACAGCCCCGCGCAGCGGCAGGCCTGACTGTGGGCATACAGCCCCACGCAGCGGCAGGCCTGACTGTGGGCATATAACCCCACGCAGCGGCAGGCCTGACTGTGGGCATATAACCCCACGCAGCGGCAGGCCTGACTGTGGGCATACAGCCCCGCATAGCGTCAGGCGTGAGTGTGGGCATACAGCCCCGCATAGCGTCAGGCCTGACTGTGGGCATACAGCCCCGCGCAGCGGCAGGCCTGACTGTGGGCATATAACCCCACGCAGCGGCAGGCCTGACTGTGGGCATACAGCCCCGCGCAGCGTCAGGCGTGACTGTGGGCATATAACCCCGCGCAGCGGCAGGCCTGACTGTGGGCATACAGCCCCGCGCAGCGGCAGGCCTGACTGTGGGCATACAGCCCCGCGCAGCGGCAGGCGTGACTGTGGGCATACAGCCCCGTGCAGCGTCAGGCCTGACTGTGGGCATACAGCCCCGTGCAGCGGCAGGCCTGACTGTGGGCATACAGCCCCGCGCAGCGGCAGGCCTGACTGTGGGCATACAGCCCCGTGCAGCGGCAGGCCTGACTGTGGGCATACAGCCCCACGCAGCGGCAGGCCTGACTGTGGGCATATAACCCCACGCAGCGGCAGGCCTGACTGTGGGCATATAACCCCATGCAGCGGCAGGCCTGACTGTGGGCATACAGCCCCGCATAGCGTCAGGCGTGAGTGTGGGCATACAGCCCCGCATAGCGTCAGGCCTGACTGTGGGCATCCAGCCCCGCGCAGCGGCAGGCCTGACTGTGGGCATATAACCCCACGCAGCGGCAGGCCTGACTGTGGGCATACAGCCCCGCGCAGCGTCAGGCGTGACTGTGGGCATATAACCCCCGCGCAGCGGCAGGCCTGACTGTGGGCATACAGCCCCGCGCAGCGGCAGGCGTGACTGTGGGCATACAGCCCCGTGCAGCGTCAGGCCTGACTGTGGGCATATAACCCCGCGCAGCGTCAGGCCTGACTGTGGGCGTACAGCCCCGCGCAGCGGCAGGCCTGACTGTGGGCATACAGCCCCGCGCAGCGGCAGGCCTGACTGTGGGCATATAACCCCACGCAGCGGCAGGCCTGACTGTGGGCATACAGCCCCGCGCAGCATCAGGCGTGACTGTGGGCATATAGCCCCGCGCAGCGGCAGGCCTGACTGTGGGCATATAACCCCGCGCAGCGGCAGGCCTGACTGTGGGCATATAGCCCCGCGCAGCGGCAGGCCTGATTGTGGGCATACAGCCCCACGCAGCGGCAGGCCTGACTGTGGGTGTACAGCCCCGCGCAGCGTCAGGCGTGAGTGTGGGCATACAGCCCCCGCGCAGCGGCAGGCCTGACTGTGGGCATACAGCCCCACACAGCGGCAGGCCTGACTGTGCGCATATAACCCCGCGCAGCGGCAGGCCTGACTGTGGGCATATAACCCCGCGCAGCGGCAGGCCTGACTGTGGGCATACAGCCCCGCGCAGCGGCAGGCCTGACTGTGGGCATACAGCCCCGCGCAGCGGCAGGCCTGACTGTGGGCATATAACCCCGCGCAGCGGCAGGCCTGACTGTGGGCATACAGCCCCGCGCAGCGGCAGGCCTGACTGTGGGCATACAGCCCCGTGCAGCGGCAGGCCTGACTGTGGGCATATAACCCCGTGCAGCGGCAGGCCTGACTGTGGGCATATAACCCCACGCAGCGGCAGGCCTGACTGTGGGCATATAACCCCGTGCAGCGGCAGGCCTGACTGTGGGCATATAACCCCGTGCAGCGGCAGGCCTGACTGTGGGCATATAACCCCACGCAGCGGCAGGCCTGACTGTGGGCATATAACCCCACGCAGCGGCAGGCCTGACTGTGGGCATATAACCCCGTGCAGCGGCAGGCCTGACTGTGGGCCTATAACCCCGCGCAGCGTCAGGCGTGAGTGTGGGCATACAGCCCCGCTTAGCGTCAGGCCTGACTCTGGGCATATAACCCCACACAGCGGCAGGCCTGACTGTGGGCATACAGCCCCGCGCAGCGGCAGGCCTGACTGTGGGCATACAGCCCCGCGCAGCGGCAGGCCTGACTGTGGGCGTACAGCCCCGCGCAGCGTCAGGCCTGATTGTGGGCGTACAGCCCCGTGCAGCGTCAGGCCTGACTGTGGGCATACAGCCCCGCGCAGCGTCAGGCGTGAGTGTGGGCATACAGCCCCGCGCAGCGGCAGGCCTGACTGTGGGCATACAGCCCCGCGCAGCGTCAGGCGTGACTGTGGGCGTACAGCCCCGCGCAGCGTCAGGCGTGAGTGTGGGCGTACAGCCCCGCGCAGCGTCAGGCGTGACTGTGGGCGTACAGCCCCGCGCAGCGGCAGGCCTGACTGTGGGCATACAGCCCCGCATAGCGGCAGGCGTGAGTGTGGGCATATAACCCCGCGCAGCGGCAGGCCTGACTGTGGGCATATAACCCCGCGCAGCGGCAGGCCTGACTGTGGGCATACAGCCCCGCATAGCGGCAGGCCTGACTGTGGGCATATAACCCCGCGCAGCGGCAGGCCTGACTGTGGGCATATAACCCCGCGCAGCGGCAGGCCTGATTGTGGGCATACAGCCCCACGCAGCGGCAGGCCTGACTGTGGGTGTACAGCCCCGCGCAGCGTCAGGCGTGAGTGTGGGCATACAGCCCCGCGCAGCGTCAGGCGTGAGTGTGGGCATACAGCCCCGCGCAGCGTCAGGCGTGAGTGTGGGCATACAGCCCCGCGCAGCATCAGGCGTGACTGTGGGCATACAGCCCCGTGCAGCGGCAGGCCTGACTGTGGGCATATAACCCCGCGCAGCGGCAGGCGTGAGTGTGGGCATATAACCCCGCGCAGCGGCAGGCCTGACTGTGGGCATATAACCCCGCGCAGCGGCAGGCCTGACTGTGGGCATATAACCCCACGCAGCGGCAGGCCTGACTGTGGGCATATAACCCCGCGCAGCGGCAGGCCTGACTGTGGGCGTACAGCCCCACGCAGCGTCAGGCGTGAGTGTGGGCATACAGCCCCGCGCAGCGGCAGGCCTGACTGTGGGCATATAACCCCGCGCAGCGGCAGGCCTGACTGTGGGCATATAACCCCGCGCAGCGGCAGGCCTGACTGTGGGCATACAGCCCCGCGCAGCGGCAGGCCTGACTGTGGGCATACAGCCCCGCGCAGCGGCAGGCCTGACTGTGGGCATACAGCCCCGCGCAGCGGCAGGCCTGACTGTGGGTGTACAGCCCCGCATAGCGTCAGGCGTGACTGTGGGCATATAACCCCACGCAGCGGCAGGCCTGACTGTGGGCATATAACCCCGCGCAGCGGCAGGCCTGACTGTGGGCATATAACCCCGCGCAGCGGCAGGCCTGACTGTGGGCATACAGCCCCGCACAGCGGCAGGCCTGACTGTGGGCATACAGCCCCGTGCAGCGGCAGGCCTGACTGTGGGCATATAACCCCGCGCAGCGGCAGGCCTGACTGTGGGCATATAACCCCGTGCAGCGGCAGGCCTGACTGTGGGCATATAACCCCACGCAGCGGCAGGCCTGACTGTGGGTGTACAGCCCCACGCAGCGGCAGGCCTGACTCTGGGCATACAACCCCGCGCAGCGGCAGGCCTGACTGTGGGCATACAGCCCCGCGCAGCGGCAGGCCTGACTGTGGGCATACAGCCCCGCGCAGCGGCAGGCCTGACTGTGGGCATACAGCCCCGCGCAGCGGCAGGCCTGACTGTGGGCATACAGCCCCGCGCAGCGGCAGGCCTGACTGTGGGCATACAGCCCCGCGCAGCGGCAGGCCTGAATGTGGGCATACAGCCCCGCGCAGCGGCAGGCCTGACTGTGGGCATACAGCCCCGCGCAGCGTCAGGCGTGAGTGTGGGCATACAGCCCCGCATAGCGTCAGGCGTGAGTGTGAGCATACAGCCCCGTGCAGCGGCAGGCGTGACTGTGGGCCTATAACCCCGTGCAGCGGCAGGCAGCGACTGTGGGCATACAACCCCACACAGCGGCAGGCGTGACTGTGCGCATACAGCCCCGCATAGCTGCAGGCAGCTGTGAGGCGAGCAGAAGTAATGCCATGGCAGGCAGCTTAAATTAAGAGTAGGCCTTCCTACTTCTGGGTGGTAAGATTATCAGGCCACCTGGATACAACCAATCAGCTTTCGCTTAACACTGACCTCTGTTTACCAATTAGGAAATTAGGAACAGGGAGGAAACCCCCAGGAAAGTCCCTTGCGCGTGAAAGTTTTGACCAATGAAATTGCTTTGCAAACTTGTAACCAATCCCCTTAAACCAACTACCAATGGCGTGTGCTCACCCTATAAATTTTTGTAACAGCTTGGGCTCGGGGCTCTCTGACCCTGCACCACTGCATTGGATGTGGCAGGAGCCCTGACTCGAGTCAGCAATAAACTTCCCTTTTTGCGAGTTGCATTGTCTTGGAGGCCTCTCTTCCCGCTCGGGGATTTGGACATCGGGCATAACATTTGGGGGCTCGTCCAGGATCCCTTGACCTGGGGAAGAGAACACTTCCAGGACAGAGGGGAAGGATAGATAATAGCACCAGTACTCAGGCAGGACAGGAAAGTCCAGTGTAAATCCGAGGCCCTACTGTGAAGCAGGAAGGTATCTGGCACAGGAGAAAGCTTTCTATAGAGGGTTGGGAACGGACTGGACGTTCCAGCCGGCGCAAGACCGAGGCCAGCGAGCACACTGGAAGGCAGCCGGCTCTGCGGGAAGGAGAGTTCCTCTCCTGATCCCAAGTCTGGTGAGCAGTGGACGCCATTCAGTAAGGTGAACCTAGTACTGGAAGGTAAGAAAACTCAGGGGGCCCAAAAACCCAGCGCTGTGTTGTCGGCCGACGTTTGTCTGTCTGTGTGTTTGTCTTCGGCTCTCCGTGTTTGTGTGTGCACCGGCATTGTTTCTGGTCTCATTCTCTTCTGGTGCATCGTTACCATGGGTCAGGGGGAATCTACCCCACTTTCCCTCATGACTGACCATTTTTCGGATGTCAGGGCCAGGGCCCATAACTTGTCTTTGCTAGTCAAGAAAAGTAAATTAATAACCTTTTGCTCTGCAGAGTGGCCCGCCTTCCAGGTTGGATGGCCTCCGGAAGGCACCTTTCAACAGTCCATCATACAGGCTGTGAAGGAGAAGATTATGGCTCTGGATCCCTGGGGCCATCTGGATCAGGTCCCCTATGTCATGGTTTGGCAGGATCTAGTGGAAGATCCGCCTAAGTGGTTCATTCACAAACCTCCTAGCTCTTCTAATTCACAGGTCCTGGTGATGAAGACCCCCCCCCCCCCGCCCTGGAGAAAACCAAAAAAAAAAGAGAAAACCCTCCTTTCTCAGAGAAACCCCAAGGCCTCATTGACCTCTTAGATTCCATTTTGTTCGCTCACAACCCCACCTGGGACGATTGTCAGCAGCTGTTGCAGGTGCTCTTCACCACAGAAGAATGGGAGCGAATTCTGGCAGAGGCACGGAAACCGGTCCCGGGGGCTGATGGGAGGCCAACCGCCCAGCCTCATCTCGTGGACAAGGGATTTCCTCTGCTGCGGCCTAACTGGGATTTTGAGCGAGCTGAAGGTAGGGAGCGTCTTCGAGTGTACTGCCAGACTCTGATGGCAGGCCTGCAGGCCGCAGCAAGAAAGCTGACAAATTTGGCAAAGGTGAATTTAGTAAGGCAAGAGCCCACTGAGAGCCCGGCAGCCTTCCTAGAGAGGCTGATGGAAGCTTTCAGGCAATATACACCTATGGACCCCCAGGCTGAGGAGTCACGCGCTGCAGTTCTGTTAGCATTTGTAAATCAGGCAGCCCCAGATATTAGGAAGAAATTACAAAAGATAGAGGGATTGGGAGAAGAGACGATACAGGATTTACTGAAAGCAGCTGAAAAGGTATTTAATAATAGGGAGACCCCAGAAGAAAGGGAAGAACGAATTCAACGGGAGGAAAGGGAATTAGCTGAGAAGATCAGGAAGGAGGATAGAGAACATAGAGCGAGGGAAAACCGGAAGAACCAGAGGGAGCTAGCCCAGATTCTTTTTGCGGGGATGAAGGCCGGAACAGAATTGAGGGAACCTCGAGACCCCCGGACAAGAGAAAAAGAGAAATCAAAAAGGCAGGCCCTAAAGAAAGGTCAGTGCGCCTACTGCAAAGAACAGGGGCACTGGAAAAACGATTGCCCTAAGAGGGACCCAAGGAGAGGAATGACCCAGAGAGAGAGAATCTCCCCTGGAACTCAAGTTCTATATGCGGGGGAAGACAGTGACTAGGGGAGTTAAGACTCGGCACCCCTCCCCGAGTCCTGGGTAACCATACATGTGAGGGGAAACCCGTTGGCTTCATGGTAGATACTGGTGCCCAACACTCTGTTTTAAATAAAAAACTGGGACCAATGTCTAAGAAAACCAGCTTGGTGCAAGGAGCCACGAGGACAAAAAGATATTGTTGGACCACAGAACGAAAAGTAGATCTGGGGACCCACCAGGTGTCCCATTCGTTTTTGGTGATACCAGAATGCCCAGCCCCTCTACTTGGAAGAGACTTGTTGACTAAAGTTAATGTTCAGATTCATTTTGACCCTGGGAGAATGACAGTCATGGATGGACTTGGACAGCCGATACATGTCTTATCCCTAGCCCTAAGAGATGAATACAGACTTTTTGCACCTAAGCCCTCAGAGACCATAGCACCAGATGTACAACCGTGGGTCCATAAATACCCGTTGGCCTGAGCTGAAACGGCAGGGATGGGACTGGCCAAACAGAGACATCCGGCCGTCATCGAGCTAAAGGCCGGGGCAACTCCTGTGAGGGTGAGACAGTACCCCATGAGCCAGGAAGCTTGGCGGGGGATCACTCCCCACATTCAATATCTCATGGATGCCGGAATTCTCAAGCAGTGCCAATCCCCTTGGAACACCCCCTTACTGCCGGTGAAGAAGCCAGGGGGGACAGACTACAGACCTGTCCAAGACCTGCGAGGAGTCAACAAACGGGTGAGTGACATACACCCCCTGTCCCTAACCCGTATACCCTCCTGAGCAGTTTGCTGCCTGAGTACACTTGGTACACTGTGTTGGACTTGAAAGATGCCTTTTTCAGCCTACCCCTCGCGGCCCAGAGCCAGGAGATATTTGCCTTTGAGTGGACCGAGGGGGAAGGCCAACCGGTAGTACAATTAACTTGGACCCACCTCCCACAGGGGTTCAAGAACTCCCCTACCTTGTTTAATGAGGCTCTGAGTGAGGACCTCTATGAATATCGGACTCGCCACCCAGAGGTCATCCTGCTGCAATATGTAGATGACCTTATGTTGGCTGGAACCACAGAGGAGGCATGCAGCCATGCCACCGGGGACCTCTTACAGCCCTAGGCACCTTGGGGTATCGCGCTAGCGCAAAGAAGGCACAAATAGCCCAGCAAGAGGTCACCTATTTGGGGTATAAGATCAGGCAGGGGCATAGGTGGCTAACCCAGGCCATGAAAGAAACAATATTACAGATACCAGAGCCCAAGACCCCCCGCCAGGTGAGAGAGTTTCTGGGGACTGTTGGATATTGCAGACTGTGGATCATGGGGTTTGCTGAGAAGGCCCGGCCCTTGTGTGAGGGAAGTAAAGAGACCCCAAACTGGACTTGGACTGAGCCAATGAAACAGGCTTTCCAGACACTCAGACAGGCCCTACTAGAAGCCCCAGCCCTTGCTCTGCCTAACCCAAATAAGCCATTCCAGCTGTTTGTAGATGAAAAGCAAGGAATAGGAAAGGGGGTCTTGACGCAACAATGGGGACCGTGGAAGCGGCCGGTAGCATACCTTTTGAAGCGATTGGACCGGGTGGCCACTGGGTGGCCCCCTTGCCTTCGCATCGTCGCCTCGTCCGCGAAGCTGATAAGTTGATGTATGGAGAGCGACTCTTGGTTTACACCCCCCACGCCATTGAAGGGGTTTTGAAGCAGCCGCCGGGTAAGTGGATCTCCAGTGCCCGCTTGACACATTACAAGGCCTTGCTGCTCGATGCCCCACGGGTGCATTTTCAGACCCCTTGCTTCCTGAATCCGGCCACGCTCCTACCTAACCCAGAGAAAGACCACCCTCCCCATGATTGCAGTGAGATACTGGCTGAGGCCCTGGCAGCACGGAAAGACTTAAATGGTTCACCAATGGGAGTAGCTATGTAAAAGATGGGCAAAAGAAGGCGGGAGCCGCCATAGTTGATGATTCAGGACAGACGATATGGGCTGAGAACTCTTCTCCAGATGGCCTGCCTGAGGTTCCCTCGACAAAATGCAACTGTACGAGAGATAATTCAGGCTTGTAAAGCGTGCCAGCTAATGAGGGCAGAGAAGAAGCAGCACACGGGAACGAGGTACCGAGGGGAAAAGCCAGGGCAACACTGGGAGATAGATTTCACTGAGGTAAGGCCAGGCAAGTACGGGTATCGCTATCTGTTGGTTCTGGTAGATACCTTCTCGGGGTGGGTGGAGGCCTTCCCCACTAAGGGAGAGACAGCAATAGTGGTTGCTAAAAAGATCTTAGAGGAGATGGTGCCTAGGTACGGGCTGCCAGTGACTATGGGCTCTGATAATGGACCTGCCTTTGTGAGCCAGATTGTACAAGGGCTGGCCCAAGCTCTGGGGATGAAATGGAAGTTACATTATGAATATAATCCCCAGAGCTCAGGACAGGTTGAGAGAATGAAACTTTGACAAAGTTGGCAATAGAGACTGGCGGGGACTGGGTGGCCCTCCTTCCCTTTGCACTCTTACGGGTGTGCAACACCCCTTATAAGCTGAATCTTACCCCTTTTGAGATTCTGTATGGAAGACCCCCACCTGTGTGTCCTATTTTCGAAGGAAAATGACTGCCACCCCCTCTGTGTCTTGGTTGCTGTAATGCCAAAAATCTTATACCACTCTGAAGAGGTTATGTACTCACATTGGAACCAGGAAACGCTAAGACAAAAGAGAGAGCCATTCAGTGCGATCACCATAGCAACCTTGTTCAGTCTTGGGCTGGCAGGAGCAGGACTTTGGGACAATTCCAGCAAACTCTGATGGCATTAAGTAAGGTGCATAACCATGTTTGGAAATTGATTCGAGAGATACACGAGGGTCAAAAAAAGGGGGCCATCCCCTCACATAATATTGGCCCAGGTGATTGGGTTTGGGTAAAACGGCACCAATCTAAAGTATTAGAACCTAGAAAGGCCCTTATGTTGTTCTCCTTACCACTCCTACTGTTGTCAAGGTCGATGGGATTGGACCCTGGGTTCACTGCAATCACGTGCGGCAACCCACACCGGAAGAACAAGAAAAAGCGCGAGCAGAATGGAAGGCGAGTCCTCACCCGTCAAATCCTTTGAAACTGAAACTCGTCCGCCGGGAGGCCTCCTAACTCTCCTGTTGATGGCTGCCCTTATCAACCCAGGAGCGACTAGTCGCAACCCCCATCAACCTGCCAAGATCACCTGGAAACTCAGCGACGGGCAGACCCATGAGCTGCTCAACGAAACCTCAGGAGTCCACCCTTCGAACACCTGGTGGCCAGACCTTTACTTTGATCTGAGGGGAGTCTTCCCTGGGGAAGGACCCCGGGGGAAATACCCACAATTCAGGCCATAGGGGGCCATAGGGACTGGGAGAAAACTCAGCCAAGAGGGGTTCTTCGCGTGCCTGGGCAACATAAGAAATAACTGGAAAACCTGTGGTGGCATGGAAAGCTGTTATTGCAGGAGCTGGAGCTGTGTAACCTCTTGTGATGGGCCCCGGGAATGGGACGTAGGAAACAGATTTGGTAGCCGCGAGTGTGGCACAATCCCCAGGGCCAAGTACCTCAGATACGGGTGCAATTTAACCAAGCTTCACTATCTCTGCAAGGCCAAGGCTTTCCTCCCTACGAGCCACTGTAGATGAAGATATAACTCAATCAGTCACTTAGAGAAGTCTTTGACTTCCTTGTCTGAGGTGGTCTTGCAGAATAAGAGAGACTTGATTTTTCTCCAACAGGGTGGGGTCTGCACGGCTCTGGGAGAAAATGTTGTTTCTATGCAGACCATACAAGAGTGGTAAGAGAATCTATGGCAAAAGTGAGAGAGGGACTGGCGCAACGGAAGAGAGAATGGGAAGCCCAGCAGAGATGGTTTGAGTCTTGGTTTCAATGCTCCCCCTGGCTGACTACCTTAATTTCCACCTTCCTGGGTCCACTTATAGTGCTGTTCACATTTGGCCCATGTATTTTAAACTGACTAGTAAAAAAACGCCTCAACACCATTCAGATTATGGTGTTGAGACTACAATATCAGCCAGTGGCCCAAGATGGAAAAGAGGAAGATTCCTCTACTTGAACAACAGACAGGGGGGAATGTGAGGTGAGCAGAAATAACGCCATGGCAGGCAGCTAAGATTAGGAGTAGGCCTTCCTACTTCTGGGTGGTAAGATTATCAGGCCACCTGGATACAACCAATCAGCTTTCGCTTAACACTGACCGCTGTTTGCCAATTAGGAAATTAGGAACAGGGCGGAAACCCCTGGGAAAGTCCCTTGCGTGTGAAAGTTTTGACCAATGAAATTGCTTTGCAAACTTGTAACCAATCCGCTTAAACCAACTACCAATGGCGTGTGCTCACCCTATAAATTTGTGTAACAGCTTGGGCTCGGGGCTCTCTGACCCTGCACCACTGCGTTGGATGTGGCAGGAGCCCTGACTCGAGTCAGCAATAAACTTCCCTTTTTGCAAGTTGCATTGTCTTGGAGGCCTTCTCTCTTCCCACTCGGGGATTTGGACATCGGGCATAACAGCAGCGACTGTGGTCATGTGGGAAAAGCACAGGGACCAAGTCCTCTGACTTTCTAAGACAATCAAGAAATATACTTTTAGATGACTTTAAAATGTGACTCAGCCTATTAAAAGGGCTATTATTAAAAAGTCAAGAGCTAACAAGTGCTGGTGAGGATGTGGATAAAAGGGAACGCCTGCTCACTGTTGGTGGAAATAGAAGTTGGTGCAGCTGCTATGGAAAATGGGCTTCCCAGGCGGTGCTAGTGGTTAAAAATGTACCTGCCAATGTAGGAGACGTAAGAGACTCAGGTTTGATTCCTGGGTGGGGAAGAGCCCCTGGAGGAGGGCATGGCAACCCACTCCAATATTTTTGCCTAGAGAATCACTTGGACAGAGGAGCCTGGTGGGCTGTAGTCCTTGGGGTCACGAAGAGTCCAACAAGACTGAGCGCACTTGCACACATTGTCTGCTTGAAAGTTGCTAAGAGAGAAGGTCTTTAAAGTCCTTGTGATTAAAAAGAAGTTAACTGTGAAGTGATGGATATGCTAACTAACCTAATTGTGGTAGACATTTCACAATATGTTTATCCAATCATCATGTTGTACATCTTAAACTTGCCTCATGTTATATGTCAATGGTATCACAATAAAAGTGGAAAAATTTTTTTGACTCAAATTTGTATAAAATATTATTTAGCCCCAGAAATAAAATAAATGACAAGCAAAACAAAGACTCATACAGGTGGAGTTTGGTCTTCGAGTCATGACTTTGTATCTCCCACTGTAAGTAACTGAATTGGGGGTCTGGATTTTTATCTCAATCTCTGGAAAGTCTGCATATGGTTGGTCTGTCTTCAGTACATAATCTGATACAATCTCATGCTCTTATAGCATAGAATGAAAGCTCTGAGCCCCAAGAAGTTCCCATCGCTGTTCATACAATGAATGTAATGCCACAAGTAGATTTTATGGCAACAAGCCAGCTGGATTTCCTTCTGCTTCATGGCGCACCTTCCGCCTATACCACTGTCCAAACTCGTGACAGAAATAGGATGTTTTCTACTTCTTCTGTTTTCTACTATAATGCTTCAACTCCAGACTCGATGTTTTTATGTCAGGTTCTTGAAAAAAAGGCACAGAGCAGCTCTCACATTGTAATTTTCCACCTCTTTCCCAACTCCTAATTGTCGAGTCAAACACTTCCACAAGCTTGCAGCAAAAACAAAACAAAACACAAAAAATCCAACTTGATCCAAAAAGTTCTAACAATGGAACTTGAATAGAAACAAATTTGGGGTTCATTTGAATCTATAGGCCATCCCAGGATTCTCTGCACTTTACCTTTTCTGGAAACATAGGCAATTCAGAGGACATTTCTGGGTTAGTGCCTGCACTTTACTCCCCATAAAGACTCCTAATATTTTAGAAATTCACCCTAGCCACTGAAGGCTTAGCTGGGGCACAGGAGCTGAGTGGAAGGAGCTAGCAGATCTGGTTCTGAGCAGTCTTCGGAAGTACAGCCTGACGCTCGGTCACCCAGGAGAGGATAGCATTATGTACACATTTCAAGGCTGTGGATCCTGACGCTGCTCAGCCACGGGACGGTTTCCCGGAGAAAGTGTGCCACCTTCTTCCCTCCCTAGGTCATCATAAGAAGTCTAATGGACCTGGCCATTCTCAGACCTTTCATTTTAGACTGCATTATGGTTTGAAAGTGTTTTCACACAGGTCGTGGCGATTGATCCTCAAAATGTCCCAGAAAGACAGGCAGATCAGATATTGCTAAGCATTATTTATTGACAAGAACACAAGGTTGTGTGAAACTTTATCAAGGTTTCCAAGGTTATTATGGGCTTTCCTGGTGGCTCAGAAGGTAAGGAATCCTCCTGCCATGCAGGAGACCCAGATTCGATCCCTCGGTTGGGAAGATCCCCTGGAGGAGGGCATGGCAGCCCACTCCAGTACTCTTGCCTGGAGAATCCACGGACAGAGGAGCCTGGTGGGCTACAGTCCATGGGGTGGCAAAGAGTCAGGCTCATCTTCACAACTTCACTTTCACTTTCAAGGTTATTGTAACTCTGGTTTTCTGAGTCAAATTTCAGCATTTTCCTTGAGTCTGGAGAATCATCCTCTATACAATACTGTGTCAACGTTCTGTTGAGGCCATCAACTTTTAAACCTGATTCACATGACTCTCTCACCTTTCACCATAATATTATGTCAATATTCCAATAATTTCAGAAACAACCATTGACTAATCTATAAATAACCTGTGTTAGACACTTTTATGGAATTGAAAAAAATTTCATAGGACTTGATTTCTGATCTCAAGGGATGGGTGATTTGGACTTGAAAGAAAAGGATTATGTGTGAAACCAGCGGAAAGAGAGGTCAAGCTAAGAATAATAGATCTCATAGCACAAATTGAGCCCAGAGCTAAGCACTTTACATATATTATCTGATGTAATCACCGGAACAACTTTCCAAGGCAACTGTGATTATCCACCCGACAACGGAAGAAGCTCTTACGTAACTTGCCCAAGGTCATGGCTGGCAAATGTCAGAGCTGGTGCTCTACTGTACTTTTGCCAGGTGTCAAAGTCCTGTGCCATTCTGATTCCTGAACACACAGGAGCCCGTCTTGACGAGGACTGAGCACTTCGTTGTCCAGGAAAATGTAAAAGATGAGCAACCAGAAGAGAAGGGCAAGGCCAGGGAAGCAAGTATTGAGTTGGAACTTGAAAGTGGAGGGCAGGTTTAGTGCCGACCCAGCAGCAGTAAGGAGGGCACGGGTGGGTTGGGAAAGCCTGAGCAGTGGGTGGGTGATTGGTTAGAACCGTGATACACAGTCTCCCTCAGAGGTCAGATGGCTTACCTGGCTGGAGAGCTGTGGCTTAGCACGGCCTGTTCTCAGAGCCAGATTTACAACTGTGCCTCTTTGTTCTAAAGGAGAATTTGTGGTTTTTGCCAAGTGCTTTGGCTTCCTGGGTTCAGGTACTCCCTGAAGTGGATGAAAAGCCAATTTTGCAATATCTGTGAAAGAAGAGTGAAGGGGCTTCCCTGAATAAGGCAGAGTGGGTTGAACCATGCTGTTGCTTAGGGTACAGTAAAGGAGCATGTAAGAGGTCTCTCAAGGTCTTATGCATGCTTTGCATAGGTTCTTACAAACAGGTTCTTCAGATTGTTTACCTACCTAAATTACAGCCCACACATGTCCTTTGCAGAGCTAGAGCTTCATATGATAGACTCCTATTTCTCCGTTATTCTTTGTATTCTGAAGCTTCAGTTATCGCTGGGAGGTGCTGTCAGGAGCCCTGGGAAAATTATTAGTCAGAGTCAGCCTTGTGAGCTATGGATGTTCCCAAGGCCGTGGGACCTATTTGCCTGGAGGACCCTGTCCCCCTCAACTGTTCCCAAAGGATTCCCCTCTGACATAGGATGACTGTAGGGTGGTAGGGCTTGCTAGGCTCTTTGCAAAGTCTGCCCTTAAGAGTCATCATGGCTTCTCATTAGGAAACAAGGTGCTGCTGGAGATGCTGGACTCTGCCTGAGGATTCACACCAGCTTGGAGAGGCTCAGGATCATACAGGATAATACAGCCCATTCCTCTGACTCACAGAGGAGACAGAACTTAGGGAAAGAAGGGCGATAGTTTTCATTCTGTCACTTAACTCTTTAGAATGAGTGTGTCCAAATCTGCCACCAGAGCCCCTTCCCATCTACTTACAAGGGCTCTTGGAACCAGGACGCTCAGAACAAGATGCAGCTGAACGAACGGCCAGTGTCAGAAATCAGGTGGGTCCCTGTGTGTGGTGGCCCAGGGCATGGGGAGCTAGAATCTTTGAGGAAATGGTGGTTTTGTTGCTAAGACGTGTCCGACTCTTGCAGCCCCATGAACTACTGCTCACCCGGCTCCTCTGTTCATGGGGTTTTCAAGGCTAGAATACTGGAGTGGGTTGCCATTTCCTTCTCCAGGGGATCTTCCCAACCCAGGGACTGAACCCAGCTCTCCTGCATTGCAGGCAGATTCTTTACCGACTGAGCCACCGGGGAAGCCCCTTGAGGTAATGGCAAGATTCAAATACTGGAAGGACATAAACAAAAGACTTCACATAAAAAAATAAACAAAACATATAAATTATAAACTTCCCAAATCTTCTCAATTCCACTCACAATGAAAATTAAAACAATAGATCATTGTCTTTTTACCTCTCAGTTTGACAAAGATTTAAGACCTTTGATAATAGTCCATCTTAAAGAAGGTGTAGGAAGATAGAACGCACTTTCTCTATCCATGGTTTATAATTTGAAGAAAACTTTTTGGAGAACTTGTCAGCACTTTCTATGATACACATGGACTTTGACCCAGCTCTTTTGTTTTTGGGATTTTTTTGACAGATATACTCACATAAATGAACAAAGGTACTGTGTATTTTATAATAGTAAAAAGCTGGAGACAGTTTAGAAAGCCATGAATAGGGAATACTATGAAACATTTTTAAGGCTGTCAAAATAATATTAAGTCAAAAGATACACACTTCCAGTTATAAGATAAATAAATCCTGGGGATATATGGTATAGTGTGTTGTATGTTTGAACATTGCCAAGAGAGTAGATCTTAAAAGTTATCATCATAAGAAATAAATCTGTAACTATATATAGTGATAAATATTCACTAAATTTGTGATAATACACATTTCCCATATCAAATCATTATGTTGCATACCCTAAGTGAATACAATGTTATATGTAAATTATATCTCAATAAAAATAATATTAAATCAAAAATCAAATAATAGAATAATAGGTATAGTATGAGCTTTTTTTTATGAAACAGCAGCAGAGTATATGTATCCATATGTCTGTCTATATCTCTACGTATGTCTATGTATGTTTCTCCATGCGTGGAACATACCTGAAAAGATGAATGTGTGATGGTTAATGATTGCCACTGGTAATGACAGGGAGACCAACATGTGAAGGAACATTTTGAATTTTGATTTACTGACTTATATATGGTTTGAATGTTTTTAATGAATGCTTATTTATTTCACAATTAAACAACATTTCTAAACAAATGTATAAAGGATAAAATAGACAGTAACTCTATACTAGGAAGATCAAGTGCTATCAACATAAAGTCCAAAGCATGGAAAATGCTAAAGATAATAATATTATAATAGTATTAATAATAATTAATAACAGCACACACTTAGGTAGCTCTTCTTTGTTCCAGACACTGTTTAGCACAGAGTAACTCATTTAAGCCCTAGAATAATGAAGTAGTTGCCATTTAGATCACCAGTTTAGTGAGGAGGAAGTGCAGCATAAAGAGCTTAACCCACTCTAGGACACACAGCGAGTAAGAGGGTGAGCAGAAATGGGTGAGTCCTGAGTTTCTGCTTTGACCTCCATCCTAGTCTGTATTTCGAGGTAAGATGGAAGGCCTCAACGTTCAAGGCTGAGCTGAGAAATGATCTGGGCCTGACAAGAGGAAGCCAGGAAGTCACTGTGCAGTCTTGGAGGTGCCCCTGATCACCGTTACCAGCCTCTGGGTACTTGGCGGTACATGAGTTGAATTGCCTCAAAAAGTCAGAGATTCAATATTTCTGCCCATATGAGTTTGGTTAACTTGACAACAGTATCAGTTAGATTTGGGGAGCGGGGGCTGCGTATGACGGTAACAGAATAATGTGGTTGCTTAAGTAAGATAAATATTTACCCTTTTCCTATGTGTGAAAAATTCAGAGGCAGTCCAGAGATAATTTGTTGGCCAAATGAAATTAGGGACTGACACTCCTTCCAGCTCTCCACCCACCATCCCTTCATAGACACGTTCGCGGTGGCTACTGGAGTGCCAGCCACAGCATCTCTGTTTCAAGGAGAAGGAGACGCCAAGAAGGGAGAGGAGGGGTAGACACTGGATACCTGCGTGTGCTTCTTGAAATCTGCTAAATAGCAGTTCTCCTTGTATATGATTGTCCAGAATGTAGTCTTTTATTCACAGCTGGCTGTAAGGAAGCTAGGAAAATTCATCTTTTTTTCTAGACGATCGTTTGCCTGGGGGGCAGTTTTGGGTTCTATTAGTAAGGCAGAAAGAGAGAATGGATTTTAGAATAAGTTACTAGCAGTTCTGCCCAAAAACAATCCATTTCTGAGTGTTGAGGATGGAGCCTCATCATTATAGTATCAAAATACCAAAGGTCATTCTGCCTGTGACTTTGAGCCGTTGAACAAGGGGCATTTTAAGGACACTGGGCTAAGGGGGCAGGTTGATAAGGGGTGCTGAGGAGATGTAATAGACTTTAAGAGAGAACAGAAGTGCTCAAAGTGAGTTATACCCCTTTGCCATTATTACAAGCATCAGACTTGAACTCTGACAATTTCACTTTATCTGGGCCTTCCCTACAAGAAGGCATCCACACTGCCGTGTCTGCTAGCACCTTTAAATTCTCTTCTTTGGAAAATGGGGAGGAATGATTTAGGGGTCACCCAACACTTCCATGAAGACATCACTTCACTTATTATCAGTCTCCCCACCTGGACTTATTAAGGAATGAACTTATTAACTCAGAGGAATGTGCCTGGGACTAGTGAGGCAGAAACAAAATGGGCTGGAAGAGCAAGAAGGGAGATTCTGCCAAGTGTTCCAGAGCCACACCAGGGCAGAGACTGTGACGGGCTCCAACTGGTGCGAGCGGCAGCCGCGGCGCTCTTACTTTCAGCTAAGCGGCATGCAGGGGAGGTGAGAGATTATTTTCTACTTTAGAAAAAAACATCAAAGAAAATCTAGTAACTCGCACTTTAATAGCAACAAACTAAAACCAACAAAGGTCCCTGCCAAAACCAAGGAGAAGAAAATGGCAAGAAACAATCGAGAGAAATTCGGGTAAGAAATCATTTAAAGAGGGGATAGCAGTGGATGGGCCATAGGCGAATTTTGACCCAACACTGGTTTGAATGTGACTTGTATTTATATGGCTAAGAATGGGCTTTACATTTTTAAATACTTGAAAAAATTCAGAAGAAGAAGAATGTTTAGTGACACAGAAAAGTTGCATACAGTTCAAATTTCCATGTCCATAAATGCAGTTTAGTTGAAGCACAGCCATGCCTGCCCACTGGTTTATGTGGGCTCCCTGGCTGTTTTCACTCTGTAACAGTGGAGTCAAGAGTAGTTGCAAAGTCTAAAACATTTCCTACTGTTTCCTTTACAGAAAAAGTTTGCTGAATCCTGATTTAAAGTACCAAAAAAAAAAAAAAAAGACATGCCTCAACACTGACAAGTTGTATGAGCTGAAAAAAATTACTCTTTGAATCTGAGTGCCCTCATTGTTCAGATGGGAATAATAATCTGCTTTATAGGTTGTTATGAGGATTAAATGAGATCATTCACATAAAGCATGTGCCTGGAATATAGCACATTGTCAATAAATGGTAGGGGGTTTGTTGTTATTTATTGCTTTGATAGCTAAATTGTAATTTCCATTGAAGCTCAGATTGCTTCTTCTTTTTTTTTGAGTATTTGTTTATTGATTTGGCTGTGCTGCATCCCGGTTGCAGCATGTGGCGTCTTTTTGGTTGTGGCAAACGCTTAGTCACGGTGTGTGGGATTTAGTTCCCCAGCCAGGGACCAAACTCAGGCCCCCTTCAATTGAGAGTGAGGAGTCCTAGTCACTGGACCGTGAGGGAAGTCCTTCAGTTTACCTCCTGAGCTTTCCTTGGACTTTTCAAGTCAGACCAGGTGTCTTTCTTCTGTGTCCCCCCCACTCAGAACCTAGTGCTTTTCTCCGTCACTACTTACCACTTGCCAACAAAGGTCCATCTAGTCAAGGCTATGGTTTTTCCAGTGGTCATGTATGGATGTGAGAGCTGGACTATAAAGAAAGCTGAATGCTGAAGAATTGATGCTTTTGAACTGTGATGTTGGAGAACACTCTTGAGAGTCCCTTGGACTGCAAGGAGATCCAACCAGTTCATTTTAAAGGAAATCAGTCATGAATATTCATTGGAAGGACTGATGTTGAAGCTGAAACTCCAATACTTTGGCCACCTGATGTGAAGAGCTGACTCATTTGAAAAGATGGTGATGCTGGGAAAGATTGAAGGCAGGAGGAGAAGGGGATGACAGAAGATGAAATGGTTGGATGGCATCATCTACTCAATGGACATGGGTTAGGGTGAACTCCGAGATGGGTTTGGGTGAACTCCGGGAGCGGGTGATGGACAGAGAGGCCTGGCGTGCTGTGGTTCATGGGGTCGCAAGGAATCAGACATGACTGAACGACTGAACTGAACTGAACTTACCACTTTATGTTATAATTATCTACTTGTACGCGTGGTCTCTCCTATGACACACACGTCTCTTGAGTGAAGGGACCGTGGCCTATTGGTGTCTGTCTTCCCAATGGCTGTCACTGTGATGGAACACAGTAGTGCTGGAGTTTTAAGGGTTCCTGCCACCAGGCTGGAGAATGTTGCTTCCTAATACTGAACTCTAGGATTAGATAGGTCTACTCACTCAACCATAAGGTCTTTGAGCCAAGAAAGCCTCCCTACCTATCACAGAAGTAGGGCTGACCCAATTGTGGTTTTTTTTTTTTTTAAACAAAATTTTGGACAGGAAATTTATTTATTTATTTAATTTTATTTTTTGGCCAAGCCAGGTGGCATGTGGGATCTTTGTTCCCTGACCAAGGATTGAACCCATGTCCCGTGCATTAGAAGCAGGAAATCTTAACCACTGTAATGCCAAGAAAGTCCCTGACTCAATAGTTCTTAAGGGATGGAGTTGTCCTGTCTCTTCTCCCAAGTTTCTCAAATAATCTCCTAAATAACCATTTTTTTTGCTGAGAAGAGTGAGTAAAAGGGTAGAGAAGAAGGCCAAGAGTGTTCTTAGAGTGGGACTACCCTTCTGGAAGCATGAAGTAGTGGAGGAAAATATTTCCCTTTAACTTGTGGCTGCTCCTCATATGAAAACCAAATAAGTGATTCCCAAGGAATGGAACTCTATATTATCTCACTGTGCTCCAGATGCCACGTCATCTGTGGTACCCAGTGGACTATGGGAGCTAATGCTCTTTTCCTTAGGAATGGTTCATCACGCCCAAGGCAATATTGTTTCTTCAGTCAAACACCTTGTTTCTGTGGGTACAATTTATAATTAGGTGGCAAGGTTCAGAGGCTAAAACTGAACTATGATACCTCCTGCTCAAGGCCAGAAAAGGACAGAACCAATATCTTTAGTAGCATCAAACAGCAAAGCTTGCAAAGACAAATATTGACTCCTGTCCAAAGGGCAGAAGAGAATCCCAAACAAGACATGATACTAAAGGTCAGAAGACAAAAGCAAAGTGGTCATGAAATGGAAGAGGCTGGGAAATAAATTGCAGAGGAATCTGGAAAACTGTTTTCCTGGGAAGCTGTCAGTATTTCCTGGATGGAGGCTATTTTTCAGTTTTTTCCACCGATTATACAGCTTCTTATTTACTTTATAGCACAAAAGCAACAACTGGCAACAAAGATTTCAAAATAATTCATCAACAAAAATACTAGTTAAGAAATACTTTTGACTTTCCCCATCTGAAAACTAAGAAGAGACAAGTGTGTGTGTGCGCACGCACACATGCCCAGTCGCTTGGTTGTGTCTGACTCTTTGCAGGCCCATGGATTATAGCCCACCAGGCTCCTCTGTCCGTGGACTTTTTGAGGCAAGAATACTGGAGTGGGTTGACCTTTCCTACTCCAGGGGATCTTCCTGACCCACGGATCAAACCTGGTCTCTTGAGTCTCCTGCACTGGCAGGCGGATTTATTAGTGGTAGAGCACTACTGTCTGGTTCCGAGAACATCAGTGCTTAAAGAGAAACCTTGATAACACTCTCATTTACCTCTTGCATAGTCCCTGGTGGCCCCCTCTGTCTGCCCTGTTGCTCCCTGACGAGTGTGGCATAAACTATGTGACAGGCACCATGTTAGGCGCAAAAGACACAGAAGCGAGAAGTCCCTCGTCGAGAGCTCTGTCCAATAAAAACTCAAGCAGGAACTTCCCTGGTGGTCCAGTGGTTAGGAATCTGCCTTGCGATGCAGGGGTCATAGATTCGGTCCCTGGCCTGGACGTTAAGACTGCACACGCAGCAGGACAGCTAAGCCCCCGCCTCAGCTCCTGAGCCCCTGTCCTGAACGCCCGGCAACAAGGGAGCCCAGGGCACTGAGGAGCCGGTGCACCACAGCTGAAGAAAAAGCTCCCTCACAGCAACAAAGAAAGACACAGCAAAGAGCACCCAAAAATAAATAAAATTGAATCATTAGAAATAAATAAATATAAATACAATGCAAGCCACAAATATGAGCCACATGAAAAGAAACAGATGAAACTAACTTTAATGATGTATTTTATTTATGTAAATATTTATTTAACTCAATGCACAAAATATTGTTTTAACTTGGAACTGAAAGAATTACTAAGAGAGCTTATATATATTGGTGAAATTTATATAAATTTGTGAAATTCAGTGCTCATCTTACCCTTATAGCAATACATGTGTGCCTGCGTGCTCAGTTGCTTCAGCCGTGTCTGACTGCTTGCGACCCCATGGACTGTAGCCCACCAGGCTCCTCTGTCCATAGGGTTTCCCAGGCGAGAATGCTGGAGTGGGTTGCCATGCCCTCCTCCAGGGGATCTTCCCAACCTGGGGGTGGAACCCGTGTCTCCTGTGTTGCAGGCGGATTCCTTACCCGCTGAGCTACCCAGGACAGCCCATAGTAATATACAGTACGGATCATAACGATCTCAATCCTTGTAAGCGTTCAGTGTGGTCCACGGGTACCCTGTCAGGTAGGGCAAGACTGCAGGAGCCCCTTTATACCTGTACATCACAAGGTCACAGGAACTCCTTGAGGATGTGAACTGAGTCTGCCTTGATTGCCATCATGTCTGCGGTGCCTGTTCCAATGGCTGGCATGCAGGAGGTATCAATACTTGTTGAATAAATAAGTGGAGTTTTCATGTTTCTTTTCTCTCTGGCTTTAGTATTAACAAATAAGCTGCTTCATGGAGTCACTCGCTGCATCTGGAATTGCCACTTCCCTTGTCTTAGCTCACACCTCACTCAGTCACGATCGTTCCCAGAGGCCAAATAGTTTCCACGAAGCTCTGGCTGGCTCTCAGCACCTGTTACTTCACTGTGGACTGTGGAAGGAAGGGTTGTGATGACTGAATCTAAGGCCCATTTTTGCTTTCCTTTAGATATTTAGTTTGATATTCCATCAAACATGGAATAATATTATTTGTAGTGTCTGAATTTTTTAAGCTATTTTGAGCACTATTAGCTCATCAAGGCTTTATTTCCTATTATGTTATCTTGAGAGTGTTTGCTATGTTCCTATGTGTCATGCTGTTATATCTTAGAGCTGATCATTTTCCAAAGGAATGTACCTCTAATTTTCAAATGTGAGTTATAGAAAAGTTAGGAACTTTGATAACCAAAGCAGTTCATATATTCCATTTCTCTTTGATTCCACTTGAAGATTCCATCAAGCCTTCTGAGGTATACACACCCTACCGTGACCCCGAAAGAGCCACACACATAATTCCCTCCTTCTGAGTGCAGGAAGGACAAGTGGACTCCTTACAATCAATCGAATGTGATAAGGGTGCTGGGGTATCATCCCTTTGATGAGGCTGTCAGCAGACTGGCGAGCCGGACTCTCTTCTGACTGAGAAGCAGCTGGTCATGTTGTGGGCCATGCCAGCCAGCTGCCAGCCTTCCTTACACAACACAGGAGAGTCAGTTCTGCCAGTAACCTGAATGCGCTTGGGAGCGAATTCTTTTCCAGATGAGACTCCGGGTGCACACGTAGCAATGGGGGTCTTACCCGTGTCCTTGTCAGACCTCGAGCAGAGGACCCAGTCAAGCTTGGGCCCAGCTCCTGACCCAGGTAAACTGTGAGGTGATAAATGCGTGCTATTCTTAGCCATCAAGGTACATGACACATCCTTCTTATAATTTGATCCTTGGACACCTTTTTTAAAAGGTTGAAATATTAAAGTGTAAATATATGTATGTTTGTATTGCTGGAACCCCAATTCCTACAGTTCCCCTGGGTCTATTTAATGCTTCCATCATACTGAACTTACACAGTTCTCCAAATCTGCAATCCTATTTCACAGCTTTGCTGGGATGTCCCTTCTTCCGCTTGTCCACCTACACTACTCCTACTCAGCCTTCAATCTCACTGCAAATATCTCCTTTAGAAGTCTTCCCTGAGCTTCTCAAGTAGAATTGATCACTCCTTTTTTCCCCCTCCCTCACAACAGCAGTTCTATCTGTCTGTCTCCTGTCTGGAGTTGGGACCATTGTATTATATTCACCTCTTATGTACCCAACACTTAGTATAATATGTAAAGGTAAACATCCACATTTTAAATTACAGACCCATCTGCAGCCCCCTAACATGCATTTAAATAACTCCCTTGATGGTAGAGATTTCTTTGCCCAGTTATTTAAAATTTCTTATTTAGGCACCATGGAGCTTATTATAGTATGAAAACTCATAAGCCAACCTGATCAATTTTTAAAGCCTAGTCTCTATTGCTGGCTGCTCTGGGTCTCCGTTGCTGCAGGGGAGCTTTCAGAGTTGCAGTAAGCAGGGGCTCCTCTTCCCGTGATCTCCTCACCGTGGCGGCTTCTCTAGCAGTGGAGCAGGGCTCCAGGCACACGGGCTCTGGATCACTTGGTGGCATGTGGACTCTTCCTGGACCCGCAATCAAATCTGCATCCCCTGCATGAGCAGGCAGATGCTTAAACACTGGACCACCAGGGAAGTCCTTTGAAATGAACAGCTAAGACTTCTGTTTAGAAATCAGATTCTTAATATTATATATCATGATTTCTTAAAATTTCATTTAGATTTATTTTATATATGAACCAGATGGATTTCCCTGGGATAGAATCTCATTGCTGACAATTAGGTATTTTTTCATTGTTTTCTTAGCTTTTCTGTCTCTGGGGCTCCATTTAATAGATGGGTACTCAGGCCTCTGGATTCACAAAAGAGTTAACCCAACATCCTCAAATGCCTATTTTACAACTAGCAAACTGCTTATATACTAGGCTGTTTTATTACAGAACAAAGACTTCAAAAACTAACTTTTTTGAAAAGAGACATTTGGATTAAATTTATTTCTAGAATATTCTCTTAGAACAACTCTTTTTTCCAAACAAGTGTCATGAAAAGGTTTATTTTTAGATTTAAGGTTTATAGGAGCTGTAGTGTACTTGGCTCTCTATGCTAGATTTTTATAGCCCTCTCACATTTCTCAGAAGAGAAGGCTATTAATGTTGCTTTCCAAATAGTTTTGATTCTGTAGGGAAGATTTAGAAAAAAAATCATCTTAGCCCTTGGGAAAAAATTAACTCAGTTCAAATGCCATATCAAACATTTGATATCCAAAGAAATGCAATGTGGATAAAAGTATAATTTTGAAAAAAATGCCAAGGAATTTTTTGATACCATTTTAGTGAGCATAATATTCTCTTTGCAAGTTAGAAAAGAACCTGAGAGAAACCTTCTTGTTACTGCTTAGTTACTCATTACTGTTATTTTCACTTATATGCTGAAAAAATCATTTAACAATTCTTTCCTCTCTGTAGAAATAGAATAGAACTAGCATAAAACAGTATTCATTGGGCAGGTGTTGGGAATGGACCACTTCAATAAGCTCTAGTCTGCTGAGAAATATGGAAATATTTTTCATGTAAATAGAAACAATGATATGGCAACAATGAGAATAATGGGTTTTCTCCTGTGGTTCCCACACAAGCAACTTTCTATTTTCAGGAGGTACATAGCATTGCCAAAAAAGTTCACTTTCATTGCGATGACTTTTCATTGCTATCTTAAAAGTATATATATATATATATTATATATATATATATATATATTTGCCTATGAAGCCTTTATTTATGAGTTCATAAATAGGATACCTATGTATGTTCCCAATCATTAATGCAAAGGTGAAATTATTCTTTCATGGCAGGTGGGCCAATTAGCATCTTTAAAAGAAGCCATCATTATGTTAACAAAAACTTGGGTTTGCTGATGAATAATGATTTTATCTCAAAAAGCACTTTGAAAACACTGCCTAATTAATGACTCAGAAGACTCAAATAAAAATATATTCTGTGCTCTTAGACTTTTAGTTCAACAGAAGCACTTTGGGAAGCAAAGAATGATCAGTAGGAAAATTACATTTCTCCTTTGCCAGATGTTATGCCAGTTGCAATACAACTTTTTTTTTAAAGTTTTTGCAGTTGTTTGTGTTAGAATGAGGACAACCTACATTTTACCATGGGAAACATATTTTAAAATAATTGTTGTATGTTTATACCTTGGAACATGATGGAATAGACAGTCTGAAACTTTCCTAACAAAAACATTTCAAAATGCCAGTTAAAATACAGACAATACCCTTTTGAGTTCATCCTTTGAGTTATCAATGAGTAAGGTAGACATGAGGTGCCAATGAACTGTAAAAGAAGTTGATACGGAACTGTGGAAGTACTAAAGTTGGTGGTTGTCAGTGTTAACAACCTATGGTTTTAGGTGCACACGCTGGGGCAGGACAAAATGGGCCAACGTGAGACAGAAGTTTATACCTGAGACCACTGTACTAAGCCTGACCCTTCAAGGGCTACCCTTTTAGTGAAAGGATAGATTAGACACAAGTGAACCATTGTCACAGTAGGATGGCCAGGGACCTTATCTGCCATCCTGGAGTCTGAGTGGGAACAAAGCTGCTTCTGATAAATGTGACCACTGACATGTTTTCATTTGGATAAGAGATTATACTTTTTATTGTCTGCATGTTTGGAAATTCCATGATGATTAATTAACACAAAAATGGTTCTAGCTTTTTTAGAAGGTCAAATTTTTCTCCTGAAGGATGTACTCTCAACTATGATACATAGGATTTTTACTGAGAAATTCTCTTTTTGAAGAAAAACTCAACAGTGATAAATCATAAATCAGTTAAGAAAATAATTATCCTTTAGAATCAGCATACAAAACAAATAGCAGGGCTTCAAATGATGAAATAAGGGCATGTAAGATGATTAAAGAACTACATAAAGAACTTCAGAAAAGCAAACAAAGAATAAGAAACTATAAAAAAAGACAAATTTGAAAATTAATCAAATAGAACTTCTAGAAATGTAAAATGGAGTCATTTATTTTAGAAACTCAATGGATAAGTTAAGTTGTAGATTAGATACATTGGAAGAGAGAATGGGGAAAAGTAGAAGGTACAGTTGAGGAAACTATCAGAACAGAGGGATAAATAGATAATATAAAGAGAGGTTAAAGAGATGCAAGTTAGAAAGAAGAGGCCTAATGTGTGTTGAACAGGAGTACAGAAGGAAAAGATGGGGAGAATAAGAAAAGAAGCAATGTTGGAAGACAAAATGGGTGGGGATATTCCAGAATTAATGGAAGACTTGGGTTCTCATATTTGGAAGTGCAAGAAGAGCATAAGAGCGTTACTGAACCAAACTTGGGTCCTCTTGCCCCAAATGCAGCAAAGCTGATCTACTGACACTGGGTTGCGTTAAAGGAAAATATAGCATTTATTGCAGACTGCCAAGCTTGTGTCCACAAGATGCAAACTCCTTAGTGACTTTCAGGGAAATTGTGTTTTGTTTTTAATTTACTTATTTATTTTAATTGGAAGATAACTACTTTACAATATAGGGATGGTTTCTGCCATACATCAATATGAATCGGCTCAAGAGGTGCTTTTTAGACAATGTGAGGGAGAGAGTCTTAGGGTGGATGATCAGCTCATGCCTGGTTCTCTGATTGGTTGATGGTGAGGTAACAGAGTGATGTTTCAAGAATCTCAACCATCAACTTTGTGGTTTCAACCAGTCTGGGGTCTGTGTGCTGGTGATCAGCAGGGAGTTAACTTCTTTCACTGGTGAGGGTTTTAGTATCTGCAACTGAAGGATATGACTCAGGGTATTATCTATAGCCCTTGAGGAGGAACTAAAGGTCCTTGATTTGTTTGATGGCTAACTACTATTAGCTTGTTTTGTTTGAATGTTTTCTTTTGTTTCTGCATTTTCTCACTTCTCTGCCTAAATTTACTCTTTGGAACTCAGGGAAAGAGGCTACAAACAAGTTTTTCTACAAACAAGAAGTGGGAGACACAGGGATCTGTCTCCAGGAAGGCCCCACAGGGGCCTGCTTGGTTCAACAGAAGTGGGGAGGGGCTAAACACACCACTCTCAGCCTGCAGAAGAGCCCAGACAGGAGGTGATTTTTAAAAGCAGCTGGAATGAAAATAGAAAGTGTCCTCTAAACTCTCCAGGGTGCAGAGGCCAGCTGCAGGCTTGCTTCAGGCGGTAGCCAGGCAAACAGGTCTGCGGGGTGGGCAGGAGGTCACCGTGCATTGTTTCTGTCTGGAGGGCTGTAGCATCAACAGGGCTGCACGTGGCAAACTTCTCAGAGCGGAGACAAGCAGTGTGCGCCGGGATGCCAGAGCACGCGGGAAGCCTGATGCCCAGGCCACAGTGTCATCGGACACAAACCTCCAGGGACAGGGAGGGCTGCAGAGGGAGCTGGGGCCAGCGTGGGCAGAACTTGCAGAGTCCCTGTTGGGACCATGAAAGATGGTCACCAGAGCCAACCAAAGAACCATGTGTGTTCTGGGTGTGTGGCCGAGGCCAAGTGCCGTTGGATGTCGTAACACCTGTACCCCTCCTGACAGTGCGTCCAGGAATCGCGGGACAGTGCCTCCTTACTCAATGCCCCATCCATGCCCTCTATCCAGAAACCTCAACTCACTGTACAGAAGAAAGGTTGAAAGGAATTTCTCCCACCATTGCAGAGCACACGTTGAAGGGTGAATTTCAAGATGAGAAGTAATAAATTGATAGGGGACATAATAAACTTAAGATAAAAGGAAGTTGACTACAGAACAAAGGAGTGTGATCCAAGAAGGTAGGTGTGTTTAAAGAAAACAGCAGATAATACTGTGGGGAAATCTAAATGGCAATGGCTGTATATAAAACAATAAAGATAACAGTGATTCATTTGGAGGGTGTAAAGCAAGCTGGAAGTAAAATACTGGGAAACTAATACATATAAAAAGGAGAGGCATGATAAGAGTAAAAGTTTTTGAAATCTCTTTAGTGTTACAGAAAGAAGGAAGAGATTAACTTTTCTAAGTCATTTTTTACTGTTTTCTCTTTTTCAGTCTCCAAGTTTACTAATCTGTTAGCAAATCTTGCCAGCTATATCTTCAAGTCGTATTTGAATACATTCATCTTACTACCTTCACTGATACCATCCTGGCCTGGGCTACAATAGTGTTTTACACATTCAATTACCTTTTAACTGTTCTCCCTGGTTCTGCCCTTTGCCTCCTAGTGTTGTTCACCCTCCCTCCTGCCCCCTTTCCCCAAAATATATCTGAACAACCTGTTTATGATACTATTCCTATTGATCACTTCACACATCTCCAATAACTTTCCACCTCACTTATGTACAGATGAACCTATCTGCAGGGCAAAAATAGAGACATAGACACAGAAAGACATGAGGACACTGTGGGGGAAGACCAGGGTGGTACAGTTGGGAGATTAGGATTGACATATATATACCACTGTGTAAAAGAGCTAGTGGGAAGCTAGTGGAGTAGCACAGGGAGCTCACATCTTTGTGATGACCTAGCGGGGTGGGCCCAGAGGGGGAGTGGGAGGAAGGCCCAAGAGGGAGGGGATCTAAGCATCTGTTAGTTCAGGTGCTCAGTGTCCAACTCTTTGCGACCCCATGGACTGCAGCACACCAGGCCTCCCTGTCCATCACCAGCTCCTGGAGATTACTCAAACTCATGTCCATAGAGTTGGTGATGCCATCCAACCATCTCATCCTCTGTCGTCCGCTTCTCCTCCCGCCTTCAATCTTTCCCAGCATCACGGTCTTTTCAAATGAGTCAGCTCTTCACATCAGGTGGTCAAAGTATTGGAGTTTCAGTTTCAGCATCAGTCCTTCCAATGAATATTCAGGACTGATTTCCTTTAGGATGGACTGGTTGGATCTCCTTGCAGGCCAAGGGACTCTTAAGAGTCTTCTCCAACACCACAGTTCAAAAGCATCAATTCTTTGGCACTCAGCTTTCTTTATAGTCCCAATCGCACATCAATACATGACTACTGGAGAAACCATAGCCTTATTTAGACGGACCTTTGTTGACAAAGTAATGTCTCTGCTTTTTAATATGCTGTCTAGGTTGGCCATAACTTTCCTTCCAAGGAACAAGTGTCTTTTAATTTCATGGTGCGGTCACCATCTGCAGTGATTTTGGAGCCCCCAAAAATAAAGTCAGCCACTGTTTCCACTGTTTCCCCATCTATTTGCCATGAAGTGATGGAACCAGATGCCATGATCTTCATTTTTTGAATGTTGAGTTTTAAACCGGGTTTTTCATTCTTCTCTTTCACTTTCATCAAGAGGTTCTTTAGTTCTTCTTCACTTTCTGCCATAAGGGTGGTATCATCTGAGTATCTGTGATTATTGATATTTCTCCTGGCAATCTTGATTCCAGCTTGTGCTTCTTCCAGCCTGGCATTTCACATGATGTATTCTGCATACAAGTTAAATAAGCAGGGTGACAATATACAGCCTTGACATACTCCTTTCCCAATTTGGAAACAGTCCATTATTCCATGTCCAGTTCTAACTGTTGCTTCTTGACCGGCACACAGATTTCTCAGGATGCAGGTAAAGTGGTCTGGTATTCCCATTTCTTGCAGAATTTTCCACAGTTTGTTGTGATCCACACAGTCAAAGGCTTTGGTGTAGTCAATAAAGCAGAAGTAGACGGTTTTCTGGAACTCTCTTACTTTTTCTATGATCCAACTGATGTTGGCAATTTGATCTCTGGTTCCTCTGCCTTTTCTAAATCCAGCTCAAACATCTGGAAGTTCACGGTTCACGTACTGTTGAAGCCTGGCTTGGAGAATTTTGAGCATTACTTTGCTAGTGTGTGAGATGAATGCAACTGTGCGGTAGTTTGAACATTCTTTGGGATTGGAATGAAAACTGACCTTTTCCAGTCCTGTGGCCACTGCTGAGTTTTCCAAATTTGCTGGCATATTGAGTGCAGCACTTTCACAGCATCATCTTTAAGGACTTGAAATAACTCAGCTGGAATTCCATCACCTCCACTAGCTTTGTTTGTGGTGATGCTTCCTAAGGCCCACTTGACTTCGGACTCCAGGATGTCTGGTTCTAGGTGCATGATTACACCATTGTGGTTATCTGGGTCATGAAGAATTTTTTTTGTATAGTTCTTCCGTATATTCTTGCCACCTCTTCTTACTATCTTCTGCTTCTGTTAGGTCCATACTGTTTCTGTCCTTTATTGTGCCCATCTTTGCATGAAATGTTCTCTTGGTATCTCTAATTTTCTTGAAGAGATGTCTAGTCTTTCCCATTCTGTTGTCTTCCTCTGTTTCTTTGCATTGATCACTGAAGAAGACTTTCTTATCTCTCCTTACCTTTCTTTGGAATTCTGCATTCAGATAGGTATATATTTCATTGTCTTCTTTGCCTTTAGCTTCTCTTCTTTTCTCAGCTATTTATAAGGCCTCCTGAGACAACCATTTTGCCTTTTTGCATTTCTTTTTCTTGGGGATGGTCTTGATCTGTGCCTTTTGTACAATGTCACAAACCTCTGTCCATAGTTCTTCAGGTACTCTGTCTATCAGATCTAATCCCTTGAATATATGTGCCACTTCTACTGTATAATTGTAAGGGATTTGATTTAGGTCATACCTGAATGTCTAGTGGTTTTCCCCACTTCCTTCAATTTAAGTCTGAATTACCTAATTCACTTTGTTGTATGACAGAAACTAACACAACATTGTAAAGCAATTATATTCCAATTAAAAAATTAAGTGAAAGCCCTGAAAATATTAACAGCTAAAAGACTCCACGTGGTCTTGCTCCTCGTCATAATCCAGCATTCTTCCTTCCTGAGCTCATCACGACCTCCTCTCTCCCTTACTTACTCTGCGGTTGCTTCCTGGGTCCCTGTGCTCTTCGATTCCATCAAGAATGTTCTGACTGTAAGGCCTTTCTGAAAATGGCTTCCCTGGTGGCTCAGATGGTAAAGAATCTGCCTGCAATGCAGGAGACCTGGGTTCAATCCCTGGGTTGGGAAGATCCGCTAGAGAGGGGAATGGCAACCCACTCCAGTATTCCGGCCTGGAGAATCCCATGGACAGAGGAGCCTGGCAGGCTACAGTCCACGGGGTCGCAAAGAGCCAGACATGGCTGAATGACTACTAACACTGTCACAAACTTTGACTTTCCACACCCTCACTTTCTAGAGTTTTTACTCAAGTGTGGTTTTCTCAGTGAGCTCTTTCTTGTGACTCCTACATATAGTCCAACCTGCTTCCTTTTCCCACCCTTGCCCTCTTTATCTTTTTTCTTTATTTTTTCTGTTGTGCCTACCACCATCTGAAATTCTCTGCAGCCATCCTCAGCATCTGAGAGGGACTGGTTTTGGGACATCCAGAACACCAAAATCTGCCAATGCTCAAAGAAGAGTGAAAGTGGAAGTGTTAGTTTTACTACTTTCTTATAAAGAGAATGAAAAGAAGTGAAAGTCACTCATTCATGTCCGACTCTCTGCAACTCCACGGGCTGTAGCCCACCAGGCTGCTCTGTATTGAATCGTCCAGGTAAGAACACTGGTGGGTAGCCTTTCCCTTCCCCAGGGGATCTTCCTGACCCAGAGCTTGAACCCTTCACTGCAGGCGGATCTTTACCATCTGAGCCACAGGGAAGTATTCCAATGCTCAGGAGTCTTATAAAGATGACAGCACAGTCGGCTCTCTGAATCTGCCGATTCCGCGTCAGTGGTTGGGTGAATGGATACTGCACCCCTCTCCTTCCTTTCTTTCTCTCTCTCTCACCTCCGTCCCTCCCTCTGAAATAATGAGATTCTCCCCCATAGGGAGTTTTCTGATGACAGGAACTCTTGTTTTCATTGTTGCTTTCATGTTACCTCAAGGGTGTGAAGAAGTGGCCTGACAGGCAGAAGTCACTCAAGCCTTTGTTGAGTAAGTGGATGAGTGAATGTATGAATCAAGCCAAAATAAAAACAAGGAGAAACCTAGAAAAATTAAAAAATTCAACTAAGGAGCTTTATCTAATGGATTTATATCGAACTCCAGACTTAACGATTAGCGACTATACATTTGCTAATTACACTGTGGATACATATTGATCACTTGCCAGAATCAATTATGCATCTACCTCTAAAGCATGTCTCAGTGAAAACCAAAGCTGCAGTAGTAATACATTGACTCTCTTCTGTAACCACAATGCAATTAGAAGACTACAACAAAAATAAACTAAACAACTACCAGATGTGATTGGAAAGCAAAATGAGCCAAACAAAACAAAACAAAACAAAGCTTCCTTCTTACTCATTGATTACATAGTAGTCATTATGTAGTTTAGTAAAATACTTAGAACTGCAATACATGAGCTTTTTACACATCAAAAATCTAAAGCAGTATTATGCGGATATTTATATCCCTAGGAAAAATCTCAGCAGTTTTAAACATAAAACAGATAGAGGAAAAAGGAATAATAAATTTAAAAGCAGAAGTGAGTTAAGTAAAAAACAAAAACTTGAGAGGGGAAAAAAACCCCCAAAATTGATTCAATGTGAAAAATAATAATTACATGCACAAAACTGTGAGTCAATTGATTAAAAATAGAGAGAATACTGAAAGATACATGACTGGTAAAAAGGGGTACCTAAGTATACATGACAGAGCTTTAAAAAAGTAAATTACAATAAATATTTTTATGCCAATACATTTTTAAAATAAGAGAAAACAGACCATTCTAAAAATGACAGTCACATTATTTTTCCAAGTTAACAATTTTATTAAAATTTTTAAATGTCCTGTATATTAAGTTTCTAGAGAAGGCAAGCATTTGGTTTTTGAAATCTTTCTAATCAACTTTGACAAAATGAGCAAAAGCATATATTTTTCAGTTTCTTTATAGGAGTTAAAATTCTAAAGTGCTTTAATCAAAATCCATTTAGTTACAATCACAAATCAAACTGTTCTAGGCAAAAAAGGGTTTATTGGCTCATAAAACTAGAACTTCAGGAGCGTTTGCAGCTTCAGAAGGGCTGGATTCAGGAGCTGAAACAATGCGTCCAGGAAATTGCCTTGTTCTCTGTCTCGGCCCTGCCTTCCCCAGTTTTGGATTGACTCTCATGAAGCTACTGTGGTCATTAACGTGGTCACCAAAATTTCTAGGCTTACATCATTCTCACAGCTAACCATCACAGAGAACAAAGAACTACTCTTTCCTGAGAGTTTCAGCCAAAGTCCCACGGGTCAACACTGATTGACCCCTGACGTCCTGTGCCCATCCTTCAGTTGATTCCTGTGACTAACAGAGGGAGCTGTCTGGCCATGTATCAGTCCCTGGATCACGCTCATTCTTTCCACATCATGTAGAGCAAGAGTTGAGAGAAGCCATGTTCAAAATAGCTTCCAACTGTCTCCTATAGACACCATGTTAGCAAAAATGACACAGAGGTTACCAGATACTTACTTTTACACATTTCATGCAGTCACCATCAATGTCTACAGTATAAAGTGACAGAAGATTTTTTTTTTTTTTGGTCTCCTTCTCTTGTTCAGAAGCAGCAGTGAAGCTGGAATGTTAATCTAATTGGAATTTACTTTATACATATACTGTCCTGATTGTTGCTGTTTTTCTCTAGCATTTCCAAGTGCCAGGAACATGGTGGAACTGAGGGTCCAAGGAAAGGAAGTGGTTTTCTCTCAGCCTTGCATCCAGTCCTTAGAGAAAAAGGAGAGAACACAGGATGAAAAGAACAAGAGAAACTGGAGGGAGGTGGAGAAAGAATTCTGTGTTTACAAGGGTCGAAAGCTGTTTTCATTGAGGGTATATAGAATTAGGTAAAATTCAAGGGGGAAGCAGGCTTGCCTGGTGGCTCAGAGGGTGAACAATCCGTCTGCAATGTGGGAGACCCAGGTTTGATCCCCAAGTCAGGAAGATCCACTGGAGAAGCGAATGGCTACCCACTCCAGTGTTCTTGCCTGGAGAATCCCATGGACAGAGGAGCCTGGTGGGCTACAGTCCATGGGGTTGCAGAGTCGAATATGACTGAATGACACACAGTGAGGTTAAAAAAATCCTGTGTTGAGATTATGTCAGTTAAGTATTTGCCAAACTGGAAGTTCCTATGTGAATGTGAGAAATTCAGCTCTATCATATCTGGAGTTCTTATCTCTCTTCTTCTGCTTTTTAATAGACATAACTGGGCTAGTGTGTTCCCCAGAATAGAACATTCTGTGACATAGACTGTGAGAAAATGTTTTCATAATCACATAAATCTGGTAAAACCAACATATTCTGTACTCACGGTATCTTACCATTCACATATTAAAGTCTACAAATACAGAAAATTTCAAATTTTATTTAGTCTTACTGACTGTAAGACCTGTCTTACCCTACCCCTCCTTTTTTTGTGTGTGTGGTAAAGCCTTTATACATACTCTGGGAAAGACTAATTTTTCTTCCTTCAAGGAGGAACTAAATGTGGAAATCGGTAAGTGACTTATAAAGAGTTTTTATAGTTTCCCATACAACTGCTTCTCCTTTCTCTTTTTTCTTTCCCTCTTCAGTTCCCATTTCCATAGCTCATTGACGTCTGCTAATGATATTAATCATAAATTGCTGATTGCCTTCAGGGCGTCTCATTCATGACTTTACAATGAAGCAATTGCTATGTTTCTTCACTTCATAAGTGAAAGATGAGGGGTCAGAAGCTGAGGTCATGTGATTAAGGACAACAGTAATGACCCTGCATTATTGCTGGAAACAAGAGATAGTAGCTGCATTGTGAGGGTGTTTGAAAGAAATATCGTCTTGCTGGCGACAGGGGGATGAAGCTTCTCTCTCTTCCTTCAGCTTCCGGTGAGTCATTCTCATATATGGAAGTCTGCTCAGTTTTTCATTACCCCAAACTTTGTTGCCCTAAATCATTGTTTCCAAGGATACTTGGTGACAAAAGAATGTTCATCACAATGGACACAATTGTGCAAATTATGAGGACTGTTAAGCAATATGCATATTTATTCGAATTAGCCAACAAAAGCATCTGAAAGGTCAGGTTTTGGAAGACATGATGGAGCTACAATTTCAAGTTTTGGGTCAGATTTGGGGTTACTACTTTTAGATGACTGGAATGGGAATATGGCCATGAATTTGCCAGTCAGGGACTGAATAAGATGTCTGCTGGCAGACTTCAGAGTCCAGTAGTTACTGGCCTCTAGGATAAAAGAGAAAGGGACGGACGGAGGGAGAAAGGAAGGAAAGCAGGAGGTAAGCACTGGTGACTGGTCTGCTCTGCTCCAGGACCCAGGCACTTTCAGCACAGCGTTGAGTCTTTCAGCCTTTCCAAGGCTGCTCCCCTAACCTCTTGGAGTCTTCATTTTCTTAGTTTATAAAATGGGAGTGGTGACGCCTTTTTTAGTTACTTTGCAGGATGGTTTTAAGGCTAAGCAGAAAGAGAGATGGGACGTGGAAGGAGTTGGCTATGTGTGAAAAGCAGCACGGGTGTTTTTATTCATTTCATAGCATAGTAATGAACACATTTATATCCTACTTCAGGCATAAATATGGCACACATGCAACATATGTGTGGGCCAAGTGAAGATTTGTGCTCAAGTGAGCACTCTGTGGTTGGCAGATGGACTACACAAAACATAGAAGAACAAAAAGCTTAAGAATAAGAATTTTAAAATGGTGTAATTGAATTGTTTTAATGAATTAATTAAAAGCCACTTTTAGGGTTTAGAAAGAGCGACATTAATATCGGTTCTGGACAATTATTTGGAATTGAATTTAACTATTGCTCTGTGGCCTTGGCTTCAGCTTTAGTCTTTGCTTGCTTTTTTCTTTTCTTTGTATTTGGTGTGTTCCTTGGAGAAGGAAATGGCAGCCCACTCCAGTATTTTTCCCTGGAGAATCCCATGGACAGAGACACCTAGCGGGCTACAGTCCATGGGGTCCCAAAGACCGGGACATGACTGAATGACTTCCACTTCCACTTTCCACTTAACTCGATGGATGTTTCAGTCTCCCGGAAGCCAGGTGCCAGAACTTCGGTTTCAGGCACTCAGAGGAAGCCAGCTGGCAGATGAGCACCTCTGATGCTGAGCTGGTTTTCCTCCCCTACCTCAGTCCACCTAAAACAGATGTAACTAACAGTTCAAGTTTGCTACAGATTAGGATTTGGATTATTATGTGGACAAGAGTGTGGCTGCCAATTTGCCAGGCGGTGATGGAACTGTTTCCTTGACTTAAGTCAAGGCTGCTTATGAAATTGATTTTTTTTCAGGTGCGTGCATTTCTTTCTCTTGGTTTGTCTCATTGCAGCAAAGATTTGAAACAATGGACCAGTGTTATAGCTCAGTTACAGCTCAAGCTTTTATTAAGCAGACAGCAGAACATACATACACCCCTGAGAGGTGAGGGCAGGTAGACCCTGAAGAAGTGGCCTCAACCTGTCTTAGCTCCTCCTATTTATGATTTTTGTCTCCTTCCCCAGAGCCTGACTGGTTTTGCCCTATGCAAAGTGGGGCTTGTACAGACCATCCATCAGGAAGGTGGTGTGTTTTTTTTCCCACTGGAGGTTCCCACTCCGGTCCTTGGATCTTTCCTTTGTTCTCTCTTTCTCAGGCTTTTTCCTTTCTTTGTTTGCCTTTTAGCTGCCAATTTTTAACCACCATTTTGGACTCCCCGTTTTCGACTCTGACTACCGAACAGTTACAATCTGCTTCTGTAGATAGAATCAATGGTAATACCACCTTAAGATGAGAGCAAACTCACAGAAAGTTTTGTTTCTAGATAATTCTTCCTAGATGTTTAAGTTTCTAAAGAACAGTTACTGAACTGAAAATTTTTGTTGTCAGTATTTCAGGCTTGTTTTTTCAGTTATATTTGTTTTGATTTTGCTGTGTTTTTTTTTTTTTCCCCCACTTGTGGCTAAAAAAAAAAAAAAAAAATGTCTAGGCCTGCAAAGGTCAATTCCTGAAATTTGTATGAGCTCCGGTTAAACTTTATCTGAATTTATTGTACTAAAATTGCCTGGGCCTAGATACAAAAAAACTTTTTTTGACAGTGGTGACCACATATCTCTTGATTAAGCTGTCAAATTTGTAGACTGATTGACCCAGAGATAGGATTTCAATTATTACTTTTGATGGTTCTGGACTTCGTATCTAGAGATACGACATTCGGCTCTGGGAGACATTTTCTACTGCTGGGGGCAAGAGATGTAGGTCACTGTAAGTGCATGAAACTTTATAAACCAGTCTGGTTTGTTTACTCCAAGAGTTCTACAGCCATCTATGGCTTTTTCTTGGTGTGTTGTGCAGAAACTGCATATGCATGGCCTTCACACTTCAGAGCTGAGTCACGTAGTTTAAATCCCAGATCCTTTACCTCCTGTCCTTGGGAACTTAGGCAAACACTTCACTGTCCTGTGCCTCAGTTATTGCTGGTGTTAAGGAAATGATGCTGCCTACCTGGCAGGATGTTGGGATGGATAAATGATCCTAGGACGTGGCACATTATTGTTATTACTAGCATCCCCTGGAAGGACAGTATTTAAAATCTGTTTGCATTTGAAATTTGATTCACAGTTTATAAAGTATTTGTTATTTGTGAGAATAGTTCATGTGTGAGCATATTAAGGCAAGTATAAAAACTTCCCATTTGTTTATTCTCATATTTCCAGCTTTGTTTATTTATTTGGCTTCTGGCTTCCCTGGTGGCTCAGAGGTTAAAGGATCTGCCTGCAATGCGGGAGACCTGGGTTCAATCCCTGGGTGGGGAAGATCCCCTGGAGAAAGAAATGGCAACCCACTCCAATATTCTTGCCTGGAGAATTCCATGGACGGAGGAGCCTGGTGGGCTACAGTCCACAGGGTCGCAAAGAGTCAAACATGACTGAGCGACTTCACTTTCACTTTCATACAAGCTGAAGCATGTGGGATGTTAGTTCCCCAACAAGGCTTTGGACCCACACCTCCTGCATTGGAAGTGTGGAGTCTTAACTACTGGACAGCCAGGGAAGTCCCCGAACTTCCCATTTTAAAGATGAGAAAACTGAGGCTAAGATACATAAAATGGATTTCCCAAGGTTCACGACATTGCAAATCAAGGCAAATCAAGAAAACTGCCTTAGGTCAGCATCATCCCTTATTACCTGTAACAAAGATTCTCTTCTTGATTAAATTCCAAGCTCACTTGAACTATTTCTCAACTGGGCTTCAGCTCTTGTATTTCCATATTTGTTTCTGCATTTTCCAGTTTTAGCTAGAATCCTACAATGTCAGTTTAGCTAGAATTTCCCAGCCTCAATATCTGATCACTCTTGATATCTAATTGGGTTCCTCACCTTCCACCATCCTTTAAGTGATGTTTGATCACCCTGGACTACCTTCAATAAGACTCGTTTGGTGGGCTAAGCAAGAATCTTCCCTTACCCCGGATATTTTCTTCTAGTAATTTTCTATCTACTGATCCCCATCCTACTCCTTGGCTATAAATTCCCACTTGCCCAGGCTGTGTTCAAAGTTGAGATCACTCTCTCTTCTCCACTACAAGACCCTATTACCCGTATTCCCCAACTCCATGGCTAATTCATGTCAATGCATGACAAAACCCACAGAAATGTTGTGAAGTAATTAGCCTCCAACTAATAAAAAAAAAAAAAAAAAAAAAGACCCTATTACCATGGTCCCCCAGCCAATCTCAATAGTCTCGCTTTGAATGAAATCTGTCTTTCATCTTTAACAAATGTCATGAATAATTTTTTCTTTTTAACAACATCTAGAATAGGCCTTGGCTTTTCATAGGTCTTAAGAACATTTTTGTTGAATAAATGATTGAATGAAGTACTTGAAGCAAAAATTCTCTGACCTCCAGGGTCATTGCTATTTTTATTGTGCTCAAGTGGCATATCTAAACCAGGGTCGTGTTTTCTTCTAAAGACAGCAGAAGAACGGGTATGCAGATAGAGTATGAGCTTCCCTGGTGGCTCAGTGGTAAAGAACCTGCAGGCCAATGCAGGAGAGGTAGGTTTCATCTCTGGGTTGGGAAGATGCCCTGGAGAAGGAAATGGCAACCCACTCCAGTATTCTCACCTGGGAAACCCCATGGAGCTTGGTGGGTCTCAGTCCATAGGGTCAGAATGAGTCAGACATGACTTAATGACTGGTACACAGATAAAGTACAGCTTGTTTAATAAAAGTGTGAACTGAGTCACATGTGTATGTTCCAGAATGCTGGCAGGATCCCTCTTTTTCCCAGTGAGTCTCACTGAGTATCTAGTGTTCAGGGCAATGAATTGAGATGGTTGAAGTACCCTCAGCTTCTGGAAAGAGTGATCCAATGATTTACCAGCAACAAACCATTAACCAGGTCACCTAAGGAGAGAGACTCTTGGTAGCTAATGTCCACACAAACCAGAGAACAGGCTGCGTCGGGGAACACGCCTGAATCTGAAAGAATGCACACTCTTTCAATTCCCCGAGCCTGTCCAGTGTGCAAGGGCTCTCTCCCCTTGAGTGAAAAAGAGGGCACTGATTTGATGAGAAGGCCTTGAGAAATGTGACTGGACTTGATATTTGAGTACTAAGAAAAAAATTGCTGGGAGAATATACTTATTTGGCAAGAAGATTTAATGGTGAATTATAGATCCCTCTAATAAAAATATTTCTAATGGCAGAGGATGCTACCATGAAAAGAATGCTGGATGGAGAGGGAAGACTGGTTCCTAATTCCAAGTCTGTCATTAAGTAGCAGTGGGGCTGTAACCAAGCTAGTCAACTTTTCTGGGCTGCATTCTCTTCTATAAGTGAGTTGGTTACATAAATAATACTAAAGGTTCCTGAAATTCTAAATTTATATATTCATGAGAAATGTTTTCGATCCATTCAATTAAAAAAAAAAAAAGCCCTCCTGTCTTTAAAAACAAAAGGAACTGAGTGGCAATCAGCATTGAAACAGAAATTAATTCATTAGCATTTAAAAATATCTCAATGGCAATATTTCCCGAACAATGACTTCATTGATGACATGAGTGGGCCATTGTGCCTTCTGCCAGTAGAACAGACACCACTTTATTCTTAGCAGCTGTGGTCCCTAATTGGAAAGGGGACTGGACCAAAAATGATAAAGGGAAATTGCATCCCAGCGCTGAAAAGGAGCATGGAGCTCAGGGGCTTCCGCTGCCTCGGTCACTGTTCATCCCTTGAGCTTCTTGGAGCTTCTTGTAAAGAAATTTGCCCTCTGGAGACTGAAGCCCCATGGTGGCTCAACTTTTGCTGTTGGGATATTTGCCTGAAAAAGTTCCTTTTGCTCTCTTTACTGCTAAAAATAGTATGCATGCATGCTAGTTGCTTCAGTCATATCCAACTCTTTGTGATCCTATGGACTGTAGCCCTCCAGGAGGCCCCTCTGTCCATGGGGATTCTCCAGACAAGAATACTGCAGTGGGTTGCTATGCTCTCCTCCAGGGGATCTTCCCAATTCAGGGATCGAACCCACATCTCTTTACATCGCCTGCATGGACAGATGGGTTCTTTACCACTAGTGCCACCTGGGAAGCCCAAAAATAGCATAAAAAGGTTTTATTCATAGAACCAGTTCTTCAATGTAGTGTCCCCTGTACTTGAGCTTTACTTAAACAGTTTCTCCTATTTTGTATTTTTTAGTTATTACTTTTTACCTTTCGGCCACACTGGGTCTTCATCATGGCTCTTGGCCTCCCTCAGTTGCCGTGCTCGGGGCTTCTCTCTAGTCGCTGTGCATGGGCTTTCTCTAACTGCAGCTCTAGGGCTTCGTTGCCCCATGGCATGTTGGATTTAGTTCCCTGACCAGGAATCAAACCTGGATCTTCTGCATTGGAAGGTGAATTCTTAACCACTGGACCACCAGGGAGGCCCCTCTATTTTCCATTTCCAAATAATTTTGAAATAGGGCAAAGCAGAAGAGACTAAATGTGATTCTTGAATCAAGTATTCAAGTTCTGAGGCGTGAAGATTCTCTACATTTATTCTAAGAACCGTGAGTTCTTGCTACTTCCTTTGCTGGGGAAGCTCTTTAAGTGAACACCCAAGGCTTTTACCTCACCCACTTCAGAGCTTTGCTCAAATGTATCTTCTGTGAGCCTTTCCCTGTCCAAACACGTGCATTACTTCTGATCCCATTTCCTGTTCCCCATTCCTGGTTTATTTTTCATCATAACATCCCCCCCCCCACCATCTCATCAAGGATAGCATCTTTCTGATTATTCTCTGGATCTCAATACGTAGTGGCACAGTGGTGAAGAATCCACCTGCCAGTGTTGGAAATGCAAGAGACACAGGTTCAGTCCCTGGGTGGGCAAAAATCCCCTGGAGTAGGAAATAGCAATCCACTCCAGTATTCTTGCCTGAACAATTCCATGGACAGAGGAGCCTGGCAGGCTAAAGTCCATGGGGTTGCATAGAGTCAGACAAAACTGAGCATGCACGCACGCACACATGATACCTAGAATAGTGCTAGCATGCACCCTGTGTGTATTTGTTGAATGCTTGAGCCTTGGATGGCATCTGAGAAAGTACTGTAATAAATATTTCCTGAAGGGATAAATGTATCATTCAGAAAGGGAGTCCTTTGAATTCCTGCTGGTCTTTTGATTTTCATTCTGGCGGAGCATGGAAGTAAACTGGCTTGACATTTGATGTAGCTTTTCTGAAAGTCACTTACCTCTTCAGTGTTTCTTTGCTGCTAGGGGTGATTTCGTCCTACCCAGGAAGGGAAGGCTGTTGAACACCAAAGGGACATGTTGAAATCTGCTGTGATATCCTTCTGGATCTCTCTTGTATGGCTCAGTTTTGTCTTGGTTTCTCCTGGAGGCTTTCTTTCCTTCTGTTCTCTCTGGAGATTTCTTATCCCACATTCAAACAGTTTGTGGTAGTAAAGTACAAAAACATAGAATGGGAGCATGTTAGATTCAGGAAGAACCATTTAGTCTAGTGACTCCTACGCTTCTTTGCATCCTGTAACTCTTTGGAGAGCTTTTCTAAGTATGGATACTCACAGCCCACCTCAGACTATTCAACTAGAATCTCTGGAGCCAGATCCACATCAGGATAGCTTTAAAGCTCTCCTGCTGATGTTGCTGTTCTCAATGAGAACTGAGAACCAACAATCTATCCTGCCTCCACTCCCAAATCAACAGGTGAAAACTTGAACTCAGATATGTTAGATTCCCATGGCTGCTGTAACAAATCACTATAAACTTCATGGCTTAACCAGTAGACATATTCCCTTAGAGCTCTGGGGCTAGAAGTCCAAGGTCAGTATCACTGAGCCAAAATCAAACATGTTTGTAGAGCTGTGTTCTCTCTGGAAGCTCAGGGGGAGAATTGTTTTCCTTGTCTTTGGTTTCTGGTTTCTGGGAGACCTCTGGTTCATGCCAGCAGAGTAGCATCTTCAGATCTGTCTCTCTCTGCTTAACCTTTACACTACCTTCTACTCTGTGTATCTGAAACTTCCTACCCATCTCTTATAACCATTTCATTGATCACAGCCTTGTCGAGGCAAAGGGGCTTGTGTAACTCAGTGAAGCTATAAGCCATGTCTTGCAGGGCCACCCTAGATGGACGGGTCTTAGTGCAGAGTTCTGAGAAAATGTGGTCCACTCCAGGAGGGAGTGGGGAACTTTTGACAAACCTAGACAGCATATTAAAAACAGAGACATTACTCGCTGACAAAGGTCCATATAGTCAAGGCTATAGTCTTCCCATTGGTCATGTACAGTTGTGAGAGCTGGACCATGAAGAAGGAGCAGTACCAAAGAATTGATGGTTTTCAGCTGTGGTGTGGAGGAGACTCCTGAGTCCCTTGGACTGCAAGGAGATCCAACCAGTCAGTCTGAAAGGAAATCAGCTCTGAATATCCATTGGAAGGACTGATGCTGAAGCTGATGCTCCAGTATTTTGGTCATCTGATGCGGGCAGCCAACTCACTGGAAAAGTCCCTGATGCTGGGAAAGATTGAGGGCAGAAGGAGAAGAGGACATCAGAGGATGGATGAGATGGCTGGATGGCATCCCTGATGTAATGGACATGAACTTGGGCAAACTTGGGGAGGTGGTGAGGGACAGGGGGACCTGGCATGCTGCAGTCCATGGGGTCACACGGAGTCGGACATGACTGGGTGACTGAACAACAAAAACAACTCTGTGTGCTATTGGCTTGTGAAATTTCTGAAGGGTACCTGCATTAAATAGACTATGCCTCTGCCTGCCTCTTGCATGCAGCACAAAGCAAGACAGGCTTGTGTGTGTGCTCAGTCATGTCCGACTCTTTGCAACCCCATGGACTATAGCTCACCAGGCTCCTCTGTCCATAGGATTTTCCCAGCAAGGATACAGAGTTGGTTGCCATTTCCTCCTCTAGGGGATCTTCCCAACCCAGGGATCAAACCTGAGTCTCCTGTGTCTGCTGCATTGGCAAGAGGATTTTTTTTTTCTTTAAACCACTGAGCCCCTGGGAAGCCCTTTCTAATTTATTGGGTCTTTTATATGTATTTTGACAAATCCCATTGTGCTACTAAGATTGTATTATGAAGTCTGAGATATTACTTACAACTACTATGTGGCCATGGTGGGACTTTAGACAGATCTTGCCTCACTTCCAATCTTTTAGCTTTGTCTACTGTCTGTATGGTTTGCCCCTGGAGAATTAAAGAGAATCCATCAGCTAGATGCTCAGGGATACTCCTATTACTCCAAGGAACCAAGGCTTGTTGTTCAATCATTTCATTTGCCTGCAGGAAGACTCAGAACCCAGCATCAGTCTCTGGAAACAATTTATCTTGTTCTTGAGACCAAACACAATAACAAAGACTCAAGTTGGAATTTTTATAGGCACAGAAAACAGGCAAGATTAAGTGGCTTTTAAGCATTTAGTTTGGATAGGAATGAAAGCAATAGCAATAAAGGTGGTGGTGTTAGAAAAATAAATCATGTATGGAAAAGAGGCAATACAATCTCATTTTGGAGTAATATCACTGGTCTAGAAATCAGGATACTTGGAAATGTGTGTTGACAACAATTGTGTAAATTTAGGAATGCCAGTTTTCTTCTTTATGCTCCTTGTACTCCATACCTATAAAATGGAGGTAATATATAATCTACCTGGAAAATATATAAAGTTTTTAGAAGACAGAAAAAAGTACCATGTGAAAGCAACAGAGCAATATATTTGAAGATAGATAAATCTGGAATTTGTGTGCTGTGGGTTAATTTATGTCCCTCCCAAGTTTGTATGTTGAAGTTCTAACATCTAGAACTTCACAATAGAACTTTATTTGGTAATAGAGTTGTTGCCGTTGTACTTAGTTAAGGTGAAGTTGTCTGAGGGTAGAATGGGCTCTGAGCTGATATGACTGGTGTCCTTATAAAAAGGGGAAATATGAACAGACACACTCACATAGGGAGAACACCACGTGAAGACTGTAGTTACGCCGCCACAACCCATGGAGCTACCAGAAGTTACGAGAGGCTGCAGCCAATCCTGCCTTAGTGCCTTCAGAGGGTGCATGGTCCTACTGACAGCTTGCTCTTGGACTACCAGTCTCTAGAGACATGAGACGAAATCTTTCTGTTGTTTACACCACTCAGGCTGTGGTACTTGGTTAATGAATCCTTAGCGAACAATTGCGGTACCCCTGAAATGGTGTTCCTATGGTGAGGGCTGTCTGAATGTGCCACTTCTTAATGTGACCACATGTAACAGATCCAACAATGCCATTAAAAGTCCAGACAGTGAACATAATGCCATTGTGAAGATCAAGAAGATGGGGTCTGTTTTCCAATATGCAAACTTCTTGATTTATAGATAAAAGTGAATCCCAGGGAGGTGGTATATTTTGCCAAGATGTTCTCAGGACTAGAACTTCATGTGTTAAATTATTGGACCCCAAAGAGTGGCTAAAAGTCCCTCCTCGTATCGACATAGTGGGTGTCATAGATGGACGTGGGCTTTATTGATTCATTTAATCAATTATTACTTATTGAATGTTGATTATGCAAAGTTCTGTTCTCCTCCCTCAGAACGTTTTCATGGAAAGAAAGCTGTGCTAATTTTATTTAGCTAACTACCATGATGCCAACTACCGTGTTTCTCCACATTTGGGCATCCTGAGTAGAGAAACCAATCTATATGCCCTACTTTCTTTTCTCTTCTCCCCTCCTCTTTTTTCATCTCAAGATTTTCCTTTTTACCCACATTTGGACAAGAAGAACCTTTGACCTAAGCCTCTGTTTTAGAAGGTCTTATATATTACACTCACACAAGTGAGTGTGAGTGATAGTTGCTCAGTCATGCCTGACTCTGCAATCCCATGGACTGTAGCCTGCCAGGCTCCTCTGTCCATGGAATTCTCCAGGCAAGATTACTGGAGTGGGTTGCCATTTCCTTCTCCAGGGCGGCTTCCTGACCCAAGGATCCTGCATTGCAGGAGAGTCTTTACCAACTGAGCAGCAGGGCAGCCTACTATGAAGAGACATTGCTGAGTATAAAGACAGGTCAACTTAAAAAGTACCAGCAGGTACATGCTCGACTTTATCTTCTAATCTATAGATGATACTTTAGAATATTTGGTTAGAATAAAGGCGTAATGAATCCATACACCTTTTCTAAAGGAATACCCAAGACAAGTAGCAATAAATTTATAAATGACAGTCATCAATCAGATGAAATAATTTAGATGAAGCTTTTCTCTCTCGAAGAGGTGGGGACTGACTGGCAAGTGGTCAGGAAGGAAACACAATGTGCTTTTAACTTTGTATGAAAAATAATGTTCAGGTCCATGTTGCTGAACATAGTTCTGTTTTTGCCAAATAAATCCTCTACTTCAAATTACTGTCCAAATGTTTTATTAAAACTCCGCCTCTGCCTTTGTTTTGGAATCTGTTACTTTTGTTGCCCCCTCCTGATCTCTGTCCTCTGAAGCTCCTACTTCTTTCCTGCTGTCCCCTGACACCTCGGTTGCCCTCGTGCTGTCCCCTTCTTCCTGCTGTCCTTGGAAGTTGCGCCATCCTTCCCGTGGGTCTTCTAGCTCTGGTTGCTCTGTGGCTGCAGAAAGCTGCCAGCGCCGTGAATCATACCGCTTTTCCTGTACTTCTGTCACTGACGCAGTAGGGATGTCAAAGCAAACACCCTGCTTTCCTTTGAAAAAGGCCATTCCCTTCACTAGCATAACTACTGTTTGGCATTTCAATCAAGCACTGCAAGATCATGGTCACTAAGCCCGCTTCTGAGTTGCTCAAGCTGACGTGGCACCAGATAAGTGGGCCAGGGCTGCTGCTGGGGCTTCCAGGGCTCCCTTCTCCCCAGTCAGCTTCTCGGCTGACTGCTCGAAGTGACCGAGGGCAGTGGGAGGCACAGAGTTCCAGAGTCTGACGGCATCTTTGCTAGAAGCTTTTATTATCTCTGTTGCAGAAGGAACACCTATTCATTTAAATTTGATTCCCGCTTTTTGCTCCACTTGGGCTAACTGGTATTCTTTGTGCTGGGAAAAGCAGATGCAAACCCCAGTCCTCCCAGCTCTACCTGTTCATCCAGAACGATGAATGTGGGATTCCACATCCTTTGGTGGAGAACGTTGAACAACCAGATCAGCCTCAGGGATATCTAACCCACGTGCAGCAACATTGGTTGCAACCAAAACCCCAACATCTCCATTTCTAAAACCTTTCAGGGTGATTTCCCTTTGCTTCTGTGAAATGTCTCCATGTAACGACTGGGCATCCTGCCTTACATTCTGCGACAACTCCGGGCTTCTTTCTTTGTTTCATAAAATATGATAGCACGCCCTTGAAAACCACTGTATACTCGCATCACGTCTCCGATAACTGCTGTTCTCTGAGTCCAGTGGCACTTGATAGCCAGACGCTCTACAGTTACTGCCATTTTCTGCGTCTTTTTACCAATCAGGTCCACTTATTCATATGTAGGTTTCATGTATTTCTTAGCAACAGTATACACCCAATGGGGGCAAGTTGCAGAAAAAAAAATTTTCTTTTTCCTGCAACACCCACGTAGCTAAGGCTTTAACAACAACAACAACAAGAAAAAACAACTTTTCTACTTCCCTGTCCTGGGTGGGACAAGATTATGGAGACAGATACTCTGTCAGGGCATGGAAATAATTTGAGTGGCATAACTCATAAATAAGAGAAAGACAAACTAATTAACAAGTTGTTTCTCTCAGACAGCATAAAGTCAATAGATTTAAGGAGATAGAATTTCCAGGAAGGGACAAGAAGGCATTCATTAATTGGCTCAATGTGCCAACTGAGAAATATTTTGCAATGTGAAAAATTCATATTGTTTTTTAGTTTGTTTATACATTGGTCAAGATCTATGCTATACAATATGGTGGCTATTTAGATTTAAATAAATTGAAATTAAACAAAATGAAAAATCCAGGTTCTCTGTCCCATTCACCACAATTCAAGTGTTCAACAGCCTTGTATGGAGCGTGGTTGCCATATTGGACAGTTCAAATACAGAACATTTTCATCATCACATAAAATCCTATTTGACAGCATCAGTCTAGATGTAACAAACATAGAGCATGACACTGATTTTTTACATTGGCAGTTAGGTTGATACAGAAGCTGGGATTGTGAAAGTTTTATTTTTACACAAATATTTAATATGATTTAATAAATTCTCAAAAAGCATTCAGCTTATTTAAGTAATTAAAAGATCAGTCATAAAAGGCCTAGAATGAAGGCACCGAATGGTAGGTAAGGTAAAAACGTGTGCCAAGGAGAATATTCGCTGAAATAGAGAAGTATTTTGTGTGCCATGTGAGGTGCAGCCTCTGAACTTGTTACTAGGAGAGTGGTCTCAGTGATGCTCATAGAAATGACGCTGGGAACAGTTCAGAGACTATGTTCTCTGGATCTAGTGAGTGGAAGGACATCTTGATGAAACACGTATCAAATCTGATGTCATAACTATTCTCAGATATATGCTAAGAAAAATGGCTAAATGCTCTTAAAGCAACAAAATTAAATGTAGTTTAACATGTGAGATTCACCAGAGGAGAGAAATGAGACATTGGTTTTATGAACTTGAATGTTTCATACAGAAATGCTAAATTTACAGTGCACTGTGGTTTATGTGATAAAATTAAGATATTTTATGACATCATAAAATGTGAAGTGAAAATCGCTCAGTTGTGTCTGACTCTTTGTGACCCCATGGACTATACAGTCCCTGGAATTCTCCAGGCCAGAATGCTGGAGTGGGTAGCCTTTCCCTTCTCCAGGGGATCTTTCCAGTCCCTGGGAAGATCGAATCCAGGTCTCCTGCATTGCAGACAGATTCTTTACCAGCTGAGCCACCAGGGAAGCCTGAGAATACTGGAGTGGGTAGCCTATCCTTTCTCCAGTGGATCTTCCTGGCCCAGGAATCAAACCGGGGTCTCCTGCATTACAGGCAGATTCTTTACCAACTGAGCTATCTTTTGTGTTAAGAATTTATTATATGTGATCACATTAAAATGTTTTAAATGATATGTAAAATTATATTTAATTTCTGAAGCTAAGTTTTGCTTCAAGAATTCATTGACAATGTTAATTGCTATTTCCTCAGGCGAGGGAAGTTTCTCTACATTGAATTTAATTAAAAAAACTAAGAATTACAATGACTCAAGAATGTTTTGTCTAATTTGGCTTTGCTGTCAATTTACCCGAATTATACAAAAAATCTTTAACAATGTAATTAGTGTGCTGAAATAAAGGCAAGCCATATTTTTATGAAAAATATAATAATTTATGAATGGCATGTCTTTAGAATTCATTTTAACATGGGCAGTGTGCCAACAGAACTCTGTCACTTGAATCAAACTCAGTTATCTTTGATGTTATACTTACTTTTGATCATTTAAAACTAATGGTATTAAAAATATTTTTCAGTTTTGTCATTATGAAGGTTTACTTTTCAAAAAGGAGGATAGAACACATATGTTTAAAATTTTTATTTATTTGTTGGCTGTGCCGCACAGCGTGTGGGATCTTAGTTCCTCGACCAGGAGCGAACCTGAACCCCTGCAATGGAAGTGCAGAGTCTAACCCACGGGATGGCCAGGGCAGTCCTATAGGACAGAGTTTAACCAGCGTCTGCCAGCTTGATGTGTACCTTTAAAATACACTGTTATATGGTGTGTGGCCCTCTATTTGTCCCCTGGCCTTTGGTCTGGGAATAATAAGAGCGGCCTGGCTCTGTTCGTTAGTCCTTCTGGAGGAAATGAAAAATACCTTTTCACACAGGTTAGAGCTTCCTGTTTCAGAGCCTGAGAGAACTTACAGAGACAAGTACACAGGATTCTAGTTCAGCTTCACAGTTCATCTGTAACAGTCATGTCATGTTAGATACTTGAGGGTTGAGAATGTTTAGAGAAGATTGTGCTTACATATTTGCAATGGGTTATATACTTCAGTGCGGGCTTCCCTGTTGGCTCAGCGGTAAAGAATCTGCCTGCAATGCAGGAGCCGCAGGAAACACGGGTTTGATTCCTGGGTTGTAAAGATCCCCTGGAGGAGGGCATGGCAACCCGCTCCAGTAATCTTGCCTGGAGAATCCCATGACCAGAGGGGCCTGGTGGACTACAGTCCATGGGGTCGCAAAGAGTCTGACATGACTGAAGTGACTGAGCATGCATACCTCAGTGGGTACCAGCCCGCCTTATGTCAGCTCTACAGAAACAGAACAACAGGAAAAAGAAACAGTTTGGTTCTGGTGTGAGGGATTTCACTTGTGCCCTGGGAGAAATGTGTTTGGTAGCAGAGTTGCCTTAAACTGTGGACTGGTTGATTGAAGGGAAGGTAGGAAGCCCCCTTCCCTTGGGCTCTGACTGGATTTCTCTGATTTGAATGTTATGGATCTGGTGGAGTTACGTCTAAAAGCAGACATAGGAATTATTTCCAGTTTTATTAAATTATAATTGACAACAATTGTAAATATTTAAGGTGGACAACTTGATGTTTTGTATATGTACACATTGTGAAATGATTAATACAATCAAGCTAATTAACATACCCATCACCTCAACAGCTACTGTTTTCTTTCTTCTTCTTTTTGGTAGAGTCTTTACAGGTCTAAAATTTAGATTAGGATTTTGTGGATTGCTGTTTTGGCTTTCCAAGAGGCTCAAGTGGTAAAGAATCCATGTGCCAATGCAGGTACTGTAAGACCTCAGTTCGATCCTGTATTGGGAAGATCCCCTGGAGAAGGAAATGGCAACCCACTGCAGTGCTCTTGCCTGGGAAATCCCGTGGAGAGAGTAGCCTGGCGGGCTTATGGTCCATGGGGTTGCAAAGAGTCAAACACGACTAAGCATGCAAGCGCAGACACAGACAAGTCTGCTATTTAAACACTGCACAGTCACGTGACTGTAGCTCAGAGGTGGGAAGTGAGTTTTACCCCAGTTTCCCTGGAAGTAAAGAACAGTCTCCATGAGTTGTAAAGCTACATGCTTTTTCTGTTTTGCATTCTTGCTAAAGCTTGTTGAAGCCCTTCCACACTGGGGACTTTTGGGTTCTGTTTTCACCAGTGACCTAATTGTTGTGGATAACCACCAGGAGAGTGGCTGCATTATGCTCCCACTGGCCAGGCAGCTGTGACACTTTATAGTAAAGACCGGCTTCCTCAGATGCCTGCCCTCCGTGAAAGTGCCCTCCAGGCTGGCCCAGAGGGGAGGGCCTTTCCTGGAGCCCCTGCTGGAAAGGGTTCTGGGCTCAGGTTTCAGAAGAGCAGCTGCTGGCCTTTCAGGCGTCTGAAACCTTTGCATAGAATGTGTAGTGTCTGACTTACAAGGAAAGCTGGCAGCTCTGACCTCAGAGAAAGAGATGGCTTTTGGAAGGGAAAGATGAGCTGGAGCAGGAAAGGGCAGAGGCGGCAGGATGAAAGGGGCAGCGTCTGTGGGCTGGGGTGGCAGAAAGAGGGGCGCACTTCCAGAAGGGATGACTGCCAGTTAATTTATACATGTGTATGCGTGCATGTGTGTGTGTGTGTGTGTGTGTGTGTGAGTGGGGGTGGGGGGATACTTGAGTGACAGCTGGCTAAAATGAAGGCCTGGGGCCCCTTAGAAAGTGAGCTGATGAGTGTGCTTCAGTCATGTCTGACTCTGTGCGACCCCATGGACTGCAGCCCACCAGGCTCCTCTGTCCTTGGGACTTTCCAGGCAAGAATACTGGAGCGGGCTGCCATGCCCTCCTCTAAGGGGTCTTCCTGACCCAGGGGTCGTACCCATGTCTCTTAAGTCTCCTGTGTTGGCAAGCGGGTTCTTGACCTCTAGCGCCTCCTGGGAAGCCCCTGAGCCTGTTGGTTCTCTGCTTCAGGGTCAGGCCTGAGGTGCTGAGTGTGGAGGAGATGATCAATAAATGACTAGGAATTAACCAGTGAACGAATGGCTCAGCACATTTGTGAATTTCTTTCTTTTTTTTTTTTTTTCAGAACACTCAGTAAATCTTTATTTTTTTTTTTTAATTTTTTTATTAGTTGGAGGCTAATTACTTCACAACATTTCAGTGGGTTTTGTCATACATTGATATGAATCAGCCATAGATTTACACTTATTCCCCATCCCGATCCCGCCTCCCACCTCCCTCTCCACCCGATTCCTCTGGGTCTTCCCAGTGTACCAGGCCCGAGCACTTGTCTCATGCATCCCACCTGGGCTGGTGATCTGTTTCACCATAGATAGTATACATGCTGTTCTTTTGAAACATCCCACCCTCACCTTCTCCCACAGAGTTCAAAAGTCTGTTCTGTATTTCTGTGTCTCTTTTTCTGTTTTGCATATAGGGTCATCGTTACCATCTTTCTAAATTCCATATATATGTGTCAGTATGCTGTAATGTTCTTTATCTTTCTGGCTTACTTCACTCTGTATAAGGGGCTCCAGTTTCATCCATCTCATTAGGACTGGTTCAAATGAATTCTTTTTGACGGCTGAGTAATATTCCATGGTGTACATGTACCACAGCTTCCTCATCCATTCATCTGCTGATGGGCATCTAGGTTGCTTCCATGTCCTGGCTATTATAAACAGTGCTGCGATGAACATTGGGGTGCACGTGTCTCTTTCAGATCTGGTTTCCTCAGTGTGTATGCCCAGAAGTGGTATTGCTGGGTCATATGGCAGTTCTATTTCCAGTTTTTTAAGGAATCTCCACACTGTTTTCCATAGTGGCTGTACTAGTTTGCATTCCCACCAACAGTGTAAGAGGGTTCCCTTTTCTCCACACCCTCTCCAGCATTTATTGCTTGTAGACTTTTGGATAGCAGCCATCCTGACTGGTGTGTAATGGTACCTCATTGTGGTTTTGATTTGCATTTCTCTAATAATGAGTGATGTTGAGCACCTTTTCATGTGTTTGTTAGCCATCTGTATGTCTTCTTTGGAGAAATGTCTGTTTAGTTCTCTGGCCCATTTTTTGATTGGGTCATTTATTTTTCTGGAATTGAGCTGCAGGAGTTGCTTGTATATTTTTGAGATTAATCCTTTGTCTGTTTCTTCATTTGCTATTATTTTCTCCCAATCTGAGGGCTGTCTTTTCACCTTACTTATAGTTTCCTTTGTAGTGCAAAAGCTTTTAAGTTTCATTAGATCCCATTTGTTTAGTTTTGCTTTTATTTCCAATATTCTGGGAGGTGGGTCATAGAGGATCTTGCTGTGATTTATGTCGGAGAGTGTTTTGCCTATGTTCTCCTCTAGGAGTTTTATAGTTTCTGGTCTTACATTTAGATCTTTAATCCATTTTGAGTTTATTTTTGTGTATGGTGTTAGAAAGTGTTCTAGTTTCATTCTTTTACAAGTGGTTGACCAGCTTTCCCAGCACCACTTGTTAAAGAGGTTGTCTTTTTTCCATTGTATATCCTTGCCTCCTTTGTCAAAGATAAGGTGTCCATAGGTTCGTGGATTTATCTCTGGGCTTTCTATTCTGTTCCATTGGTCTATATTTCTGTCTTTGTGCCAGTACCACACTGTCTTGATGACTGTGGCTTTGTAGTATAGTCTGAAGTCAGGCAGGTTGATTCCTCCAGTTCCATTCTTCTTTCTCACATTTGTGAATTTCTTGAGTGCCCTTGTAGCTCTACTGGAAAGTGCTTGAAGATTCCACCAGATGTGTATGGATTTAGAATAATGGCTCCTTCTATGTGAGCTCAATGCTTCCAGCCTCAATTTTTCCTTCTTTTTTTTTTTTGATTTCTTTAAAATTTTGGATTATAGTTCATTTCAATGTTGCATTAGTCTTAGGTGTATAGCAAAGTGATTCAGTTAAACCTATGCACATATTCCTGGAGAAGGAAATAGCAACCCACTCCAGTATTCTTGCCTGGAGAATTCCATGGACAGAGGAGCTTGGCAGCCTGCAGTCCATGGAGTTGCAAAGAGTCAGACACGACTGAGCGATTAACACATACGTATATTCATCCTTTTTTCAGATTCTTTACCTATTTAGATTATCACAGAATATTGAGTAGAGTTTCTTGTGCTATATAGTTGGTCCTTGTTGCTTATCTGTTTTATTTTTTTGACTTAATTTTTATTGAAGTGTATTTGCTTTACAATGCTGTGTTAGTTTCCACAGCACAGCAGAGTGAATCAGCTGTACATGCACATACATCTCCTCTTTTTCGGGTTTCCTTCCCGTGTAGGTCACCACGGAGCACTGAGGAGAGGCTGTGCACACAGGAAATCCTCGTTACTTACCTATTTTATGCATGGTATTAGTGGTGTGCACACGTCAACCTCAGTCTCACAGTTCATCCCCTCTCCCCACCTTTCCCCCTGGGTATCCATACACTTGTTCTTTAAAATTTGCTTGATGATAACAGCTTTGCTCAGTTGTGTGAGAATTAAAGTGGCATATGTAAGTTCTAGGTGTGTATTTATTCTGAGGACGTAATCTCTTTAATCTTTTTCTTTTCCAGAAGCTGGGAAAGGATGGTTGTAATGGATCAGCCCATATAATCTGCTTTTAGTAGTCAATGTTATCTGATACTTAGAAACACGGCAAAGAGGACCGCGCGTCCTCTCAGTGTCATCCAGACACACGGAGTAATAACCTCCCCAGCGACTACTTAGTATTCCAAGGGAAAATGCCTGTATTTGATATTCTATTTTTTATGGATCAGGGCCTTAACTCTGTCATGGTACCTTTTAGCAGAATTTTGTTTAGTAGAAATGCAAATTTCTATCCAATAGAAAATTTAGCTGCAGAGGACAGTTTGTTTTCTACCTAACCTAGCAATTTTACTTCAGTGTTCTTTAATCCCTGTAAATTCTAGTTGCTATTTGATACTATTTTATGATTCTGCTGATTCCCTCTTAAGCTGGTCAGATAAATTGATCCTTCTATATAAATTAGTAACATAAATTGATCACATGTGTCATGTTTTCAACTTTTGAAAATCATACTTTGACAGTATTTAGAGATCTCCATCTTTTGCTATCAATGCCTAGAACAAACCTATGTTGGGCACTCAGCAGCTTTTTTTGAATCAATGGGTGAAGAATAAACTAAAACATGAACTACTAAAGGAGGACGGAAGGAACCTTGAGTTCTTCCAACGTTTGAGAAAACTAATATTTAATGAGGTTTTTTAAATATTAGGTTTATAGCAGAATCTTAGAATTCTGAGATAATTTCCTTTTTACCAGTGTTAAAATGATGTTTATATATGAAATTATGGTAATAGTACTTTGAGTTTACTTTTGAATGTTGTCCTTGGAAATAAAAAATTGGAAATGTGCATTTCTGTGCTGGTTCACTGTTTTTAGAAATGTCTCTGGCCCTTGTAATTCACTTGATCTCTAATATTTATTCCTCACTTGAAATGATCATTATGGTAAGATGAGATCTGGTTTACTTTTAAACAAGTCATGTAGCTTCCAGCAAGATATCATTAAGAGAAATGGCTGTTTTTGAAAGGCACTGTGCATGCAAACTCTTATTCCCACAAATTTCAGTTTTTAAGTAGCTTTTAGAATAAAGGAGAAAAAATTTCCTTTTACCATAAAAAGAAGCAAGATGGTATGGTCTAAGCCAAAGGTTCATGTAATTATCATTAAGCTGGTATGATGCTGGAAATATATTAGGTACTCACTTCATATTTGTGAAATACATTTAGTTTTTACTTTAAAAATTATTTTTGATGGAGTTTAGTTGCTTTACAATGTGTTCGTTTCTACTGCACCCCAAATAAACCAGCTGTATGTAGTCCTTCCGGACTTCTTTGCCATTCAGGTCACCTCAGCGCCTTAAACAGAGCTCCCTGCGCTGCGCTCTTCTCAGTTGTCCGTTTACGCATAGGGGCTTCCCTGTGGCTCAGCTGGTGAAGAATCCACCTGCGGTGCTGGAGACCTGGTTAGATCCCTGGGTTGGGAAGATCCCTTGGAGAAGGGAAAGGCTACCCACTCCAGTATTCTGGCCTGAAGAATTCCATGGACTGCATAATCCATGTATATTTATATATATATAAATATATATACATGTATAGACCATGTATATTTATACATAGTATCAATTGGAATTCATTTAGACAAGGTTCCTTCTTGTTTCCCATCTTTCATTGGTCAAGCCTCACTCTCCAGGGTTTTAACTTATCACCATTTCACATGTTTGCAGAATGAAAGAAAAATATAGGCATCTATAATATCTTTATATCATAAAACATAACCAGTAATAATCCTATGGGTATTACATGAGAAAATTATAAGATGCATTTTTAAAAGTCTTTTAATGTTAATTGTCACTATTAGGAAATGACAGGAGTAGACTGTAGCAATAACAAGGAAAGCAAACCTTCTGAAAGAGGAGCCCACACTCGGTACATTCCCTTAGGAGGCTGGAGCAAAGATAAAAGTGCCAACAGATTAGCCTTGATTCTCTTTGTTACAACAGATGACAGTGCTTTGTTCAAAGCAGTTGTTAAGAAAATATTCTCAATCAGGAAGAAAACAAGGGTTAGAGGAAAAATAATAAACTAATTGTCAAACAGAAAAAATGACAAGTGATTATGAAGCTACTTTATGTCTCATGATGCAATGATGACTCAACACTAAATTACCAATGCGTCATCACTAACTTGCAGAAAGGTAAATTGTCTACAAATACAGCAGGCTCCCTGAAATATGTTCACAGTCACCTGTGACTACCTATCTTTTGACTTTATTTAGGCTGCTATCTTTTGAGTTTATTTAGTTTGTTTGAGTTTATTTATAAAAGGTGTGAGTAAATGTTAGTCCAGAACATTTGATAATTGGGTTTAAATCCAAACACTCTTTTTTTTTTTTCCCCTAGAAAAATGACTTAAGCTAGAAACTACACAAATATTTGAAGTTGGTGAAGGAGTGGTGAGTAGATGAAGAACTTCAGATAGCCTTTGACAAGATGGGCATCAATTAATGTTGAGTATTAAAGCAATGGTGTGTGTGTGTCTGGTGGGGGTACACTTTGAACTTGGTCCCTATGATTGCATTGTGAATAATTCCTATATTCCAAGAAAACGAAAAATATACATGGTGCTTTCAAACATGAGCTCTTCCAACTTGATGCTGCCCAGCTCAACAAACACAGAAGAAGACCCAGGCTGAAGCAGATACTCAGATGTGTCCACCGAGTGGTTAACAGCTTGTGCTGGTTGTTCTGTTCTGTGGTCACAGTTTTGGGTGTAACAGTTTGTGGTATTTTATAATGTTGAAGTATTCTGTGAAGAAGTCTCTGCTTTCACAACTAGGGATGGTCACTCCCACATTATATCGCTTGCAGAATTGTAGTCATGGCTATAAAAATTATGGTTACATTTTTCAGGATAGTTTTCCCTCTCATTTTTCACTTATCTGTAAGTAGATAAAAAATGATCATGTATTTAAGGATAAGAACTTTTTGAAATATTATTTTCTTGTTTAATTACATCATTGCTGTTTGCTTCAAGTTAACACGTTTGAATAAGTACTAAAAGGACTTAAAATGAGCAGGTATTATTTTTTCACTAAGAAAATAATATGTGCTCATTATGAAAAAACTGCTCTTGTGAAAAGAAAAAAGTTGTCTGTATTCTCATCACTTAGTGATAGTCAACGTTAACATTTGCACATGTTTCTCTTCCAGTTTTCTTAAAAAATGAATCTTTTAGTTTTTAACATACTGTGATCATACCAAACATACACATTTGTGCAGAATGTTGAACTAGATTTTATCAAGTCTTTTTAGTGAGTAATAGAAAAAAAAAAAAAAGGCCAGGATAAACGAAAACTGAAAATAGAGAAAACTCACTGTAACCAATGGTCTAAAATTCCTCTTTCATCAAATCTTTTTTTTAATGTTAAAGAGCACCTTTTCTTTTATTCTTTTTCTAAAAGAAGTAGCTAATTATGTGGTTATGGTGATTTGCTCGTCACCACCTCATGTGAGCTCCTTAACAAGCACAGTCAGTGGCAGTTTGTGGGACTGCCCTGGCAGTCCAGCGATTAAGGCATCACCTTCCAATGCAGGTGGGGTGGCTTGGACCCTTGGTTGGGGAACTAAGATCCTATATGCCTGTGGCCCAAAAGCTGAAATATAAAACAGAAGCAATATTGTAACAAACGAAAAATACTTTAAAAATGATCCATGTCAAAAAAAAAACTTAAAAAATAGAAGTAATAGCTGTACCACCATTAACATGGTGATACAGTCAGGTCTAAGACCCAGGTGTCTGAACTCCACAGTGTTCTTCCCATTGCATCAGGCTCCCATCTTTGGGATCTGATTGGATGCAAATACTTTTGTAAGCTCTTCCTAGGTCACAATTGTCTTAGTCGTTTTTTTTGGCATCTGAACTTGAATAAGCTGAATAGATCTTAGAAGTCTGGTGTAAACACCAAGGGCCATGCCTGGCTCCCAATTCCAAAAGATAGTTTGTTCTGTTGTACCCACGATATGAACACTAGAATATATGAAAGGCAGATATTTTGATTGGAATTTTTGTTCCATTTTTTCTACTTGTGTGATTTGAAATTTTATTCCTAGTTATGTATCTGAACTTTAGTTTTCTGATCAGTAAAATGGGAATAATATCTCCTAGGGCATAATATTATCTCATGAATTTTGAATGTGATCGATCATACAACTTAGAAGTGACTGATAAAAAGCACATATTAGAAGGATAAATCAGGTCAACAACAATCAGATATAATCCCTTAGGTGATGCTGATAAATAACTAAGCCTTCTAAAGACTAGGGATTGTGGAACTCCGCAAAGGGCTCCGCAGTTAGCCTTGCACCCAAGGCTTGCAGAGATGGGAAGATATTCAGGACTCTGGGTGGGAAAAAAGATGGAAGTAATTCAAAGTCTTTCTCATTGCTTTCCAAGGAACTTTCGATAACAGTGACCCACCATTCTTGTCTTTGAACCTCCAGTGCCCCAGTTCTTAATAAGTGAGTGTATGTGCCAGAAAACCTTCTAGATGCTAGGGACTTTCAATAATCGGTTTTCAAATGAATCAGTATATGGTGGGGGTGACTTATGCATGTTACAAAGGGACGCTTTACCTTATTTTTTAAATTAATTAACTTTTTTGGCTGCGCCAGGTCTTTGCTGCTGTGTGCGGGCTTTCTCTAGTCGCGGTGAGCAGGGCCACTCGCGGTGGGGCATGGGCTCCAGGCACCCAGGCTCCAGGCGTCCAGCTCCTGGGCTCTGGAGCGCAGGCTCTGTGGCTGTGGCTCATGGACTTCAGCTGCTCCAGGCACGCGGGATTGTCCCAGACCAGGGCCTGAGCCAGTGCTCCCTGCATTAGCAGGTGGATTCTTCACCTCCGTACCTCCGGTGAGTCTCAAAGGGACGTTTTAAAATAAATTTACCTTCTTTTCTTCCTCATCCTGCTCTTCAGTTTGGACCAGTCTTTGAAGGAAATGGCAGCCCGCTCCCGGACTCTCGCCTGGGGAATCTGCTACAGTCCACAGTGTCGCCAAGAGTCAGACACGGCTGAGCGACTCACTTTCAGACAGTCACATTCTGATTTAATCGATTTTATTTAGTCCTGGGATTTGAATTCAAGATTGTTTGATTCTATACTTGTTTCTTCTTCTACCATGAACACCTACTATATATCTGCTCCTATAGTAGCCTCAGAAAGGATCCATAAATGTAAATCTTTGAAATTCAATACTCAAAGAGCACAGGGGACAGAATGAAATAAAGGAAATGATAGTGATCCAGTATATTAACAGTGAGTCAGTGTATTAAGAAAGTATATTAACTTTTTAATTATGTCTTCTCCTCAGAATAAGGCAGGCCACATGAGAGAATTTTTCAGGTAATTGAGGTAATGCTTCTGCAATGTTCAATACAATTTTGATTTTCATTATTTTTACAGTGAGAAATCATACGCTAGGACTATATATTATTTTCTGCATTTTTAACCAGGCAAATTGAATGTAATCTTACCTTTTATCAAGGATTGGGACATTCTCATTTTTTGCTCATGAATGTCCTCTGGATTTTGGGTTTGTTTCTTCTGTCTCTCTCTTTCCTCTTAGTCTGAATCTTGATAATCACTTCTGCCATGTTTATGTATCTTTTCTTTCTCTTTTCCTTTGGTTTATTCTTTGGTTTCTTTCCCTTTCCTTGGTTTCTTCTGTTTGCAGGTGCTAGTTTTTCTGGCCTAACAATCAGATGATTGAACAAGTTAAAACTAGCCGAGGTCTCGTGTCCATTGAGTAAAGTGCACGTTTTAATAAGGATGCTATATATTCTATTTTCTCGTTTACTTCAACTGTGGGTGTTTTTAGGGTAGCCAGGAAAGGGGGGCTTAGTGAGAGGCACACTGACCTCCAGGTAAGTGAATGTGAAGAACTGTAGTAACAATTCTTCAAGAAAGTCAAGTGTGGTGAGAACAGATGGAGATTAGCAAATGTTGGGCATGCAGGGCCGGAGCCAGTTCTCCAGAAAGAACTGGACTGGGAGTCAGGGAGACACAGGAGAGGAGATAAACGACGAGAGATGAAGCTGGAGAGGAATGAGAGTAAGTGCCAAAAAGGGAAAAGGCAATGAGCCGTCACATGAATACCATGCATCCTCTACAGCCTGGCTATTTTATTTAACCCTCTGAGCACATTATGTAGGTGTTATTACATTTATATGGACCTCCCCCCACCCCGCCGAAAAAGATTTACTCTTTACCCTTGCCCTGCCTTCTCCTTTATCCTTTAACTTCCTATTGGGTTTGGTCCATGGGAGACTTTGATAGGTAATGGAAGGCATAAAGAGACAAGGTCGGGGTATTCATTTCTCTGGGTCACTGCAAGGCTGCGTCCGTCAACACTGTGGTCCCAGCACCTCCCTTGCCCTTTAGGCCTGGGGTCATAACTGCTCCAGGCTGCGGGCTCCTCTAGACCCTGCCCATGTCTTTCCAATAGTCCTTGTATTAAATTCTCATCAACTGCCAGTTTTATGGTGTCATTGTTATCCTGCTGTTACCTTGATTGACCCAGGCACTGTGTTTTTATTCTTCTGTTATAAATGGGATGAGTGAATTTTAGAGATTTTTATGTAACATGCCCACATTCACACATCTAGAAATAGTTGGCTCTGGGATTTGTAGCCAGGTCTGTCCAATGCCTATATCCTTTGCATTATGCCAGGCTGGATGAGTATTTATGGGAGAAACTAGGGGACCAGTATCCTTAGCTGGGAAGGATCCCATTATGAGATGAAGAAAGAAAAAATTATGATCTATGTATATTAACTGACTGTTTAATCTGGCCAAGATGCTGTAACTGGAGGACCGTAGGACATTAGACCTGGAATGAGTTTTCTTGCTGTGTTCAGTGGAGCCCCAGGAGTTCCACACAGAAACATCTGGGACTCCATGAGGAGGAGATATATGGGCTGGGCTTAGACATTCTCATCTGTTTTCTTGAGGACAGATACACTTTAATCAGCTTTATTATTTTTTTCTCTGTGCTCACCAAATAAAATGATGAGAGAGAAGTCTCTAAAGCTCTGGTTTCTTCTTTAAAGTGAGACTGTCCTATCCTTTAAGATGGTTGGTGCTATTATTGAGATCTCACATATAAAATACCTGGCTCTCAATAAATGCATATTTTCTTCTTATTTTCATTCTTCTTGAGTATATCCAGAGAATAAAATCCAGTTTAGGCCATGAATTTTTTCAGTTACATCTCTCACCGTCAGTAGTTCCCTAAGTGTGGCTGTGGTCTTGTAACTGAGCAGAACCCTGTGGAGCCTTCCCAGGACAGACCCGCCCCCATGCCTTCTGCAGCAGCTCTTCTCTGGAGGACCTAGATAACAGTATATGATGCACACTCTCTGAGTTGTTTTACAGATGCTAAAAACTTCACCAGATGGAAGAAATTAACTACTTGATGACCATAAGCATGTAGCCTCTGGACCTACTGGTAGCTAAAGATTGAGAATGTTAACTAATCCCTGTGACACAGTCCTGTTACCTCACCATCAACCAATCAGAAAATTGGGCATAAGCTGATCGCATTTCCTGCAACCCTGCTCCCTCACTTGGCTTTTGAAAATGCTGTGCTGAGACACTTCAGGGAGCTCAGGTTTTGGGGGGAACATGAGCCACCCTATTCCTTGAATACCTCTACAAAAAACTTTTCCTGCTCCCAATTCTGATATTTTTTTTGTTTGCTTGTTTGGCCTCACTGTGCATCAGGTACCTGAACTGGACTTTGGTAACAGTCTGAAAAATTGCAACAACTAGAAAGCTGAGGAGAGGGACATGAGTGCTCTCTGAGCTCTGATGAGCCAAACATGCCTTCTCTGGTAGAACACAGCTGTGTGGTCCTTCTGACGCATGTTGATGAGCAGATGGTCAAAGGGCTGATCCATGAGACACAGGCTCACACCCAGCTTCAAACAGCTGCCCCTGAGGCCTTCACCCACCTGAGCATCATCATCATCACTCTCACTCTGGGGCTCGCTAGGTAATCTGAGCTAGAAAAATACAATTTGCTAGGCATTTACCTTGAGCCATGTTTTTCCCACAACAATGTTTGATAACTGCTGATCTAGAGAGTTAGATGGAAGGTATAGTCCATGTATATATGTATACACCGTTGTGTGTGCACACAAACATCTAAACACACACTAACCCACTGCATCCATTCCTTTGTAGTATAAAGTCAATATAACTACATGTATATAATGTAGTATAACTAAATAGTTCAGTACATTACATCTGTGGTTCTCAAGCTTGGCTGCATAGCAGTAGAATGACCAAGAGGGTTTAAAAAAATTTTTAATGCCCAAGTGGCATCCCAGACTATTTAAATCAGAAACTTTTGGAGTGATATTCCAGGTTATGTCAAAGTGCAACCAAGTTTGAATATCAGTGTACCAGATTAAACACTTCTTATGATGAAATGCCCTTGGAATGCATTTACTTTGATAAAATAAGACATTTAAATTTTTATAAATGGCCAGATTTCATACAGGTTTACTTCTGCTTCTGGCTGTGATGGAGTAACTGTGATTGGACATGCCCTTTCACAGTAAACAGTGAGAAAACTGCATAAAATAAATGAGGCAACTGTTTCTGGCATTAGACAATAGGCAGTGCAGGACTGTGATTCATGAGAAAAGAAATAAACAGTGTGAACCTTATGTTCATCTGGCCTGTGTGTTTGGAGGCACTTCCCAGATTGCAGAGAAGGGAGGAGAAACTCAAGCGAAGCACAGGAGGAGAGAAAGAGTGGAATTTTGGAAGAGTGAGGTGTCTGGAATTTAAGGGTCAGAGTATCAGGGAGGAAAAAGCTGCCTGGAGAAAAAACTCCAAAATCTACACAAGGTCCCTTTGAGTATTGTGTTGAAGACAGATGTGAAGGGTGAGCCTCCATGAGGCTAGGCAAAAAAACAACCAAGGAACTGTAAGCTGAAGGGTTCCTAGAACACACACAGGGCTGGGAGATGTCTGAGTTCTGGTCAACTGCAGTAGAGAGTTTGTGTTGAGGCCCTGAGGACGCTGGAGGATCATGCCTAGTGAGTCAGAGCAAGCCAGCTCTAGAGCAAAGGATACTCAAAACTTGCCCTAAAAAGCTTTTAAGAAAACTTTGCACATCTCAGGCTGAATAATAAGTAATTTAAGTGAATGAAGTCCAATGTCTTTTAAAGGAATGTATATTAAAAGAAAATCCAGTATTCAACATTACAAAATGCACAGTGTCCAAGATTTAACAGAAGCAAAATACTAGATGTGTGAAGAAGCAGAAAAAGTACAATCTACTACAAGAAGAAGCAGCAATTATTATAAACAAAATAAAAATGACAAAGGTAATAGAATTAGCAGATGAGAATCTTAAAATAGCTAATAACCTTCAAGGATTTAAAGGGAAAATATAAGCCAAATTAGAAAAGGAATGAAGGCCTTTAAAAAGTGGAATTTCTAGAAATGAAAGAATACCTGAAATGGAAAGATTCATTGGAATGGATTAGTAACTATTAGAAGCTAAGAAGGAAAAAAAAAAAAAAATCGCTGAATTTGGAAGAGTAACAATGGAAACTATGTAACCTGAAGCAGAGAGGGAAAAAGTCAACAGGAACAGAGCCTTGCTGGCCAGGGGATATTATCAAATGTCAGCATATGTGTAATCAGAACTTTATATAATGTAGAGAAAAAAAACCCAGACAATTATTTGAAGAAACACCAGCAAACATTTTGCAAACGTGATGAAAACTATTGATACACATATTCAAGATACTCAACAGACTCCCAACAAGGATAAGGAAAGAAAATGTCATATTGAATAGCATTTTTGAAAATCTATGGTAAAGAATAAGTTTTAAAACAAAAAAGCTATCAACTCAGAATCCATTATTCAGTGCAGATACCTTTAAAAATAAAAAAGGAAGAAAAACTTTTTCAGAGGCCGAAATCTGAAAGAATTCAGACCTGAGTGCAGACGTGCATTATAAAAAATATTTTTTAGAAGTTTTTATTGTTTTTTAATATGGAAGGCAAATACCAGATGAAAACTCAAAACTTGAAAAAATAAGTAACACTGGAAATGGTAAATATGTTGATTTATACATGAAAGACTTCCTTACTAACATGTACTAAATACATAAAATTATTAATGAGATTTTTACACTCTTTTCTTTAGTACTAAGTGTTTGAAGTCCATCACATTTCTCCTTGGACTAACCACATGTTAAGTACTCAGCTGCCACATGTGGCGAACGGTTACTGCAGTGGGCAGCCCAGCGCTGGCCCATCAGCCTGGTTTGTTTCCTCGTTTACAGTTGACCCTTGAACAACAGGGTTTAAACTGCTTGAGTCCACTTGTGAGTTTTTTCAACAAATCCATACAGCAAGATCTGCAGTTGGTTGATCTTAGGATTCAGAGCTAGATACAGAGGGCTGACTATAAAGTTAGATTTTGAAATGTACAGAGGCTCAGCACCCCTAACTTCAGCATTATTCATGGGTCAACAGGATTTATTGTCATCTGAAGACAATATCCTTCATACTTATTTTCTGTCTCTAAAATGTGAGCTGTTAACAGAAAGGACATAATCTGGTTCACTGCTGTATGTCCTGTGGTTAGAACAGAACCCAATACATGGTAGGTTATACCTAACACACGTAATACTATTATTCATGCCTTGAATAAAAGATGTTTCAAAGAAAAGACCTGGACACTATGTGCATCAGATAGGGATCCTGCTGTATAAAATTCCTTTATGTTCCTTTAAAGTCAATTTTCTCTTCCTGACTCCTGGTTCTTGGCAAGTGTTGGTCATCTTTCTTTTACTATAGTTTTGGCTTTTCTAGAATTTTACTTGAATTAAATCATACAATGTGTAGTCTTTTGAATCTGAATGCTTTTACTTTGCAAAAATGCTCTTGACATTTATTTATGTTATTGCTTTTATCAGTAGGTCATTTCTTTGTATTGCTAAATCGTATTGATATTAACATTTCATTGTTTCTGTATATATATACATATGTATATATATATATACCACAATCTGTGTAGGTTAATCAGATGTTAATAGAAATTCGAATTCTTTACAATTTGGGGTTATTGTGAATAAATCTCCTTTTGAGTATAAGTGTAGACTAACATTTCCATATCTCTTGGAATTTCTGTGTGTATGTTAGATTATGTATAATTTTCAAAATGCCGCATGATGTGTTCAAACTACTGCATGATTGCACTCATCTCACAGGCTAGCAAAGTAATGCTCAAAATTCTCCAGGCCAGGCTTCAACAGTATGTGAACCATGAACTTCCAGATGTTCAAGCTGGATTCAAAAAAAGCAGAAGAACCAGAGATCAAATTGCCAACATCCGCTGGATTATTGAAAAAGCAACAGAGTTCCAGAGTTCCAGAGAGTTCCAGTAGTTCTACTTCTGCTTTATTGATTAGGCCAAAGCCTTTGTGTGGATCATAATAAACTGTGGAAAATTCTTAAAGAGATGGAAATACCAGACCACTTTACCTGCCTCCTGAGAAATCTGTGTGCAGGTCAAGAAGCAACAGTTAGAACTGGACATGGAACAACAGACTGGTTCAAAATTGAGAAAGGAGTATGTCAAGGCTGTATATTGTCACCCTGCTTATTTGACTTATATGCAGAGTACATCATGCAAAATGCTCGGCTGGATGAAGCACAGGTTGGAATCAAGACTGCCAGGAGAAATATCAATAACCTCAGAAACACAGATGACACCACCCTATGGCAGAAAGTGAAGAAGAACTAAAGAGCCTCTTGATGAAAGTGAAAGAGAAGAGTGAAAAAACTGGCTTAAAACTCAACATTCAGAAACCTAAGATCATGGCATCCAGTCCCATCGCTTCATGGCAAATAGACGGGGAAACAATGGAAACAGTGACAGACTTTATTTCAGACTTTATTTTCTTGGGCTCCAAAACCACTGCAGATGGTGACTGCAGCTATGAAATTAAAAGATGCTTGCTCCTTGGAAGAAAAGCTATGACCAACCTAGACAGCATATTTAAAAGAAGAGACATCACTTTGCCAACAAAGGTCTGTCTAGTCAAAGCCATAGTTTTTCCAGTAGTCATGTATGGATGTGAGAGTTGGACTATAAAGAAAGCTGAGCACTGAAGAATTGATGTTTTTGATCTGTGGTGTTGGACAAGATTCTTTGAGAGTCCCTTGGACTGCAAGGAGATCCAACCAGTCAGTCCTAAAGGAAATCAGTCCTGAATATTCATTGAAAGGACTGATGCTGAAGCTCTAATACTTTGGCCACCTGATGCAAAGAAGTGACTCATCTGAAAGGACCCTGATGCTGGGAAAGATTAGGGGCAGAAGGAGAAGGGGAACACAGGGGATGAGATGGTTGGATGGCATCACCGACTCGATGGACATGAGTTTGAGCAAGCTCTAGGGTTTGGTGATGGTCAGAGAAGCCTGGTGTGTTGCAGTCAGTGGGGTCACAAAGAGTTGGACACAACTGAGGGACTGAACTGAACTGAACTGATGTATAATTTTAAGAGAAATTCCCACTGTTTTCCCATGTGTATTTCAGCTAATGATGTAAGAGAGCTCTGAATGTTCCATATATTTGTTAATAGTTGGTATTGTCAACATTTTTTATTTTAGATTAATAGATATGTAATGGTATCTCATTGTGATTTTAGAGTACATGAATGATAAGCATATTTTCATGAATTTATTTGGCCTCTGTATACCTTGCTTTATGAAGTATAGTTTTTACATATGTATTTTTAAATCAGGTTATTTTCCAATTATTGTATTATAAGAATTCTTTATGTATTCTGGATGAAAATACTTTGTCAGATATACATGTGTTGTAAGGATGCTGTTCTAATCTGTGATTACATTTTAAAATTCTTGACAGAGTCTTTTGAAGAACAAAAGTTTAAATTTCAGTGCAGCAAAATTTGCCAAGGTTTTTTTTTTTTTTTTTTTGCATGTGGGATATTTATTTATTTTGAAAGTGTTTATTTATTGGCATTGAATTATAGTTGATTCAAATGATTTAGGTGTATAGCAAAGTGATTCAGTCATGAACATAAAACTGAATTTTTTTCAGATTCTTTTCCGCAAGACACTGAATATCGTTCCGTGTACTATATGGTAGGTCCTTGTGAATAACTTTTCTTTTATATTCCATAGTTTTGGTGTCATATAATTAAATCTATTTAATGTTTGCTGAATTCAGAAGTGCTAAGATTTTTTTTTTTTTACTTTCTTTTTCTTTTTTGCTAAGCTTTTTAGGTAGGTTTTTCAGTAGACATGTTTTTATTAGTTGAGGAAAGTTTCCCTTTACTCTTAGTTAGCTGAGCATTTATTTTAATTTTTTAAAATTATTAATGGGCACTGAAATTTTTCAAATGCTTTCTCTGCATACGTTGTGCATTCTTTGATATAACCAATATGCTCAAATATCACAAGGGTTCAAGCTTTATCATGCTAACATTATTATCTAAACCTCTTCCTTTAAAAAAAATTCATTCAAAAGTCATCTGGTCTTCAGGGATGGCTGGATACTTCTAAATACCACTTTATAACTCTGTCTTTACACCCAAGCATAGATTTTCTCAGGCAAAACCTGAAATTTGATTCCTCTTCTCCAACTTGCCTACCATGGGAGCAATGAGAAAGTTCAAGGAGTTGAACTACTTTAACCTTTTTGTCTCTGAATTTCTCTATAATGAAATAGAAAGGGTTGTTTGTGAGAACCAAGTGAGATAACATTTGTAATAGACTTAGTACAGAACCTAGAATATAGCTGTTATTTAAAGAATCTTTTTTAGTTCAAAAGCTTGATTTTGTTCTTATCTATCTTGACCTTCAGTTAGTTTAGGATATGACTTCAACTTTTTTCCTTCCAAATAGTTTCTATACTCAGATTTCTTGCCTGCATTCACAATCTTTAGATATGCCTTCATGAACCGAAGACTTCTCTGCTTTGGGTAATAACTTGAAGAGTTCAATATTGCATGTTTCCTAATTTTCTTTTCCCTCTACCTGTCCTTGTCATTATACAATGCAGTATTAAAGCATGCTTCCACTGCGTTTTAGAAAGTGTTGTTTGAGCACTTTTGATTTTAAAAAAGGGAGTAATTATAACAGATTCAGTTCAGTTCAGTTGCTCAGCCGTGTCCGACTCTTTGTGACCCCACTGACTGCAACACACCAGGCCTTCTTGTCCATCACCAAACCCTAGAGCTTGCTCAAACTCATGTCCATCGAGTCGGTGATGCCATCCAACCATCTCATCCCCTGTGTTCCCCTTCTCCTTCTGCCCCCAATCTTTCCCAGCATCAGGGTCCTTTCAGATGAGTCACTTCTTTGCATCAGGTGGCCAAAGTATTGGAGCTTCAGCAGTCCTTTCAATGAATATTCAGGACTGATTTCCTTTAGGACTGACTGGTTGGATCTCCTTGCAGTCCAAGGGACTCTCAAGAATCTTGTCCAACACCACAGATCAAAAACATCAATTCTTCAGTGCTCAGCTTTCTTTATAGTCCAACTCTCACATCCATACATGACTACTGGAAAAACTATGGCTTTGACTAGACAGACCTTTGTTGGCAAAGTGATGTCTCTTCTTTTAAATATGCTGTCTAGGTTGGTCATAGCTTTTCTTCCAAGGAGCAAGCATCTTTTAATTTCATAGCTGCAGTCACCATCTGCAGTGGTTTTGGAGCCCAAGAAAATAAAGTCTGAAATAAAGTCTGTCACTGTTTCCATTGTTTCCCCGTCTATTTGCCATGAAGCGATGGGACTGGATGCCATGATCTTAGGTTTCTGAATGTTGAGTTTTAAGCCAGTTTTTTCACTCTTCTCTTTCACTTTCATCAAGAGGCTCTTTAGTTCTTCTTCACTTTCTGCCATAGGGTGGTGTCATCTGTGTTTCTGAGGTTATTGATATTTCTCCTGGCAGTCTTGATTCCAACCTGTGCTTCATCCAGCCGAGCATTTTGCATGATGTACTCTGCATATAAGTCAAATAAGCAGGGTGACAATATACAGCCTTGACATACTCCTTTCTCAATTTTGAACCAGTCTGTTGTTCCATGTCCAGTTCTAACTGTTGCTTCTTGACCTGCACACAGATTTCTCAGGAGGCAGGTAAAGTGGTCTGGTATTTCCATCTCTTTAAGAATTTTCCACAGTTTATTATGATCCACACAAAGGCTTTGGCCTAATCAATAAAGCAGAAGTAGAACTACTGGAACTCTCTGGAACTCTGGAACTCTGTTGCTTTTTCAATAATCCAGCGGATGTTGGCAATTTGATCTCTGGTTCTTCTGCTTTTTTTGAATCCAGCTTGAACATCTGGAAGTTCATGGTTCACATACTGTTGAAGCCTGGCTTGGAGAATTTTGAACATTGCTAGTGTGTGAGGTCACTGGAGAAGGAAATGGCAACCCACTCCAGTGTTCTTACCTGGAGAATCCCAGGGATGGGGGAGCCTGGTGGGCTGCCGTCTATGGGATCACACAGAGTCGGACACGACTGAAGTGACTTAGCAGCAGCAGCAGTGTGTGAGGTATGTGCAATTGTGCAGATTATAACAGATTGGTTTCTCTTATTTAACTACATAAATTAGCTTTGGGGGATATCTACCACTGACTCTGAGTTTACACTGCTTAAATACAAAGCTCTTCTTTATTTGTTAATTTTCTTGGCTACTGTTTTTAATAATATCATACCTCTTAGGTTTTCCCTCATAGCTCAATTGGTAAAGAATCTGCCTGCAATGTAGGAGACTTTGGTTCGATTCCTAGGTTGGGAAGAGCCCCTGGAGAAGGAAATGGCAACCCACTCCTGTATTCTTGCTGGAGAATCCCGTGGGCAGAGGAGACTGGTGGGCTACAGTCCACGGGGTCTCATGAGTTGGACATGACTTAGAGACTAAACCACCATCACCATACCTCTTTCACTATGGTTGGACACATTTGAGGTTCTTTTTGAATTTCAGCTCTTGAATGTTAAAGCAGAAATAAGGGCCAGATTATGGGAGCATTTTAGTGCCCTCAAATCAAAGGCAATCACCTGCAACAACAAGATGGAATCAGTGGCTAGAATAGGTTTTAAGAGAATAAAATTTCAGAATCACTGAATACAAAATGGATACTTCAGGGCTCTTTATATTTGCGGAGGTGAAATATGTAGTTTCAAATTATTTTTTATTTTAGGCAACATTTTCATTGCAGAAAATATTTTAAAATATGCACATATAAAGAAGATAAAAATAAGACATTTTTATTGAAAATATGCATTAAAAATATATAGACATAGTTTTACAACTCATAAACGTCATCATACCTATTGTTTTTCTGGTGTAGCTTTTGACTTCTTGGTTACCTTTTTCTCTTTCCTTTCTTATCCACCAAATAATTCTTTTTTAAAATCTGATCTACATCCTTAATGTATTTTTTTGCCCATGTTTGTGAGATAATAATATATTGCAGTTATATGCATATTTTAAAGCTCACCTATACTGGTATTTAATGAATAGTAAAGGTTATGCTAAATGTTTTATGTGAATTTTCACCTTTCATTCTCATGAAAATGCCCTGTGTGGTTACTATATTTTTCCCACTGTTTTAAGGATGCAGATATTTAGCTACAGAGAAATTAAGTGATTTGATCCAAGTTACTCAGGAAGCAAAAGAATTAGAACTTATACTTTAGTTAATATGTATTTATTTTAGAATATTATATACACATACTGCAGAAGAGCTTTATTTTTGTTTAATAATACATTGTAAATGTTTATGTGGATAGATATTTATTGTAATATAATGTATGTCAGATGTTGTTCCATTTGGCTTTCATTTCCATTAAATCAGATTGCATGATGGGGTCTGAGAGCAGGTTTTCCCTTTATTTTCAGTAGCCTAAAGAGATACCATCTACCCTTTCTTTGAACAAAAGGGAAAGGAGACTAAAGGTGGTCAGGGAACAGCTTGCCAGGGGGCCCTTTGGAGGAGCTAAAAATTATGTCACACTTCTGTGAAGTGTTCATGGCTCTGGCCTTAAAAATCCCATATCACATCAAGCCCTTTCATTCCTCTGTTATGGCTAAATATATGCCCATCATTAGACCCAATCAGCTCCCAAAGGGGACAGATTTTGTCTCTCACCCATTCATATAGCTCCCCAACCTCAAGATGAATAGAGTTGACCTCCAGACATTTGTTCCCATGGAAACTCAACAGGCATTTAGAAGGAGAGTTCAAAATTATGCCTCTTTATGGGGCAGAATCCATTAGGCCTGGACATGTGGCTATAAGTTCCTTTACGTGGTTATTTTAAAGTAATGAACCGGAGCCTTTCCAGGGTCTGATTCATGCTTTTAAAAGGCACTAAGAGACCCCTTTCTGAAAAAGAGGTTATCCTCAGTCTATGTTCATCAGTAAGGTAGCCCTTAATATAAGTGGGTGATGAAGACCTGTCATCCTGCTATCATTTGAAAACTGGAATAAGCTTTAGGCTTTGGCTTTACAGGACATATGCAGACCTTGTAAAGAGTTCTAGAAGTGTATTCGTTTTCTGCCTGATTTATTTCCCTTCCCAAGGTACTTTTCTATCTCTGATTGAGTTCTTGGAGCCAAATCATGTTAGACATGGAATGATGTGGGGTGGTGCTTCATATGGAAAACATTATAAAGGCAAGAAGGTAACTGGCATTCTTCGAATTCTATTATTTCCCAGGCCCTCTTATAGGGAGATTGTGTGTATATATTTTACACATGTATGTATATGCATATGTATAGGTAGTACAAAAATATACATATCCATATATACAATATACAGATATATAATAAATATAAAAATAAACAAAATATATCTTTTATTTTGCGTATGTCAATTATATATATATATATGTTTGTAATTCAGTCTTGAGGGCAACATTTTTTCCAACTCCTTAAGACCCTATGGACTGTAGCCTGTCAGCTCCTCTGTTCATGGGCTTTCCTAGACAAGAATACTGGAGTGGGTTGCCATTTTCTTCTCCATGGGATCTTCCCAACCCAAGAATTGAACCCACGTGTCCTGAATTGGCAGGCAGACTCTTTACCACTAAGCCACCAGGGAAGCCCTATAATATATAATAAAATATAAAAATAAATTAAATATACCTTTTATATATGTCAATTATATATATCTGTATAAAATATATATATATATATGAAAGTGAAAGTTGCTCAGTCATGTCTGACTCTTTACCACCCCCATGGACTGTAGCCTGCAGGCTCCTCTGGCAAGAACACTACAGTGGGTAGCCTTTCCCTCCTCCAGGGGATCTTCCCAACCCAGGGATCGAACCCAGGTCTCCTGCATTGCAGGCGGACTCTTTCCCAGCTGAGCCACCAGGGAAGCCCGTGGCTCTAAATACATATGGCCAAATTGGCCTGCAAAAAGATTATAGTGCCTACACTTGCCCTAAAGTGTTGCTCAGCTATTAAAAAGAACACATTTGAATCAGTTCTAATGAGGTGGATGAAACTGGAGCCTATTATACAGAGCGAAGTAAGTCAAAAAGAAAAACACTGATACAGTATATTAATGCATATATATGGAATTTAGAAAGATGGTAATGATGATCCTATATTCGAGACAGCAAAAGAGACACAGATATAAAGAACAGACTTTTGGACTCTGTGGGAGAAGGCGAGGGTGGGATGATTTGAGAGAATAGCATTGAAACATGTATATTACCATAGGTGAAATAGATCGCCCATCCAAGTTCAATGCATGAGACAGGGCACTCAAAGCTGGTGCACTGGGATGACCCTGAGGGATGGGGTGGGGAGGGAGGAGGGAGGAGTTTCAGGAGGTTCACCCGTGGCCGATTCCTGTCAGTGTATGGCAAAACCACTGCAGTATTATAAGGTAGTTAGACTCCAATTAAAATAAATAAATTAATTTTTAAAAAAAGTGAATGACGCAGATGTGCAAACTCAAGATAGACTCAAGTGCCATCAGTTTGCAAAGCTGTAGTAAACTTTCTGTGAGACAGATATGAAATACAAATTCTACACCCCCCCCCAAAAAAAGTATAGTGATTAGACTTCCTCTGTAAAAATATAAGATTTCTGCCTTCCCCACATGTTTGCTAAACTAGATACTTTCATTCTTAGTCATTACCAACCTGATAGGCAAAAGGTAATATCTTACTTTAATTTGTATTTTCTGATTTGGATTTTAAGGATCTTAATATTGTATCTTGAGCAGAAATGTATTGGTCAAGAAAAATAAAATTTAATTTCTGCTAAAATAAGAAAAGTTAAGCATGGTCGTTTTAGTACCCAGGAAATATTTTGAAACAATTTAAAATCAGTGAGTTGATTAGAATTTCATTCTAGTTGTACATGGTATTTAGGGAATCTTTTTTTCCATCTAATCATGTTGTGTGTAATTACATAAAGACATAGCAGGAAATAGACTTTTTTTTGAAGAACTATCTGAAGCCAAGTTGGAAAGACATCCCTCACGATGCATGTCACTCACATGGTAATTATTTTTGCAAGCATTTAGTGCACAGTTTGAACCTTAGTGTTCATAGAAGCCACCATTTTCTCTGCATATGACAGAATTATGCATTCAAAAATATGGATAAAGGAGAATTTCTATTAAGACTTGTTGCATAAAAATTTGACTCAGTTCTAATAAGGTGAATGAACCTAGAGCCTATTATAGAGTGAAGTCAGAAAGAGAAAATCAGATACCGTATATTAACACAGTTATTGGAATATAGAAAGATGGTTCTGATGAGCCTGTCTACAGGGCAGCAGTGAGGTGCAGACGCAGAGAACAGACTTGTGAACACAGTGCGGGGCGGAGTGGGTGGGATGAACTGAGAGGCCAGAGTTGAAACATGCGCACTACCACGTGTAAGGTTAGAAAGCCAGTAGAAATCTACTGGATGTCGCAGGGAGCTCAGACCTGGTGCTCTAGACAACCTAGAGGGATGGGATGGGGTGGGATGCGGGAGGGAGGTTCAAGAGGAAGGGGACATGGTATACTTAAGATGGATTCATGTTGATATGCGGCAGAAGTCACCACAATAATGTAAAGCAATTCTCCAATTAAAAATAAATAAATTTAAAAATTAAAAAAAAACTCACAATGACACAGGAAACTCAGTTCAGTATTTTGTGCCAACCTAAATGGGAAAGGAATTTGAAAAAGAGTGGATACATGTATATGTATAACCAAATCCCTTTGCTGCTTGAAATTGTCACAGTATTGTTAATCAACTTGCTCCAATATAAAATAAAAAGTTAAAAACCTTTTCTGAATGAATGGCAAGTCTGATAAATTCTCTTTTCAGTTGAAGATTGTCTATTTGCTCCTACAGTTTCTTTCTTTTTTTTTTTTTTTTAAATCTTACAGTGAGAGGAATGTGTACAAAATTTGAGCAATTGTGTGTAATGGAAAAAGCACTGTACTATCCGAAGTGAAAGTCGCTGTCATGTCCGACTCCTCATGGACTATACAGTCCATGGAATTCTCCAGGCAAGAATACTGGAATGGGTAGCCTATGCCTTCTCCAGGGGATCTTCCCAGGGATCTAACCCAGATCTCCCGCATTGTGGGCAGATTCTTTACCAACTGAGTCACCAGGGAAAGCCCAGGAATACTGGAGTGGGTAGCCTATCCCTTCTCCAGTGGATCTTCTTGACCCAGGAATCGAACCCAGGTCTCCTGCATTGCAGGCAGATTCTTTGCCAGCTGAGCTACTGGGGAAGCCCCAAACTACCTGAAAGAAAATGTCAATTTCAACCTAGAATTCATTCAATAAAAAGCTGCATCACATTAGCCAGATAACTTCACATTTCTGATCCTTAACTCCATCATCTGCAAAATGATGCTCTTCTTTGTAAACCTTTTCTCCTAATTTTTTTCTTTTCTGTTCATAGTATGATTGAAGCATATGACTGGACACTTTTTCTACTTTAGCCTTATATCAATAGCTTACTAGTCCTAGAGTCCCAGTTTCAACTCACTGAAGCATTCCCCTGTATCCTTTTCAACTTTGACATGCAGGGAACTGTATTTTTCAAAATACCTTGTCAGTTGCCTTCTGTCTAGGTTCCACCAAAGAGAGCACTAGTGAGCGCCTGAAGGAAGGAGAGGCCCTGATATTCTGCGTGCTCTATCCATCCGCAGCATCTCCAGTACGGGCTAGGGCTGCTGCACGACTCCAGGTTCTGACAAACAGCCTCTATGTCCTGGCAGGCTGTCTTTGTCTCCAGCTTCTAAGAGGCCCCCAGACCTTGACTCCAGTAAGACCCTTCTTCCCATTTTTGCATCAGCCTTGGAGGCGGTGACAGCTTCCTGATGCTACTCATTCCTGGTTTGCCTCACTGTCCCCTCTTTTACATCTCAATTCTTACATCATCCATGTAGCCACTTCTCTGTATTAAATTCCTCCTGCTTAAAATACTTGCAGTTTTTCTGAATGGACCCTGACTGATAAAGTTAAACATTTTTGCTTCACTTCTGCTAAAAACCTAGATATGAACATTATTGGGCTTCCCTGGTGGCTCAGCAGTAAAGAATTTGCCTGCAGTACAGGAGACACCTGGGAAATCCCATGGATAGAGGAGCCTGGAGGGCTACAGTCCATGGGGTTGCAAAAGTTGGACATGACTTAGGTTTTAAAGAAGTCTCCCCTTTTCCAGCTTCTCTTTTTTCTGGGTTGGAAGACAGTATTTTTATCCATTTTATTGAGATATAATTGGCATACAGATCTAAGTGTAAGGTATACCTCATGATGACTTATACATACACTGCAAACTGATACTCACATAAATTTTAGTTAATGTCCATTTCTCATACAGTTACAAAAAAAAGCAAAACAAAACTTATCCTTGTGATAAGAAATTTAAGGGTTTATTTTCTCAACAATTTTCAAATATACCATACAGCAATTATAATCACCACGTTGTATATTGCATTCCTGATACTTATTTATCTCCCAACTTTTTCCAGCTTCTCTTTTTTGAAATAATGCAAACAGATTTATTTGCATTCACAACAGAGAGGACTAGGACCTGAGATGAAAAGGAAAGCAAACTTCTGTCAAATGGAGAAGAAGGTCAAGATTTTAAAGTAGCTAACTGTGGGACGTGCTGGGTGGGAAGACTTGCTGTGTTTTCAGTTCACCTGTTTACAAACAAATTACATGTTTTTATTGCATGTTTTTCATCATAACCAAACTTCTTGTGGTTTGTTCTTGTGTGGAGCATAAAATCTGGTCTCCTCAGCCCTGAATTGAAGAATTTCAGAATGCAGACAAAATTCATCTTTCTAGCGTCTCCCTGTCGTGATCCACCAGCCATTTTGATTTCTTCAGTTTGTCTTTTCTTAGTGCTTTGTACAGACTCCTGTGAGTGCTGAGTGCTAAGTCGCTTCAGTTGTGTTCGTCTCTGTGTGACCCTGTGGACTGCAGGCCTCCAGGCTCCTCTGTCCCTGGGAGTCTCCAGGCAAGAACACTGGAGTGGGTTGCTGTGCCCTCCTCCAGGGCTATACTTTGTTCCAGATCTGCTGTCTTCATGGACTGAGCACCCATTTCTTCTCTACCTTCTGAGTGTTCCCCACTCTTCAAGACTCAGTGTGAGCCCCATGTCTTCTGTGAAGCTACTTCTGACCATTGCAATCTGTGTCAGTCCTCGTTTCCCTGAAGTATGAGATCTGCATGTGCTACTGCATATTGTTACTTTCAGGTCTCATATCTGCACATGAGGAAAGACAATAAAGTGCTATGATTTGTTTTCCTAATTATATCTATCCCTGAGTTATTGGAAGAACTGCAAGAATTGACATAGATCCTGTAATGCTGCTAAGTCACTTCAGTCGTGTCCAACTCTGTGCGACCCCATAGACGGCAGCCCACCAGGCTTCCCCGTTCCTGGGATTCTCCAGGCAAGAACACTGGGGTGGGTTGCCATTTCCTTCTCCAATGCATGAAAGTGAAAAGTCCTGTAATAGGGAGAGATAAATAAATGCTAGTTCCCTTTCAAGATATTTTTTATTGAGTGAGATAGTTCCATTTAGTGTTCGGTTATAAATGTGAAAGAAGTAATACTTAGGTTGAATATTTCCTGCCCACAAGGTGTATGCTGAAAATTTTTGTTTTGAATGTATCTTTTAATATGAACTTGTTTTCTTTGGTTTTCTCTTTTTCCTAAACTTGTAATGAGAGGAATGGGGAATATATTCTTTTGTTTATTCAACATTTGTTTATCTCATACCACATGATAACCACTCTGCTAGCCCTAAGGATAAGAGATAAGGAGTTAGGTAGACCTGACATCAGTTTTCATGGTGCTTGAATTATAGTGAGAAAAAGAAAATGAAATAACATGTACAAATAAGGATGCCATAAAGGAGAAAAAAATTTTCTTCTCTGCTTCTAGGTTCTGTAGCTGGTCTAAGAATTAAATTGGCATAAAACAGATTAACAGGAGAAACAAATTAATTTTAATTCCATATATACACAGAAGAGTTTCATAATAATATGAGAGTCAAGAGGGGTCCAGCTGAGACTTGTATACTATCTGGAATTATGGAAAGGAATAGGGTTTTGATGCTTGGTTGGGGGAGTGAATTAGGCGAGCAAAGGAAACATCTGGTAAGTTAAAGGCTGCCTTGTTTTGCAGTTAAGAGTCTCTGGGGTAAAAACAAAAAAAGTTGTCTCTGGCTGTAGCTTTTCTCCTAATATAGATGCCTTTACTAACGGAAAATTTGTTTATAAAAACAAATTTCCTTTAAAAAAGAGGAAATTTATGCTTTGCTTTAGGCACTTAAGGGGGAGATAAAGAGCTCTCTGGCATCTGTTGAATCTGACTACCTTCACTTCAAAATATTTCATGTGCAGAAGCAGCCTGTGTTAGGGTGTCATGTCCCGAGTCCTTCAGTACGAGTGAGCAGAAGTGCTATGAAGACGGAGGGCTGGGCTGAGGGCAGGTCTGCTGTCGATGGAGTGATCATAGGGGTTTTGCCTGTGGTGGTGACACTTAGGACGGGGCCAGATGGTCTTCTCATTGGTGAGGGGCTGAGAGGTGCGGGGCTGGGGCTCAGCCAAGGCAGACACGCAGGCGCTTGCTCTGCTCAGTGAATGGAAGAAAGTCCAATGTAGTCAGAGCGTAAGGAGCGTGGGAAGGGAGGAGGTATTCAACAAGAGATGCTGAGAGGATTGGTACAGATCATCAAACTGAAGGTTCCAACAAGCTGGACTCCTTTTAGACATGGTTTTGTGAAAGAACACTCTACAGTACTTATCAGTCTCATGAGATTTACTGTCAAAACTGAATAGTTGTGTTTAAAGATCATTAGACCACTGGTTGTCGACTTCTTTTGGAAGATTTTAAAATGAACTCTCTGAAAGATTCTTGGAGATGAGTGGCAGGCAAAGAGGTTCAAGGAAGCTGGCAGTTAAGCCTTGTATTAATACTTATTTATCCTCCATTTAATATTTATTTATCTTTCCATTTGGAAAGATTGAGAGCGAGAGAAGGGGGACACAGAGGATGAGATGATTGGATGGCATCACTGACTCAATGGACATGAGTTTGAGCAAGCTCCGGGAGATAGCGAAGGACAGGGAAGCCTGGCGTGCTGCAGTCCATGGGGTTGCAAAGCGTCAGACATGAATTAGCAAATGAACAACAACAATCCTTCATTCATTCACTTATCTGTTAATTCACATAACATGAGCCCTTCACCAAAATACCTTTCAACAGTCTTCCAGGGGTAGAATTCTTGGTAGAATGAACTGTGACTCTGAATTCATGCTTTATTTTTTATTTTACTTTTTGTCTAATTAAAAATACATAACGCAAAGCAGTAGACTCTAGCTTTTGGGAACAGGAACTGAATTTTTCATTTTGTACCTGGACATTTGACATATATGTACATAGGACAGTCATCTGAAGTCCCAGCAGCTCAGATCCCCCTCTTTACTCTTTTATCTGTCACTGCAGTGCTGGGGCCTGATGTGCCTTTGTTTGTCTTCCGAAAGAGAGTTCCCAGTGCTTGTGAAACTTCAGTGTCTCTTTTGTCTTCCCTCTGCAGCAATGGGCTAAATGTTCTTTTGAGTGGCAGGCATTATTTATGACAAAGGTTCCCTCAATGTCAATTTGTCCACAGAGGGAAGCACAGCTCCAAGGGCATGTTCTTCTCGGGATGCCAGACCCAGCTCCCATCAGCAGTAACGAGCTTTACGTGTGTGACTGCAGCCTTTTCTGGGCTGTTGCGGCATGGAGCAATGCCTTCTGTCATCCATCACATCTCCAGAAACCCTTGCTCCCTCTCTAAATAGCTTTCCAAACAGGAAGGTGAAAACATTATTTATCTCTGACCAAAATGTTCTTTCCAATAACAGTAATGAGGTCTTCTGAAACCAAAAGGCAGAGTTTGCTCTCCCTGGACACAGGACAGTGCTAAACGGACTGACCTCGTGGGAAGACCTTGTGGGAAGGTCACAAATCTGGGACCACTTTAGGGGTGTATTGTCATTTCTCGGAGCTCAGGAACCCTGACTTCCCTGGATCCAACACAGTCCTTAGCCTTCTGAGAGGCAAACAGCAGGTGTTCTGTAATTATAGCCAGCTACTTGCTAAGCCCTTCACATGTATTATCACGGATCGATTGACTTGATATGTCTGTTTGGATATTGTCATCCTTTGGGTCTGCCCAACTTGAGAAGTCTATCCTATGTGTGAAGAATTTTTCATTCAGGAGACTCAAAAAGGTGCTGGATGATGGTTTCCCTGGCCTCTAATGCAGCTACGACGAGGGTGGGCACAAATTCAGTCTTCTCACATCATATGGATCCTCTGCAGACTTGGAGTTACTGGAAGGAATGGGGACCACAAGGAAGATTTTTGGGGGCAGCAGTGGTAAAAGCAAGACTAACCCCAAACAGCAGAGGGAGTGGAACTGCAGGATGTTCTGATGTCAAGGTCAGTGGTGTCTGCCCATGGCAGTGGGCAGAGCTTACTAGCAGCAACAGCGATTTCCTCTCAAGGGGAGTTCTGTGGCATACATTTGGGCATTGTTCTTTGCTTCCTAGATGCAAAGCTGGTTATCTACTGTTTAATCAAGTCTGTGAGCTATTCAACATCTTCTTAACGGTTGGCCAAAAAATTTGTTTGAGTTTTTCTGTACCATCTTATTTTAAGTACTCAATACAGTATCATTAGTTATAGGCACTACATATGTAAATTATTGTATTCATGCATAGGATAAGGATACTTTGATTAAATAATTATGCAGCTCAAAGTAATGTAATTTTCTTTAAATTGCATTTGAATTGCTTCTCTCCATAGAAAATAATAGTATAAAATTATTGTTATGTGAAGGGATAATGATACAAAAAGTATACAGAGAAAAATATAGGAAAAGAGTGTAAAAGAGGTATAGTGTGTTATTTTTGAGATTTTTGTCACATTTGTGGTATTTGTCAACTTTTAAAAAAATAAAGGAGCTAAAATTCACGTAACATAAAATTCACCCCTTTTACCATCCAGTGGCTTTTGCTGCTTTCACAGTGCTGTACAAACATCACCACTATCGATTTCAGAGCGTCTTTCATCCACCGCACAGAGACTCTGTGTCCACTCAGCAATGACTCTCCATTCCCTCTGACCCTTAGCTCCTGGCAACCACTAACCTGCTTTCAGTCTCCATGGATTTGCCTATTCTGGACATTTCAAATAAATGGAATCATTTAGTAGGTAGACTTTTATTTCTGGTTTCCTTCACACGGCATAATATTTTCAAGGTTCTTTGTTGTAGCATATATTAGGACTTCATTCTTTATATGGATGAATAATATTCCACTGATTGGATATACCACATTTTGCTTATATATCAGTTGATTAACATTTGGGCTGATTCTCTTTTTTGGCTGTTATGAAAGATGATGCTATGAAAATTCATACGCAAGTTTTTGTTTGAACGTATGCTTTCAATTCTCTTGAATATATACCTCGGAGTGGAATTGCTGTATTATATAGTAATCCTGTTTTACTTTCTGAGGAACTGCCAAACTGTTTTTCACAGTGACTTCAATATTTTACAACCCTTTGAAAATGTATGAGAGTTACAATTTCTCATCAATACTTTCTGTTTCCTATTTTTGTTTTTAATTTCTAGTGAGTATGAAGTGCATATTATTACTGTTTGTATTTGTATTTCCCTAATGATAATGATATTCAGCTTCTTTTCATGTGCTTCTTGGCCAATTGCAGAACTACTTTGAAGAAATGTCCATTCATGTTCTTTGTCCAAGTTTTAGTTAGGTTGTTTGTCTTTTTATTGTTGAGTTGTAAGAGTTCTTTTTAAAAATTTTATTTATTTGTAGCTGTGCCGAGTCCTCACTGCTGCATGGGGCTTTCTCGAGCTGCAGTGAGCAGGGGCTGCTCTTTGTTGCAGCCTAGGGGCTTCTCACCGCAGTGGCTGCTCTTGTTGCAGGGCACAGGCTTTAGGTGTGTGGGCTTCAGTAGCTGCCGTGTGTGGGCTCAGTAGTTGTGGCACACAGCCCTAGAGGACGAGGGCTTAGTAGTTGTGACGCTTGGGCTCAGTTGCTCCGTGGCATGAGGGATCTTCCCAGACAAGGATTGAACCTTTGTCCCCTGCATTAGCAGACAGATTCTTAACTACTGGACTGTCAGGAAAGTCCCTATAATTGTTTTCTTAAATTCAGCTTTGAGTTTTTCACTTTCAGCTGTATAGAAATAAAATTGATTTTTTTTTCATTTATTTTTATTAGCTGGAGGCTAATTACTTTACAATATTGTAGTGGGTGTTGTCATACATTGACATGAATCAGCCATGGATTTACATGTATTCTCCATCCTGATCCCCCCTCCCACCTCCCTCTCTACCCGATCCCTCTGGGTCTTCCCAGTGCACCAGGCCTGAGCACTTGTCTCATGCATCCAACCTGGGCTAGTGAAAGAATGAAACTAGAACACTTTCTAACACCATACACAAAAATTAATTTTTGTATGTTGATACTGTGTCTTGAAACTTTTCTGAACCAGTTTACTAGTCCTAGTAGTTTTTTTTTTTTGTGAATCCCTTAGGTTTTTCTCTATATGATATCCTGTCCTCTAGAGATAGTTTTACTACTTCTTCTCCTATTTGTATATCCTTTTATTTCCTTCTTCCCTCTCTCCTTCCTTGCTTTCTTCCTTCTTCTCCCCATCCCTGAACAACTGTCCTGGCTCAAACTCCCAGTAAAATATTGATTACTTATCTTGTTACTGATATGAGGCATAAAGTTTTAACATTAAGTATGGTTGATGAAGATTTTTCATAGATGCACTTTATTAGGTTGATAAAGTTCCCTTCCCTTTCTAGCTACTTGAATGGTTTCAATTCTCTTGACTATATAGCCTCAAGTGCAGTATCCTAGTGTCCAGTCAGAGGCTGAGGGTCAGGGAGGGTAAAGTATCCCTAAAATAAATCAGAATTATGGTGTCTCTAGTTTCTACTACATATAACTTGAGAGGCTTAATTAGTTTTGCTCCTGCCAAAACAGAGAGCATCCTCAAGTCAAAAACAGAAAGGTCTGCCTTGTTATCACCCACCTATCTCTGTTGAGTGTTGTGACTCACATGTCAAGGCATAGCTGAAAGTCTGCTGAAATTCTAAAAATGAATAATGCATGATATAGTGCTGTGTTCCAGAACTTGTTTTATTATCTAAATTTTGCACACTTTAATATGCCTCCCAAGAAGGTGACTTGTTTCTGAAATATCACAAGAAAATGCAAGAGAAACAAGAACTGCAGAGGGGAAAAAAGGTTATGCCAAATTGTTTCACTGCTTTGGTAAGTAAATTTGAATTAGTAAGTGAATCTATTTCAGTATAAATTTTATTTAGAGAAAAATCTGTTTCTTCCTACCCAGATAAGTAGCTATTGAACGTTTGTTTGAAATACCAAATTATTAGCTACTGAGATTGCCTGCATGGCTTGCTGTGAACCTGCAGAGAAATCTAAGAAGTAAGCAGTGAAATGATGGAACAAGGTTCTGTGGACTTGTTCCTATGCATTGTGTGAGTTGCAAATTATGCCTGGTGTTCTTGGGAACAAAGACACCACTTAAAATGTCACCTTAGAAAACTTTGTTATGAACTGAATGCTTGTGTCCACAAAATTCACATGTTGAAATCTTAACCCCCAAAGTGATGATATTAGGAAATGGGAACTTTGGAAGGTAATTAGGTCATGAGGATGGAGTCCTCATGAATGGGATTAGTGCCCTCATAAGAAGAGACATGAGAGAACTTGCAGCTACTGTCAGTTTTCTGCCATGTGAGGATAAAATGAGAAGATATCTGTCTGCAAACCAAGAAGAGTGTCTTCACCTGACACCGTATCTGCTAGTACCTTGAACTTGGTCTTTCCAGCTTCCTGAACTATGAGAAGCAAACATTCGCTATTTAAGCCAGTCAGTAATGGTACTCTGCTTTGGCAGCATGGGCTGAGAATAAGCCACTCAGTTAACAGTACTCTGTAGTAATGGTACTCTGTAGTAATAGTGCTCTGTAGTAATGGTATTCTGTTTTGGCAGCATGAACTGAGAATGAGACATGGCTTCTCCTTTTCACGTAAATACGTGGAGAGATTTTGTTGCTGTTTTTGCTCAAATAAGAATGTAACTAACAGTTTCAAATAAAATTATTCATCCACCTGTTTTATTTTAATTAAAGTGATTTAAGTCTAGTTATTTTTATACTTCTGACAAAAGTCATTCCCCAACCAATTGTGAATTTTACTTCTGAGAGAAAAAATGAGTTTATGTATTCATATATTAAATAATGAATTGAGAATCCCTATGCGCCAAGACTTGTGTTAGCTGCTGGGTGTACAGAGATGAATAAGGAACATTCCAACCTTTAGAGAACATTACAGTGCAGGAGATTAAATATAATACGAAATTTGCTATTTTGATGAGGGCTGGGGTACATGAAGTCATGAATTTGGTGCTTCTTTCAACAACTCAATTCAGGAAAGAGCTAAGTGGAGTTGGTCAGCAGCTCATGCCCCACGACCATGAATATCTCCAAAAATTCAATTTGTATGTGTTTGGTTACTTTAAGGACCATATTGAATAAACAATTGACTTACCCAGCAGGTGACTAATAGCTTTTTGCTTACTTTGGGATAAGCCTTGTGTGGTTCTCAGAAATCTCTTAATTGTTTGATTATTTAACAAAGAATTCTTGCCTGTTAAGACTTCAAAACTTTCCAAAGCCCTAGTAAGAATTAGTTTTTCATGCTCTTAGTCATTGTGGGCTCATTTCCCCCTTGCTCTTGAAAAGGGTGATGAGACAGGTTTGTTTACAAAGTAGCTGTTAATAAGTGAGATGGTGCCTGGTTTAACTGGACACACGCTAAGGCAGCCACTGTCTCCCTTTGCCTGTGATCAGATTATTCCAAATAGGGCCACAGCAATTAGCTCAGTAGGTTATCAGTGAAGGTTTGTGGAATAAGTGAGTGAGTCATTTACTATGAACCAATTTCCAAAGCTGATTCTCTGATTCTGTCACTTATGTAATGAGCATTACAGAGGTACACCTTATTCTGTGGACCATAGTTTAGTTTCTGCTTTCAAGGATGTGAGTACTATGCTTGTGTTCATGGCTTACCTTCGTGTGGTGACGCAGAGCCTTCTGAAGGTAAATGTTATCTTGAAATGATACCTCTCTATATTTTAAGAAGCCCAGTCCTCACCGTTAGGCAACACACAGTGAAGATAAACCTTCCATCTAAATAACCAGGCCTTGGAGTAAGCAGAAGGCCTTGTCGCCTGAACAACATGAGAAGTCTTGCCCTTGTGGTTTGCTCATTGTATTTAATTTTTGGCTGCGCTGGATCTTACTTGCTGCATGCAGTCTTTCTCTTGTGAAGCGCAGGCTCTGTGGCATGGGCTCCAGTAGCTGTGACCCGTGGGCTTAGTTGCCCCATGGCGTGTGGGATCTTACTGCCCAGATCAGGAATTGAACCTGTGTCCTGTGCTGGCAGGCGGATTCTGAACTTCTGGATCACTACAGAAGTCTCACTTGTGGTTTATTTTTAATCTAAAATTCTGTTCCACATACTCTTTGGGTCCCAGTTTATTCACAGTTTACAGTATCAAGAAGCCCACTCAAATCCTTCTAACTCTGCCTATCACTAATCTCTTAGCAATCATAGTTCATATGCCTTGTCAATCAGCTTTTGGCAGAAGCCTCAAGAACAATACCTTTTTGCTTTTTACTTTTTGAGGAAATGGTTTAAACACCTTCTGCCTACAGCTTAAAAGAAAATGACTGTAGATGGTATATTAGATCATCTATTTAAACCATTACAAGAGCTGGATTCCTGACCCAGGGATTGAATCCAGGTCTCCTGTGTTGGCAGGCAGACACTTAACCACTGAGCCACCAGGTAAGCCCATTGAAGAAAATCACTGGTACTTAAATCAAGTTGGCAACCTAATCTTTGACCACAAAACAGATATATTTCTGCCTAGTCTACTAAGAGATAAGGAGCTGTGATGCCTAGTAGGGTTTGCAAGCCTCTACCTTGAGTAATCAACTAATTATTGGTCAATGATAGTCAATGGTCAATCCCATTGTGTCCTAGAGCCATGAAAGAGGCATCTTGCCAACCGCAGATGCAACTGCTACTTCTTCACATTGTAACGGAGGACATCGCCCTGGCCTAAGGTGCCTAACAGGAAACTCTAGATTTTTATCTAAAGCAAGGAGAGCCCTTTAAGACCAAAACACTGGGGTCGGAATGACTGGAGCTTGACTCCTTACCACTACATTTTGGGTAATTGTTGCAACTTCTCTGAACCTTAGTTTCTCATCCTATTGTGGAAATAAAAAGAACATAAATGAATAACTCATTGAATAACTCGTGTCTTCTGTTTTCTATCCTTGCCTTAATCAACAGTTGGTTCACTTAATGCTGATTCTCCTTTGCTCTGCTCTGACACAGAAACAGAAAAGCTAAGCATTCAGTTCTCCTATCTGCAATCCAGCTAGTGACTAGAACTGTGATGCACACAGTTCTGACCAATGAAATGCCAGCTTAATCTGATGGGAAGGGCTTCCATTAGGCAGAAGACCAGTGGCCCTCCTACTTTCTTCCTGACTGGGAAGCAGGTATGACAGCTGAAGTTGCCGGATCTCCTGCCCTCCTGAGAACGAGAGTCACATCACAAGGACAGTGGGGCCAGTGGGTAGAAAGCCCTAGTCTCCATCAATATCACAGAGTGGATATTCAGATTAATGGGCAAGTGAAAAGGCTTCACTCACCGAAACAGCTTTTATCATCCTTCTTGAGAGATTAGTTTTCTTCTTCTTCTTGTAGTTTTAGCCGTAAGTTGTACCCAACTCTTGCAACCCCAGGGACTATAGCCCCCCAGGCTCCCCTGTCCATGGAATTTTCCAGGCAAGAATACTGGAGTAGGTTGCTATTTCCTTCTCCAGAGTATCTTCTCAACCCAGGGATTGAACCCGTGTCTCCTGCATTGACAGGATTCTTTACCGTTGAGCCACCTGGGAAGTCCTTTCTTCCTATTAGAATAAAATAGACCCATTTTGTCTGATTTTGCTATGCTGAGAGAGCATGTGCCTACTCCTTGCCCTGAGTTACATTTTGGAATGATGGACTGCGTGGAGGAAGAGGCAGAATCCAGCATCTTCTCCACCAGTAATGAGCGGCTAAAGGTTACTCAAGAAGCGAGAGCAAAGAAAGGATGATGTAATCAAGTGTGGAACAAAAAAATAACAACCAGAGCCTGAAACAGAGGCAGTACACTCCAGCAGGAACGCTCCATAATGGCTCAGCCAGTCAAAAATTCCCATATCAACTTAGACCAAGAAACTAAGTGCCTATTTACCAAGAACACTGCCTTGGAGCATCCTGACTTATCAGTGATGGAGCATGTCAAAGCATGTGTCACAAGAAATACACCAACATTTTCAGTGACTTTAAAGACTGAATGAAGTCAGATCATGAGTGAGAAACTGAAAGAGTTGTATTAGAAGCTCTAGAAAAACTGTGTTCTTGAAATGGAAGGAGAAAAAGCATAAGTTGTAAATAAAGCTATAGCCAATAGACAGACAGGGTAAAATGGACAGAAAATGTAAGCAAGTAAAGGAAAAATGTGAAAAAGAATTTGTATACATATCATGTGGTTCAACCTTAAATATCTGACAGTACTCAGACCCAAATCTTTCTGACTCTAGGACCTGTTCTTCATCACTGCACTCATGTATTGCCCCAGTGCCAGATACTCAGCAAACGCTTAAAGAAAATAAAAGTTACTGATTGATAAATTAAAGTTTCTCTCTATTCATACATTAAAAAGTCTCCTATTTCAGCACAATCTCATACTGACATTGAAACCAAAGGGCTCCATTAGTAGGATCTTCTCTCTGTAGAGGTGAGAACTGAGCTGGGAGATAGCTGAAATAAATTTTGTGCGGCGTTGGCCTTGGCGGTACCGCTGAGAGGCATGTCCGGAGGTTCTCTGGCTGGACCCCCAGGATGACACACGTGTGGCCGCAGAGGAGGGGGCTGGGGAGCCACGTGGAGAGGGCTGCCAGCTGCACACACAGCGAGAGCTAGCCTCCACCTCAGGTGGCCTTGCTTGACTCTGTCATTGTGGCCCTTTTAAGGGATCATAGCAGAGACAGCAAATTCCATGTTAATCCACTTTTTAAGAACAGAAGAGATGTTGTTCGGCATCAGCCAATAAGCTGTAGTGACTCAAAAATGGGTCACAGATATTGCCTTTTGCTCAGGTTGAAGGCCCAAAACACACCAGGCAATGTGTCTGAAACGGGATCAGAGTGGGCTAAACCCAGGCAGCTCATAGCCTCAAGTCTGTGGCTCAGCAAGGTGCTGTGCTCACTGAACATAAACTCTAGATTTCCGCCTGCTTCTCTAACCCTGTAGTGTTCGTTTCAGACACAAAGTGCTCGGGACAGCTATACACGTACCTTTACACGCTCTGCTGCTCGTTTCTAATACCTTACTGAAGAAAACCTCAGACACTAACGGTAGAATCTTCTTTGTTTGTTTTTGTTTGTTTTGCCAGGCTGTGCAGCATGTGTGATCTTAGTTCCCCGACCAGGGATTGAACCCGCATCCCTTGCACTGGAAGCACAGAGTCTTCACCACTGGACCACCAGGGAAGTCTCATTGATGGTAATTTTTGTAAACAGGAAAATAATATATATGCATGCTAAAATTTCAAATAGCATCGAAAGGTGAAGAGGAGCATTCACCCTGTGTCTGGTCCCCTTTACTCATTTGTGTGGCATTCCCATGGATGGAACAAGCTCATTCAATAGAAGGAGACAGGCTTGAGAGGTGAGAGAGAGGGTTTTCTCTACCTCCAGGGACCTGGGGGACTGAGGAACCAGAGAGAATGGTTCTGTCACAGACCGCTGCAGGGTTGGAAGCACTTTCCAATTAGGCCATGCTTAATGGGAGGTCTGCTTTGGGAACATGGCTGAGAGTGTGTGTCACTCAGCTTACCCATCACTGGTCAGAACTGTGCTGCATTCCCATCGCTAGCTAGAATGCAGCCAGGAAAGTGCAATACTTAGTTTTCTCTTATCTATGTTACAGGAAAACAAAGGAGAATCAGTGTTGAGTGAATCAACTCTTGATGGAAGCAAGGATGGGAGAGACAAAACATTAGTTACAACCTAAATATGGGCTTCCCTGGTGGCTCAGATGGTAAAGAATCAGCCTCCAATCAGCAGAAGATCTAAGAGACCCAGGTTCAACCTCTGGATCAGGAAGATTCACTAGAGAAGAGAACGGCAACCCAGTCCAGTATTCTTGCCCGGAGAATCCCATGGGCAGAGGAGCCTGGTGAGCTACAGTCCATGGGTTGCAAAGAGTCAGACACGACAGAGTGACTAAGCACGCATGCACAATCTAAACATCAACCAGGTAACCCAGACATCAGTAATATGAAAACTGACCTGAGAGGTGGGACTGGCAGGCGGAGCTCCCCATAGCAACATACACCCCAGGGAGAGAGGCCCCTCCTGGGTTCACAGAGGTTCTTTCTGCTCCCATGCTGCGTGCCTGCAGACCACAGCAGCTGCAGTCAGCCCAGCCCCTTCTTGGCCTCGTAGGGGTTAGTGGTTGGGGCCGTGTGGCAGCACAGTGGGATGCTTCGGTGGTGAATTAGCCAAGGAGGCCAGATGGCTTTACTCTGCAACAGTGGCAACTGCAGTCACATTGAAAGCATGCAGCCACCTGTGGGACTGAGCGGCTTTTCTCTCTGCAAAACCAGGGCTAAATATCTGAACTAGGGCAAACCCTGAGAGAAGTGGTAACCTGAAAGAGATAAAAAGAAACTTCTTAAGGTGATAAAGTGGGCTTCCTTGGTGGCTCAGTGGTAAAGAATTTGCCTGCCAATGCAGGAGACATAGGTTTGATCTCCAGGTCGGGAAGCCCCTGAGCTGTAACCTCTGAACCTGTGCTCTGGAACCTGTGAGTCATGACCACTAATGCCTGTAAGCCCTAAATAAATAAATAAATCTTTAAAAAATGTTGGTTCAGAATTAAATGAAAACAATACTGTGTGAGCCAAAATTGTGCAAATCACACCAAACCTGTCTGTGGCGGGTTCCAACCTCCTTGCTGCAGGCGGCGCCCTCACAGAGGGCTTGTGCTGTACCTGCGGCACCCCTGTGCTGTCTGGGGCTGGCCGCAGAGAAACGGGCGCTGGGCAAGGGCAGGTCTCATCACCCTTCTCCCCAGAAGTGACCCGTGGAAAGCCTACCCCTCAGCGGGGAAGCCTGTGGAACTGGACCCGAAGACAGAGTTGCATCACAACAATAAGAGAAGCAGCAGAGCCCAAGACTCGCCAAGAAACCTTAAGGGCAGAGCGTTCAAGCTGGAGGCTTGCTGCTGAGAGTCTGATCATGTGATGGAAGGACTGGTGCTCTCCCTGTGTTTGGTGGATTGCTAGAGCTAACGGGTGTTTTCTGAATGAACATCAGGTTTTTCTTAATGTCCTGTTTTATCTTTTCAGTAAAACCGACTGCCCAAGGTAAACCTGAGTTTGTCTGGGGATCTTGTAACTTCAGAGATGCTGGTCAGTGCAGCTCTCTGTGGCCTGTTGCATAGATTTATTTGTATCAGAACACTCATTCCTCCTCACGATGATTGGTTCTGATGACCATGTGGTCTTCACAACAATCCACTCCTACCGACTGGGTAAGTGGGGACTACTTCAGCCAAGTTGAAACAATCAGACTTTATACCTTGTGAGCTGAAGTCTGTTTAGTTCACTCATGATTAATGCTTGAGATAATATAAATGCAGAACTTGAGGTTCTTCTGATGGGATGGCCATTGCTAGTAAAATTTATTCATGTAGTTTAAAGGGCCCAGCCAGCAGTGACTTCTGCTTCCCTTTCTAGCATCACTTACCAGTGCCTCTGATACTCTTTTTGCTCCAGGCCTCCTGGCCTCCTGGCCTTCTTTCAGGTCTGCACAAAGTTGTGATTATACTGCCTCAGGGCCTTTGCACATGTTAGTTTTTCTTCCTGGTGACTAGTTAGCTCTTATGCAACCTTACAGATCTCAGCCCAAAGGAACTGTTCCAGAGATCTATTCTTAAGCTTTGACCCCCCCCAATTAGATTAGACCTCCCCCCATTCTCTCTTCACCCCTCACAACATGCCTTTGTGGCAGTATACATTTTCTGTTTCTTCATAACAGTAGTTTACTGTGGGCTTCCATTATGGTTTTCCTGCCTGCATCTTCTGCTTGTCACAAAAGTAGTTATGAGCATATGTATACTTATAGCTGATCCACCTTGTTGTACAGCAGAAACAACATAATATTGTAAAGCAACTATACACCAATTAAAAAAAATTAAAATGAATGGGGATGACATATTCCAAACGTGAAGGGATCAATGATTGAAGACAGGGAAGAGGACCTCAAAAGGGAGTCAGCCTAACTGACACCTGTGAGGTTAAATAACAAACCAAATAAGATGCCCTCACCCCAATGAGGCAGGAGGCAGTAGGGCCCATAAAGTCCTCTCAAATTAGAGGTGGCCCCCTCCAAAGGAGACTCCTCAGTTCCTTAAGATTCAGTTCAGTTCAGCCACTCAGTCGTGTCCGACTCTTTGCGACCCCATGAATCATAGCATGCCAGGCCTCCCTGTCCATCACCAACTCCTGGAGTTTACACAAACTCATGTCCACTGAGTCAGTGATGCCATCCAGCCATCTCATCCTCTGTCGTCCCCTTCTCTTCCTGCCCCCAATCCTTCCCAGCATCAGGGTCTTTTCTAATGAGTCAACTCTTTGCATGAGGTGGCCAAAGTATTGGAGTTTCAGCTTCAGCATCAGCCCTTCCAATGAACACCCAGGACTGATCTCCTTTAGGATGGATCGGCTAGTTTTCCTTAAGATTAAACCTCTAATAATCTGGAGTAAATCTAGTAATTACAAGTAAGTAAACTTGCAATACAAATAAAGTTCAGAAATTAAAACATACATATTTCTCATACATTTCAGCTTGGAGAATACATTTCTGACATGTTTTCTAGGGAGAGCATATAGTGAGGCTGTTTTGGCACCATTTGATAATAATCTCACATTTTCCTCTATAGTTCATGATAGTTGCTGAGGGAAGCCAGACCTTGTACAGCCTCTTGAGTTCAAGCATCACTCCCTGGATAGTCTCATCAGCAATGGCAAGGGTGATGAGTGACTATATCTTATTAACATTAACGACAACTCTGGCAAGGAAGGTCACTTGGGACCAGTTTGCTGGAAGGGTAACTGGGTTTGTGGCAGACATTTAAGAATTTATGAACTCCTTGGATATAGGGTATCCTTGGGCTATGGGGCTTTGAGAAGACAGACAGAATATTTAAGTGGACTAGGAGTCAAGCTGAGAAAGGAGTATGTCAAGGCTGTATATTGTCACCCTGCTTATTTAACTTATATGCAGAGTACATCATGTGAAATGCTGGATGAAGCACAAGCTGAAATCAAGATTGCCAGGAGAAATATCAATAACCTCAGAAACACAGATGACACCACCCTACGGCAGAAAGTGAAGAACTAAAGAACCTCTTGATGAAAGTGAAAGAGAAGAGTGAAAAAGTTGGCTTAAAACTCAACATTCAGAAAACTAAGATCATGGCATCCAGTCCCATCGCTTCATGGCAAATAGATGGGGGAACAATGGAAACAGTGACAAACTTTATTTCAGACTTTATTTTCTTGGGCTCCAAAATCACTACAGATGGTGACTGCAGCCATGAAATTAAAAGACACTTCCTCCTTAGAAGAAAAGCTATGACCATCCTAGACAGCATATTGAAAAGCAGAGATATTACTTTGCTGACAAAGGTCAGCCATAGCCAAAGCTATGGTTTTTCCAGTAGTCATGTATGGATGTGAGAGTTGGACTATAAAGAAAGTTGGTTGCCAAAGAACTGATGCTTTTGAACTGTGGTGTTGAAGACTCTTGAGAGTCCCTTGGACTGCAAGGAGATCGAAGTCCTGAATATTTATTGGAAGGACTGATGCTGAAACTCCAATACTTTGGCTACATGATGGGAAGAACTGACTCATTGGAAAAGACCCTGATGCTGGGAAAGACTGAAGGCAGGAGGAGAAGAGGACAACAGAGGATGAGATGGTTGGATGGCATCACTGACTCGATGGATATGAGTTTGAGCAAGCTCTAGGAGTTGGTGATGGACAGGGAGGCCTGGTGTGCTGCAGCCCATGGGGTTGCAAAGAGTCGGACATGACTGACGGACTGAACTGAACTGAGTCATAATACGGAGTCCCATTGGGTAGTCTGATTAACTTCATATCAGTTTTTCTTTGTATTTTTAGGAGAGCATTCTTAGAGATTTGGCACACTGTGTGAGGGTTGGGTGACTTTGAGGCAAAGATGTGTGCCCAAACAGGATTGGTGCAGGATGGAGAAATCTTAATGTTATTTTTGCTGCATTAATAAATTGAGGATGGTGAGATTTCTGCTTTTCTTGGTGACAGTTAAAGAGGAACATGTCTAAAATAGAAAGCAATTAAGAGAGTGAACCATGTTATATGAAGGATGGCTGAAGGATCTGGGAATATTTACCCACAAGAAAGAGAGCTCCAGGAGACACAATTGCCAGCTTCAAATATTCAAAAGCCTGTCACTTGGAAGAGAGATTACGCTTATTCTGTATGGCCTCAGGCCACATCTGGGTTCAGTAGTTAGGAGGTATAGAAAGGCAACTTTTGACACAGAGCAGGCAACTCAAATAGCGATGTCTGAGGATTGGATGTACTGAGTTCATGACCAAAAAAGGATGTCGAGCATAGGCTGGCAGCAATATCATAGGAACAAAGCAGCGCAGTGTATTAGTTGGATCCTAGAGATGGGATTGGATTCCAGTTTTGGCACTTACCAAATACAGGACATATAGCAAGTTACTTCATTTTTCTGCTTCAGTTTCATAATACTTCAAATGAGAAAAGGCATAATTGTTCGTGAGGCTTTAAATAATTAACTTCGTTGTCTAGAAAGGGGATGAGTGTGTGTGAGTGTGTGTGTGTGAGACTGTGTGTGTGTTTGGCACTTTTGTTTCCTCTTAATCTGAAGTTCTGTGATTCCAAAGTCTTGGTAGAGAAAAGCTGAAAGAATAAGCTATTTTACGCATTCCTTAGGTACTGCTCAGTATTTTGAAATGAGCTTGAAAGCCTTTGGAAGAGCTCCAGTTTCTTATGAAATTGTTTTGATGTGGTTTTTCTCCAATCACAAATTCAGTTTAGAACAGGTGGAAAATATTTAACACTTATTCTAATGCCACCTAAGACTGAAAAATGTCCCTCCCTTTGCCTGTGCAGAATGAGGTATGAGGATATTTACTGAGAAGTTGAAAAAGACAGAGAAGGATGAGCAATCACAACTCAGTTCCCTGGTTAATAGTGCAATTTGATTATGTTTACATATCAGACTTGTGTTTGGGGACCTCTGAGCCTCTGTGCACGTTTATCAAATTGCAAACAGCACCACTTATGCGCAGCTGGTGATAAAGTACTACCACACAGCTGAATAGCTCTCCCAGTAGAAGATGATTATTTCCCAAGATAAAAGCCAGCTACCTGATGCCAAAGCAATTCATCAATTCAATGACACAGAAAAACCCCAAAATCAGACAAATCACTCTTGGTGTAGTGTAGGATGAACAGTTGGTTGATTGACAGGGTTTTGGCTGCAAATACAGCCAAAGCAAACCTAAGGCGGCATTAGGAGTTCATGGGAATTTTCATTATAACGAAATTGTGCTAAGCCTTCCTTCTGGTTTCCAATTTGCCCCCAAGTTAACTATGAGGGTGGAAGTGAGGGGGCCCCTCACCATTAACTATGAGGTGGAAGTTAGGAGGGCCCCTCACCATTAACTATGAGGTGGAAGTTAGGGGAGCCCCTCACCATTAAGGATGTTTTGGGTTTACAGATAGGAATTGTGGTTTTCACTTCTGATCTGAAGACACTGTGTGGTTTTCAGTGCTAATTTATATGGGTGGAGACGTTGGGTTTGTAAAGAAAGAAACTCAATCCTGGTATCCTGACACCACAGAGGAGACATCTCAGAATCTAACAGCAACTGCCATTTGAGTTTTGCTTGTCTAGCCACAAGTAAGGTAGAGTAGAATAACCCTGGCCTTTGAAGTCAAAAAGAACTCATTCATTTGTTCATTTACCCAGCATATTTTCATTGAGCTCCTTTTTAAGTTTCCAGTACTCCGAGGCTTTGGGGATTCAGCAACAGACTGACAAGCTTCTTATTCCATAGACATGACAACTTCTAGGGCAGTGGAGGTGGAGGGACTGGATGATAAATATACCAGTATTCCTCAACTCTGAGTCTCTGTATTTTCTTTTTTTTGGTATGACCTTGGGTAAGTTATTGCGCTTCCCAGGTGATGCTAGTGGTAAAGAACCCACCTCCCAGCTGTAAGAGACACAGATTCAATCCCTGGGTTGGGAAGATCCCTTGGAGGAGGGCACAGCAACCCACTCCAGTGTTCTTGCCTGGAGAATCCCATGGACAGAGGAGCCTGGAGGGCTACAGTCCATGGGGTGTCAACAAGTCGGACATGACTGAAGCGACTCAGCATAGGACAGGGTAAGATATTAGGGGCTTCTCAGGTGGCTCAGTGGTAAAGAATCCCCCTGCCAATGCAGGAGATGTGGGTTCTATCCCTGGGTGGGGAAGATCCCTGGGGAAGGAAATGGCAACCCACACCATTATTTTTGCCTGGAGAATACCGTGGACAGAGGAGCCTGGTGGGCTACAGTTCATGGGGTTGCAAAAAGTCAGACAGGACTTAACGACTAAACAACAACAACAAAGGGTAAGCTATTAACTTATTTGAGAGGCTCAGGGCTCAGCAAGTGATAATTTTCTCGCTTTCTCTACTCCCTACACTACAGGACCCTACAAAAAGAACAAATAGTCTACTTCTCAGCTTTGGTTGATGCTTTTCTTGGGCCCAGAAAAATGAAGATCCTTGTCATCCTATGAACTGAGGGTGGATTCAGGATGAATTGGTTTATTGTTCAATGTTCCTGTGAGGGTCTGTCTTTTATGTCCCAGAGCTAATCAACTTTTTTTTTCATTTTGCCTTGCCAAAGAGAATACTTCCAGATGAACTACTTTCAACCCATTAATGCTATTTAAAAAACAAAAAACAAGCAATAAAATGCCTACTGCAAATAGATCATCTTGACTTACTTTATCTTTTCCTGAATTTTCATCAATTGAGGTGATTAAGGAGAACTGAAAAGTGGTGGATTTTATAATCACTCTGCAGGAGGCAGAGGTTGTTTTAGGGGTGCTGTTAGGATGACTATGTGGTTACCTGGTTAGAGATGAGACTTAGATGAACAGATGGTAATTCACTGATCAGGAAATAAATATCATTATTAAAAAATAAATACCATTATAATTTTAAGTGCAAACACAACTGATGATGGATAAAAAAATGTAGTCACAATGCTGTTTCTCAAATAAAATGTGTCTGGAGTTTCACACAATTGAATTGAGACAAATATTTGGATTCTGTGCAGCCCACTGGGAAATTGAGGGAATGAATAAGATGTGAATTAAATATTCCCTTTACCCTCTTCATTTCTCTTCTCCTACTCCAGGCACTTATAGTTTATACTTCATCCTTAGTGTAGATTTTATATGTGATACCAATCTTTTTGCCTTGTAAACTGAGTAAATCTATAATTTGTAGAGAAAAGTTATTACTATAGAGAAAAAAATTATTATTGAAATATTTACATAACTCTCACTCTCCTCAGAGGTTTGTGCCACTCTGGTAAATCAATCTAGCCCTTTAGTCATGTTAACTGGACAAGCAGCCAAAGGGAAATCTGGAAAAGCCTGGAAGAGACAAGAGGGATTTTTTATTGGAAAAGGCAGAGTTATTGGCAGAAAGGGGAAAATACAGAAAGGATAAAAGAATACAGAAAGGATGGAGGCAGAGAGCCTGTTGGGAGAGATCTTGGGAGCTTGGGGGTGGGTTGGAAAAAGATTTTGTGAGTAGCCGTATCTGAAATATAGAAAGACTCATGCAGGAAAGAAAGAGACTTTTAAGAAGTTTGGCTCTACATTGTAAATGTAATTTACTCCTGGCCTTCTTTTAGGAGAACACAGTAAAATGTAAATTACACTCCAATTATTGTGACGGCTAAGTAGGTTTTTTTTTTTTTCTCCTTATGCAATACTAAAAAGAGATGGGGCCTCAGAATGACTTTATAAAGTTTAACTTTGAATGAAGCATTGAAGCCATTCTGGCACTTTCGTGTCTTAAAACTCCTTGTTTCTCCAGGCACCCTTTTAAGACATTTCTTCCAGCTATAAAATAAATAAGTCATGGGATGTATTGTATAGTATAGAGAATACACTCAATAATATTCTCATAACCCTTTATGGTGACAGATGGCAACCATGGCTATCATTTTGTAATGTGTAGAAATATAACATCACGATGTTGTATACCTGAAGCTAATATAATATCATGTGTCAATTATAATTCAATAATAAAAAAGACATTTCTTCAGTGTTGAGGAGAAATAGCTAAAAATCCATGGACTTTGCAGTTAGACAAAGCTGGGTTTGAATCCTTACTTGCTAGCTTGTCTCCAAGGGCAAGTTATGTTGTCTCAACAAGCTTCAGTTTCCTCATCAATAACGTGGGATTAAGAGTACCTACCCTGTAGGACTGCTGTAATCACTGAAATAAAGGGATGTCTAGAAGAAAACCTTGAAAGGGTTGGGTTTCCTCAGCCTGAGTTCCTGCAGGAAACAGATGGCCCATTCAAAGTAGGAAAATTCGAGGAAAGTTTAGCAGCAGGACTATTTAAAAAATGTATAGATAAGGTGTATGAAAACCAGAAAAGATGGTACAATACTCTATTTACAATAGCCAAGACATGAAAACAAGCTAGATGTCCATCAGCCCATGAATGGATAAAGAAGACGTGGTGTGTATATATGTGTATGTGTCTGTATATATATATATATATACACACACACACACACACACAAAGGACTATTACTCAGCTTTATAAAGAATGTAATAATGCCATTTGCAGCAACATGGATGAACCTAGAGATGATGATACTAAGAAAAACAAATATTGTATGATATCACTCATATGTGGAATCTAAAAAATGATACAAACCAACTTATTTGCAAAACAGAAAAAGACACACATTTAGAAAACAAACTACAAACTTATGGTTGCCAAAGGGGAAAAGGTGGAATGTGAATTAGGGGTTTGGCATTAATCGATATACACCACTATATATAAAGCAGATAAATAACATGGACTACTATATAGCATGGGGGACTATATTCAATATCTTGTAATAATCTATAATGGAAAAGAATGTGAAAAGCAACATATATATATATTCAGTTTTATATATGTATATACAGCTGAATCACATAGTTGCACACCTGAAACTAATACAACACCATAAATCAAGTATGCTTCCAAAAAAAAAAGAAATTCTCTGGGGACACCAGCTTCAGGCCTGAAGGTTTGGTTAAAAGCAAGTTTCCTGGGACCTGGAGACAGGATGTTGTGTCAAGGGAGCTACTGGAGAGGCACGGAGACCTCCATAGAGACAGGGCCGGTTCTTGGCGATCGCTGGGGGACTGGGCGGTGATGCCACTGATAAGGGAGTCTGTTAAGGTCACAGGACATGATCCAGGATCGGAGTGGAGAAAGATGGAGGGGGGTCTGGGGGTGAACTGAACATACCCACCAGGCTCCGTAAGTGTTGTTTCACTTTTTTTCTTCTTTCTGAGAGTGCGGACAAGAAGGTATCTTTCCCATGGAAGAATAAGGACACAGAAAGCTATTACTAGTCTCTGAAAGACTGTGCCTTATATGTGAGTCCTGTAGTTTATGACACTTCACAGATACAGCTCTGCTGTTGGAAACAAACACGTCAATCTTTATTATAGGGCGATGGGAGGGCCACAGACAGCTAGTTGCTGATTTTCCAAGAGAGTGAACAATACAGAGAGCTTGTTACACTGGTCAGATATAAACAGGAGCTCTTGTTTCAACAGTGGCTTTTCAAGTTTGCCTCTTGGCATGAAGCTAACTCTGGCAGAGGGTATCACATAAACAGGCCACATGCTCAAGCATGTAGGCCAGTCGCTACTTGTTGGACACATCTTTACTCTCTAGCCCATGGCCCACAGTGAGCCAACAAAGCTGCTGGCAGAGCATCTTTTCAGAGAGTGTGTTATGGGCTACTTGGGCTACTTCAAAATGAGTTGAAGGCCACTTTTGGAAAAGAGTGTTTTGTCATAACTGGTGGTACAAGCAAATATTTGATTCATTCCACTTGTAAAGTCTCTGGCCTTTGGATAAATAACTCTTCTCCTAAAATAAATAAAAATCCTTTTCCTTTGCCGACCATAGTGGGCTGAATAGTAGTCGCCCCCCCCACCCCCCCCTCCCCGCCCATACATCCATGTCTTAATCCTCAGAACCTAGGCATGTTACCTTATTTGGAAAAAGGGTCTTTGTAGATGTACTAAGATGAGAAGATCATTCTGGATTGTCTGAGTGGACCCTAAATCCAATGTCAAGTATCCTCATAAGAGACATGCAGAGGAGAGACACAATGAAGAGAAGTCTATATGAAGATGTGGGAAGAGGCTGGTCGGGTGTGGCCATAGCCAAGAGTGCCAGCAGTCACTGGATGCTGGAAGAGGCATGGACTGGACTCTGCCCTAGTGTCCTTGTAGGGAGTGCTATCCTAACTGTGGACTTCAGGCCTCCAGCATTGTGACAGAATGAATTTCCATTTCTGCAAGCCAACAAGTTTGCTTATATGTTACATATTTGTTATGTAATATTTGTTACATATTTGTTACAGTGGCCCTGGAAACTGATACATTTCCTTTGAAACCATCTGCGCTGATGCTTTGATCACTGAGCAGACTGAGTCCTAGCAGCCTGGAGAATAATAGAGTTAGTGCAGGATGAACATCACAAATGTATTTTTATGAAGATTATGAGAAGCCATCCCAAATCCAAGGAAGTTGTGTTATCTAATTTACACCTTAACCAGTTGTAATGGAACGTCCTTAAGTTGAGTGAGAGGCAGAAGGAAGGGCATTGGAGGAAGGAATCAAGTGTCCTGGATTCTATTAATATCACTGGCTTTAGTATTCACTGGCTATTTGACCTTGGAAAAGTCATTCAAGTAGTCCAAGCTGAGATTTTCTTATCTTTAAAATAATTGTCCCACCTACTTTACAGTGTTGGCAAGAAGGTTAAATTATTTAAGTGCTTTGAAATAGTAAAGTGCTATCCATTAAACTGAAAAATGGTATATGATACATTTCATGATTCATAATATAAACACAACATATACTTGCTGAACTAAGTTAGATCCTGCTAATTCAGAATTTGCCTTGATTTGGAAAAGGGCTACATCTGAGATAGGAAATCAGGGCTTTAGCCTTGGCTCTAAAGACTAAAGAGCCAAGTAACCATGGACCAAGTATTGAACATTTTATGGACACAGTTTTTGTAGTTGTTAAGTGAAGGAGTTTGACTGGATAATCTCTGAAGTCACTCCCATATTTCTTATTCTATAGAATTTGAAGAAAATTATGATTATCTAGATGGTTCTTTCCCTTGGTAAATTTGTCCCTTCTCAATGGGTTAAACTCATTAAATTCTATTGATCCTGAGCTTGTTTACTGAGATTCAGATTTGTATAACCAAGGTTCTGGATGTCAATAGTACATCAGCTGAGAAACTCTGAATGTAAAAGAAAGGCAAAGCAAAACTTGCTTATAGAAGAAAAAAAGAAAGAAAAGAAGAGAAAAAGAAATAGAATTTCTTGGCTCACTTAGTTGGAAAGTCTATGAATAGAATTAGTCTTAGCTATACCTGGATCTATGACTTAAATAATGTCATCTGGATTCACTTTCTTTCCATCTCCGGCTCTGTTTTGCACAGAGCTGTCTCCATTCTGCAACTTCACATGGTGCAACAGTGCAGCTGCATTATCTCTTAGTTGTAAGTATCAAGGGAAAATAGAAGTGTTTTCTCAGGGTGCATAGCAAAAATCTCGCAGTATCTCATTGACTCCAATTGGCTGAAATGTCCAGTTCTGAACTAATCACCTGATGAGAAGGTATTCAGTGTGATAACTGGTTTAGATCTGGGTCATGTGATTCACTGCTAAGCCAGAAACATAGTCCCAGTATGCTAGAGCCAGTTGACTATAACTATCGAGTGGTTTTCTGAATTGGTTGTTAAACTGTTGTGACCATGAAATTGGAAAAGATGGGAGTAGTTACAGCACAGATTAGGGCTGTGTTTGTTTATTTTGGAGAGCTTGTCTGCCAGCATCACTAGGGACAGCTCAGTCCAAGCAGAGGAGGTAAGGGCAGGATCACCTTTTTTCCCCTTGCCCCTGCAGTTTTTCCTAAATTTCTTTCCATTCCATGATAGACAAGGTCTGTGATGGCTTTAAACATGTTCACAAATTCTTCCCCCTTGAAGAGGTGGAGCTTAATTCTCTAGCCTTGAGTATGGGCTCAAAGAAGAGAATATAACAGAAGTGATGGTGTGTGGCCTCTATGACTAGGTAATCATAGAAGGAGTTGTGGTTTCCTCCTTGCCCTCTGTCTTGGTTGCCCCACTCTAAGAGAAGCCAGCTCGCATCTTGAGAGACCACTCATGCAGCACTACAGTGGGGTCCACGCAGCAAAAAGCTGAGGCCTCCTGCCTACAACATTCTTGGAAGCAGATTCTCCATCCTCAGTGGAGAGTTTCAGTGACTAGAGTCCAGGCCGATGTCGTGACTGAAACCTCATGTGAGATTCTGAACCAGAATCACTGGAGTCACTCCTGAGTTCCTAACCTGTTGAAACTCTGAGAAAGCAACTGATTATCATTTTAATTTGTTAAATTTGTTGTTGTTGTTGTTTAAATTGGAGGATATTGCTTGGCAGTGCTGTGTTGGTCTCTTCCAACAATAACACAGACCAGCCGTGAGTGTGCATGTGTCTCCTCCCTCTTGTTTTTCCCTCCCCACACCTGTCCCACCCTTCTGGGTTGTCACAGAACCATGGATGGGCTGGATTCCCTGTGTTTCATAGCAGCGTCCCAATAGCTATCTATTTCACTCCTGGCAGGGTATATATGGGCTTCTCAGGTGGCACTAGTGGAAAAGAACCTTCTTGCCAGTGTAGGAGACATAAGACATATGGGTTTGATCCCTGGGTTGGGAAGAGCCCCTGGAGGAGGGCATGGCAACCTACTCCAGTACTCTCTCCTGGGGACCTCCATGGACAGAGAAGCCTGGCAGGCTACAGCCCATGGGGTCACAAATAATTAGACATGGCTGAAGTGACTTAAAACTAACACCGCAAAAAGATGTCCTTTTCATTATAGGGTACTGGAATGCAAAAGTAGGAAGTCAAGAAACACCTGGAGTAACAGGCAAATTTGGCCTTGGAGTATAGATTGAAGCACGGCAAAGGCTAATAGAGTTTTGCCAAGAGAACACACCGGTCATAGCAAACACCCTGTCCCAACAACACAAGAGAAGACTCTACACACGGACATCACCAGATGGTCAACACCGAAATCAGATTGATTACATTCTTTGCAGCCAAAGATGGAGAAGCCCTATACAGTCAGCAAAAACAAGACTGGGAGCTGACTGTGGCTTAGATCATGAACTCCTTAAAATTCAGACTTAAATTGAATAAAGTAGGGAAAACCATTAGACCATTCAGGTATAACCTAAATCAAATCCCTTATGATTATACAGTGGAAATGAGAAATAGATTTAAGGGACTAGATCTGACAGACAGAGTGCCTGGTGAACTATGGATGGAGGTTTGTGACATTGTACAAGAGACATTGATCAAGACAATCCCCATGGAAAAGAAATGCAAAAAAGCAAAATGGCTGTCTGAGGAGGCCTTACAAATAGCTGTGAAAGAAGAGAAGTGAAGAGCAAAGGAGAAAGGAAAGATATTCCCATTTGCATGCAAGTTCCAAAGAATAGCAAGGAGAGATAAGAAAGCCTTCCTCAGTGATCAATGCAAAGAAATAGAGGAAAACAATAGAATAGGAAAGACTAGAGATCTCTTCAAGAAAATCAGAGATACCAAGAGAACATTTCATGCAAAGATGGGCTCGATAAAGGACAGAAATGGTATGGACCTAACAGAAGCAGAAGATATTAAGAAGAGGTGGCAAGAATACACAGAAGAACTGTACAAAAAAGATTTTCACGACCCAGATAATCACGATGGTGTGATCCCTCACCTAGAGCCAGACATCCTTGAACGTGAAGTCAAGTGGGCTTTAGAAAGCATCACTATGAACAAAGCTAGTGTAGGTGATGGAATTCCAGTTGAGCTATTTCAAATCCTGAAAGATGATGCTGTGAAAGTGCTGCACTCAATATGCCAGCAAATTTGGCAAACTCAGCAGTGGCCACAAGACTGGAAAAGGTCAGTTTTCATTTCAATCCCTAAGAAAGGCAATCCCAAAGAATGCTCAAACTACCGCACAATTGCACTCATCTCACACGCTAATAAAGTAATGATCAAAATTGTCCAAGCCAGGCTTCAGCAATATGCGAACCGTGAACTTCCTGATGTTTAAACTGGTTCTAGAAAAGGCAGAGGAACCAGAAATCAAATTGCCAACATCCACTGGATCATTGAAAAAGCAAGAGAGTTCCAGAAAAACATCTATTTCTGCTTTATTGACTATGCTGAAGCCTTTGACTTTGTGGATCACAATAAACTGTGGAAAATTCTGAAAGAGATGGGAATACCAGACCACCTGACCTGCCTCTTGAGAAACCTATATGCAGGTCAGGAAGCAACAGTTAGAACTGGACATGGAACAACAGATTGGTTCCAAATAGGAAAGGGAGTACATCAAGGCTGTATATTGTCACCCTGCTTATTTAACTTAAATGCAGAGTACATCATAAGAAACGCTTGGCTGGAAGAAGCACAAGCTGGAGTCAAGTTTGCCGGGAGAAATATCAATAACCTCGGATATGCCCATGACACCACCCTTATGGCAGAACATGAAGAGGAACTAAAAAGCCTTTTGATGAACGTGAAAGCGGAGAGTGAAAAAGTTGGCTTAAAGCTCAACATTCAGAAGACTAAGATCATGGCATCTGGTCCCATCACTTCATGGGAAATAGATGGGGAAACAGTGGAAACAGTGTCAGACTTTATTTTTTTGGGTTCCAAAATCACCGAGATGGTGATTGCAGCCATGAAATTAAAAGACACTTACTCCTTGGAAGGAAAATTATCACCAACCTGGATAGCATATTAAAAAGCAGAGACATTCCTTTGTCAACAAATGTTCATCTAGTCAAGGCTATGGTTTTTTTGGTGGTCATGTATGGATGTGAGAGTTGGACTGTGAAGAAAGCTGAGCATGAAGAACTGATGCTTTTGAACTGTGGTGTTGGAGAAGACTCTTGAGAGTCCCTTGGACTGCAAGATCCAACCAGTCCATCCTAAAGGAGATCAGTCCAGGGTGTTCATTGGAAGGGCTGATGCTGAAGCTGAAACTCCAGTACTTTGGCCACCTCATGAGAAGAGTTGACTCATTGGAAAAGACCCTGATGCTGGGAGGGATTGGAGGCAGAGGAGAAGGGGACGACAGAGGATGAGATGGCTGGATGGCATCACCGACTTGATGGAGATGGGTTTGAGTAAACTCCGGGAGTTGGTGATAGACAGGGAGGCCTGGCGTGCTGCGATTCATGGGGTTGCAAAGAGTCGGACACGACTGAGCGACTGAACTGAAGTGACTTAGTGCACATGTGCACACACACACAGCGTGTATATGTCAATACTAATCTCTCAGTTCATCCCACCCTCTCCTTCCCTCAAGTGTTAAATTCTGAGTGTAGCAATAGATCATTTGTTCTCAGCCAAACACTTTGTTTATTCTCCACCACTGAAGTTACACATCACAAAACCATATGGGTTTGTCTTCCTCATTATAATTTGAGCTTCCTGAGAGCAGGTATTGTAACTCCAAGCACACTGCTGTATTCCTGAGCAGTAGATTGTATTTCACAAAGATGGCTGCAATGATAGCTCCTATTTCAAGCACTCTTCCAGAACCTTACCCCTTCCAGAGCTGGATTCCCTGTCTCGTCCCTTTGGAACTGGATGGAACTTTGTGACTCTCTCAAACAATAGACCTGAAAGGATGCTCTGTTACTTTCAAGGGTAGGTCATCAAGATACCACGCACTGTTGCTTCTTTTCTTCAGACACTTGTTCTTGGAATCCAGTCCCTGCACTGTGGGGACACTGAAGCCCTCTGTAGAAATGCCACAGGGAGAGGAAGTGAGGGCCCCAGCCCACAGCTGGAGCCGAGCTCCCAGACAACAGCCAGTGCTCACTAGCCATGTGAGTGGACCATCCTGGAAATCGATCTCCCAGCCCCAGTTGAGTTTCCCAAGCCAACATCCCCTTGATCAGAGGCGAGCCACCCCTGCTGAGCTCGGCTCAAATTGCAGTTCTGGGAGGAAGGTAAATGACTGTGATTGCTTTAAGCCACTAGGTTTTAGGATAATCTGCTATGCAGCAGTATGTAATGGGGGCATCCAGCACAGGATATCTGAGATATCACAGACATTTGACAAGTATTTGTAAACTGGCCAATGATTCTAGTTTCCTTATACAGCTGCTTTCTGGGCACATTAATACACTTGTTCTTCTTTAAACAAATCTTGAACTCATCTGACTTGAGATTTGTGTTCAAGCTATTCCTTCTGCTGTTTATTGCCTCCCTACTTTCCTTCTACATTTGCCTGCTCAAATATTACACTTCTGGAAAAAATTCAGTTGGATATTCCTTCCTTTATACCCTCCCTTCCATCCTTTTAATAAATATATCATGAATGTCATATCAGGATATGGAGCAATATGAACCAAATCCCCACCCCCTTGGAGATTTACATTTCAATGGGGGGTCCAGTCAATCAATAAATATGTAATTAAAAATTATAGCATATGATTCATGTCTTAAAGGAATTAGATAGTGTGCAGTAAGAGAAAATGATGGTGGGGGTGGGAGGGGTAGAAATGAGGTTCTATTTTAGATGGAGGGTTTAGGGAAGGTCTCTCTAAGGAGATGACATTTGAGATCAGAACAATAAGAGGAAAGAAGTCCAGAAGAAAAGACCATGGCAGCCTGGGCAGAGAAAACAATAAGTGCTAAGCCATGAGAAGGGATAGAGAATGTTTCCTGTTGGATAAAATAGAGGTGGTATTTATGGCTTCTGCCTAATGACTGGAGAGAAGACACTGACTAGAAGAAGTGGGAAAGCTAAGCAGGCCCCAGATATTTTTGCTTAGCATCATGGAAAGGAATTTAGAATTCTAAATACATACGCTAAGTTGATTCAGTCATGTCCAATTCTTTGCGATCCCATGGACTGTAGTCTACCAGATCCTCTGTCCATGGGATTCTCCAGGCAAGAACACTGGAATGGGTTGCCATTTTCTCCTCCGGGGGATCTTCCCAACCCAGGGATCAAATCTATGTCTTGTATGTCTCCTGCATTGGCAGGTGGGTTCTTTACCTCTACCTGGGAAGCCCAATTCTAAATAGAAAGGATAATTATTGAAAGACTGTCAAGTGGGAGAGTGCCAGCGTCTGCTTTGGATTTAAGCTTACTGTTGCTGCTATGCAGAGAACGGGTTTTAGGTCGGCTGGAAGGGGCGCAGGGGTCAGTAGGGGAACCTAAGCAGACATGAGACGGTGGTGCCTTGGGTTAGGGTGGCAGCAGTAGACAGAGAGAGAAAAAGGACGTTTGGGGATAAAATCTGTGACTCTAACATACAGGATTTGTTGGCGACTTAGATACGGGAGCTGAAGGGAAAGGAGGACTTCTGGCTTCGGTAAGAGGTTGGAACAAGGCAGTGGGGAGCCCTGGGAGGATTAGCAAGGCAGTTGTGCGCTCTCCTTTCTTTCTCAGGTTACTCTAGATGCCTCCTCATGGGGTTAGTCTCTCCTCTGCATATTTAATCCTGGTTTTGACTCTTCCAGGGGACGTGGCACCAGGTATGGGTTAAAAGCATAAGGAATTTTGAGGGCTGAACTGATGTGGGTTAGTTTGGGTTCCACCTCTGCTCACATGAGGCGTAAGTGTTGGAGAAGCCCATTCATCTCTGTGGCCTCAGCTTCTTCAAAGGCGGGTAGCGTCTATGTTACAGGCTTTTTGGGTTCATTAAATGAAACCCTGGAAGAGAAAGATATACATTAGGAAGTTTAGGGAGAAGACCGAGCCTTCCTTTAACTTTAAATTCTCGTAATAATTAATTCTAACATATATGGAGCACCTACCATGTGTCTGAAACAACTGTGTGATTTAGCTGCTTGTATCATCCTCCTTTACAAGTAAATACACACAGGCTAGGGCTTCCCAGGTGGTTCAGTGGTAAAGAATCCACCCGCAAATTCAGGAAACGCGAGTTCAATCCCTTGGTCAGGAAGATCCCCTGGGGGAGGGCATGGCAATCCACCCCAGTATTCTTGCCTGGAGAATCCCATGGATGGAGGAGCCCGACGGGCTACAGTCCACAGTGGTCTCAAAGAGTCGGACACGACTAAGCGACTGACGCACTAGGCATGCACACACACAGGCACAAAGAGCTTAAAAATTTACTCGAGGCCATACTGTAACACTTGTATAGATTTGTGCTTCTGTATCCCCATTTCTCCCTGTTTTTCTCAGACAGCAGGGAGTGTATGTGTTTTGCTCACAACTCTCTTCCCTGTCCCCAGCACATTGCAGAAAATGATTTCACGTACACTGAGTGGGTGAACTTTCAGGCATTGAGTCGTGTGTCAAAGTCTGGGTCTTGACAAGACAGAAGTCAGAGTTCCGGGGCACTGTTTTTACTTGAGTAGGCCCACCCAGTTGAACTGGGAGAGTCCTGAGCTAGACTGGCTCGGAAGGCTGGTGAGACCCAGGAGGAGATCCGATCCGCACGGGTCAGCGCCGGCTGCCGAGTCCGCTGCAGGGCGGTGGTGAGGCCCGTCCAGTGTGTTTGGTTTCAGAAGCGCAGCAGTGGCACAGCGCAGCCTTATCAACAAGACGACGCAGGGGACGGCGCGTTCTGACTACCCAGGAGGACTGACAGCGCCTTTGTTTAACCCCGTTAAAGTCTCCGTAAAATGCGGTGGCTGCTGCGCCCTGGTCACCTGTGCGGTGAAGACGATTTGTGTCTTGAAGTTGAAAAGCTGCTGAGCCTCCAATCTTACAGTGGGGACTGTGCTTTATTCTAAACTTGATTACTTTGGAGGGGAGCATGTAGAGGAGATTGGGGTAAACATACTCTGAGGTGAGGTGCTACCTTGAGATGCTCACTTTAAAATCACACAGTGATAGGGACTCATGTTCCTGCAGAACTCACACTGCCCCTAAAAAAAAGAGTGATGGAAAAAGGGAAAATTAGTGAAGGATTCTGGTCAAAGTCTTAAGGCTTCCTGTAAACAGCAGCTTAATTTCTCCCATAAGAAGACCATAAAATGATGTTTACTTATCAGAGCTGCGCTTGCTCTGTGTGGTTTAGTACACGTAGCCCCAACCCCCACCCCCACTGGTCTGCCGAGTAAGAAAGAAGAAAAAGGCAGGGAGCAGTCCTGGGTGCGGGAAGAGTTGAGAAGGGATTGCTTTATATCCTTTAAAGGGAGTCTTGAGTGGATTTACCCAGAGAGCACAGTGCACTGTGACAGAAGGGGACATGATGTGACTTCAGCAGGCACACGGAGAAGGTCCTTCTGCCAAAAATAGACCCACCTGCTTGTGAATGTCTGGCATTCCTCTGACTGGGGACAGTGCCAGAAAGGCCAGCTGTTCCCTCAGATACTCCTCCCACGGGCTGGCTGAGACCTGACATTCCAGCCTTGAGCTTAAGGCTAAATTTTCCTCCACAATCTACCGCAAAGCACGTGTTCCCCTCTCCACCCCCGTCAGCTCTAAAATAAAGGTGTTAATAGCTATTTACACCACAGTGTGAACTGTATAGATTTGAGCAAAGAGCAGAAACTATGAAGCAGGAGAATCCTTGGTCTGCTCCTCCCCACTTAACTCTTGTGACTCTGGTCAAATCCTCAACTGCTTAAGCAATTGTTTGCTCTTCTGTAAAACAAGACTAAGCCAAAGCACGGGGCTTCTCAGATGGCACAGCAGTAAAGAATCCACCTGCCAGTGAAGGAGACACCAGACACGCAGGTTTGATCCCTGGGCTGGGAAGACCCCCTGGAGGAGGATTCTTGCCTGGGAAATCCCATGGACAGAGGAACCTGGTGGAATACAGTTCATGGAGTCACAAAGAGTTGGACACAAACTGACAGATTGAGCACACTCACAGAAGGCAAAGCAACTGGATTCTTTGAAGGGCAAAATAAGACAAACATAGAAAACTACCCAGCAAAAGGCTAGACATGACCTGGATGTCTATCAAAGGGAGGTGAGGCAAATAAAGCTTGGAGCAGCCACGCAATGCCATGTTATGCATCTGTGAAAGGGAACCAGGAAGCCCTCTACACCCCAACGTACAGTGGGCTGGGGCATATTTTTAAGTAACAAAAACAAAATGCATCATGGAATTTGCACAATGTTGTAGTTTAGATAAGAAAGGAGAAGACATAGTAAATACACACTTATGTATAATTTCTGTAGCTGGATAAACTAAAAATTAATTTAAAAATCAGATGGAGGGAACAAGGAAGTAGAGGATATGAAAAAGATATAGATTTCTTTATGAAACAATTTTTCTTTGACTTTGGAATCATGTAAATATTTCACCCAATTAAAAGCAAAGAGAAAATCACACCAAAACACAAGTCCTAAAACTTTAAAATAAACTGGAAAAAATGAACCTAACTTTATATTAATTCTCTGGCATAGCAATCTCAAGAACTATAGCAAATGATTTTGAAACACATATTTAGACTGTACATCCCTAGGGAGATATATTCTAAGGACAAAAAGAAGTATAAGATCTCTTACACAAATAAACGTTTTTACAAACCATACAGACTCACAGACACAGAGAACTGGCTTGTGGTTGCCAAGGGGGTGGGGGTTCATATAAGTGTGTTAAGTCAACAGGCATCCACCTTAAATTTATACAGTGTTATATGTCAGTGAAATCTCCACAAAGCTGGATAAAAAAATTCCCTCCATTCTGATGACTCCATTCCAGTCATCAATATCTGACAAAGCCATTAAGTGAAGACCTTTGAGGAATTTTATGATGGAAGTAGGCATGTGATGTTCAAAATAAAACAAATAGCAGATTTCACATATAAGCGTTAACATACGATATTTTCCTCCTGGTCCAGCTTGGTGCTCCGAGGTGACTTAGATGGGTGAGATGCGGGGTGGGTGAGAGGGAGGGCCAAGAGAGAGGATATACGTGCACCTACAGCTGATTCACATCACTGTACGACAGAAAGTAACACAACATTGTCAAGCAACTATGCACCCCCCAGACAAACAAACAAACAGCTGGCCGTGTTTTGCAAGTGACAAGGCTGTAGCACGGAAGAGGCTCCCTCCACGGTAAACGCAGATGTGAGCTGCCCACGACCGTGGATGGAGGCAGAGCGCAGTGGCAGACTTGGGGGTTTGGTGGCGGGTAGGATCCACGTCTCTCCACCTCCCACTCTTCTGATTCTCCCTGCCACTGAACTGCACGGGCCTGACTTCAGGGCGGAGAGGGACTGGTGCCTGGGCTGAGCGCAGAGCCCTCAGCGGGTGGCGCTGTCTCTCCTGCTCCACACCCTGCCCTGGCGGAGGAGAGTCTTGGCCTCGGACCTGGCATTTCTCCACCTCCCTCCTTAGTAGCTGTGGGGCCCTCGGTCTGTGAGCCTTGGCTTCCTCTACTGTGGAAGGAGGGTGATAAGACGGTGTCCTTGGGAGACTCAGGTGCCGTGATAATTCAAGCACCCGGCACAGCCAACGCCCGGAGAGCTCCACCCAAGGCCACAGACGCCGCGGGTCTCTGCACCCAGGGGTGTGTCCTTCCTCCTGCAGAGGCTCAGTCTGCAGCTCCTTTCTCGCTCAGGAAGATTGTGATTAGAGTTGAACGCTGACTAAGACTGGCTGAGTGAAGTCGCAGTTACCAATTTTGCTCTTTTAGATAAATCAGTTTTTCTTTTTTAACACTGGCTGCTTTACTTCTTCAAAGGGGCCTGAGTTTTATTAGTTTCAGTGTTATACTTTTTGAAAATGTCGCTCTTCTCTTGGCCATTGCCCTTGGCTCCACACAAAGGGAGCGCATGTAAGTCCTGCTCAGTTTACACCTGGCAGATGTTACTCAGGTGAAACTTACACCAAATGTATCCTTGATTTGTCTAAAATACTTGCCTCATCTTAAATCAGAGGCATGATGACCTGCAAGACCATAGTTGCTGCAGTATGTTTTTTTATACCTCTGATATCACTTAAATTATGGGCTTCCCAGGTGGTACAGTGGTAAAGAATCTGCCTGCCAATGCAGGAGACACAGGAGACGTGGGTTCCATCCCTGGGTGAAGAATATCCTCTGGAGGGGGAAATGGCAACCCACTCCAGTACTCTTGCCTGGAGAATCCTGTGCACAAAAGAACCTGGCAGGCTACAGTCCAGGGGTTCGAAAAAGAGTTGGACAGGACTGAGTGACTGAGTAAGCTCAGAACATCACTTTAATAGGCTTGTGATACAGCATGGAGGAGCACAGACAGTGTCCCGTTCTTCAGGGAGTATTGTTCTATTGTTCTTCATTCCCACTTGCTGAACACCCAGAGGCAGTTTCTCCAAGTGGCCATCAGATAGCGAACTATTGAAAGGCTCTTTCACAGTGCTTTCTCATCTTCCACCGTGTAAACTGCCTTCCTTTCCCAAGTGTGGTCCTGCTCTGCCTTAAAAAACAAACAAACAAACAAAAAACAAACAAACAAAAAAAACGCAGCCTGGACTACACAGTTATTTTTCCACTGCTGGCATCTAACGGTAATATGTGGTAATGCATGAGGAAGTGAGGGCCTGGGTTTTGCTTTGTTTTGTTTCTGTTCCATGGAATACAGGTAGACCTAGACTTACATCTGGGAGCCAGCTCTTGTGGGGGTCGGTAGCCTAGTTGGAATTATTTAATTTGTTTTACCCTATCGGGGAATCGGTTTGTCTGTATGCATCGATGCTGGAATCTGGTTGTGCCGTTTCTATTAGAGTTTGTCTGCGTATTTTGTGTTATAAAGCTCATAAAAATAGGAAATATTTCCTCTATCCTGAAAAAAATATCTTTGGGGTGCACATCAGATATGTTAAGATCAGAAGAGCAATGGCACCGGAATGGCTCACAATCTGGTCATTAGAAGTGCTTTACAAAGGAGAGGAACACTCTGATCATGAACATCCTGGGGGAGGGGGGTGCTCACTTGGACTGGAGGTGTCCAATTCTAATTTCCCCTACAGGAGCACTGGAGAAGGCTGGCAACTCTCTCCAGTGTTCTTGCCTGGAGAATTTCATGGACAGAGGAGCCTGGCAGGCTACAGTCCATGAGGTCGCAGAGTCAGACAGGACTAAACGACTAACACTTTACTTCATATATATATGTGTGCGTGTGTGTGTGTGCGTATGTGTGTGAATTTTCCACAGTTTGTTGTGATCTACACAGTCAAAGTCTTTGGCATAATCAATAAAGCAGAAGTAGATGTTTTTCTAGAATTCTGTTATTTTTTCTATGATCCAGCAGGTGTTGGCAATTAGATCTCTGGTTCCTCTACCTTTTCCAGACTCTGCTTGACCATCTGGACATTCATGGTTCACGTACTGTTGAAGCATGGCTTAGAGAATTTTGAGCATTACTTTGCTAGCATGTGAAATGAGTGCAATTGTGATGGGATTCCAGTTGAGTTATTTCAAATCCTAAAAGATGATGCTGTGAAAGTGCTGCACTCAATATGTCAGCAAATTTGGAAAACTCAGCAGGGGTCACAGGACTGGAAAAGGTCAGTTTTCATTCCAATCCCAAAGAAAGGCAATGCCAAAGAATGCTTAAACTACTGCAGACTTGGACACGACCGAGCGACTGCACTGAACTGAACATTCTTTGGCATTTTCTAACACCCTGGGTGCCTACCTGGAGCCCAGGCCTAGGGACCTCAACTGGCATTTTTCGCCTGGGGAGCCCTAACGTGGGGCGGCCCTGCACCTGCTTCCAAAGGCCTCCCATGGCTGTTTGCTTCTTCTGTCAGAGCTAGCTTTTCTCCCCGTTCCGGCATTGGGCACGCCAGGGGCTGGCCTGCCACCACTCGCCGGGGACACATGGGAGGTGCCAGGTGGCTCGGCCAGGTGACCCCAGCATGGCACCCGGCCCCCTCAGACACACTCCCACAGCCTCATTCCCCATGGGCAGGACCACGCTGACCTAGGAATGTGTTTGTAAGGCTTGCAGACTGCAGGCAGACTCCCGGGCCTGACTCAGGAATTGAGGCCCTAAGAGTAGGCCCGGAGGTCTGGCGTCTGAGGAGCCACACACTGGCTGGGTGACAGAGGCCTGAAAACCGAGTCTCTGGGGCTGCCTTTCCTGCCTCCCAGGAAGATAGCATCCCCAGCCTCCTGCGGGTTGAGAGTCACCCCCGGCTGGGAGGTCATTTTGCAGTGGCATTGGCCCCTGGGGCCCCGCACCCAGGGAGGCTCCCACACTCCCAGGGAACATCCAGCCGACCTCCACATGGCTGTTCCGTCACGTTTGCTCTGCAGGAGAGAGCTCTCGAGCCTAGGCCTGTCTGCACTGTGCTCAGCTCCTGCGGACAGAACACCCTGGGCGCCCACCTGGAGCGTGGACCTGGGGCCCAAACTGGCTTTTTTCGCCAGGGGAGCCCTAACGCGGGGCAGCCCAGCAACTGCTTGCAAAGGCCTCCCATGGCTGTTTGCTTCCTTCTGCCAGAGCTAGCTTTGCTACCTGCTTTGGTTTTTCGCAAGCTAGGTGCCAGGCCACGACTCTTCACCGGGGTCCCGTTGGAGGTGCCATGTGCCCTTGGCCGTGTGACCCCAGCATGGCACCTGGCCCCCTCAGACACACTCCCGCAGCCTCCTTCCCCATGGGCAGTACTGTGCTGACCTAGAAATGTGTTTGCAAGGCTGGGAACGTGCAGGGTGACACACGGCCCTTACTTGGGAATTGAGGCCCTCAGAGCAGGCTTGGAGGTCCGACCTCTGAGGAGCCAAACCCCTGCTCGAGGAGAGCCCTGAAAACACATTCTGTCGCCTGCCTTTACTTCCTCCAAGATATATAGCTTTCCCAGTCTCTTGCGTGCTGAGAGTTACAGAGGGCTGGAACACACTTGCTTTAATGTCATTATTCAGTGGCAATAGCCCCTGAGGCCCTGGGCCTAGGTCGGGCTCCCACACTCACAGGGAAATCAAAGTGACATCCAAATGAGTCAGCTCTTCACATCAAGAGGCCAAAGTATTGGAGTTTCAGGTTCATATTAGTCCGTCCAATGTATATTCAGGCCTGATTTCCTTTAGGATGGAGTGGTTGGGTTTCCTTGTAGTCTAAGTGACCTTCGAGCGTGTTCTCCAACAGTACAGTTCAAAAGCATCAAATCTCAGGGGGTCTCCACTGCGGCTGGGAACGCCCATTTCGTGGGCTCCTGGGTCCCCATCAATCGGCATTCAGTGAGCGGAGCGGAGGGGTGAGGACCACAGGTAAGGGAACTGGGGCTCGGTGGCGCAGGGTGGAGCAGGGAGCCACGTATTCTGCCCTCTCTGTTGGCATAGTCGGAGCCCCCTAACCTGGTGGTCGCAGAAAGGCCTCGTCATTGGGGTCAAGGACTTTACCCCTTTGCAAAAAGCTCAGACCTGTGCGGTTTTCCCAAGCAGTCTAGTGCCTGCAGCGAGGTCCCCAAGAAGTCCAAGGGATTTATCCTACCTGGTGATTTCACCTGCTCGGACGCCACAACCCTTACTCTGGCCAGCTGGCCCAGCCCTACTACTGGCAGTTTGCAGCCCTGCGGGCCCTTGACCACCTGCTGGCATGGGACCGGGAAGGGTCCAGGAATTGCACCCTAGAAACTTAGTAGGGTGCATGGATATAAAAACCTGGTGGCCACCCAGGCAGAAAACTGCCCTTTCATGGGGGAATCTGTGGCTGTCCTACTGAGAGGGGGCCTTTCCATGGGGACCCTGTGCAATAAGTGTGGTGTTTTGAAACTGGATAATTAGAATGTGTAAAATTTTTAAATTATGTGGTGCTTTAATTAAAAAAAAAAAGCTCCAAGTTTTCTGCAAATTGCGGTCTAAAAATTGAAGGCCTATTTTCCTTCCACTGTGGCATTCTATGAAGAAATGTGCGTTTTTTAAAGAAGAGTCAGAAAAGTGAGGGAAACAGAAAACCCAGAGGAGCCCCTGTAGTTTGGTGAAGGCCTTAGGAGGTCACTTGTAAATGCTGCTGGCTGTCGGGAGGCAGTCTCTTGTGACCGATGGGCACAGAGCTCTGCAGGCTTGTCCTTTGCATGGATGTTCTTGTTTGTGGAAATCCAGCTCGGAGCCATCTCCTGATGTGTAAGAATTTCCCAGACTAGACCCCTAGGCAAATCCCTTAGGGCCACGGACTCCTTCCTTCATTCTATTTGTCTGTTTGACTGAAAAGCAGCAGTGACCTATTTTTCTTTAAATCTGGTCTATCATCCAGGCCTTGGAGTAGTATTTCCCATCCCTCTCAATAGGCTTGGGTTCCAGGAATGAATTATAGTCAGTTGTCCATGATTTTACAGATGAGGAAACTGAGACCCTGAGAGGGTGGAGGACTGTCCAAGGGAGAATGGGATATCCTTCCAGGAGCCCTGGCTGCTGGGTTTTTAATGAGCTTCCTGCCCAGCATGGTCATTAATTGGCAAGTGTTGACGTTGAGAATAAACTATTGGTGGAAATGTAAAAGGCTTTTTTAAAGAACATGCCTACCAGCTGGGCATCTTATGGAGTATTTTCATTGTACTCCCCAACCCTTGGAAAGTGCTGGGCACAGGGCAGATGCCTCATCATTTTTATTGACTAAGTTCAATTTCACACAATTATATCCCTAGTGTCAGCAACACTATTAGGTATGTTAGAACAGTGATCATCACAGTTGGTACTTCACAGATCAGTAAAGAAAGAAAACTTTTTCTTAGGAAGACTGTAACAGAATTGCTAAGTTTTAAGTTTATTCCACAAGGATATTAAAAAAAAATGAAACAAGTCTCTCTAATCATCACCAAGGCTATTGGAGATCTGTTGAGGACCCCACACAAGGGAGGTTCTACCTCTTGGGACACCCCTGCTTCAGCATCTCCCTAAGCCAGCAACCTGGGACACCTGAGTACACTTGAAGTTCCTTCCTTGACCTTGGGAATTTTTTTGGAAGACAATTTTTTTGACAGACAGGGGTGGGGGAAGGTTAGGGGATGTTTCAAGTGCAGTCCATTTATTGTGCAGTCTATTTCTCTTTCTGTTCCCTGGTGGCTCAGTTGGTAAAGAGTCTGCCTGCAATACAGGAGACCTGGGTTCAATCCCTGGGTCGGGAAGATCTCCTGGAAAAGGAAATGACAGCCCACTCCAGTTTTCTTGCCTAAAGAATTGAATGGACTGAGGAGCCTGGTGGGCTACAGTCCATAGGGTCACAAAGGGTTGGACATGGCTGAGTGGCCGAACACCTATTTCTATTATTATTTCATCAGCTCCACCTCAGATCATCAGGCATTAGATCCTAGAGGTTGGGGGCCCCTGCTTTAGTTCCCTCTTTCATCTTCTACACAGCTCTAGTCTGCTTCCTCCTCTTCCACCTGCAGAACTACCTGCTGGGCTTCTCTGAATGTGACTAAGAATCTCCTTCCCTCACTTCCTTTTCTCTGAGCCCGTTCTCCTAACTAGGTTTCCCTGATCTCCATTTAGGATCTTTTGCCCCAGGTGGTGCTAGTGGTAAAGAACCTACCTGCTAATGTAGGAATTCGACCCCTAGGTTGGGAAGATCCCCTGGGGGAGGGCACTGCAATCCACTCCAGTATTCTTGCCTGGAAAATTCCCATGGACAGAGGAGCCTGGAGGGCTCTGACAGTCAGACGTGACTGAAGCGACTTAGCGCAGCATACCAGAGGACCTTTGAACTTCAGACTCATGTGATTGTTTTGGCTCCTTGGAGTCCCTTGTCATCCCACGTGTATGTGAGGGTCAGCTTGTGTATTGCTTCCTAAAGGCCTCCAGGGGGTAACAGGAAGGCAGGCCAGGGGTGTTGGAGAGAGAAAATAGGCTGCAAGTGTGAGACATTTTTTTCTTTCTCTCTTAAGAGGCAGGAGGAAACAAACTAGTGTTACATTTTTTCCCCTTTTTGATACAAATTTAAAAGGAGGTTTCTCTTAAAATTCTGTGTTGCCATGACGACTCCTGGCTCCACCTGAATTTAACTTTTCTCAAACCTTGAGTTAAGCAATGCGTTTTTCTTATGGAAATGTTTATCTTAAGCTATGTGAATGTACTATGTATTTACCCTAGACTCTGTCTTCAATTCAGTTCCTCCCAAAGGCTCAGAACCAACTTGACAAACAGTATGTTTTACTCATACCTTGTTCTCCTAATCTATGTTCATGAAACTATATGTTTGCTTGGAAATCTGCCTTTTTTCAAGATTCATGTCAATCACTTTATGGCCCGGCATGACTCACCTGCTGCCAATGTTATCTCAGTGCATGTTGTGGGTGAGGGGCCTGGTGCCATTCTCTGAGACATTGCCTTTCTTTAATTAGCAGACTGATAGTGGCTGTATAACATCTGGCTAAAGACTAGCAAGGGGTACTCTTTCTGCCCCTTCTGATGTCTATGTCATCAGCTTTCTCTATCTCTTTTATTCTTTAATAAAACCATGACACAAAAGCTCTGAGCGATCAAGCTTCGTCACTGGCCCTGGATTGAATTCTTCTCTGGAGGCCAAGAATCCTGGCATCTTCCATGGTTTAGCAACAACCTTTCAGCCTTTTGTAATTCACATTGAATCTTCATTTCAGATTGAGGATGCATTCCATGGTGTTGCCATCTTGTCTTTCCATTGCTATGGAATATCTGTACATGTATTTAGGATATTTTTCAGCAATCATGTATAATTTCCAGTGTGCCAGTCTTATCATCCTCATTACATCCATGGCAAAGTATTTTATTAATGTTGACATTATTGAAAGGGAATTGTGTTTTTAAATTCCTTTTCAGATTATTTGCTAGTGTATACAGATAAAACTGTGTAATCATTCATTTTTTATCAGTTTGGACAGCTTGATAGTTGTCTTTACTTTCTTTACTTTCTCATAATTTAAGATTACCCTGGCTCATATATTTACTGTCTCACCCCTAGTCTCAGTCATTTCTTCAAAGAACCTCTGTCCTTTTATTATTTCTTTACCATTAAGTTAGTTTTGACTGTGCTGGGGCTTTGTTGCTAGATGTCTGGTTGTAGTGAGCAGAGGCTGCCCTCTAGGTGCTGTGCCATGGCTTCTCATTGCAGCGCTTTCTCTGGTTGCAGAACTTGGGCTCTGGAGCATGCAAGCTTCAGTAGTTGTTCAGGGGCTTTGTTGCCCCTGGGCATGTGGAATCTTCTAGGACCAGGGATTGAACCTGTGTTCCCTGCATTGGTAGGCAGATTCTTTACCACCGGGCCACCAGGGACGTTTCCTGTTCCCTTTTATTAGAGAATGATATTTAAAACATACATGTAGGAGCTAAATATGCTCAACTGACAATACATGGAAATATATACATGTTTTCCAGCTTACCTTTGAACATATTCAGTTAAAGGTAATTTGTGATGATGTCTGCAACCTGATCCACCATGACATGGATATTGTAGCCTTTCCTTTTGTTTATCTGTAACTTCCCATTCCAGTGGTAAGATACCTGGCTTCCACCACTTGTCACGTATAGAATTCAGTGCATGTCCCATGTGGTTACTGAAAAAACTGCCAGACTGTCTTCCAAAGGGGGCTGTGCATGCATCCCACCAGTATCTTGAGTATGTTTTTGTATGATAGTTTACTATCAGTATACCCTCCGTGGCCCGGTATCTATTTCAGTCTTTACCAGTTATGAATGGACTTGTTTGCTCTAGTGTTCTTGGACAATTTGAGTGCAGATTCTTTGTCAGACATGCATTTTTTTTAGGAAGACGATTGTATTTATTTTTGGCTGTGTTGGGTCTTCGTGTGTGGGCTTTCCCCTAGTTTGGGTGAGCGTGGGCCGTAACCAGTGGTGTGCGGGCTTCTCACTGCAGCAGCTCCTCTCGTTGTGGGGCACAGGCTCACGGGCTTCAGGAGTTGCAGTGTGTCAGCTCGGCGTTGTGGCTTCCAGGCTCCAGAGCACAGGCTCCGCAGTTGTGGCACACGGGCTCCATAGCACGTGGGATCTTCCCACCCCAGGGATCACACCTGCATCTCCAGCACTGGCACACGGGCTCCATAGCACATGGGATCTTCCCATCCCAGGGATTACACCTGCATCTCCAGCACTGGCAGGCGGATTCTTTACGACGGAGCCAACAGGGCATATTTTAGATTCTAGTTTTCCACACATGTATCTGGTGAAAGAGGCCGGGATCAAGAGGCCTGGCAGCTGGGAATCCTCAGCCACAGTTCTGGCTGTGTTATCAAAAGCTCTGGGGCCTTTGGCAAGCACCTCAACCTCCCTGGGACTGTTTCCTCCCCTCAGAAATGCCCTGCTGTGGGACTGTAGCCCACCAAGCTCCTCTGTCCCTGGGATTTCTGAGGCCAGAATACCGGAGGGGGTGCCATTTCCGTCTCTAGAAGATAGCATTTTGAAGGTATTTTCTCCTGGACATTGGTTTTGATGAAGGAAGGGGGATCCCTTCCAGGGCTTGAGAGTGGGTTCTTGTCTGACACTTGGAAATGAGTTGTCCTGGGAGAGGAGTGCTGTCCAAGCGAGAGGCTTTATTGGGAAGGGCTGCCGGGGCAGAGGGCAGGAGGGTGAGGGAAACGGAGAGAACTGCTCTGCCACGTGCTTCACAGTCCCAGGTTTTATGGTCATTGGGTTTGTTCCTGGCTTGTCTCTTGCCAGTCATTCTGAATTGGGATCCTTCCTGGGGGCACACGCACCACTCAGCCGAGATGGATTCCAGTGAGGAGGATCCTGGGAGGTTGGTAGGACCTCTGGACTGGAGTCTCCCATCTCCTTTTGTCCTCTCCAGAATTCTGGTTGGTGGTAGCTTGTTAGTTCCTTGTTCCTTACCAGGACCTCCTGTTGTAAGATGACTCCTGCAAGTGTTTTCTCTTCTCTGTTGCTTGGCAAGGGTGGGAGGTCAGTGGTTCATTTAGCAGTTTGTGTTTTGGTTCTCTCAAGTAAGGTCCTTCACAGAGTAAATGTATAAAATTGTAAAAATCAATGTTTTAAATAATTTATATTCATAATTTGGTAAGTTGGCTTTTTTGTTGTGTGTTAGAACTCATCACCAGACCAAAGGTCATGTAGATTTTTGTTGTTTTTCTAAAATTTTTACAGTCTTTTTTTGGTAATTGGATTAAGGTGTGAGTTGCATAATCTGTTCATTTCATTCCATCTGTTTGGTTTTCTTTCTTTTATTTTTTTAAACAGTTATTTATTTTTAGTTGATTGATCATTGCTTTACAATATTGGTTTGATGGTCATACATCCTATGAATTAACCGTAGGGGTGCGTGTGGTCCCTCGCTCTTGAATCTCCCTCCCACGTCTCGCCCATTCCCACCTCTCCAGGCTATCAGAGAGCCCCAGGTTGAGTTCCCTGAGTCAGCGAATTCCCAGTGGCTGTCTAGTTACCAAGGTTGGTGTCCATGCATCCGTGCTGTCCCCGTTCACCTCACCCTCTCCCTCTCGTTCCCCACCCTTGTCCGTAAGTCTGTTCTCTATGTCTGCATCTCCACTGCTGCTACGTGAACAGATTCGTCAGGACCATCCTTCCAGAGTCCAGGTTTTTCTCTTTCTGGCTGACTTCCCTATTTCATACGCTCTAGGTTCATCCACTTCATGAGAAGTGCCTCAAATGTGATCCTTTTTATGGCCGCATTCCATGCAGGCTCTGACTGTTCCTTACCGTGTTTTGAGGAGGGTCGTGGAGCTATTCGGCTCCATTTGGGTTTGGGCTTCCAGTCTGAGCGCTCGCTGCAGAGCTGCTTCTGCCCTCTGGGCTGTGTGAGCGCTGGGCTGCCCGCTCTTCTCCGGCGGCCCGCAGGGGGCGCCAAAGCCCCCTCTGACCCGCGGGCGCAGGACGCTCTGCCCTCAGACTGGGCTCGGTGACCAGCTGGCGGGAGCTTTCTCTCCTCAGGGCCGTCAGGGCTCAGGCTTCTGGAAACGGGGCTGCGTCCAGGCTGAGAGGAGCGGGCTTGCCTCAGTGCCCCAGCAGGGAGGCGCTGCAGGAGGGAAAAATGAGGACGAAGTAGACGTTTCCTGTGTCCAGCTGAGCGCTGATGGGAGGTCCATCTCAGAGGACTCGGGGTGCGAGGGGAGAGCGCCATGTGCAAAACGGCGGGTTTTCAGTTAGATTTCTGTTAGATGATCTGGAGGATGACCAGTGATGTTGTTCAGTGCAGGTGGCCAGTTTTCCTGACACTGTTTCTTGAGAAGACTGTCCTTTCCTCTTCCATCGTTCCGGGTTTGATGTTCATGAACTGACCGCGTACATGTGGCTTCACTCCTGGGCTCTCTATGCCTTCCTCGAGTTCACGTGTCTGTGTTCTTGCCAGTCCCTCACTGTGGTGCTTCCTACCGCTCTGTGATGTAGTTTGAAGTCGGAGAGGAAGATGCATCCAGCTGTGTTCTTCTTTCTCAGAGTCTTTTTGGCTGTTTAAGGGCCTGTTCAATATTAGCAGCCTAATATTAGGCATATTTCTATTTCTGTGAAAAATACCATTGAATATTATTTTGTGATCGCAGTCAATGTATTTGTTGATGGCTTTGGTTGGAGTGGACATTTTAATTCCTCATTGTTCCAGTGCATGAGCGTGGAACAGTTTTCTGTTTATTTGTGTTTTCTTTGGTTTCTTTAAAAGTGCTTTCAAGTGTTCTGACTACTGGTATTTTATGTCCTTGATTAAGTTTGTTGCTAGATATTTTATTCTTTTTGATGCAGTTATAAGTGGGATTTTCTTAATTTTTGTTTCTGATTGTTATTAGTGTATAGAAACACAACTGATTTTTGTATATTGATTGGGATTGTAAATTGTAGTATTTTATATGATTGTAAATTGATCCGAAATGATTCAGTTTTACTGAATGTAGTCTAACAACTTTTTGTGAAGTTATGTGGAAAATTTTAATTGTAAAATCTGTTTCTCCTGCAATAGGTCATCCAGAGGACCCAAGACATGGTGGTTACTAATAGACTTCCCACAGTACTTCTTCATTCCATGTGGACTCCTACAATGGCGGTGAGCATCACAGCTTCCCTTGAACTTCATCTGGGTAAGTCTTGGCCTGTATAAGAAAGTTTCATGCCTGTCTAATCTGATTTTCTTTTATGGTATTGACATGGTTGCTTTGAAACATAATTTACTTTCCAGTAATTTAAAATGTACAGAAAACTCCTAGCAATGGGAAAAAGCACTCACATTTGCCACATCATCTAAAATACTCTGTGTTTCATCCAAAATGGGTGCATTCTCCTGCAGAACCAGCACATAACCTCCAAAATCAGGAAATCACATGGTTTCTACATGATAATGTAATCCACAGCGCCACTTCCACTTTCAGCAGTTGTTCAATTGTATGAATATATCTTTTTTTCCATCTTCATCCTTTTTTCTTTTTTTAGAGTGTTACTGAGACTTTCAGTTATTTTTTTCAAAGCTTTTTCTGGCTTTGGATTTGACTTGTTTGGATATCTCAGACTAGTGGAATCACAGAACGTTTGTCCTTTGTTGGTCTGGTTTATTTCACTTAATATGATGACCATAAGGTTCGTCCACAATGCAGCATTGTCAGAATTAATGACTTTTAAGGGCTGAATCATATTCCATTGTGTGTATACCACAGTTTGTTTATGGAATTGACTGCCATGGACACTTAGATTGCTTCTGTTTGTTGGCCAGTGTGAATCATGCTGTTGTGAATATAACTGCAGAAATATGAATTTTTTCAGCCCCCTTTCCCAAACGTTTTGGGTATATAGCATGAATTAGAATGGAAATATATATTTATTCCATGTGTTAGTTTTGGAGTAATTTCTGTAATGTTTTGCATAGTGGCAGCACCATTTTAGTTTATATGGTAGAATACTGTTCAAGCTTCTGAATATATCCTGTGTTGCATATTCAGTCACCCACTGATGGACACTTGAATGGGTTCTACCTTTGGGCTATTGTGAATAATGTCACTATGAATATTTGTGTACCAGTTTTTGTTTGAATTATTAACAAATACATAGTACTATATATGAAAGAAACCGCAAGGACCTACTGTACAGTTTAGGAAACTGTATTGAATATCTTATGATAATGTATAATGGAACAGAATCTCAAAAGGAATATATGAAAAAGACATAATAGCCATAATAATTATTGTGCCAACAATATGAGTTATCATAGCACTACTCAACATGTATTTATACATGCCACTAAGATATTCACATCTGTAAGTATATTTCACTGATCAATTATATAAAAAATAGAGAACTCAGATAATAAATAAACTTCCTGTCATTGCTCATCATCATTTATGCACTATTACTCCCTGTAAACACTCATTGTATAAGTGCTGGACTAGGAATTTACATTATTGTAAACCAAGAGATTGTGAAGATGTAAGGAAGTATAGCTTGTTTAATTCCTTAATGAAGGATTGTAGAACTCTATGTACCTGAAGTGAATGAAAGTCAAACAGTTTAATTGAGCCACATTCTTACTAGAGTGATGAGCTTCCACCCCTTCCAGTGTTAGCTCACAATTAAATCCTGAAGTCATCTGGCCTCAATGTCTGCTTCCTGCCATCCAGAAAGAAAAGGTGAGGAAGTCCTGACAGAATTGTTGCTATTTTTCTTTTTTTGATTTGTATTTTATTGCAGGGCTTGGCAAAAAGAGGGCCTAACCTGTGTTTAGAGTTCCATCCCAAGGCTTGCTCTGGCATGTTACATATGTTGACAAACTGCTGATTATTTTCAACAAAGGACAATGATCTGCACTTCACTGTCTGTTGCTTGAGCTGGAATAGTAGGCATCCCTTTAAGTGCAGTCCTTCAGGCTGAAGTAGGCATACCTGAAGCAGCAGCGTAAGATGAACACATTTATCATGTAGACCTCGCATCCCATGAATTTGTAATAATTTTTCAGTTATACCCATCATCATTGGAGGAACTGACTTGTCCCAGTAATAACTGGAGTACTCAGTATAACAGTTCCTTGACTAAATAATAATGCTTACAAGTACTTCTTCCAATGTTCTTTCTTCTACCCTGGTCATGAACAGGAGAAGCTGATGGCTGTGGTTATTGAAATGTATATTGATTCCTAGGTGGCACAGTCAGCAAATAATCTGCCTACCAGTGCTGGAGATGGAAGTGATGTGGGTTTGATCCCTGGGTTGGGAAGATAACAATTCATACACTCATTTTATGTGAACAAGTTTGATACTCATGAGTTTTTTTCTTCTGTATACAGAGAAACAAATGCTGTTCAAGGACACGGAAAGAACCCTAATGTTGAAAATCAGATCTGTGTTGTGAGCGATGCTTAGAAATGCATGAGTTGAAGCATAGTGTCATGCCTATCATCCTTGTAGTTCCCTCAGTGAAATATTTTGAGAAAAGCTCTTCATGCATGGTATAGATTCATGAAGAAGCTAAATAGCATTAATCGTTTACGTTGACAACTGTGAATTTAAATCTCCTGTGAATCCTATGTGACAACCACACATACCAACATGATTTATTAGTATTATATCAATATTTTTAGTCCTATTGTATTTCAACTAAAAATATCAATATATAATTGTACATGAATTCAAGACATAAAATCAGTGCAAATACAAAATACGCCATCCTTTGAGGAAGGGAGCAAAAAATCTATGTGCTTTGCCTATTGCATTTTTATGTATTAGATCCTTAAGTATTTTATTCACCACACCCAACTGAATGATTAACAAATCTTCAGAGAAGAAAGGATCATTTCTCTTTAACAATGAATAGTTGAACTCCTCTCAAAGCAAAGTCATAAGTGAGTCTAATTTTGTGTGAGACCATGAAAACTCAGTGTTTCTATTGTGCAACATTCCCTTTCTCCCTACGTGCAGTAGAAGTCATTCCCACTTCCCAACATGTCTGTCTTCTGTCCTCTGGAGTATGTATTACTTGAGCTCACCATGGCCTAGTAGATGGAAATCGTCAGGATATTCTAGAAACACTTTTTACTGCAGTCTCTTCAGGAGGTTAGAACTGCTGCAAACCTCAGGATTTTACCAAGCACTTTTTACAACCTCAGATAAAGGAGAAGTCAACACTCATCACAGCCACAGGCTTCCATGGCCTGTACATGATTGTTGGCTTTGCTTTCATCATCATCCTGTTTCTTATACCCACTAAGATGTCCCTGTATTTTTTTGTCATCATTTTATCTTTGATGGTTTTTAGATCTATTATGGATTTTCCTATATATCTTCACTTATTGGTGAGGGTCTTATGTTAGTAGTAGTTACTAAAACTGACTTCCAGTCAGTTAGCTGTGGTAGAATAGGAAAAAGAATAACCAACTGTATATTATTATTATTATATATTAATATACTATTAGTTTTATTGTTTGCAGTCATCCAATTCTAACTTTCTGAAATAAACATTCAGGAAAATCACGTCCTTTTGAGTGTCCATTTGACTGTATAGGAGCACGGCAGTGTTATGACATAAAATTGTTTACAGTTTCCATTATGTTTCTTCTGTTTGATGTATATATCAGCCTTTGGTTCTACCACTAGCATTGCAAGTAAAAAAATAATTAATTAGAGCTCCTATGGTAATTTAACTGTTAGCAATAAGTATAGCATAAAGTGAATACAGAAGAGGTTAGAGTAGACCAGATATGAAAGTTAGTTTAAAAGAAAATATACAATGTTGAATGATTACAGTAGGATTAAATTTATATTTATGAAGTTCCTCTAGTATAGACAAGTATTCTATCCTTTCATTTTCCTTTGCAGGGGTGTTAATGTGCAGATTCCAGTACCATGGCTAGAGTGAATAATACTATCATTCATGAGAGCAACTCTAAGTCTTAGTGCTCATATCACTCAAGGTATTTTAATACCTATTATGTTAGTAGTGTTTGTAGTTTGTGAAGTCACATAAGTTGTATTCATTCAAGCAATAGTGTCAAACAGCTATGGCATCAATTATAGATGTGAATAGATATAGAATGTGAATCCGTTTCACTGTGACAGGTTATTATTTAAGGTATTCTATTAATGCCAGTAACAAAGCTGTGCAGAGATGATACAATGTTTATTAAGAAAACAAGATTTACTAATTTGTTTTATTATTCTATTTCTTTTAAGCCGATTTAATGAGCACAGGCTTAACTTCTTGTTAACTTGTATGACCATCAGCAGTTTGACCGAGTTGAAGAACATGACTTGTTCGTAGTCTTCCTCATCAGCTCACTCCATCTACTAGCTTTAAAATTATTTAGTACAGAGCTCAAACATTGTCTAGGTGTTAATCCAGTGTTTTGCTTGATTATCTTGCAGGATCAATTTAAAAGTAAAAGTATGCCTGTATGGGTTGGAGCTCTGATCCCAACAGTCCATGTAGAAGCTTCCACTGAGAAAGGAAGGAGCTCACAGTTTACAGTTAAGAGAGGGCTTCCTGGGAAATAAACTGATTAGGAAGCTATGGTTTTGCTCTTGGGTTTGCAAGTCCAGGAGTTTCATTTTTCAGTTTACCCATGGGGCTTCCTAGGTGGCCCAGCGGTAAAGAATCCATCTGTCAATGCAAGAGATACAAAATACATGGGTTTGATCTCTGGCTCTGGAAGGACCTCGGAGGAGGAAATGGCAACCCTCTCCAGTATTTTTGCCTGGAAAAAATCATGGACAGAGGATCCTGGTGGGCTATCATCCATAGGATTGCAAAGTGTTGGACACAACTAAGCAGCAGGCGTGGTATAGCATAGGTAAGCTGACTCAGGAGGATAAATGTACGAGACGCACAAACAAAGATAAAGAATCTTGAAAGCATCACAATAAAAAAAAGTCTTGGTATATACAGGGGTTCTTTCATAAAATTATTAGAGGATTTTGTAGCAGAAACATTACAAGCCAGAGGGAGTAGGATGATACAGTCAGAGAGCTGAAAGACAAAAAAAAAGCAACACTTGCCAGCCAAGAATGCTAAATGGAGCAAAACTGTCCTTCAAAAATGAAGGAAAAATAAGGAACTTCCCAGATAAAACCTGAGGGAGCTCGTCACTGCTAGGCTTGCCTTAACAAGAGTTGCTAAAGAAAGTCTTTCAAGTTAAAATAAAAGACCCTAGGCAGGAACACAAAAGGATATAAAACTCTCCCTGGTAAGGGAAGTATATAGATAAACACAGAATCCTTTAATGGTGGTACATAAATCATTTTCAATTCAGATATAGAGCTTACATTATAAAAATATACTTATGAAATATGTTAATGGATTAAAAATATTTTTAAAAAGATGAATTTTTGACATTGATAACAAAGGAGTGGTGAAGACTTAAAGAAGTAGAGCTGTTATGTCACTGTACTTAATTTGTTATCAGTTTAAAATTGATTATTTTAGTTATAATACGTTTTATATAATCGGTAAAGAAAATACCTGTAGAAAATGCACAAAGGAAAATGAGAAAGGGATCAAAGTCTGTCATTGTATAAAAATAAACCACAGAGAAAAAAAAAAAAATAAACCACAGAGAGAGGCAGTGAGAGGAAAGGAGGGACAACACAATCATACAGCACACAGAAAACAGTAAACAGAACGACAATATGAGGTTCTTTCCTATCACCAGTTACTTCAAATATAAATGATTTAAACTCTCCAGTCAAACTCTCTCTATATATGCCTTATATCTAGAAAGGCAGCTCCTTTCTGCCTCCTTGTGTCTAGTAAGAGAATCACTAGCCCACTTCAACTGGAAATGTACCAAAAAGATAATGGGAATATAGTTCAGTCAAACAGGCAGTTTACAAAGTCAACAGTCATGCATTAAGTCTATAGAGTTCTATGTAATATGCTTCTTATATTCACAACTGCAGATTCAACCAAACATAGACCAAAAATATATTTTAAAAAATCAAGAAAGTTTCTGAAAGCAAAGCTTGAATTTTCCCTGCACCAGGAACTATTTATATTTTTTATTTCAGAATTTACTATTTACTATTTATTTCAAAATTCACCTTGTGTTTACAACTATTTGCATAGCATCTACATTGTATTAGGCATTATATTAATAAGTAATCTAGAGATAAGTTTAAGTATATGGGAGGATATGTGTAGGTTATATGCAAATACCACATGATTTTGTATGATGAGTTTGAGCATCTGTATGGGGTCCTGGAATGAGTCCCCGAGAATTTCAAGGGACAGTTGCATTTTGTTCTCTCTTCTCGCCTTACATATTCTCCTGGCCACCTCAGTCTTCTCTATGACTTTGACTACCATGTCTATATGAATATTCCCCAACTTTATATTCCCAGCTTGGATGACTATAGTCTTCTCTATAGTCTTAGATAACCAAGATGCTGATAGACATCACCTCGATATCTCACTTAATCTTCCATTTGTTCAGGCTGAATTTGTCTCTTTCCTCTTTGTCTCATTTTGGTTAACAGTACCATTATGTACCTAGCACTCAAACCAGAAATCTTCTAGTCATTCCACACAGTTTTCCTTCCCACACACATATGACTAGTGAGGACTAGTCCCATTTACTCAATTTCTCCTAAGTTTCCATTGCTGTTATTCTGATGCAAACCATTATCATCTCGCATATAGATCAAGGCAACCATCTCCTGCCTCCCTACCTCTCCTGTTACCCCATCCTTCTTTGTGCTTTAAGAATAGAAACCAGATATATTACTCTTCTATTGGAAGCCCTTCACTGATCCCCTTTAAGATAATGGGTGAAATCCAAGTGTTGCATAGCTTAAACCATTCTCAATAATCCGACTATGACCTACCTTACCTGTAATCATGTTTGGAGCTATTATATTTGCTTCCTTTTTTAAGACTCAGACTGGACCTATTTTATTATTACTTCTTCCCTGGAGGTTCTCATTCTGCAGCTGGAAGAGAAAAATCTTTCTTCTCTCTTGATGGAGTTATCAGCATGTGGGACTCTAACTCCCTGTGTTCGTGTTCCTCACCCTGTAGAGAGATCCCGGCAGAGTGAAAAAGAACAAACGATAAGATGCAAAACAAAGAAGAGATTAGAGACAAAGATGGAGAAACAGAGCACCAACAGAAGTTGTGTCTCTGGATCCCGTTGCCCTAAAGATTACTGTTGACTTTCTGCAGTTCAGATTTTTCTTATATGTTTAAGTTCACTTGAGCTGTATTTCTCTTGCATCAGAGTAGTGATTTATATACATAATTGAAACTCACACATTCAATGTGTAGCCATAAAGTACCACATGAACACATTCCCATTATATGTCACTGTGTCTGATACAGCATTTCTCTTCATTTTTTAAGTGAATGAGCTTGAAGAATAATTCTTCAAGATTCTGTTTAAACATCAAATCTTACCAAGTTACTTCTTGATAACTTCAGATTAAGCTGACCATTATATTTTGAGAGCCTCTTCATACATACAGAATTTACCCTTTTATATTTATTCATATCCTTTATTAGGTGGTAAAATTTTGGAAAAAAGGGACCCTTCCTTCTTCATTTTTGTCATTGATCATAGTGTCTGAGATAGAGAAAGTGCCAAATTAATATTTGTTAAATGATGGATGATTTTGCAATTTATGTTTACTATTTTAAATGGGAATTATTTTTGTGTTTGGGGATGTTTTATCAATTTGCTTTTGGACATACTTGTAGGAACCTTCATATTATCACTTTATTTATACACTATGGGAACAAAGAAAGGAGCAAATGCTATTGCTTTCATTTTATACAAAGTATAAATAAGTCAATTTATAGTATTTTGTCAACATGTAAGTTAGAAAAATAAATGGGATTAAACCAAAAGGAAATCGCCCTTAGGACATAGGTTCCTAAGCATTGTGAAGTGAGACTGATATTAACAAGCAGCAATCCAGTGGAGACTAAGCCAAGTGTTGAGGTAAAGCTTTTAGAGTAGATACCCTTACAATTGGGCTTCCCTGGTGGCTCAGACCGTAAAGCGTCTGCCCGCAATGCGGGAGATCCGGGCTCAATCCCTGGGTTGGGAAGATCCCTGGAGAAGGAAATGGCAACCCACTCCAGTATCCTTGGCTGGAGAATCTCATGGATGGAGGAGCCTCGTAGGCTACAGTCCACAGGGTTGCAAAGAGTCGGACACGACTGAGCAACTTCACTTCACCCTTACAATTATCAATTTTTTTTCCATTTATTTTTATTAGTTGGAGGCTAATTACTTTACAATATTGTAGTGGTTTTTGCCATACATTGACATGAATCAGCCATGGATTTACATGTGTTCCCCATCCTGATCCCCCCTCCCCGCTGCCTCCCCATCCCATCCCTCTGGGTCATCCCAGTGCACCAGCCCCGAGCACATGTCTCACGCATCCAACCTGGACTGGTGATCTGTTTCACACTTGATAATACACATGTTTCGATGCTGTTCTCTCAATTTCAAATCTGGTATGTGCAATCACCAGACTTAAGCCTCATATTCATTTTTCAAAGATTAACAACAATAAATTGATGTACCTATACACAACTGGGGCTTCTGTCATAGCTCAGTTGGTAAAGAATCCCCCTGCAATTCAGGAGATCCTGGTTCGATTCCTGGGTCGGGAAGATCCCCTGGAAAAGGAAAAGCCTACCCACTCCAGTATTCTGGCCTAGAGAATTCCGTAGACTGTATAGTCCATGGGGTCGCAAAGAGTTGGACGTGGCTTTCACTTTCATACACAATTGTTCGTAGAAAGCTCTGTAACTTCCCAATGTAAGTCTGTTTTCTAATATTCAAAATAAAACTCTAAGTCAGTTTGCATGAACTTGCATCAGACAGCCTCTGTATTTCATTTTCAAATTATGTTGTATTGTTCAACCAACCTCCAAAAGCAATTTTAGTAATTTAATATTATTTTATTTTACTTGAGATAAAACATTCTCCAAATTGATAAATAGATGTACATAATTCTAGCCAACTAGATTGATAGCAAGTAATTGTAAACAGTATTTTAATTCTAATAGAAATATATATATATATGCTTAGTTGCTCAGTCATGTCCAACTCTTTGCAACTCCACAGACTGTAGCCGACCAGGCTCCTCTGTCTGTGGGATTCTCCAAGCAAGAATACTGGAGTGAATTGCCATGCCCAGGGGAATCTTCCCAACCCAGGGGTCAAACTCCGGCCTCCCGCATTGCAGGGAGATTACTAACTGAGCCACCAGGGAAGCCCAAGAATACTGGATTGGGTAGCTTATCCCTTCGTCAGGGAATCTTCCCAACCCAGGAATCAAACTGGGTTCTCCTTCATTGCAGGCGGATTCTTTATCAGCTGAGCTACCGGGGAAGCTCACATATATGTACACACACACACACACACACATATATATATATGTATATATTCAAAAGTTTTTTATAATTTTAAAATATTGTCCTCTGTCTTAAGCCAGGTTGCTTCAACAAAAATACTGGGTGGCTTATAAACAACAGAAATTCATTTCTCACAGTTGTGGAGGTGGGAATCCCACGATCCAGGCTGGCAGGTTTGAAGTTTGGTGAGGGCCTGCTTTCTGGTCCATAGGTGACTATCTTCTCACTGTGGCAGAGGGGAGCAAGAGAGCTCTCTGAGGTCTGTTTTGTAAGGGCACTGATCCCATTCATGAAGGCGCCATCCCCGTGCCCCAATTATATGCCATGGGCCCCACTTCCAAATACCATCCCCTTGAGAGTTAGACTTCAGTATATGAATTTTGGGGAGCACAAACATTCAGTCCATAGCAGTTTCTGATCTATCATTTACTGAGAAGCTGCGTGAAACTCTGCCCCCATTTGTATGGATTGCTGAACGAGTATTGTCATTCTATCCGTTTTAAATTTCATATATTTTGAAGCAATGAAATTGAATGAAATGATTTTTGACATTTTATGTTTCCAGATAATTGTTCCTTTTATTCTTATAGTGTCCACCTTTCTCCCTAGCAACGAATATTCAACCATTCCTTATCATAATAGCAAATGATTATTTAGTGCTTCAAATGACTAGATGGGCTTCCCTGGTGGCTCAGCGGTAAAGAATCCACCTGCAATGCAGAAGATACGGGTTTGTCCCTGGGTTGGGAAGGTTCCCTGGAGAAGAAAATGGCAACCCACGCCAATATTCTTGCCTAGGAAATCCCGCTGATGGAGAGCCTGCTGGGCTGCAGTCCAGGGTCACCAGGAGTCCAACATGACTTAGCGACTACACCAACCGCCATATATTTGCAGGTTTACAGAGAGTTTTAGCCCAGTAATACAATGCAGTGCTGAGTTTGATGGAATCATAACATAAAATTTTCTTCATTGATTTTCAAAAAAAGCTGTGAATCAAACCAGTTCTTTCACTCATCTGTACTCAACACCATTGTGTCCATTTTCCTTTCTTTTGAGGTTTTTAGCCAAAAAAGAAAAAAAGATCTAGGACCATCTGATTTTAACCCCATAGGCAGAGATGACCATTTACATCGATGAACTCGGATTCTTTCCTTTGGTTGCTGTTCTTCAGTCACTCAGTCGTGTCTGACTCTTTGTGACCTCATGGATTGCAGCACTCCCGGCTCCCCTGTCCTTCACTATCTCCTGGAGTTTGCTCAGAATCATGTCCATTGAGTGGGTGATGCTGTTTAACCATCTCATCCTCTGCCGTCACTTTTCCTTTTCCTATAGGAAAGCTGAAGATCTTTGAAAAATCTATTTATAGAGCATAACATAACATTTCATTTTATTTAACCTGATAATTTGTTCCATTCCTTAGATATGTAGTTCTGATCAAACTGATAAATTCTTCCACCAACCCCATAAACTTCATTCTACTCAATGTGGTTCTGACTTGGCCTAAGATTTTATATCTCCTATAGCTCTGTGGGATAGTTTGGAGTTGTATATTCAAATAAGGTTTTTTTTTTTTTTTTGGTTTGAAGGTATCAAAAAAGTCTATAACCTATTTGAACTAAATAGTAACTACTGTCTCATGAAACTTAGAATTCTTGGAACAGAGCCAACTTCAGATAATAGCTGCATCCTGGAAATCAGAAATTGTCCTCAGGGTTCTCCTGCACTCTTTCGCTTGTCTCCACTTAATTTCCATCTGCAGGCAGGGGCTCCTCTTGTGATCGTCAGAATGACTTCCTGGACTCCCTCTTAGCTCTTAGGAAACACTGTGACTGTGCCAGTAAAATCATATGACCATATTGGAATAACCAGCCTTGGTCACACCCTGTATATCCTGTGCCTAAGGGAAGATATGATATGCTTTTCCAAAAGAAAAGAAAAAACAGGATGATATAAGCAAAGAGGAGGAAATGGAAGCCCGCTCCAGTATTCTTGCCATCGACAGAGGAGCCTGGTAGGCTGCAGTCCACGGGGTTGCAAAGGATCAGACACGACTGTGCACACATGCATAAGCAAAAAAAGGGCATAGGATACACCCTGTGATGACCACATCATAGCTTTTATAAGATTACTGTTCTAGAAAACATTCATCTTATCTGTGCAGCCCATATATCCTGAACAAAATGGTACAAAGAATAATGTTAAAAACAGTCAGTTGGAGGAAAGATTGTTTAGGAAAACTATACACTTTTTGACTTATAAGATGTTTTAATGTCTTATACAAGATTTTGAAAAACAAACAAACAAATAAACTCATGGTCTCAGAGGTGCTCTTAAAATATACCTGATGAGAATTTACATTGGTATAACATTTCTGGAGAACATTTTTGCCAATTCGTAACCAAGATAGTAAAAGATCTAATAATTCTTAACCTAGGTATTTATCTGCTTCTAGGTATACAGCCTAAGGATAAATTAGAAATAAAGACAAATATGTATCAGAATGTTAGTCATAGAACATCAGTCCTTAAAACTGATGAAACATTCAGTTCAGTTCAGTTGAGTTCAGTTGCTCAGTTGTGTCTGACTCTTTGCAACCCCATGGACTGCAGCACGCTAGGCCTCCCTGTCCTTCACCAACTCCCAGAGCTTGCTCAAACTCGTGTCCACTGAGTCGGTGATGCCATCCAACCATCTCATCCTCTGTCGTCCCCTTCTCCTCCTGCCTTCAATCTTTCCCAGCATCAGGGTCTTTTCCAATAAGTCAGTTCTTTGCATCAGGTGGCCAAAGTATTGGAGTTTCAGCTTCAACATCAATCCTTCCAATGAATATTCAGGATTGATTTCCTTTAGGATTGACTGGTTTGATCTCCTTGCAGTCCAAGGGACTCTCAAGAGTCTTCTCCAACACGACAGTTCAAAAGCATCAATTCTTCGGCGCTCAGCTTTCTTTATAGTCCAACTCTCACATCCATACATGAATACACAACAACTCTCACATCAGTACATCAAAACCATAGCTTTGACTAGACAAACCTCTGTTAGTAAAGTAATGTCTCTGCTTTTTAATATGCTGTCTAGGTTCATCATAGCTTTTTTTAGGAGCAAGAGTCTTTTAATTTCATGGCTACAGTCACCATCTGCAGTGATTTTGGAGCCCAAGAAAATAGTCTGTCACTATTTCCATTGTTTCCCCATCTATTTGCCATAAAGTGCCGTGATCTTAGTTTTCTGAATGTTGAGTTTTAAGTCTACTTTTTCACTCTCCTCTTTCACCTTAGGAAGATTAAATGTACTACAGTAGAAGATGGTTTAAAAAAATCATAGCATATTTCAAATAGTGGAATATTATGTAACCATTGTAACTTAAATGAAAAAGAAAAATGCTCATATAAAAACCAGATTTGAAGCTACTTAATACAAATATAATCTTTATTTGGTGTTTGTAAATAGTTGTATCTATAGAGTTACACAAAAATTTCAAGTTTTTTTTCCCCTGGTGGTCAAGATTACATGTGGTTTCACATTCATATTTTTTTTCTAAGTACATAATTTATTGTTACTATTGATTTTTTAAAGAAAAATCTTTCTTCCTGAAAACTGTATCTTATTTAAAACTCAATATTCAAAAAAAGAAGATTATGGTATCTTGTCCATCATGGCAAATCTATGGGGAAATAATGGAAACAGTGACAGACTTTATTTTCTTGGGTTTGCAGATGGTGACTGCAGCCATGAAATTAAAAGATGCTCACTTCTTGGAGGAAAATCTATGACCAACCAAGACAGCATATTAAAAAGCAGAGACATTACTTTACCAACAAAGGTCATCTAGTCAAAGCCATGGTTTTTCCAGTAGTCATGTATGGATGTGAGAGTTGGACCATAAAGAAAGCTGAGCACTGAAGAATTGATGCTTTTGAGCTGTGGTGTTGGAGAAGATTCTTGAGAGTCCTTTGGACTTCAAGGAGATCCAACCAGTTAATCCTAAAGGAAATCAGTCCTGGATGTTCATTGGAAGGACTGATGCTGAAGCTGAAGCTCCAATACTTCGGCCACCTGATGTGAAGAATGGACTCAGTCGAAAAGACCCCAGTGCTGGGAAGGATTGAGGGCAGGAGGAGAAGGGGATGACTGAGGATGAGATGGTTGGATGGCATCACCGACTCAATGGACATGAGTTTGAGCAAGCTCCGGGAGTTGGTGATGGAGAGGGAGGCCTGATGTGCTGCAGTCCATGGGACTACAAAGAGTCAGACACGACTGAGCGACTGAACTGAAGTGAATTGACTATTAGACACTATGAATTAAGAGTTTTAAGTGCCTTTTTAGTAGCTATGTTACAATGCCAATATAACTAACTCCTTCCCATAGTGCAACAAAGAATATCTAAGAACTGCTCAGATAACATGAGATACTTAAGCATGTTGGTAAACCAGCAGGGAGAGAGCCACTTGGACTCCTAATGGTGCCAAAGGATGTCAGCTTCCTGAGGCAGGGGCAGGGTCCACTGTCCCCAGCACAGTGGCTGACACAGACGCGATACTCATGGAATTGCTCATCAAACACATTTTCTCACTCATGCAAAATAACAACTAACTATAGCAGATAACTATGAATACAACTCACTGGCTACCTGTGTCTTTGAAATCTTTAAATGCTGGCACATATGAAGAGAGGCTTGTTAGTTGGCATTTATGGAGAAAAGGATGATACAATATGAGACCTGGAGGTTCTCCTGGAGACTCCCACCCCTTCTGATGCTGTGAAGTGATTGTCATACAAATGGCACTGAACAATAACTGCACCACACTAACATCAAACAAAAGCATTTTGGATTTTCTGACAAACCAGAAATAATTTTCCAGGTGTAGGCAATATACTCATGTTGGCATTTGTAAGTTCTTACATGTGGTAATAAATATTGGGAAGCAGCCATGCCAGTTGTCTTGGGGGTGGTGGAACCATAGTTATTGGATTTATGGTGTTCCAGGTCAAAGCAGAAACTACGTCCTTGCCTTAAGTTCATGCAGGGATTCTTGGTAATATGTGGGGTCAGAATGGAGCTTACACTAACCTGCTTTCCATTAACTTTTACTCTAGCATTTGGTTCTGCAAAGAAACTGAAAATGACTAAAGGCAGTAAATAAAACTCGTGGCTCGATCACAGCTCTGCAGTTGTTTGCCAAAGGTTAGGCACACCGAGTGAATAGCAAGGGGAAAACAACCTAGGAATCTACAGATTGAAAAGATTTAAATGCACTTGTTTCAGCATGTACCCTCATAGGCCTTCTGTAAATAGTAGGATAACTGGTGTGCAGGGTTGCATGTTATAGGGATATTTGGTATATATGACAATCGAGAGAAATGGCACCAAATCCTACTTGGAGTAAAGCCCGACACCCATTCTCTTTATTTAGCAGATTCTCAGCGTGCACATCAGAGTTGAGATGTCTCAACATCACTTAGGGGTTTGGAACAAAACTGAGAGTGGGATCATTTGATTTCAACAGGATGTAAGGGAAACAGAGCTGCCCAGCCCTCAGTGGCTTACTACTGATCTCTTGACTGTATTTAAACCACATGCTGCTGGTCAGGCCACAGAGGGAATGCCTGGAGTAACCCTGAACAGGATAAGGAGAGAATATGTGAACAATATTAATGCATAATGTCTGAAGTCTACAAAGTTAATGTTCCCCCAGGCTTATGGTCCTGAGGTAGAGTGAAGGAAACAGAAGATAAAAGTGGAAGTTACTTTGGCAGGTAATGGATCATGGGGAGAAAAGCCATCATACCTCTTCTACGGGAATGCTGCTTCCTGAAGGAACTTCTAAGGATGTCTGATGGACACTGGGGTCCCTGTGACTTTGGCCACACAGAGGATGCTAATGCAATGACAGCCAAGCAGACAGGGGAAAAAGTGAGAAAATGAGTCCACTCAGCCTTGAGTCCTCCACAAGCTGTCCTTGCTTTGCTCAGAATCACTCTATCATCTCCTTTGAGAGGTTCCCATCTTGGAAAATCTCAGTGGTTCCTTTATAGCAGTGGTTCTCAAACTGGACTGCTTCAAAGCAATCTGGGTGACTTGTTAAAGCATCCATTTCTGGGCCCTTCCCTGAAGATTTGATTAAAAAGCTCTGTAGTGGGACTTGAAAATTTGCATTTCTAAGTTGCCAGTTGATAATGGTCTTGCTGGTCCTGGCAGCAAACTTTGAGACCCATTGCCTTACAGGACACTAGCTAAGATCACGGCATCTGGTCCCATCACTTCATGGTAAATAGAAGGGGAAAAAACGGAAACCATGAAATTAAAATATACTTGCTCCTCGGAAGAAAAGCTATGACAAAGCTAGTGAAAGTGAAAGTCAGTCATGTCCGACTCTTTGCGACGCTATGGACTGTAGTCTGCCAGGCTCCTCTGTCCATGGAATTCTAAAGGCAAGAATACCGGAGTTGGTTGCCATTCTTTTTTCCAGGGAATCTTCCCAATTCAGGGATTGAACCGGAGTCTCCTGTGTTGCATACAGATGCTTTACTGCGTGAGCTACCAGGGAAACTCTAGACAGCATATTGAAAATAGAGGCCTCGCTTTGCCAACAAAAGTCCATATAGTCAAAGCTGTGGTTTTTGCAGTACTTACTTATGGATGTGAGCATTGTGCCATAAAGAAAGCTAAGGTCTGAAGGACTGATGCTTTCCAATTGTGGCACTGGAGAAGACTCTTGAGATTCCCTTGGACAACAAGGAGATCAAATCAGTCAATCCTAAAGAAATCAAGCCTGAATATCATTGGAAGGACTGATGCTGAAGCTGAAACTCTAATGCTTTGGCCGACTGATGCAAAGAACTGACTCATTGGAATAGCCTATGATGCTGGGCAAGTTTGAAGGCAAAAAAAAGGAGGGGGGCTGCTGCAGAGGATGAGATGGTTAGATAGCATCACTGACTCAGTGGACATGAATTTGAGCAAACTCTGAGAACTAGTGAAGGACAGGGGAGTCTGGTGTACTACAGTCTATGTGGTCACAAAGAGTTGGACACGACTTAGCGGCTGAACAACAACAAATTCTGCTGTCTCCCCTCTCTATCATGACGGTTTTTCTAGCTTCCCATCTCAAATGGCAGGACCAGATTACTGGAAGCTTGTTATGTCAAACCTCCAATCTTCCCTGTAACACTATTGCTATGCCACCAGAGCAGCAAAGGAAATTCAATGTGAATGACTGGCAAAGATTATACATTTCTCAAGAGACTCTGATGCATTTTTTGCACAACCAGCTTAATTAAGAATCCTTGGCAGTATATTAACCACAAGCTTATGGATCTCAATGTGCCAATCAAACATAATAAGAGAAATGCAAATGTCAAAGTACAGACTCTTTGCCTAGGAAGTTCCAATGGCTTAAAGCTGTGTCTTCAGTCAGTTGGCAGAAAGCAATGGGAATAGCTGGGTCTGGTGAGGCTGGGGTTTGCCCATTACAATTTAAATACATATGGCATGGCCTCCAGGACTGAGCTATGCTGTGTCCACGTGGGGTTTCAGGGTGTGAGTATGAAGATAAAAGTCTCTGGCTCACAAACTCACGTTAAGCTAACGACAGCAGCAACAATAGGAACATACCCCAAGATGCTTTTAGAAAACAGGCCTATAAGTCAGGGGCCAAAATCAAAACGTGCACCCAGGTCTGCCTCTATAAGGTAACAGAGCAGTCAGATGACAGCTCTGTGGCTGAATATCTAATAAAATAGACATGATAGTAGCTGCCTGTATTTGTTTCATAATAATTCATATCAGAAAAAAAGAGCAGTACATTTAATTATATTAATTTGTCTTTTCAATGACTGCACTAACAAACGGCTACACTATAGAACTGTTATCTACTTGGTGTATCTGGTTCTTGGCTAGATTTGATGATCTATTAACAGTTGAACAACTTGAAACTTAAAACAGGCCAACAGATGGTTGTTAACCTGGTGGTGTTTGCCATTCTTACTGAAGACCTGAATTGAAAGTATAGATAACACATTTATGTGTGATGGAAATTTGGAAGAGATGGGCAATATTTTCTATGAATAAATCAGGAGCCAAATATATTTTCTTTTTAATTTGACTATAAGGTGAATTTAATCAATTGCACTTTAATAGAGTAAATATAAGGATATTCACGAAGATACAGAAAAAGAAATTCAAACAACAAATTCCACCCTATGGATAGGTGACTTAAGAATATTTTAGGTGGAAGAGACTTTAAAATTTCACTGTGAAGCATTAATGTGTTTCAGATTCTAAGACAGTTAATGTGATCTTTGTTGTCTTTAATGGATTATAATGTACAGAATGAAAGAAGTGATGATGTTGCTGTAAATTAGACAGACTGTCTCTGGAGTATCCTTCTTAGCTCTGGATACCATGCTGTTGAGTAAAGAGACAAGCAATCAGGTCAAGGAGACAATGGTTTCATATAACGTGCAGTTGAATGAAAAGGGAGGTTGTAGCCCTTATACATGCAAACTGAAGGAAGAAGAAGATATCTGGTTTAAAGTACTTGAAAGATAGTCAGGATGAAGAGAAACAATCAATACTTTTATAAGTTGAGTCATAAGGAGGATAATTAGGACCAGAAGGTAGAGAGGCAGATAATAGGTCAGAATAAAAAAAAAAAAAGAAATTTTCTTTCAACTGCTTAATACTTAAAAAAAAGTTTATTAAAATAATTCATGCACACAGTTTACAGAGACAAATAACAGTGCAAAGCATGTAATTTAAAACAACAGCTATTTTCTTTCTCTTCATCCTAGTCCTTGCTTCCCAGAGCAAACATTATGGACTGTTTTCACTTATTCTTCCAATATTTCCCTCTATTTTCTAAACGTTATGTATATTCTGCTCTAAAAACATTAAATCTAAACACTTTTACTATAGAACATGGGAATTTGGGTGTCTATCATCTCCCCTCCTTTTCTCCCAGCAAGTTAAATAACTGTTTCTGGTTAAGTCAATATTTAGAATGTTATTTTATATAAATAGCTCATGACTGAGTCACACAAAGTATTGAGGATATTTTCTGTTTTACACAATGTTTTGTTTTTCTTAGAATTAATGATTATCCTATTTTTGCTATTTCCCCTGGGTGCTTTTGTTAATTCATCCTCCAGATTCTCCATCAGAGCTGTAGGGCTTCAATCAATGCAGTAAACATGTTGGTCAATCTTTTAATGCCATTTTTTTTCTCAGGAAAATGCTCTTTGGAGCCTTGAGCTCACTGACTCCTATCTGGCAGCTGTGGGTCTTTTCAACACTCCTTACTTCTTTCTGAAATATTACGTATCCTATGTCTTGTTCTATTTCCCTATTTCAAAGGAACATTTTCCCCAGTAAGCTTCCTCAGAAGGGATGTATGATAAATAAAAATTTTGAAACATGACAATCTGTTTCTGTTCTTTTCTGAAGTTGATTAAGAGTGTTCCTGGGACTAGAATTCTGGATTGGAAATTACACTCTTTCAAATTTTAAAGGCATGGTTTGAATTATTGTTTTCTAACTTTCAAGATTGTTGTTTAGAACCTGAGAATATCATTTGCATATACATTACATTCATTTTTTTATTCTCCTGGAAATTTTTCAGTAAATAATCTTTATACTTTGTTATTGTTCAGTCTCTCAGTTGTGTCTGACTCTTTGTGACCCATGACTGCAGCATGCCAGGCTTCCCTGTCCTTCACCTCTCCCAGAACTTGCTCAAACTGATGTCCACTGAGTCGATGATGCCATCCATTTTGCTCTCTGTCGTCCCCTTCTCCTCTTGCCTTCAAATCCTTCCCAGCATCAGGGGCTTTTCTAATGAGTCAGCTCTTCACATCAGGTGGCCAAAGTACTGGAGGCTCAGCTTCAGCATCAGTCCTTCCAATGAATATTTGAGATTGATTTTCTTTAGGATACATGTTTGATCTCCTTGTTGTCCAAGGGACTTTCAAGAGTCTTCTCCAGCACCACAAAAGTATCAACTCTTTGGCGTTCAGCCTTCTTTATGGTCTGACTCTCACATCAATACATGACTACTGGAAAAACCATAGCTTTGACTATATAGACATTTGTCGACAAAGTAATGTTTCTGCTTTTTAATATGCTGTCTTGGTTGGGCATAGCTTTTCTTCCAAGGAGCAAGTTTCTTTTAATGTCATGGCTGCAGTCACCATTTTCAGTGATTCTGGAGCCCAAGAAAATAAAGTCTGTCACTGTTTTTACTGTTTCCCGTTTCCCCATCTATTTGCCATGAAGTGATGGGACTGGATGCCATGATCTTCGTTTTTCTGAATGTTGAGTTTTAAGCCAGTTTTTTCACTCTCCTCTTTCACCTTCATTAAGAGACTCTTCAGTTCCTCTTCACTTTCTGCCATAAGGGTGGTGTCATCTGCATATCTGAGGTTATTGATATTTCTCCTGGCAATCTTGATTCCTGCTTGCGATTCATTCAGTCTGGCATTTTGCATGATGTACTCTGCATATAAATTAAATAAGCAGGGTGACAATATATAGATTTGATGTACTCTTTTCCCAATTTTGAACCAGTCCATTTTTCCATGTCTTGTTCTCACTGTTGTTTCTTGACCTACATACAGATTTCTCAGCAGGCAGGTCAGGTTGTCTGGTATTCCCTTCTCTTTAAGAACTTTCCAGTTTGTTGTGATCCACACAGTCAAAGGTTTTAGCATAGTCAGTGAAGCAGAAATAGATATTTTTCTGGAATTCTCTTGCTTTTTCTATGATCCAATGGATATTGGCAATTTGATCTCTGGTTCCTCTGCCTTTTCTAAGTCCAGCTTGAACATCTAAAAGTTCTTGGTTCACGTACTGTTGAAGAATCGCTTGGAGAATTTTGAGCATTACTTTGCCAGCAAGTGAGATATGGAGATGACACCACCCTTACATCAGAAATCAAAGAAGAACTAAAGAGCCTCTTGTTGAAAGTGAAAGAGGAGAGTGAAAAAGTTGGCTTAAAACTCAACATCAAGAAAACTAAGATCATGCCATCTGGTCCCATCACTTCATGGCAAATAGATGGGGAAACAATGGAAACAGTGACAGACTTTATTTTGGGGGGCTCCAAAATCATTGCAGATGGTGACTGCAGCCATGAAATGAAAAGACCCTTCCTCCTGAAGAAAAGTTATAACCAACCAAGACAGCATATTAAAAAGCAGAGCCATTACTTTGCCAACAAAGGTCCATCTAGTCAAGGCTACGGTTTTTCCAGTAGTCTTGTATGGATGTGAGAGTTGGACTCTAAAGAAAGCTGAGCGCTGAAGAATTGATATTTTTGAACTGTGGTGCTGGAGAAGACGGACAGTCCCATGGACTGCAAGGCGATCTAACCAGTTCATTCTAAAAGAAATCAGTCCTGAATATTCACTGGAAGGACTGATGCTGAAGCTGAAACTCCAATCCTTTGGCCACCCGTTGCAAAGAGCTGACTCATTTGAAAAGGCCCTGATGCTGAGAAAGACTTAAGGCAGGAGGAGAAGGGGACGACAGAGGATGAGATTGTTGGATGGCATGACCGACTCAATGGACATGAGTTTGAGTAAACTCCGGAAGTCGGCAATGGACAGGGAGGCCTGGTGTGTTGCAGTCCATGGTTTTGCAAAGAGTCGGACATGACTGAGCGACTGAACAGAGCTGAACTGAGATGAGTGCAATTGTGTGGTAGTTTGAGCATTCTTTGGCACTGCCTATCTTTGGGATTGGAATGAAAACTGACCTTTTCCAGCTCTGTGGCCACTGCTGAGTTTTCCAAATTTGCTGGCATATTGAGTATAGCACTTTAAGCAGCATCATCTTTTAAGATTTGAAGTAGCTCAGCTGGAATCCCACCACCTCCAGTAGGCTTGTTCATTGTGATGCTTCCTAAGGCCCACTTGACTTCACACTCCAGGATGTTTGGCCCCAGGTTAGTGATCACACCATCATGATTATCTGGGTCATTAAGACATTTTTTGTATAGTTCTTCTGTGTATTCTTGCCACCTCTTCTTTATATCTTCTGCTTCTGCTAGGCCCATACCATTTCTGTCCTTAATTGTGCCCATCTTTGCATGAAATGCTCCCTCGTGTCTCTAATTTTCTTGAATAGATCTCTAGGTTTTTACATTTTATTGTTTTCCTCTATTTCTTTGCATGGATCACTTAAGAAGGCTTCTTATTACTTTTTTATTATATTGTATGTATATAATGTATTTTCTATAATATTTCTTATTATTTCTTATTCATATTATATTTTCTTTTTATTATTTCTCTCCTTGATATTCTTTGGAACTCTACATTCAAATGGGTATATCTTTCCTTTTCTCCTTTGGCTTCCCTTCTTTTCTCAGCTATTTGTAAGTCCTCCTCAGACAACCATTTTGCCTCTTTGCTTTGCTTTTTCTTGGGGATGGTCTGGATTCCTGCCTCCTGTACAATGTTATGAACCTCCATCCATAGTTCTTCAGACTCTCTATCAGATCTAATCCATTGAATCTATTTGTCACTTCCACTGTATAATAGTAAGATATTTGATTTAGGTCATACCTGAATGGTCTAGTGGTTTTCCCTACTTACTTCAATTTAAGTCTGAATTTGGCAATAAGGAGTTCATTATCTGAGCCGCAGTCAGTTCCTGGTCTTGTTTTTGCTGACTATATAGAGCTTCTCCATCTTTGGCTGCAACGAATATAGTCCATCTGATTTCAGTATTGACCATCTGGTGATGTCCATGTGTAGAATCTTTTATTGTGCTGTTGGAAGAGGGTGTTAGCCATGACGAGTGCTTTCTCTTGGCAAAGCTCTGTTAGCCTTTGCCATGCTTCATTTTGTACTCAGAACAAACTTGCTTCTTACTCCAGGTATCTCTTGACTTCTTACTTTTGCATTCCAGTCTCCTATGATAAAAAGGACATCTGTTTTTGGTGTTAGTCTAGAAGGTCTTGTACGTCTTCATAGAATCATTCAACTTCAGCTTCTTTGGCATTAGTGGTTGGGGCATACACTTGAATTACTGTGATACTGAATTGTTTGACTTGGAAATGAACAGAGACCGTTCTGTCTTTTTTTGAGATTGCACCCAAGTACTGCATTTCAGACTCTTTACTAGTCTGAAACTTCTTAGTGATTTGCATTAATGTGGAGTTTTTTGTTCATTGTGTGGGATATTTCAGAAACTCTTGGCCTGCAGTTTTGAGACATTTTCTCATGTTCTCTATTAGTTTTTTTTTTTTTTGTATTTTTAAAATTCCTTTTCTAGTAAAACGCGGTGCCTCCTGGATCTAATTTTCTCATGCTCTTTCTTAATCTTTATCTTTTTGTAATTTGCTTTATATTCTGAAGAGTTACACAACTTTATCTTTCAATCTATCAGAATTTTTATTTCTATTAATGTGTTTTTGATTCTCAAGAGTTCTTGTTTGTTTTCTGAAAGTTCTGTCTTAGAGCATCTCATTTTTAATTTTATGAATAAAATTTATCTCTTTGAGAAAAATTTAGCTTAATATTCTCTGCGCTATCTTTCTCCTCCAAGTTCCTTTTTGTATCCTCACTTTGAATTGATTTGAACTCATTCTTTCATGTTAGAGTCTTTCCTAAAAATAAAGGCTGGGATGTCCTTTCAAATTCTAGAGTGAGTCTGTTAGATCAGGTTCCCTGGGAAATAGATTGTATAGTAAGTTTACTTGGGATTTTCTTGGGATCAACACCTGAGAGGATGAGAGAGAAATTGGTAGAAATATTGTTTCAATCACTTACCGGGCAATAACAGGGAAAGCTCTGGTACTGGGATGACACCTCAGAGATATACTAAATTGAGGCAAGTGTGCTGGAATTGGGTTTTCCTCTGGGAAAGATTGTAATCATCTACAAATCACTGGATTGGTTTTGTCCTCTGGGCAAGGCAGCTGTCTTCATTTGGGGTGATTTCCAGAAAGGAAATCAGCTATGATCCATAAGCCACTGATACATCCAACAACTGGGAGAATTGCCTCAGCCCCTGAAGGGTGAATCCGGAATCCACGAGAGCATGGTAATTAAGTGCTGTGATGTGCATGAGCTTAGGCAAATGGTAGACCTCACCACAAGGTGATCATTTTGGGAGAAAGATCACTTAGGGAGATTCTTAATTGTCAGTATCAGAGATATTTCCCCTGGGCTGTTACATTCCCACAGATGAAATGGGGGAAGGAGTTGGGCGGTGGCTACCGTGTTAGCAGACCAGCTGAGGGGCTCAGTGTTCAGTATGCAGATCTACACTTAACCCCTTGTTTCCAGAAGATGCTTCACAGTCCTCTGTGCCTGGTGTCCAAATGACAATCTTTACAGTTCAACATCTTCAGAATGTAAATCCATATGCCTGGGTGGGAGGGAGAAGAGTTCACTGGCTTTATGAGGTGAGAGAGAGAATCTGGGTGTCTGACTTTTTTAAAAGCAACCTTCCAATAAACTCTCACTTTCAGCCCCATATCACCCCTCAGATGTACCTGAGCCTTTCCATGGTTTGTCTTCCCCCTTGCAGATTTAAAAACTCAGCCTCTCTGTTCTGCCAAATCAGCTTCCAAAGTTTCACTAACATCCGTGGCTCTTGCGGGATTTTTCAAAAGCAATGCTATACTTGTTTTACTTGGGTTTTTGGCGATGAAAAAGGAGACAAACCGGTTGCTTAGTATTTCATGTTTGACTTTAGTTACAGTAATTACTTTCTATAAGATGCCATGTGCTATCTCAAGAGATGATGTTTCTCAACCACTGGAGGTGTTCAAGCAGAGAATGGACAATCACTCAAGAGGGATGCTGACAGGATCTTGCCTGATTGGAATTAGGAGATCATTTCACCCAATCCTGGGGCTTCCCTTGTGGCTCAGTTGGTAAAGAATCCACCTGCAACACGGGAGACCTGGGTTTGATCCCTTGGTTGGGAAGATCCCCTGAAGAAGGGAAAGGCCACCCACTCCAGTATTCTGGCCTGGAAAATTCCATGGACTGTATAGTCCATGGGGTCACAAAGAGTCGGACACGACTGAGTGACTTTCACTCACTTACTAACCCAACCCTGAGCTTCTACAGTTCTGCATAATATAGGAGAAACAACTTTATTACAGGAAATGGTACATGATAGTCAAAGAACAAGACTTTATGTATTAAACTTCTCCATTTGATAGATAGCCCTTAATATTCAAGGTCCTTTTTGATTTTTCTTCTATTTACCATGTGGGTTCAACTCACAATACTACTCAACACAGTTTATTCCCATCAATCAGATGTACCTAGTAATGTCTGAATATCAGTAGTGAGGGTAATTAACCAACACCCAAGGTGAGATCATATATACATAAGAAGGGAAAAGTGAATTACGTATTTCAGTTGTGTATATAGACTCATTAATGGATAAGTTAGTCAAAGTGATCAGTGGCCATGGAACTCTCTTTTGGGCTATTTATACTCTAGGAAGTCTTCCCTGGTAGATCCGATGGTAAAGAAAGTGAAAGTGAAAGTCACTCAGTCGTGTCCACCTCTTTGCGACCCCACAGTTCACGGAATTCTCCAGGCCAGAATACTGGAGTGCGTAGCCGTTCCCATCTCCAGGAGATCTTCTGAACCCAGGGATCGAACCATGGTCTCCTGCACTGCAGGCAGATTCTTTCCCAGCTGAGCCACAAGGGAAGCCCAAGGATACTGGAGTGGGTATCCTATCCCTTCTCCAGCGGATCTTTCCGACCCAGGAATCGTACTGGGGTCTCCTGCATTGCAGGGGGATTCTTTACCAACTGAGCTATCAGGGAAGCCCCCAGATGGGAAAGAATCTGCCTGCAATGCAGGAGCCTGAAATGCAGGAGACCTGGGTTTGATCCTTGGGTCTGGACGATCCCCTAGAGGAGGGCATGGCAAGCCACTCCAGTATTCTTGCTGGAGAATTCCACGGACAGAGGAGCCTGGTGGGCTACAGTCCATGGGGTCATGAGTAAGCAACACAAACACACACGCACACACACACACACACTTTAGGAATCAAATTTAGATCAAGTTTTCCACTCACATCTCTTGAAATTATTTGGGAAAGCAGACCAAGTGTTCTGTTTGATTTCTGTGTTATTACATTTTAGATAATTCAATACTAAGAGGTAATATTTATACAGCCCTTACCCTGCCAGACAGAGCTCTAAAGCTTTGCATGCATAAACACATTTAAACCTCACAATAAAGTCTCATAGTAAATTCTCATAATAAAACTGTATGAGATAAGATAAGAGTTTTATTCTCATTTTATAGATGATGAAACTGGGTCACAGGAAAATTAAGTAACTTACCCAACACCACACAGCAAGTGAAAGAGCCAAGATTTGAACCACATTCTGATTTTGCTCTAGACTCCAAGCTCTCAACTGCTGGGTTGCTCTGATCTTTGTAATCAAGGTCAGACACTTTTACACAATGAGAAATATTTGATATAACATACTGTGTCATACAATGTATTATACAACAGTGTACAATTCCAACAAGTTCTGCAAGTACTGCTCCCAATTAGACCAGCCGAAAGCAGCGCTCAGTGAATAGCATCTGGCATTAGTCAACAGAAAACACACAGTCTGCCCTCAGGATACTGGAAGACCACATATTTCTTTGATGACCAGACAAAAGCTGTTACAGCTTGACAGGCAAGTTCTGATTCATCCGCCATATTCACCAGATATTGCACGTTCAAATTTCCGTTTATTTTTGTCTTTACCAAACTGTCTTAATGGAAAAATTTCAGTTCCATGAAAGACTGCAAAGGGCATCTGAAATAGTTATTTGCTCAAACAGATAAAAAGTTTAGGGAAAATGAAATTATAAAGTTGCCAGAAAAATGGCAGAAGGTAGTGGAACAAAACAATGAATATATTGTTCAATCAGTTCTTAGTGAAAATGGAAAAAAAAAAAAAGGAGACTTTCCCTGGTGGTCCAGTGGTTGAGATATGGTACATACACATTTTAATATTTGCACATTTATTATGGTCTAGATTAAGCCCTCATGAGCATTTTAAAAGCACGTTTCACTTTTTTACAGATTGACAAACCTCACAAATTTTTCTTGTGTATTACACATATGTAGCTATATTAAATATGTGATGTGTGGATAAATGATTAATACTAATATACAATATATGTCTGTATGTACATTGTATATAATATCATACATAATTGATATATATGTGTGTATTATATGCACATATATTTATAGTTAATATAGTATATAGTTAAACATAATATAATATATATAATATGTAGTTAATATAGCACTATAATATATATTATATAATTAATGGGCTATACATAAAACATATAACATATAATTAATATATACATATACATAGATATATATATATGAGTATGTTTACATATCTCTGTATTACCATATTGCTTGTGACTTTCAGATTGCATTGCTCAAATAGCTAGAATGATAGAAGACACAAATCCTTGTAATCCGTTTTGGGGCTTCTTTTTTTTTTAAAGATTTATTGCTCTGGACTGAAGAATCTCCAGTTCCATTATAAAGGCACACTTTTTCTCTAGGGAAAGAATGTATGTATTTCAAACACTTATTTTGAGGGGATAGATATGTTGATGACTGTCTGTTTGGATAAAACTATTCCACCAGATGTCACTGTTTCCCTTTCAGTGGAAGTGATTTGCCATCAAATAGTTTCTAAGATACTTTAAATAAATTAAAATGAAGTAAAGAATTCCCTTGTATATGGGTGAGTCAGTCAGCACACATTTTGTCTACAAAGAAACGCATGTTGATATCCAACACAGTCCTGCATGTTAACTTTAATATCGGTGCATACAGCTTTCTAAGCAAAGACCTTGATGTATATGATATTGCTACACATTAAAGAGAGGGATTCAAGTATAATACAAGGATACCTTTAGCTTTTAAGAAAAATGTAGGTAAAAGTAATTTTCTTGTTAAAAAGTAAGGATTTCAATTAGTTCACGAAGCCTCACTGCCACCTTATTGCTTTATCCTTTATTCTGGGGGGTTGTTGACCCCTTCCCAACCTTGCTGACCCAAATATAGAAGATTTAGTTATAAAAATACCAGAAAAGAGAAATATGCAAATTTCCCAATCTTGTCCTTAAGACCCCTAAATTCATTTGTATCATCTTTCTGTGGGATTATCTGCCATCCATTTCAATTAACCAGATCAGGTGTGGAGGGCTTAACTTGATTGTGCATGGGCTAAGTATGAGGGTCAGTTTTATCTCAAGCTGTTTTCTTGTCATATTTTATTTTCCTGCCTAAAATGCCTTAGCCATGAGACCTTGAGGGCAGATACACAGAGCGGGGATAAAACACAAAATAGAACATTTCAAATTGTGTTATTCTTTTTAGGAGTCAGTATTCTTTCTAACAGACATGTTGGAAGACACATAACTTGCTAAGTCAACATAAAAAGTAGTGTGAATGGATGACATATATTAATTCTATGAGCAAGTATTTATTTAACTTTGCTACACTTCCAATATTTTGATAGGGAGTGAAGATGACATGAAGACATGAAAGATAAGCTCCCAATCCTCTGGGAGCTTCCAGTCTAATAAGGAAGAAGGACAGGAAAGGGTGTGTAACGTGCCCTTAGGGCAATGGCAGGTGTATTCATATATGTAACACTATAGACTGACTGGTTAAAGTGAGGGGTCTGAGTTCATATTCCAGGAGCCCTAGTTGCCCACTGAGGTTTGCTTATGACGTTTCACTAACAATAGACCTTGAAGGAAACACCTAGTTCAGGATATTAATAAACAGGTAAAATAAAGTTTAAAACAGGTACATAATATAACTGGACTTCCAAGAGACTTATTTCACAATAGTGTTTTATTCCAGCAGAAATAAGTTTATCTTTAGAGATTCCCTAATATGCTCATAGGTTTAACACCAACCCACCTGATTGAATTTAGAAATACACTCTTCTCCACAGTAAGGCATCTGTTTATTTTAATAACATAAATCTGACTGTGGGTAAAGAGAGGATGTCGAGTCTTCTTTTCCTCTGTAGATGCCTAATAGGTGTTAATATAAAATAGAGGATTGTTGTGGAGAAGGAAATGGCAGCCCACTCCAGTATTCTTGCCTAGAGAATCCTGTGGACTGAGGAGCCTGGTGGGCTGCTGTCCATAGGGTCGCACAGAGTTGGACACGACTGAAGCGACTCAGCAGCAACAGTAGAGGATTATTGGTCATTTTATTTAATTTTTATAGCTAGATAACTACATAGATTTTAATCAAAAGAAATGACTGTTTTTCTTCCCATAGCAGTATTGTTTTATTTCTTGGCTAAGGTGAGGAGAGTCTTTACTTTAGTTTTGCATTGTTTATATATAATTATATATTTATATATACATATAAACAGCATATATTATATTAATATATAATATATAAATATATTATAATATTGTATATAATAATATACAATATTATAATATAATATATAATAAAGAGTAATAATATAATATATAATATACTATATTATATAGTATATAATAATATATAATATAATATATAATATGTAAAATAATATAATTATATAATAATGTATAATATAAATATAATTATATATTTATATAAGTATATTATATTTTATATTTATGATGTTTATAATATTTAAAATATAATATATAATATTATAATGCACAATATCATGTATTAATATTAACATATAATATATGTATAACTACAATAGTAGAACTATTTACTCAGATCACAATTGCTTTCCACCATTTTTCCTGCTTTGTGACTTTTTAATGTAAAATTGCATTTCTCCATTCATGTGTGTTTGCTCTCCTTTCTCATTTAAAAAAAATATTGGAACATCTAAATTGCCTATATTTAGACATGGACTCAGAACTGTTTCATGCTGAATAGCTCAGGTTTGCAGGGTCCAATCCTCCAAGGATTTTCTGAACTTCTCTTGCTTTTTGGTGTGTTTTCCTCACATGAATCGAGATATTTCACCATGTAGTCGCACAGAAATGTTGATCAGAATGTGAGATGTCTCCTCACTTCTTGACAAAGCTAGTCCCTCAGTCTGGAAGGTTTTCCCTACTGTCCACTTTGACTTCATTAACTCCTACCCCAAATTAAAATGTTGATTCCTTTGTTAAAGCTGTCTTTCCTCAACCCTTCTTCCCCAGTTTCCTCCCACAATACAAGCATAGGCTTGGGAACTTGCAGAAAATATTACTCTAGATCCAGGCAATTTTGGTCGATTCTAATTAGGAATTTAGTTTTTTTCTCCTCTCGTTGATAGGGCAAGGGTGAGGATGAAGATGAAGATGAGGGTAGGGAAGGAACGCCCTTTAGTTCCTCCTCCTTCACTCTGCATCAACCATAAGAAAGTTCCTTTCCAACCAACAAAAGGTGATTAAAAAAAAATTACTTTGGGAGTGGCCTAATTGGAAATATAAAATAAAGTTCTACTATGATCATCTTAGAAGCACAAGATAATTTTCTCTCAACTGGTAATTACTTCTGCTTCAAAATAACTTTTTCCTTACATCTGCCCATTCTTGATTCTTCCCTAAGTATATTCATTATCAAGCTATTAATTCCTCTTTCTGCAATATTCCTTCTCTCCCTTTCCCCAAGACAATGACTTAAAATAATCCTCCTTTTTTTTTCTCTCTCTCTTTACAAACATGCCATCGTTTCTTATATTTTAATGAGTAACCTTGTTCCTTAGTGATTTTTCTCCAGTTCTGGCTCAGGACCCTCAGGGCCTAGGGCACAGAAATCTTTCTGGGAAGGCCTAGTAATGTTCTTTTGGGTTTTGGTTGTGGTTTCCTGAAACTTGTTTCTCTCAAAACTCTATTTACTCTTCTGTTATGCATTGAAACTTGCTATTAAATTACATTTTGACATGTAGTTCTCCATTCCTTTGTAGGTAATATTTGCTCTTTCTGAAATCTCTAGTTACTACGACTCCTTGCTACTATTGTAATATTTCAAAATTATGTGTTTTGGTGAGATATCTTTCTCATTCTGTTGTGCTGGGCACTTGATGAGCCCTTTTAATCAGTAGAATAATGTATAATCACTCTAAGAAATTTTCTTCTACAAGTGATTTATGAAATATTATATTTAATGGTTAAGAATGAGAGTTCTGGAGTTCTGAAGCATGCTATTTGATATTAAGCAATTTTAAAAAATATGTCTTTATTCAGTCATAAAAGAGAATGTAAAAAAATATGTCTTTATTCAGTCATAAAAGAGAATGAAATAGTGCCATTTGCAGCAACATGGGAAGACCTAGATATTGTCATACTAAATGAAATAAATCAGACAGAGAAAGACAAATAGTACATCACTTATATGTGGAATATAGAAAATAGGACAGATTTCTTATTTACAAACAGAAACAGACCCACAGACATAGACCATCACTGCCAAAGGAGAAGGGAAGGAGGAATCCATCAGAAGTATGGGATTAACGATGCACACTACCACATATAAAATAGAGAGATAACAGTGCCTTACTGCATAGCACAGGGAAGTACATTCACTATCTACAATGGAAAAGAATAAGATATATATATATATACATGTATAAACAAATTACTTTGTTGTACACCTGAAACTAACACAATATTGTAAATCAACTCTTTGCTGTTGTTTAGTTGCTCAGTTATATCCAACTCTTTTGTGACCGCATGGACCGTAACCCGTCAGGCTCCTCTATCCATGGGGTTTTCCAGGCAAGAATACTGAAGTGGGTTGCCATTTCCTTTTCCAGAGCATCTTCCTGACGCAAGGACTGAACGCCTCCTCTTGCCCTGGCAGGTGAATCTTTACCACTGAGCCACCTGGGAAGCCCCAATCAACCGTACTTCAATTTTTAAAAAGCAGCCACAGAAAATATGTAAACAAATGAAAATAATATTTTTGTTTCTCAGTTTTCTTGTCTAAAAATTGAGATAACAATGTAACCCTATTTCACTGAGATCTTCTAGGATTAAATAATTTTAATTTTATTGAAAAGTACTTAGAAACATATGACTGCTATTGTTCTAGAGAACTCTGCAATAGTAGTCATCCATTTAAAAAAAATTACTATGAGATTTTATGTAAATATGATGAATGGAAGCAGTTGATTTTTCCAAAATATCTCTGAAATAGATAGGTGTAATGAGAGTGCCTTTTTTCTTCTTGATTTTTTTTAATTTTTTAAATTATTAAAGTGTGATAACACATTTATAGGAGACTTGGGATTACAAAGTTACATATAGTTACATTATATATTACAATTAATTTTTTAAGTAGATAAAAATTTTTAGTTGAAATTTCAATATCCAACTCTCAAAAATCAATAGACTGAATAGACAGAAAAGTAGATCTGAGAAGCACTATGAACCAATTCAACATAATTAAGACTAATACAATTTTCACACAAGATGCAAATTCTATTCAAATTCTATTCATAGATTACAAACCAGGAGACACTCGAACATATCCATAGGCATAAAACAAGGTACAAAATTTCATGGTCTAAAGGTATTGAAATCATACAAAGTCTGTCCTCTTATCATGTGGAATTATGTTACAAATCAATATCAAGAGATATTTGAAAATAACTCACATATTTTAAGTGCAATGTTCTGTTCACTGAGGCCATATTTACCCATCTGCCATTTACCACCTTGCCCTTTATAAACTTTGCAGTTGAACAAAGACATTTCCTGATAGTTTCATGAATCTTTTCTATTCTTTCAATGCTTCAATGCTTTGCCAAAGGAGAACCTTCATTCTGCATAATGATCTCACACAATTTTTAGCCATGCCAGAGAAGAGAACATTAAAATCCATCACTAAGTGATGTTATTTGGATTTGTGGCCTCTCTCCAGAGGCCACTGTGCTCATTAAACAATGAATTGATTAGATTCACTCAAAAGAGGAGTTGTTCACTTATGACAGATGTAATATTGATCATATCCTTCATTTAATAAGTCATCCAAGTATAATTCAATGCAAGCTACTGGAATAAATTACCATCCATATTCATCTTACTTGACTGTTTTATAATACCAAAGAGGAGCAAGAACAACAGCATAAAAATTTTCATGTTGCAATGTAAACAGTGGGCAGCCTCTGCAGCAGGACTGGGCATTTCTGCTGTGAGAAGTGACAGAAGTCTGGTCTTTGTCAGAAAATCAGACCATGCAAGTCTAGCTCCATCTGGCTGTGAGTGATTTGTGATCAGACACATTAACAGGAGGGTAAGGATGGAAGTCCCTTAAAAAGGTCTACCAAGTCTGTCCTCTCTATCGCTACACGGATCTCTCCCACTGTGTCCCTTTGTGATGGATTTCTGCTTATTCTAAGTCGGCTGTGATTTAGAACATAGGCAGTAACATCTGTTCTTTTCAGAGCGTGGATGCTAATGAACCGACAGGCAACCTGAGAACAGCTGAGAGAACCCGTGAGAAAAAGATCAAAATCTAAACGAAGTGAGTGTTCTGAACAGGGTGTCAGATGCAGAAGTAGAGATTATATGTAGCACGATTATATGCTACAGAAGCTGGTGAAGAAAAACATGTAACAGCAGAATTAGACTCACTCTTTTTATTTCTGTACCTCTAACTTTCTATTTTAACACTACAAACTGGCACAAACCACATTACTGAGGAACTGCACTCACTTAGATCACTTTTTGTTGTTCATTTGCTCCGTTGTGTCTGACTTTTTTGCGACCCCATGGACTGCAGCACTCCAGGTTTTCCTATCCCTTACTATTTCCCAGAGTTTCCTCAGACTCACGTCCACTGAGTCGATGATGCCATACAATTTGACAGTCATCTTATCCTCTGTTGCCTCCTTCTCCTCCTGCCTTCAATCTTTCCCAGCATCAGGGTCTTGTCCAATTAGTCGGTTTTTCACATCAGATGGACAAAATATTGGAGCTTCAGCTTCAGCATCAGTCCTCCCAATGAATATTCAGGATTTATTTCCTTCAGGATTGACTGGTTTAATCTTCTTGCTGTCCAAAGGACTCTCAAGAGCCTTCTCCAGCATCACAGTCGAAGGCATCAATTCTTTGGCACTCTGCCTTCTTTATGGTCCAGCTCTCACAATCATTTGTGACCACTGGGAAGACTATAGCCTTTACAGCATGGATTTTTGATGGCAGAGTAATATCTCTGCTTTTCAACACACTATCTAGGTTTGTCATAACTTTCCCCCCAAAAGCAAACGTTTTCTGATTTCATGGCTGCAGTCACTATTCCCAGTGATTTTTGAGCTCAAGAAGAGGAAATTTGTCACTACTTCCACCTTTTCCCCCTCTATTTGCCATGAAGTAATGTGGCCAGATGCCTGATCTTAGATTTTTTTTTTAATATTTAGTTTTAACACAGTCATTAAAATGGCCATAATCCATAACACTGGCAATACCAAATGCTGACTGAGGTGTCAGCAACAGGAACCCTCCTTTGTTGGTGATGGAAATGCAAAATCATTTAGACATTTTTGAAGACAGTTTGATTTTTTTTTCTTTTTTACAAAACTAAGCACATTTTTCCCATATAATCTTAAAGTTATGTTCCTTGGTATCAGCTCAAAAGAGTTGACAACTTACATCCAGAACAAAGTCCTGCAGACAGATATTCAGTTCAGTTCAGTTGCTCAGTCATGTCCGACTCTTTGCGACCCCATGGACTACAGCATGCCAGGCCTCCCTGTCCATCCCCAACTCACGGAGCTTGCTCAGACTCATGTGCATCGAGTCAGTGATGCCATCCAACCATCTCATCCTGTGTTGTCCTCTTCTCCTCCTGACTTTTTCCTCTTTCCCAGCATCAGGCTCTTTTCCAATGAGTTAGGTCTTTGCATCAGGTGGCCGAAGTATTGGAGCTTCAGCTTCGGCATCAGTCCTTCCAATGCAGACAGATAGTGGGTTGGCCAAAATGTCAATTTGGTTTGTTGAGTAAAAATAAAATCATTTTTAATTTTCACCAAGAACTTTATTGAACAACACATTCATTGTTTTGTTCCACCACCTTCTGCCATTTTCCAGGCAACTTCATAGTTGCATCTTCCCAAAACTTAATCTTTGTGAGCAAAGAAATATTTCAAATGCCTTCTATACAATCTTCCAGAGAAATAAATTTTTTTCCATTAAAAAAATTTTGTAAAAACCAAAATGAATGGAAATCCAAAGTTTCAGTGTCTGGTAAATAGAGCGGATGTATCAGAATTTACCAGCTAAGCTGCAAAAGTTTTTGCCTGGTCATCAAAGAAAGATGCAGTCTTGCATTATCCTGATGGAGGATTATACATTTTCTGTTGGCTAACTTTGAGACATTTTGTTGAGTGTTACTTTGAGTTGGTCTGTTTGGAAACAGTACTTGTACTTTTTTTTCTTGAATAATTTTATTTTATCATTTGGTTTTGGTTTTCAAGGAAAAGAAAGTGTATAGCTTAGCATCTGGAAACAATACGAATATTTACAAAGCTATACTGAGAGGTAATTGAAAAGTTTTTTTGCCGCTTGAATTAACTCATATCTCCAAGTGAATCTTGGTCAAAGATGACTCAATGGATACCTTTGGAGTTAAAGGACATTTATAAATTCAGAAACACTTATCAATAAGCAACAAAGTACATGAATAAATTTTGTACAATACTGGAAGATGACCTTGAAACTAAGCTTAAAATAAAATAATATGCATTATGCTACAGTAAAGTTCTCCTTTCCTCTCTCCTCAGTCTTTCTTTTTTAAATTGAATTCATTTTTAAATGAAGCAAAGATGAATATTTTTAATGATAAAAGTTACAGTTCACAAAGAAGATAGACATCATAAATCATTAACTAAAAAAACAAAGAAACAAAGATACATAAATCAAAAATCAAAAGAAATGAAGGAAAAAGAAAAATGTTTATAATCATAGTGAGACATATTAACATTTCTCTGAGAATACTTTATCAAGTGCAGAAAAAAGTAAAAGCAACTTGAATTATGTCATTCATAATTTAAATGTAATAAATTTCTATTTCTATTAATTTATATTATTCTTATATACTACACAAATATATTTAAAATTTTGTGTCTCATACATTATTATCAGGTGTCCATAGGACATTTAGAAAAACTGGCAAAAAGATAAACATTACTAAATTTCATAAAGTAAAATTTTTTGTGATTTAATTATACATATACATATATTATTTTTGAAATTATTTCCCATTATAGGTTATTATAAGATATTGACTATAGTTCCCTGTGCTACACAGTAAACCTTTGTTGTTTGTTGTGTATCTATTTTTCTAAATTAGAAAAATAGCATTTTATTCATAATAAGTCAAGCGAGTGGAATCAAAATGTCATAAATTTTTAGCTAGGCAAAATTCCTAATTTTCTAAAATAGACATTATTTATATGTATGCATACAGGAGATTTTCTACTTTGTTTAATAAAAGTTTGAGAAAGAACATAAAAAAAGTGATGGAGAAGTTGGAAAACATAAACTAAATTAAATGAGAGCATTGAATATGAAATGGGAAAAGTGAAACAGACTAGATAAAAGTAAAACGTCCTCATATTGTCCAGTTGTTTTTAAATATGGCTGCTCATTAGAAACATATCTGGAACTCCAGTCAAAAGAAGAAGCAATACCTGGATGTTTGTATTTTTTGAAAAAACTCCAAGATAATTCAGATACGCATCTGAATTTTAAAAAGTGATTACAGATTTTTCTATAAAGTGGTAGCTTTGATGATATAGAATTCTATTATTTTTCTGTTGACCAATCATGATAAATGGTATTAAATGAGTAATAGTTACGTAATCACAATAGTGAAAGATGTTTATCAGTTTTCACAATCAATAGCCAGACAAAAATAAAAGATAATTACAATTGCAAGCCATAATAGAACATGATTAGCCTAACAATATAAAATAATTGCATGCAATTTGGAGAGTCAAGCAGAGTGATGGAATTGCATACATGCACATGTTTTCATCTGCTCAGCCAGTCTATGTCTTTTGGTTGGTGCATTTAATCTACTTACATTTAATGCAATTATTGATATGTATGGTCCTATTACCATTTTTGTAACTTGTTTTCGGCTTATTTTCTATAGGTAAATATTTTCCTTCTCTTGTTCCTGCCTAGAGAAGTTCCGTTAGCATTTGTTGTAAAACTGGTTTGGTGGTGAATTCTCTTAACTTTTACTTGTCTGGAAAGCTATTGATTTCTCCATCAAATCTGAAGGAGAGTCTTGCTGGGTAGAGTTTTCTTGCTTGTAGCTTCTTCCCTTTCATCATTTTAAATATATCATGTCATTCCCTTCTGGCTTGTAGAATTTCGTTTGAGAAAACAGCTGATAGCCTGATGGGCATTCCCTTGAATATTATTTGTTGTTTTTCCTTTGTTGCTTTTAGTATTTTATCTCTGTCTTTAATTTTTGTCAGTTTGATTATGTGTCTCAATGTGTTCCTCCTTGGGTTTATCCTGCCCGGGACTCTATCCTGCCTGGGACTCTGTGATTCCTGGACTTGGTTGACTATTTTCTTTCTCACGTTAGAGAAGTTTTCAGCTGTTATCTCTTCAAATACTTTCTCAGGTCTTTTCTCTCCCTCTTCTCCCTCTGGGACACCTATAATGCAAATATCAGTGTGTTTAATGTTGTCCCAGAAGTCTCTTAGGTTGCCTTCATTTCTTTTCATTCTTTTTCCTATAGTGTGTTCTGTGGCAGTGATGTCCACAATTCTGTCAACATTTCACACATCTTCTCAATCTTTGCTTCCATTCTTTTTCTGAGATCCTGAATCGACTTCACTATCATTATTCTGAATTCTTTTTCTGGAAGGTTGCCTCTCTTCCTTTCATTTAGTCGTTTATCTGGGGTTTTATCTTGCTCCTTCAAGGAATCTTCCCAGCCCAGGGATCAGACCTACATCTCCTGCACTGGCAGGCGGATTCTTTACCACTGGGCCACCTGGGAATCCACTTGAGTTGGGGAGTAGGACTAACAGGCAGAGGTTGATAAAGGCTGCAGACTTTTAGTTATAAAATAAACAAGGTCTGATGTGCTAACTTTACTATATTTGATAACAATATTCTATAATCAAAATTCACTAAGAGAGTAGAATGTGCTCATTCTCACACACACAAAAAGGTAAAATTATGAAATGATAAACATGTTAACTAATTTGATGGGAAGAATTCTTTTACAATGTATACATATATCAAATCATCACATTGTATCCTTTAAATAACTTAGTTTTGTCAATGATACCCCAATAAAGCTGGAGAAAAAAAAAAGAGATCAGGAGGAAACCTTTGGAGGCGATGAGGTGATGAGTATGTTTATGACATAGATTGTGGTGATGGTTCATGGATATCATATATACTTATCTCCAAACTCATCAAGCTCTATATACTTGAAATATGCTTTTTGTATGGCAATCATACCTCAACAAAGTGATTAAAAAAAGAAACTAAAGAATGGGTGACTATAGATCTAAAGAAGGGAAGTGAACAATGAGATAGGTTAAACTGTGTCTACATAATTTCTAGAATGGATATAAAGCTTAAGATAAATGCAAAAATCATTTTTGAGGACTAGATGCATACTGTAATGAACAGCAATAATATTAAGTAAAATTTTACATGTTATACAAAGAAATATGTGTTTGAGGATATGTACATATTTGTATATCCAAAAACCTATTTCAGGCAGACCTGAGTTAAAATCTTAGCTTTACCTTTCAGTTTTGTGTGATCTTGGACAAGCCTCAGTTTTCCATCTGTAAAATGAGAAGGCTGCAAGACGCGGGTCCACCCAGAAGCCGTCTCAGCCTTTAAGATGCTGCCCCTTTAAGGAGGGCGGGGTAGCGGAGAAGGTAGCCGCGCCCCCTTCCTCTCCTCGCGGAGCCTTCCAGACCGCCTGTTTCCGGCCTCGCCCCGCCCCCTAGGGGAGGGGCGGGAGCAAAGGGGGCGGGGAAGGAAGATGGTTTACCTGGCGCGGCGGGCGCGCGGCGCGTGCGAACGGCCGGACAGGTCCGCGGGGCTCACTTCCTGGCGTTGCCCCTTCCCCCTCCTCGCCGTTACCCTGTACATCCGGGTCATTTGCCCTCCCCGCTCGCAGGAGCCGTTGCCGCCGCTGCCGCCGCCGCCTGGCTCGTCGCGGCTCCGCCACAGGGGCAGGTGCGGAGGGGTTCCCGGTCCGGCGCCGCCGCCGCCGCTGCCCCGCTCCGGGCCCGGGGCTCCCCCTAGCGCTGCTGAGGAGCTGCCGCCGCGGCTCGCGGAGGGCGGAGGAACGGGGCTGAGAGAGAGCGCCTGGAGGCTCGCGGGGAGGGTGACTGGTTTATTTTTTTCCCGTTTTCCTCGCTTCTCTCACACCCCTGGCTCGTCTGCTCCGCGACCCCATTTTGGCGGAGAGGCGGGCGCGGTGGGGCCGGCGCCCACCCCGGCGCCCACCCCTGGCGTGCGGCGGCATCTCCACGGGCGCCCCGGGCCCTTCCTCCGCGCCCCGGGCCGCCCTGGCGCTCATTCATTCGGCTGTGCCTTTCTCCGCCCCTGCCTCCTTCCCCTCGCGTCTCCCCGCGCGTGCTCGCCGCCCTTTCCCGTGCCCAGTCTTGCCTCCGCCCGTGGCCTTTGGCTCCGGGCGCTTTCCCCTCCGGCGTCTATGGCCGTCCCCCGACCCGGAACTCCCACGTCCTTTCCTCCCAGCGGCCGCCTTCCCTCCCGCTGCTGGTCCCCGGATCCACACCCCCTTCTCCCTCGGACTCCACCAGGCCTCGCCCGGACACGCGGCCCTCCTGATCACCTGCCTTGATCTTGGTGCCCCGACCCCTTCCACCTGTGCCACGATACCGCCCGATTCAGGTGTTGCGTGGACCGCAGATCCTTAGCATTTAAAGTCCCGGTTCTCGGTCCTAGGGTGTGGCCTTAGCTGTGTTTCCAAAACTCACGTTTCTACTATAATTATCCAAATGCATGACTGTCAAACTGTAGTGGACTTGGCACTTGCTCTGTGTGTGTGTGTGTGGTCCTCATGATTATTCTGGGTCACACCAAATCTCTCTCTCTTTTCCCTGGAGGAGTGTGTGATTGATTTGCTCTGAATGTAAAATTTGGCCGAGGATTGTTACTCTTTGAACTCCTCCACATTCCTTCTCCCGCTGTTCCATGACTGATTTGCAACATGACCTGTTAATACTGTTTGTTGGTGAAGAGTCTTGTCGACTCATCTGTCACCAGCAGTTACTGAATGTCCCCCAGTGTGCAGAATACTGATGAAATGCCTGAATTCTTGCAGTGCTACAAAATGCCATTCTGGAGAAGACAAAGACTTGGGGCATTTGTTTTCACTTTTTCTCCCTTCATGTGTAATGTGGAGAATGTGTATCAGTTGTGTGTTCTTATAGTCTTGCCATTTGGAAGACTGGCATTCCAGAGGAGTGTTTTGTATAGCTCAAGGAATTTCAGTCACTTGGGTGTTCAGAGACTTATTGCAGATCGTTTTAGACTAATGTATCAAGAAAAATAAACTGATCCTTTTTATTCTTTAATTACACTTAATAATAGAAACAGAAGCTCTGTGTCTGGAACAACTTGGTAATTGGGGCTTACTTGATAGCCTGTTTGTAAAGTGTTGCAGTTAACTAAAGCTACCTGATTCAGCATTCATAAAATGAAATGACAGCAGTTTTTCTAATGTGACATTCATAGTTCATAATAATGAACTCCAAGGAAGGTACTTAATCCTGAAGTGCACCTTCCTGCGTGTCAGTTTGATGCAATTGCTGTCAATATTAATAGCATTTGTCTAACAGCCCTTTCTTCTGGAGAGGTAGGTACTAAAAAGGTGGTTGGCTGTTTGTCCACTTTCAGGTTTTGGATGACCACTTGAAGCACTAAGATTACTTAACTTGGAGTCAAGATTGCATTTTTTTTTTTTTTTTTTTTTGGGCAGAGCAATTTTGCTGGGTAATACATATGTTAAATTCTTTAAAACTTTAACAGGTAGCTACTTGAGAAAAATCTTGTTTTGTAAAATGTAGGATAAAAAGTATGAATTCTAGATTGTTTGATGATTGCATTAAGGCTAGATTTTTCTCTCCTAAGAAAAAATGGTTGATCAAAGGAAGGCATGATTAGTAAATTGACCCTCGTCGCCCCAGCAAAAATTCAGTTTCAGATGCTGAGTGAAACTGAGTGAATGTACTTTATTTCTGATAGATTACAAGTGACATGTAACAGCTAACTTAAGATTTTCTCAAAACTTTCTCCTTCAGATGGGTGAAAAATAGTGTCATTCTTGAGGTTATTTGACTCATTTAAAGTGGTCATTTACCTTTACTTAGTAATTGAGCAGTAGAGACGGATGCTTATTTCATTTAATCCTAGTCTCCTTGGGGAAAATATTGTACTGTCACTTTTATGAAGTTACTTAACTCTTAACTATTAATGCACTCCAGTGTTGGAACATACAGTTTACTCTTTTCACTGTTTAAGGAAAACAGCATTTCAGGAACATTTAATCACAGTGTTGGTGGCGCCCACTGTCGCTGTGGTCTCGCCTTTCCTGTTACTCTATAACAGGGTTTGGCCCAGTGCCTGCCTGTGCAGTGGACCTGCAGTCAGTGTTCCGACTAATTGGATGAATGGCAGGTTTGCAACAGTTAGACTGTAGCACTTTGTAATTATGTAGCAAAAGTTTTAGAGAAAGATGTTGATTGCTCTCAGATGCAATTTTCTCTGGTAATTTGTAAGTTTTGTTTTTCAGGGGAAAGCGCGCCGGCAGTCCCCGACTACCATAAATTACACAGTCGAGTTTCCCCTATTTGAGGAAATCGCAGAGGTCAACACACCGGAGTGCAATGGGTGAGCCTCGCCCTGGGAGAACCACCTTCTTGATAATGGTATCTCCTCTGCCAGGTAAGCATACTTGTAAGTTTTGAGAATTGCTATATATAATTATTTTAAACTGCTTTGAAATCTTTGGGGAGAAACTACAATAGACATATCAGTTTGTGATATGCTTTAGTTCCGTGAAGGGATATGTTCACTGAAAATGGATATTTGTTGTATGTATCTTGTCAACATTCATGACCAATGGTAATTCAGATAATTTCTTGTATATTTAAAGTTTCTAAAAATCAGCATAAAAACTCTTTTGAGTGTGTGAGTTCATCCTATATTATAATCAGTTCACTAAATAAGGTTAATTTTCAAGGAGCATTTTTTCATATAGTAGAAAAGTAATGAATCTGATAATGTGGCAGTGTTTACTTAACATTTCAGTGGTGGTGATGATAATGATTTTAATAGTAACTAACACGTAGCTAGTGTGTGCTACTTGCCGGGCAGTGTTGTAAGACATTTAATCTTTACAACACCCTAATTCTAAAAGGTGATCGTATTATAGACTAGGAAACTAGTAAGGTTAGGTAACTGAAGGGACACAGAGATGGAGGACTGGGTCTCTGCTCCTAATTGTTACTCTGTAATAGTGAACACCTCTGTGCCACGTTCTCTATACGACCGTGCAAGGTGTAGGTTAATTCCTAGTTAATTCTTAAGTAGCATTAGCAAAGTAAGGCTCAAGCCGCTTAGGTAACTTGTCCAAGTACTTGCCCAAGTAGGATCAAGAAGGCTGGCATTTCAACGCAGGCCTCTGTGACTTGTAGTCTTCACTAAAATTATTTCAAAGTACTAATTTGAGGTCCTGTATTTTATGTTATATATTTAGAAGGCATACTTAAAACAGCGAGTCTCCAAACGTTTTCACCTGCCACACAGGATGGATAGTGTTCACTCTTCTCTACTGTCTGTGAGCATATACGTTACATGTCAGTTGCATATAACATAACACAGGCAGGGTGAGATGTGACCTGGGGAGTCGCCTGGCTGGAGCACAGTCCTCAGATAACCAGGGGCCCCTGTGCATGCACCCAGTGACTCGGGTGTGTCAAGAAGAGTTAATTACATCCTATTTAACTCTACATCAATTTAGGAAGCATAATTCATAAAATCAGTTAAAACACAGGCCTCAGATTTTATGCAGAGAAGGCAATGGCAACCCACTGCAGTACTCTTGCCTGGAAAATCCCACGGACGGAGGAGCCTGGTAGGCTGCAGCCCAGGGGGTCGCTAAGAGTCGGACACGACTGAGTGACTTCACTTTCACATTTCACTTTCATGCATTGGAGAAGGAAATGGCAACCCACTCCAGGGTTCTTGCCTGGAGAATCCCAGGGACGGGGGAGCCTGGTGGGCTGCTGTCTATGGGGTCGCACAGAGTCGGACACGACTGAAGTGACTTAGCAGCAGCAGCAGCAGCACCTGTCATTTTATTTTGTTCAATAGACTTTAAAAATAATTCACGTCAGAAAATGTAAAAAACGCCACGCCTCAGGGTGCCTGCCCATGGGGGAAGGAGCGCGCCCAGCTCCTGCAGCATATTCAGGAGAGGCATCCACACAGGGACCTGAGCGCACCGCACACTGGCTGGTTCACAGGACTTATTATCCTATCCTAGACATCCCGGTGCTATTAGCCCTAGCTGCAGGGACCGAAAGTTTCCTCTGCCCCTTCTGAAAATATTAGATAATGTCAATGCAGGGGAATAATACACTCTTTCTGCATTTCTACCCTGCAGTGCAGCAACTGTTGCTCTTGGGGATGATTGTGCTAATTCTTAGCTCATTAACGCCAAGTACTACATGCCTACACACTACTCTAACCAGAGAGAATGCAAAAGAGAGTGTGATACATCTTTCTGGAGCGTTGAAGTTTAATAAGATTGAACCAAGGGAAGAACCAAGGAGTTGGCAATAACTATCCTCTCCCCCACCACATGGAAGACAGAAGTGTGGGGGATGGGGACATGCTCCAGGGGACAGTCCAGTCTCTGAAGTTTCACCCAGCAGGGGAGGAGGGGCAGCCAGGCCAGGGTGGTGCCTCTTCTGGTCGCCCAGGTCCCTGCAGAGCATCCTCTGTGCTGGTCAGGGTTTTGGACAGGAGGCTTCCTGAAGGGGTGGAGGTGTCTACGGCCATACCACCCTGAACGCGCCCGATCTCGTCTGAAGGGGTGGAGGTGCTGGGTTTGAGTCCCATCATCCAGGTGGGAACATGCCCAGGTCCCAGGGGGCTTGGCAGGTCATCCCCTAGGTGTTTCTGGGCTCACTTTTTTACCCCTCTTGCTGGGCAGCCCACAGCAAAGATGTTTAAGGAGACCTCTCCATATTCTCCCAGCCACCCCCTTCTTCTTCTGGGTGAGGCCAGGGGGAGTGACTGGAGACAAATTCTGGGGCTGCCCAACAAGGGTGGAGCTTCCCGCATCAGGCACATCTGGGGGGCAGTGGGTTTTACCGCTCATGTCACAGGTGCCCCTGGTGTCCCGGGTGACGGTGGCATGAGGATCGTGGGTGCCGTGGGCACCACCGGTGTCACGGGCGCCTCTGGTGTCCCTGGGGACACTGGCGCCGTAGGTATCGCGGGCGCCACGGGCGTCTTCTATGTCGCAGGCCCCAGTGGTGTCCTGGGTGCTTAGGGCGCCGTGGGTGAGGCTGGTATCACAGGCGTCTCTGGTGTCCCGCGTGAAGCTGGTATCACGGGTGTGGCTGCTGTCACGCCCGCCGCAGGCGTCACAGGTGAGCCTGGTCCCGCACGTGTCGTGGCGGTCACCGGCGCGATCGGTGGCTGGGGCGCTGCGGCCATCACGGGTGTTGCGAGTGGAGGGGGCTGAGCTGGGGGTGACGGTCCTCGCCTCCGGGCAGGGTGAGGGAGTGGCAGGCTCTCTGGTCTTCTCCCTTGACTCCTGGTTCTCCTGCTCCATGGTCTCCCAAAGCCAGTCGGGAATAAGCGTGGACACTTCAGGGTTGGCGGGAGGCGTATGTTCTTGGCTGCTGAGGTCGGAGGAAACAGCCGGCCTCACAAAGATGGTGCGGGCCCGCACCTTGGGTCCATTCGAGTCTCTGCCAGTGCTTGTATGCCTGCCCTGGATCTGGTCCCTCGACCAGCCCAGTGTCATCCCCATTGTCACCCCAGGGTAATCTCCATAGGCTGGCGGGAGTGGCCTTTCCAGGCCCACGTTCAGCCAAGGATGATGCCGAACATCATCTAAAGTCGCCCTGTTGGCCGGGTTGAGCGTTAACATACGGCGTATCAAGTCTTTCATCTCACCTGATAGGCCTTCGGGCACACGGTAGTGCCCTGTGCAGATGCAGTCCCGCAGCTCCCGGAAATCTCGTCCCGTGAAGGGGGCGGATCCCGTTACCAGGGTGTACAGCACCACGCCGAGGCTCCACACGTCCACCTCTGGGCCTGTGTAGGGCAGCCCCAGGAAGAGTTCTGGGGCCATGTACTCAAGGGTGCCGCAGGAGGTGTTCAGTTTTTTTCCGGGGTGCCACTGGTCGCTGAGGCCAAAGTCTGAGAGTTTGATCTTGTTCGCCTCCAGGAGGATGTTGCCCGGCTTCACGTCCCGGTGCACCACGCCCCGCCGATGGCAGTGCCGCAGGGCTGAGACCAGCTGGCGGAACACGCCTCGGGCCTCCCCCTCGGTCAGGCAGCCTTGGGCGTCCAGGTAGGTGGCTAAGTCTCCCCCACTGAGGTACTCCATGATTAAAAAGAGAGTCTCCTCGGTGTCTATGATCTCGACGAGTTGGACAATGTTCCGGTGGTTGTTCATGCTTCTCAAGGCCCTGACCTCCTGAGAGAGTTGCCGGAGGTTGGTGTGATCTGTCTTTTCGATGATCTTGATGGCTACCAGTGCCTTGGTGAGACGATGCCGGGCCAATTTCACCTCGGCGGATTGGCCCTCGCCAAGGGTGTCAAGGATGTCATAATCCTTGATACGAGCCATCTTGTTGGTCGAGATGGCTGTCAAGTCCTGCATCCCTAACTACACTAACTACCACTAAGCTATACTACTGACCTAACTATACTAACTCTACCACTAAGCCCTCACTAAGAATGCTAACTGTTTGAACAATACTGTGTATGCTAACCGTGTTATACAGCTATTCTAATGCTAACAACTATGGTAACAGTGCAGATACTAACTATGCTAGGAACGTGTTAACTATACCCACCACACTAACTATGGAGAACACTAACAGTGCTGACACTAACTATACTATCTACGCTAGCAAACTAGTAGCTATACCAACTCTGCTATAACTATATCAATGATGGTCTCTATGCTAACACTAGCAACACTAACTAAAAACAAATAATAAGATAAAATGAGAAAAAGAAGGGGGAAAATGGGGAAAAACAAAAAATGGGGAGGAGAAACTAAAACTGAAAGAAAAAAATTATAAGACACAAATTTAAAAAATGAGAAAAAGAGAAAGAAAAAAGAGAAAAAGGAAAAAAAAATCAACAAAATGGCAAAAACACGGAAAAACGCTCGCTAACTATAGGTCCAGCCGTCAGGTCACCAAAATCAGCTTCCAGGGCTCTGCGGACAAGACCAGCTGAGGTCTTATAAAGGGTCCCGGTGAGTTGCATCACAGTGATGCCCTGTGAGGTCAGAGCAAGAAATGGACCAATCGTGGCTGGGATAAACCCAGTGGTTTTTCTCCCTTTTCAGCTTCAAGGCCCCTTTACACTTAGGTAAAAGGTCCCAAAGAGATTTTTCTTTAAATATATTAGAGACTGGTATTCACTTTGTTAGAAATTAAAATCTGTAGGAGGCTTCAGCAACTTTTTCATTTCTAGTTTAGAAGTTTATAAATGATAGTGATGAAATAAATTCCTTATTGGAGAAGAAATACTAAAAAAAAAATCTACCCAAGTAACTGTTTTAATAGCCTGACCCAAGCATGTGTTGATAACTCTGTTACAATAGTATGAAGATAAAGGTGTCTAATGAAGCATCAAGCTGTGTCCATGAGAAGTTAGTTTTTCTCAAATGGAATTAAGAGAGCTGGTGGGCTATAGTCCTTGGAGTCACAAAAGAATTGGATGTGACTTAGCGACTAAACAACAACAATCAATAGTGTGCTCCCTTGGAGGGGTAGCAACATCGATCACTTTTAGAAAATTAAGCAAGTCTGGATGGTTGGTGATTCTGGTAGAAGCACATTTGAGCTGCTATCAAAATGAATCCTGAAGTTACCCAAATGAAACCGTATTCCAGAATTTTTTAAAAGTAAAAGTAAAATGTTTGTGTATGTTTGGAAACATGGATACACACATAATGATTCAAGGCATTATTGTATTTTTTCCCATTAGACAAATTCCTATGCCTTGGAGGAAAAATCAAGATTATGTAAGTTCAAAAGGCCAAACATGCTTTGAGAATGGATTGAATTCTTTAACAGCATATGGTATAAAAACGACCCTTTTTGCTGTATGTGTGAGGTTGAGAGAGGGATTCCTTAGTAGCATGTCATCTAGTCAGAGGCCCCAGAAAGCTAAGGAGAGAAAGCTAAGGGGAGAGCTGAAGAGATGCCGACTGTCATAAATCCCTTTATCATTCTCAACTGTCTATAACTACAGGTTATGGTGAAGAGAAAAAGGCCAAACTCTAAGAAGGTAGTTAGCATGACTTTTGAAGAGCCAGGATTAGAAGAAAGACATAGGGAAGGGAGAAAAACAAAATTTTTAGCATCTCTACATGACTGGCACTGGCCTGAGTGCCTCACTTATGATGGTTCTTTGACTCCAACAGTGACCCAGTGGTAGACATGACTATAGAAAACATGAGACTTAGGAAGTTTCTATTCCTGGTCCAAATATCAGTTCGGTTTGGTTCAGTTGCTCAGTTGTGTCCAACTCTTTGCAACCTCATGGACTGCAGTATGCCAGGCCTCCCTGTCCATCACCAACTCCCAGATTTTACTCAAACTCATATCCATTGAGTCAGTGATGCCATCCAACCATCTCATCGTCTGTCATCCCCTTCTCCTCTCAACCTCAATCTTTTCCAGCATCAGGATCTTTTCCAATGAATCAGTTCTTTGCATCAGGTGGCCAAAGTATTGGAGTTTCACCTTCATCATCAGTCCTTCCAGTGAACACTCAGAGTAATCTCCTTTAGGATGGTCTGGTTGGATCTCCTTGCAGTCCAAGGGACTCTCAAGAGTCTTCTCCAATACCACAGTTCAAAAGCATCAATTCTTCAGGACTCAGCTTTCTTTATAGTCCAACTCTTACATTTATACATGACTACTGGAAAAACCATAGACTTGACTAGATGGACCTTTGTTGGCAAAGTAATGTCTCTGCTTTATAATATGCCGTCTAGGTTGGTCATAACTTTCCTTCCAAGGAGCAAGCGTCTTTTAATTTCATGGCTGCAGTCACCATCTACAATAATCTGGGAGCCCCAAAAAAACAAAGTCTGTCACTGTTTCCATTGTTTCCCCATCTATTTGCCATGAAGTGGAAGCAGTGTCAGGCTTTATTTTTGGGGGGCTCCAAAATCACTGCAGTGCCAAAGAATTGATGCTTTTGAACTGCGGTGTTGGAGAAGACGCTTGAGAGTCCCTTGGACTGCCAGGAGATCCAACCAGTCCATCCTAAAGGAGATCAGTCCTGGGTGTTCATTGGAAGGACTGATGCTGAAGCTGAAACTCCAATACTTTGGCCACCTGATGGGAAGAGCTGACTCATTGGAAAAGACCCTGATGCTACGAGGGATGGGGGGCAGGAGGAAAAGGGGATGACAGAGGATGAGATGGCTGGATGGCATCACCGACTCGATGGACATGAGTTTGAGTAAGCTCCAGGAGTTGGTGATGGACAGGGAGGCCTGGCATGCTGCCATTCACGGGGTCGCAAAGAGTCGGACACGACTGAGACTGAATTTAACTGAACTGATGGGACTGGATGCCATGATCTTAGTTTTCTGAATGTTGAGCTTTAAGCCAACTTTTTCACTCTCCCCCTCCCTTTCATCAAGAGGTTCTTTAGTTCTTCTTCGCTTTCTGCCATAAGGGTGGTGTCATCTGCATATCTGAGGTTATTGATATTTCTCCTGGAAATCTTTATTCCAGCTTGTGCTTCATCCAGTCCAGCGTTTCTCATGATGTACTCTGCATATAAGTTAAACAAGCAGGATGACATTATACAGCCTTGACGTACTCCTTTCCCAGTTTGGAACCAGTTTGTTGTTCCATGTCCAGTTCTAACTGTTGCTTCCTATGTAAAATATATACACATATACATATAGAGAGATAAGATATAGATATATACACACACATATATATGCATATAAATAAGCTTATGTGTACATATGCATATAGTAGACAACTTGGAAAATATATAAAGAGAAAACTGTGTATCAGAATACATTGCTACTATTTTGGTATATATCCTTCCTTCTACATATATTGCATACAGAGTTGTTGTTTGGTAGCTAAGTTGTGTCCAAATCTTTTGGGACCCCATGACTGTAGCTCACCAGGCTCCTCTGTCCATGGGTTATCCCAGGCAAGAATACTGGAGTGGGTTGCCACTTTCTTCTCCAGGGGATCTTCTCCACCCAGGGATCAAACCTGGGTCTCCTGCATTGCAGGTAGATTCTTTAGCACCACACCACCACTGAATTCAATTATAGTTATGTCCTTTTTTTCCACTTAACTTTTAATCACAGCTTCTTTGTACCTACGAAGAACCTCTTTGCATTTATAATTTTAAAAGCATGTAATGTTCTGTCTTACGGAATTATTGTAATTTGCCCAAACCTCTCATTTGACATTTAAGTTATTTTAACATCTTTTAAAAACAAATATGTTACACTGCAAGAAACAGCTTTGCATATAACAAAAAGGTTAAAGGCAGAGCCTAGTATCTCTATTTGCTGATACTCAAATAGGATTGACTTCTGGATGACCTACAAGAGGTAATGCTGAGAACAGTCTTAGAGCTTAAAGATGCATACATATATATATGTACATGTGTGTGTATATGTGCAATAATAGTAGTAGGAGGAAGAGTAATACATCTATAATTTAGAACCAGAAAAGTTAGATTTGGTTAGAGAATCTGCTAAGCTGAACAATAACAATTACACATGCAAATATACTGAAAGTAGCTAATTTTTAATGTAATTTTAACAAACAGGTAAATTTATTAAGAAATACTCTAACCACTGAGACCAATTAAATATTCATCTCTTACTAGGATGGACCAAAACAGAGGAAGACGTCGTCTATCCTGGTGCTAACACATCTGTGCATAGTTACACATACACACACTCACCTACACAGTGAGCGAAACCTCCACAAAAGAGATACATGTATCATATTTCACTTTATGGATAATATTTAAATGAAATATAATTATGGAATAATGATCAGGAAAACTTACCTTGGAGTCAGACTGTTTGAATTCAAATTCCAGCTTCACTTTTGCTAACCTTATAAATTTCAGCTGATTCTTTGACTTCTTTACAATTCAGTCGTCTATAAAATGAGATTTAATGTTATATAGATCATAGTTAATTCTTTGATATTGATAGAATAAGATAATACATGTAAAGGCCTTAGTCCTGGCTCATGAGAACTCCTCTATTGATGGTAGCTATGATTGTTGTTTTATTGGACTCACTTCTTCCATATTTATTTTCACTTCGGTATGTACTTTTATTTTGGTAAGTCAAAATTCTCCAAGAATTATACCAAGCAGCTTCTGATCGGGAGAGAGAGCTGATCCGACTTTATCCTCTTAAGTATCACTTTGCTCTTCAGCCATTAATTCATTCATCAAGCAGCTACTGGGTGCCTACCATGTTCCAGGCACTGAGCTCGGTGTGAGGGGTTCAGAGAATAAAGATGTGATCCCTGGTCTCAGGCACGCTCCATCCTATCAACATTTAAAATATTCCTCAGTACATATCAGCACGTCTCTTTCTTGGGGTCATGCCACACTCCCTTTAAAAGCTTGGCCAAGCTTGTGCAAAATTTCTCTGTGTTCCCAGGGCAAACATGAGGTGCAATGAACTTAAGAAAAATATTTACTAAGAACACAGCAGAATTGAACATACAAGCAGTGTCTAGTTAGATATCTTTTCCAGAAGCAGATTACTGTATAGAAAGAAATCCTCTCCTCTCAAGCCCTAGTCTGGGAATCAGCACTTTGTCCAACTCTTGGCCTCATTTCTCAGAGATCTCTAATCCCTGGCTCCCTGTCACTTCTCTGGCTTCCATGAAGCTAACCATTGTCTCTTTTGCCTTGTCTCTAGCAAGATGCAAATTACCTTTCCTTCCATGAATCCAGCCTGGGTCCTCTAGAGTCAGGGAGCAATTCTGTCAGACATTCATTGAGTTCTAATGACCCTCCCCACCTACACTGCCAGCCCCAATCACTCTCAAACCAATAACTGTGCTAGACGTTTCCATCCCAACAGAGATGTGTCCAGGCCACTGAAAGGCTAAGGAAGGTGCACCCCAAGAGAAATTATAATGTGAGTCACATTTAAAATTTAAATTTTTTGGACATCACCTTAAAAAAGGTAAAATGATGAGGCCTTCCCTGGTAGTCCAGCAGTTAAGAATTCTCCTGCTAATGCAGGAACACGTTTGATTCCTGTTCTCAGATGATCCCACATGCCGCAGGGCAACTAGGCTCATGTAACACAACTATGAAGCCTGTGCTCTAGTGTCCAAGAGCCACAACTCCCACAACAAGAGAAGCCACTGAGATGGGAGGCCTTCACACAGCAACTAGAGAGTAGTCCCTGCTCATCTCAACTAGAGAAAGCCCACACACAGCTATGAGGACCCAGTACAGCCAAAGACAAATAAGTGAAAAAGTTTTTAAAGCAAAATAATCTAGGTAAAAATTAATGATGTAGTTTATTTAAATCAGTATCAAAACTTTTACTATCTCAATATTCAATTAAATATAAATTATTTATCAGGTATTTTATGTTTTAATACTAACTCTGAAATTCAGTTTGTATTTTACACTAACAGCATATCTCAATTCAGACTGGCCACACTTCAAGCGCTCAATAGTCACATGTGACCAGTGGCTACCGTGTTGGACAGTGCAGACCCAGGAAGTACAAAGACCTTCCCTACACAGCAGTGCTAACATATACACTGTAAGAATTCTCCCACCCACCATTACAGGAGGGTCATTCTCTCATAACCTCTTACTTCCTCTCTCTCATGCACCCTTGCAATACTAATAAATCAACTCCTCGTCCAAGTATCTTATCCAAATGATGTTTCCCACAATGCTTTCAGGAAACTTCCATCCATATAACGGTCTCAATCCAGCTCTCCCTGTTGTAAGTCATTGTTTCACATTTCTGTGGCAAATGCCCCAATACATCATCTTTAGTAAACATCGTTAAGAATCTTATTGTACATAATTCTGGGTTGAATATGGATTAAAATGAAACTGGAATATTCTCCATCTACCTTAGACCTGATTATGTCTGCAAACACAACCAGCTTGGCTTGGGTCTTTGCTGATCGCTTCCTTCTGTTAAATATACTTTGTGTGCAGTTAGGAAACTAAGTTGAAGGATGAAAAGAACAAACATACACGGCTGTTGTGTTACATGGTTGAACCGATTGGTCCGTAAGCCCCAAATAATCAAGCCAGCCCTATAAACAAATAAAAAATACTACCAAGACAATCTCCTGGGACCTTAACTCTATCACAAACTTTTACAGAATAACCTGTAAAACCTAACCTGGGAAGCCTTTAGAGAAATTAGATGCCCACAAAAACATTATTCTTAAAGCCAGCCTCTTCAATCATTTCCATCTCTTAAGTTGTTCAGGTGTCATTCAAGCTGAGATTTCTCAGGATGTGTACCATCCCCCCCACCCCCTCCACCCTGCAATGACTCTAGTTCACCCAAGGAAGTATAGATAAGGTGAAGGAGCCAGCATCTCTCATCTCCTCCTCATTGTCTGAGGATTCAGGCCCGAAATGCTTTATAAACCACAATTCTATACAAGTACAACACAGTTTTCACAAATGCACATTCAGACATTGAAAATTATATAATATAGACAGATTTAGAAATGATTAATGGCTGGCTAATGAGATCGTATAAAAGTATGCGGTCCATAAATAGAGTCATAAAAAATGAACTGTTAGTCGGAAGATACTGCATTTTGCCAAAATGCCATTCCTCTAAGGGCATCGTGTCCTATTAACAGCTCAGCAGCATCCACCACTGTCAAAGGTGTGATTAGAATGACTCTAAATTCTGATAAGCTACCCCAGTCCTTTCACGGGGCTTATTTTAAGCTGTCTTGATTCTTTGTCTCATTCTGGATTTTCAAAGCGTGTCTTAGAAAAGCAGTCTTTCTGCATGGTCCAGGACCTAAAATCATTCTGTGGTCTTGAAAATTTTTCCAATATTCAGCACACCTACTCCTGTTCTAGAAAGGAGTCTATATTGTCCATGTGGGACATATTCTTGACTTCTAGGATTTATTACATTTCCAAAGAGGGTTAGGCTTGGTTACTAGTATGTCATGACACTTGACTAAGGGTCAGAAGTTAGGGTTCTTCAGTAGCTTCAGGCCCAAGATCTATGGCTGTATTACCCAACTTCAGAAACTTGGATTCTCAGCTCAGCACTGTCATGTTTGACTCTACATATTTAGTAAATCATTTATATTTTCTGAAATAAGGAAGATAAATTTTTTGAGTTTTGTCATATATATTTTTTAATCCATGCTGTTACATGTCCAGTCATTTTTCATTTTTTTACCCTCTTATTATTGAGTAAAAGTCCTTTGTATAAAAGTATACATATACCTTTTTATACATACAGTATTAATTTACAAAGTATATACATAAAGTATATTACCTTTTCAATAATTTATATAAGTATAATATAAAATATAATGATTACTTTATTATTCATTATGGTTAATAAAATGAATAGAATACTTTGAACTTGGGACCTAGATCCACTACAACTAGCTTGTGATTTTAAGTAAGGCATTTGGTTCTTTTAACTTGTTTTTTTATGTCTGTAACATGCAGAGTGACCACATTCCTCTCTCCTAGTTTATCAGTTTGCAATAAGAATTTATACGTACTGAAGCCTCATGCAGACTAGTCTAACCACCATCCACTCCTGCTTGAATTACTGGTAAACCCCACACAATCAATGCATAGAATATCATGTATCTACAACATATAGAAATCAATGTATAGTACAGGATATACTCTTTCATGTCTGACTTCTTCGGTTCAACAGGTCTGTGAGATCAATCCACACTAGTCTGCCAACTGATCTTTCAGCTTCCACCATTCTCCAATCAGAAGCCAGGATGAACTTTTAATTATAAATTAGAATATGTCATTCGCTTCCTAGAAACACTTCAATGGGGGCTTCCCTGGGTGGTCTAGCAGTTAAGAATCTGACTGCCAATACAGGGAACACGGGCTCAATTCCTGATCCAGGAAGATTCCACGTGTCACGGAGCAAGTAAGCCCATGTACCGCAACTGCTGAGCCCACACAAATTGGAGCCCTCCTTCGCAACAAGGGAAGACACCACAGTGAGAAGCCTGCACGGCCCAACTATGCGGCAGTCCCCACTCACTGCAGCCAAAGAAAGCCTGTGCGTAGCAGCAAAAACCTAGTGGAGCCAAAAATAAATCAAAAAATCTTAAAAAAAAAAAAAAGTCACCTGGAGCATTCCCATTTCCTTAGAATGAAATAGAAATTTTCACCAGGGCTTACCCAGACCCACTTCCCCTTTGCCCACCCATCTTCACTTCTTCCCACTCTCCCTCTGGTTGACATACTTGATTACCATGTTTCCAACATGCTCCCTTCAGTCCCACCACCAGAGGATCTGAAGAAAGCTTCCCTTCTCTGTTGCAATTTTGTGGGTTTTTCACATTTGGATCTCGGCTTATAAGTCATCGTCTCAGAGAGGCCCTTTCTGCCTTCTCTGACCAGGCAGAGGATCATGTAGGGCACTGAGAAAGCGTTCAACAATGGTTTATTAGATTAGTGCGAAAGGGGAGTGAGAGTGTTTTATACACTATTAAGCATAAAATGCATGTGAACATTTGTTAGTTATTTTTTTTTAAGTAACAAATACATGTAATAAAATGTACACTAATAAATGAGACCATGTCTTCATGGTCACTATGAGAAAAAGACTGCTCTAGACCTTGTATTCCATAAGCATACACTTAAGATGTGGAGTAAGATGGAGAATGCTGGAAATTATCTAATTGTCCAGAAATGATAACTAAAAAACACATTAGCCGCATGTCTGAGTGTGAATGCCTGGCAAGTAGGAGGCTTCTTACAGAAGGGCGGTAGAGGCAAGTCTTGAGATCTGTACAAAGACTCGATTTACGTTTCAGGAGGTAATGTGAGGGTGAGGACAATAAAATTATTGTTGCTGATTTCTTTTTCATTTTCATTTCTATGAATCAGAATGTTAGTGTATAAGTTATATAAGTGAATACGATTTAAGATATTTCATAAATAGATTCCATTTTTCTTCTCTTGAAATCAGCAACGTTCTATTCTCTGGCTATTAAACGTGTAGGCTGATCCCCAAGGCGCAGTCAATACTCTGGGTCCAGCAAACAGCTCGTCTCCTGCTCTCCTTCACCTCCACCAATCTCATCAAGAGAGAATTGTGTTTGTTCCCAAACTTATGTATTCATTTGTACTTATTTATAAATTAATAAAATATGGTTCCAAAAAACCCCCCACAACTGTTTCTATGAAAACTAAGATGAATCTATTGAAAAAATTCAATAAGGGTGATTTGCCTTTTTTTTTTTTTCTGATTTGCCTTTTTTTGTTGTTGTTGACATGGGTGTAGGTAACACCATTATAGAATATTTGGATAGGGTTGTAAAAATCTATAGACATATTCTGCATTAAAATAGCTGTAGGTGTCTTCTTATTTTTCCATAACTTAAGGAAATAAAAACTCAAATATTTGCCTTTAGGCAACTTATTTCTATGCAAAAAAAAAAAAAAATTGGATCTACATCAAAGGATTGGCAAAGTAATGTCTCTGCTTTTTAATAATAATAATATGCTATCTAGGTTGGTCATAGCTTTTCTTTCAAGGAGCAAGCGTCTTTTAATTTTATGGCTGCTGTCACCATCTGCAGTGATTTTGGAGCCCCCCAAAATAAAGTGTTTCACTGTCTCCATTGTTTCCCCGTCTATTTGCCATGAAATGATGGGACTGGATGCCATGCTCTCAGTTTTCTGAATGTGGAGTTTTAAGCCAACTTTTTCACTCTCCTCTTTCACTTTCATCAAGAGGCTCTTTAGTTCTTCTCCTTCTGCCATAAGGGTGGTGTTATCTGCATATCTGAGGTTATTGATATTTCTCCCAGCAATCTTGATCCCAGCTTGTGCTTCATCCAGCCTGGCATTTTGCATGATATATTCTGCATATAAGTTAAATAAACAAGGTGACAATATACAACCTTGACATACTCCTTTCCCTATTTGGAACCAGTCTGTTGTTACATGTCCAACTCTAACTGTTGCTTCTTGACCTGCATACAGATTTCTCAGAAGGCAGATCAGGTGGTCTGGTATTTCCATCTCTTTCAGAATTTTCCACAGTTTGTTGTGATCCACACAGTCAAAGGCTTTGGCATAGTCAATAAAACAGTTCAGTTTAATTGCTCAGTCATGTCCGACTCTTTGCAACCCCATGGACTGCAGCATGCCAGGCCTCCCTGTTAAGCAGATGCTTTTCTGGAACTCTCTTGCTTTTTCAATGATCCAAAGGATCAATATCTGTTGGATCCTTGGACTATAAGGAGATCCCACCAGTCAATCCTAAAGGAAATCAGTCCTGAATATGCATTGGAAGGACTGATGCTGAAGCTGAAGCTCTAATAATTTGGCCAACTGATATGAAGAACTGACTCATTGGAAAAGACCTTGGTGCTGGGCAAGATTGAAGGCAGGAGGAGAAGGAGACTATAGAGAATGAGATGGTTGGATGGCATCAATGACTCGATGGACACGAGTTTGAGCAAGCTTTGGGAGTTGGTGATGGACAGGGAAACCTGGCAAGCTGCAGTCCATGGGGTCTCAAAGAGTCGGACATGACTGAGCCACTGAACTGAACTGAACATCAAAAGATTAGCAAAGTACAACTCTTCTGATCAGTGAACCAACTGAAGGTTCTGACTCAGGGAGAAAAACATGCTTCCACTAAGCTGAATATTGTCTTTTTTCCTTCTTTTGGGGGCTTATAATCAGTCATCAGAATGAAGAAACTGAGACTGCCACTCAATTTAGTAACTGACCACTGCTACATTCATTGATAATTTCTCAACCTTCTGCATATGTGAACTTAAACTTTTGAAACCGTTAATTCCTTCTTCCTCCCTGAAATAGTTTCTTCATTTTTATCCCCAGGAATCACTCTTTTTGTCTTTTTGTTCACTCCTTAACCAGATGACATCTCCTCCTCAATTTTGTTTTTTGTCCCTCCTCATCTTCTCTATCCCAAGGGCTCAATTTTTAGGCCTCATCTCTTATGCCTCTAGACTAACCCCCTTGGTGATCTTGTTTGATCTCATAATTTAAAGTTTATGTACACTGTCTCCCACATTTGCATCTCCAGCCTAAACTTCTCACCTGAACTCTCGATTTATATAGCCGTTGCCTACTCTCCATCTCCATGTGAGTGTTTAATAGGTATTTCAAACTTAGCGTATTAAAAACCTCATTTCTCATCTTCCTTCACCCCAAACTGCTTACCCACTGTCTTCTTCATCTTGATAAATAACAGCTCCATTCTTTTAGCTGCTCTGTCCAAAAAACTTGAAGTAATCTTTAATTTTTGTCCTTCACAGCGTACAATTGTACTATCAATAATCTATTTAGCTCTACCTTCAAAAACCATCTCAGATCCAACCTCCTCTTACTTCTCATTCAGTTCACCATCATCTTGGATCTATAGCCTGCTAGACTCTTCTGTCCATGGGATTTCCAGACAAGAATACTAGAGTGGGTAGCCATCTCCAGGGGATCTTCCTGACCCAAGGAAAGAACTTGTGTCTCCCATATTACAGATGGATTCTTTACCATCTGAGGCACTAGGGAAGGCCCTATCATGAACCTACATTTATGCAGCAAAGTTTTCTATCTCCCTTATTCTACTCTTGGTCTCCTCCATTCTAGTCTCAACACAGCAGCTGGAGTAATAATAAAAAGAGAAATAATAAAATATCTTCTTTCTAGGATTGTTGTGAAACCTAAATACAAGGGATTTAGAAGAGTGTATGTGGAGAGCAAGCAATTATCTTCTCTAATGTTTTGTTATTATAGGACATACCAACACCAGTTTTTCCATTCCTCCCATGATTCTTTAACAAAATTCTTCCCTGCATTCATAAATATGTTCATGTCTCCAAAAATATTTCCTTGAACCACATTACTCTTTAACCTTCTGGTCCAACTCTGATCTCCCTTTAGCAAGCAAGCTTATTTCAAAACTAATACACTTTCCTAGCAAAGCTTCCTTATCTTGCATATACTTGCATCAAAGAGTATACTTTGATGCAAGTATATGAAAGAGATGTATCTTTGCATATATGTATTTATGCATACAAGAGATGCATCCTCTTGTATGAGCTGTCATTCACTAAGTCACTGATGCTACAATAAAGAAATCTACTCCAATGTTCTCTACTTTCTAAAGTGTAGACTATAACTTTCTTTAAAGTCTCTTCCAGTGATTTCCTTTCTGTGACTCCCTCCAGGGTATTCCCTTACTGTTAGGCAACTCATTTAATCTTTATACCTTCAAATGTTAAATGTTAGTGTTTGTGAGAACTATGATTTCAAAGCTCGGCCTTCCTCTTTATGCTTATGTTGAATCACATCAATCAAGCTGGTGGTCTTTGCTGTGTTAAGTCACTTCAGTCTTCATCTTCTTTTCATTTAAGGCTCAGACTAAGAACAATCTTCACGAGGTTAGCATTGGCTACCTCTGTGCATTCATCATTTTTTTCTCCTTTGTTCCCATTGCTCTCTGCATATCTGTATCACTGTACCAGCATCATTGTTTAAGTTCATTCAATTCTGATGTTTTTTCTGCCTCCCTAACAAGACCATTAGCTTCCTGAAGATAGAGAGATGGTCTTCTCTTATTCATCCCAGTATGTGTCATTCTGTGTGTATGGCATTAATGATCCTCAGTCTTCAATGAGTGTTCCAATTTCAATATTATGTAACTGAATGATTGACTAAACTGTCAACCATTTATCCTGATGTCACAAGATACACACAATTTCAAAAATCTTAACTTACTTATTTCTAGGAAGTTCCAACTGGACATAGCATATTACTAGGAACACATCCATGCATATTATAAAGGTTCATTCTTTATGAATGAAAGTATGCCTACATTGGTGAGAAAGGCTATGGGGATAAGGAAAGAAACTAATACATATTCATTACCTAGTATGGCCTCTTTTACACAATTTTATTTAATTTTTCCAATAATCTTTAATTACAGACATTGCATTTTTCATTTAGTTGAGATGATAATGAGGCTCAGGGAGCTTAATTACCTCACATAAGATTATATAGTATTTGTATTTGTAAACAAGGTTAGGTTAAGTTCTGTTGCACTGTGACTCAGATGGTAAAGCATCTGCCTGAAATTCAGGAGACTCAGGTTTGGTCCCTGAATTGGGAAGATACCCTGGAGAAGGCAATGGCTACCCAGACCAGTATTCTTGCCTGGAGAATTCCATGGACAGAGGAACCTGGCAGGCTGCAGTCCATGGGGTCACAAAGAGTCAGACAAGACTGAGGGACTAACACTTTCACTTCAACACTGAGTTCTGCTGCAGTAAAGAGCAATTCCCAGAATATTAATGTCCTAAAACACTTCTTCCTCACTCATTCTATACATCCCCTCTGGGTTAGCAAGGGTTTTCTGCTCAGCATAGCCACTCTGGGATCTAGACTGACCAGCCCCTTCTCAAACATTGTCAGACACCACTCTTCACATTTCGTTGGCTCAAGCTCCCCCTGGCTACATCCACCTCCAAAAGGTCAGAGAAATACAATCCTAATATTTTTCCCAGAATGAAGAAATCAAGAACTATTTTCCAGACAACACTAATGACCACCCCAGTTTCGAAATTAAGAATTAAAACCACATCTGCTTAAATTGTAAGTTTATCTCCATTTCTACCGCACCAACCATTTCATTTCTTTATTTGGAAATGCATTGAACTGAATTTTAAAATGAAACCTGATATACAGTCTTTGAGGATAGTAAGGTATATGGTCTCTATAATAGTAATTCTCAAAGTGTCAGTGTCCATCAGGATCACCTGTAAATTCTAGGATTCCGCATACAAAATGAGAATCTCTTAGGGTGAGGAGCATGCGCTTGTATTTGGGACAAGATCCCAGGGTGTGTGGGTTGCTGGTCGGGGGCCACATGGGGAAGAACAGTCCTCTAGGTCTAAGCTTTTTATCCTCCACCAACTTACTTTAGATTGTCTCACTTATTACACACACTTTCCTTCATCTTCAGTGCAAAGTGTAACACATGCTTCTTATGAACACATGATCTTCTCAAAGTCTCTTCTAAAACAGAGTCCCTTTTTCTCCTAAATTTCTTTGGGCACTGGAGAGGACAGAGCTTATTGAATAATGCATTTCATCACTAGACAACTTGAAAGGGGTTCTGCTTAATGCAGTAGAAATTTTCAGATGATTCATTCTGAAGCCACTGATCAAAAGTACAGCTAATGGGAACAGGTGAGCTCCGATGATTGATGTCTTTCAAGGGACAAGGAGCAAAATCCCTATCACTAGCAAAGAGCCTGAATACTGAAATCAAGTGTCAGACAGGCAGAGAAACCATTTAGGCCTTAAAATAAATTTAGTCATAGTCCCCTATAAGCCTCAGACTAGATGTTACCATTTCCAAATGGATTCTACAACATTGGCATCATGTTTCTGAGTCTGAGCTGATAGAGCCTCCTGGTGTTGGTGAATGAGGCAGGCAAGGAATGAAACTGACAGGGCCAGCAAAACATCAAAAATTCCTCAGAAACACAGTGAAGGGGAAGAAAGTCAGCCCTCATCAGACAGAAAGAAGGCGATTCTCACAGAACTGCATGGATGTACCTCAGAGGGAGTGCTTCGTTTCACTTGGCTTCCGTGCCAATCAAAATGCCCCCGTTGGCAGTGGATAAAATAAAATAAAGAAGGCAGAAATAAATGCCAAAACAAATTCATGCACAGAATGACCTTCCAAATGCTGCATGGCCCTGCTAAGCTGTCCTCTACCAAAATGAATGGAAAGGGCAAAGAAAAAAAAAATCTATAATTTATCTTCAACTAGAAAAATCTTTAAAATGAGCTGAGGCACTAAAATATTTGCCCATCCCTTCTTTCTGATGATGACCTAACATTCAATGAATGTCTCATAATGTGTCAGGTGTTTTATATGCATTTTCTCTTAGTATTTCATAATAGCAGTGTGAGATAGATGTCATTGTCTCCAGTTCATCTTTGAGGAAATAAAGGTTGAATAAATGATTCAAGGTCACATTGGAAAGAAGTGAGTCTGAGATACTTATTTTACTCTAAAATCCATTACATTTTTTACCCCACACAACTCTTCAAAGTTGTATTAGGATAAGAAAACTCCATCTGATGCTTCTAAAATATCAATGTCTTCTCTGTCCTTTGCTTGATGTCAAGAAATGTGATTCATCCACAATAGTTGGCTGGATTTAAAGTAGCTGAAGATAAATGTTGTAAAAGCATACAAATGCATTTTTCACATCTTTAGTTTAATTGAGGTACAAGAACTTTGGTCCACAAGACTAGACTCTGATCTTCAGAGGTTATTCATGAGATTTGAGGCTTCATTTCACTCTGCTTGAGTGCTTACTAGCAAGGACAGTACAGTTGAGCTCCCAGAACCACCTGCTAAGACATACAAGGATCTTAAAATAATCCAGTAGATAAAGCCATAAAGAATCCAAGGGCAACTACAGAAAGCAAAACCTCGTATCACCAGACCTATTGCATCATGTCAGTATTGGAGAAAGAAGGCCATGTTTCTCTCATTATCCCAACATGAGACCTTGGCAGAAATTCACTCTGAGAGAAGGGACTGGGTACCCTTACTTCGCCCCATAGGTTCAGATGGGACTAATCACCGTAGTACCTGCCATGGTAATACTGGAACTGACACAGCCCAGAAGGACTCTCTCCACAAGACACTTTCTCACCCACATGGTGCTATTTGATAAGAAAAGGTATCCATCCCCTTCCTCCAATCCCCTAAGCAAGAATAAAACAGAGCAAGAAGTTTGAAGAAGGAGGTAAATCTGGAGACTCTAGTAGTGATAGGTCATTAGATAAAAAAATGAAAAGCACAGAGGTTCAGAGATCAGACAGATCTGGGTTGTAATCCAAACTCTGCTACTATCTAGAGTGGTGGTCTTGGGACAAGTTACTTACCGAGAACCCACTTCACAGGGTTCTTGTGTAAAACAAACTACATAATATTTCCAAAGGGAAGAGATAAACACGCACTGCTCTATTTAAAGTAGATAACCAACAAGGACCTACTGTAAAGCGCAGGAAACTCTGCTCAATATTCTGCAATAACCCAAATGGGAAAAGAATTTGAAAAAGAATAGATACATGTATATGTATAATGGAATCACATTGCCGTTCACCTGAAACAAACACAATGTTGTTAATCAATGATACTCCAGTAAAAAATGAAAATGAAAAAGAGTAAATATGCATTACCAAAAAAGGGAAGCAATATACTGGAATATTCAGGAATACTCTCTCTGGAAGAAAAGATACCTGAAGACTATCTCTACAATTTGATATCCTTGTGATGCTGTTAAGCAATTAAGATTACTTTCTTTCATCTTGTAAAATAGAGCTGGTAAATATACACCTTGTGTTAGCGGTACACGGAGAAACATCAATGGCACTAAAGACAAAGCTCCAGTGAAAAAGAAACTCAGGTTACACACTATGTAAGACCAAATCCAAACACAACACACAGATCAGTACAATAAAAGTTCTCTGTGAAATGGAGGGATGGGAATGGAGTGTGGAATAAAAAGGGACAAATAAATCTGTTAAAGGGGGCCTGTAGAGATAAATAATAAAAGAATGCATCCACCAGGGAGTATGATTAACTCAACCCTCTGAATCAGAGGTCTTCACAAACCAACAATAAATTCAGAGGTAATAACGAAGCATATCTCCTGGGGTTGTTTGAAGGTTAATTGTAAAAAAGCTTGGGGAAAGTTTAGCAGATTATCTACAATATGCCCAAGGATAGTGATGACTTTGTTGGATCCTTAATATGTAGCAATCCTTCCTTTTTTCCCATTATGAAGCTTGGACTATCTTTTTTATCTATCTATCCATCAATCTATTTTATAAGTGGGTGTGTGTGTTAGTCACTCAGTCGTGTCTGACTCTTTACGATCCCATGGACTGTAGCCCACCAGGCTCCTCTGTCCATGGAATTCTCCAGGCAAGAACACTGGAGTGGATTGCCAATTCCTTCTCCAGGGGACCTTCCCGACGCAGGGATCGAACACTGGTCTCCTGCATTTCAGGCAGATGCCTTGCCATCTGAGCTACTAGGGGATTTATTTATTTCATAAATAGATAAAATTAAGTATATATCTACATACAGTTGATTTACAATATTATATTAGTTTCAGGTGTACAACCTAGTGATTCAATATTTTTTTATATACTTCAATTAAGTTTATTACAAAATAACGGCAATGTTTCCCTGTGCTGGATAATACATCCTTGTTGTTCCCAGTTTCTTTTTTTGAGGTTACTGCCAAGGATGTCTGCCAAATGCAGTTTTTCATCTTTTTTCACAATTTGGGTTTCCAAAAGTGGGAAGCCACCTCCCCAAAGTCACTATTCCTTTTTGCAAAGGACACAAGCAAATAACCCTCTGGTGTAACACAGAAGACTAGACTTTGGCCTGTATAATCATAAGGATGATATCAGCTAAAAGGGAATTATGTTAACTTGATCATTTCTCATCTTTGAAATTCAACATGACTTGGCCTGGTTACATTTACTTATGCCTCAGACGATTAAGGGGGCACAGTGGTCTTGTCCCATCTAATCCTTTATTAAACTGAAATTAAAAATAATTTCTGAATTCCATTATTAATATCCTCCCTCTGTGAAAAGGATCTCCCTCAGCAGACCCTATTGACATTCCGTCTAGACACTGCTGGGGGAACTCACTTCATGAATATCAATAAATGTGTTGCATAGAGATGGGAGGATATTAAATTATTTCTGAGCCTTTGACAGTTGACAAAATGTTAGTATAATAATTACAAGTGCAGGCTGTTTAAATGCTAGGTAGGTGCTCCTTGGTGCAACAGTGAGCACTGGTCATACAAGCACAGCATCTTTGTTGGAAGGCAGCTTAGGGAAGAAACTTAACCTTGCTTTCAGCTCATTATGGCCTTATACCTTCTGCAAATCCTACACACACACACACACACACACACACACACACACACACACACACACACACACACACACACACACACACACACACACACACACACACACACACACACACACACACACACACACACACACACACACACACACACACACACACACACACACACACCCCCCCCCCAGAAAAGGGCTTCCTTTCAAAATACCATTGACAGATTGATTACACTTTTGATTTAGGAAACAAAAATTAAAAATATTTTGTATCATTTCTTGCCATCATTTTCTTTGTCCTCCAATGGCAGATGAATTTAAAAGCTAATGGATTAATTAGAGGGCAAAAGAGGTCTCAATGATCACCGTTTCCCCCTCCATTCCCACCATCCAGCTATCCTAACCCTTATCCGATGTCTGCCCCTGATCTGATATTCTTATTCAGTTCTTCAGGGTAGAAACTTGGGCTTTGATATTTCCCAAAAGTTCCCAAAAATATCATATGTTAATGCATATATATGGAATCTGGGAAAATGGTACTGATGAACCTATTTGCAGGGCAGGAATAGAGACACAGATGTAGAGAACAGTTTTGTGGACACTGAGAAGGAGTCAGTTCAGCATCAGTCCTTCCAATGAATATTCAGGACTGAGCTCCTTTAGGATGGACTGGTTGGATCTCCTTGCAGTCCAAAGGATTCTCAAGAGCCTTTTCCAACACCACAGTTCAAAAGCATCAATTCTTCGGCCCTCAGCCTTCTTTATAGTCCAACTTTCACATCCATACATGACTACTGGAAAAACCATAGCTTTGACTAGATGGACCTTTGTTGGTAAAGTAATGTCTCTGCGTTTTAATATGCTGTCTAGGTTGGTCATAACTTTTCTTCCAAGGAGCAAGCATCTTTTAATTTCATGGCTGCTGTCACCATCTGCAGTGATATTGGAGCCTCCGCAAATAAATTAAGCCTGTCACTGTTTCCATTGCTTCCCCATCTATTTGCCACGAAGTATTGGGACCAGATGCCATGATCTTAGTTTTCTGAATGTTGAGTTTTAAGCCAACTTTTTCATTCTCCTCTTTTAGTTTCATTAAGAGGCGCTTTAGTTCTTCTTCACTTTCTGCCATAAGGGTGATGTCATCTGTGTATCTGAGGTTATTAATATTTCTCCCAACAATCTTGATTCCAGCTTGTGCTTCATCCAAGCTGGCATTTCACGTGATGTACTCTGCATATAAGTGCATAAATAAGCAGGGTGACAATATATGACCTTGACGTATTCCTTTCCCAATTTGGAACCAGTCTGTTGTTCCATGTCCAGTTCTAACTGTTGCCTCTTGACCTGCATACAGATTTCTCAGGAGGCAGGTCAGGTGGTCTGGTATGCCCTTCTCTTGAAGAATATTCCACAGTTTGTTGTGATCCACACAGTCAAGGCTTTGGAGTAGTCAAGGAGAGGGAAGGAGAGGGTGGGACAAATAAAGAGAGTAGCAGTGACATATACACACTACCATGTCTAAAATAGATAGGTAGAGGGAAGTTGCTATATAACATAGGGAGGCCAGTCTGGCACTCTCTAAAGACCTAAAGAGGTGGGATGGGGGTGGGGTGGGGTGAGAAGAAGGATCAAGAGGGAGGTGATGTATGTACACTTATGGCTGATTCGTGTTGTTGTAGAGCAGAAACCAACACAACATCAAAAGCAATTATCCTCCAATTAAAATTTTTAAAAAGTTCCCCAGTTATTTCTAGTGTATTATCAAGGCTGAAACCAAAGGAACTAGAACAATGGTTCCCAAATTTTAGTTTACCTGGGGTTCTCACACACAAAAAAACAGTTTCTTAGGATCCATCCCTGGAAATCTTGGGTAGGTCTCAGGAGTCTGCATTTTTAACAGATGCCCAGAGATTTTGATTCAGGTAGTCCAAGAAACACATATTGAGAAAACTAGGCTGGTCATATTTTTCACTTTCAGCTTAAACAGTCCCATCACTCCAGCTGTTGAAGGAATGCGGATCAAAGGGCAGGACTGCACTCTGTGGCCTGCAAACAAGATATGTTTGGTGCAGACAGCCAAGTACATTTTGCTGATAACAAAAGAATATGGGGAAAGAGATGTAATATTTACCAAGCACTTGGTATGCTCCAGGCATTTTACAAATGCTCTCTAATTTAAATCTCAAAGCATACAGGTAGAAAGAAGTTACATATTCTTCCCAGACCTCTTACTGAAAATAAGAGACCTGGGGTTCATCTGATGTTCTAGCTGCAAATTTCCTGCAGACGAAGGGCAATGGGCCAGGGGTTGGGATGTCTACATACCAGACTCTGATGCTGACACTCCCTCCTTCCTGTTTGTTATGAGGCAATCACTCAAACTCTCTGTTACTATCTCAACATCTGTCCAGGTAGGAAATGGGGTGGGGTTGGGCTGGGGGCTGCTACTTGCCTCTGCCTGCTTCAGAAAGATCACATGAAGGCGAAGAAGCATGAATCGTGACCCATGAAAGCATTTGAGGCTTATTGGAAGAAAACTAGTCTGTAGACAATAAGATTTTGTGTATCAAAAGGAAAATGCTAACATAGTTGGACACCATTTTTCAATTTCTTAATCTGACTATTCATTTATCAGACATTATATTGTAAGTGTCTTATATCGTAAATATCGTAAATGTGGCTTCCCTGATAGCTCAGTTGGTAAAGAATCCGTCTGCAATGCGTATAACTGAGAGGGTAACAGGCAAGAAGGCCAGGGGTCTCCAAATGGAGGAAAGAGGCTGTAAGTGCCAGACATTTTTATCTCTCTTAAGCGGCAGGAAGAAACAAACCAGCGATCTGTTTTTCCTTCTCTATACAAATTTAAAAGGAGGTTTCTCTTAACATTCTGTGTTGCCATGACACCTGGTCTCACCTAAAGCTAACTACTCTCAAACTTTGAGTTAACCAATACATTCCTTTTTCGTATGGAAAGGTTGTCTTAAGCTATGTTAATGAACCCCAGACTCTATCTTCAAGTTGGTTCCGCCAAACGGCCTAACTTACTTACTCAGGTATTGTTCCCCTAATCTATGTAAACGGAACTATTTGTTGGTATTCTGCCCTTCTACAAGATTCAAGTCAATCGTTTTATGGCCTGGGATGAATTATCTGATGCCATTCTAAATTTTATGACATTCCTTTCATTTCATTAACAGACTGTGAGTGACTATATAACATACAGCTAAAGACTAGGAGGGGGGTACTCTTTTGCCCCCTTCTGATGCCTATGTCAGAAGCTTTCCCTATCTCCTTTATACTTTAATAAAACTTTATTACACAAAAGCTCTGAGCGATCCAGCCTCGTCTCTGGCCCCGGATTGAATTCGTCTCCTCCGGAGGCCAAGAATCCCGCGTCTTATCGTTCAGCAACAACCTTTCATAACCCTGGTTCGATTCCTGGGTTGGGAAGATCCCCTGGTGAAGGGATAGGCTACCCTCTCCAGTGTTCTTGGGCTTCCCTTGTGGCTCAGCTGGTAAAGAACCCGCCTGCAATGCAGGAGACCTGGATTTGATCCCTGGGTTGGGAAGATCCCCTGGAGAAAGGAAAGGCTACCCACTCCAGTATTCTGGGCTGGAGAATTCCCTGGACTAGTCCATGGGGTCAACAAGAGTCGGACACATCTGAGCAACTTTCACTTTCACTTCACATATTGCTTTCAGAACCATGAAAATTGAGAAGGTTACAGGTTCTCTGCAGACAATATTTTCAGTTTGGTGGGAAGAGCAGGAGGTGAAGTGGCTGAGAGACGGTGAGAAATAAAGGAAGTAGAGCAGAGAGACAGGGAGCAGGGAGAAGAGAAGGAAGAATGTAGGTGGGAGAAAGTTGGACAGAAATAGAACACATTTGTTTGTATAAATGTTTTAACATTTACAAAATGCTTGTTTATCCATTGCATTACTTAATTCCATTCCTCTCAGACTTTCACATGCCAAAGAATAGTGTTTAAATATATTCGTTGGCTCCACCTCCAGAAATTCTGATTCAATGGTCTGGGCTGAGACTGGGGGTCATGAGATAGATGGTGGCCCACGGACAGATCATGCTTCAAGTGGCAATCATCAGTCCAACTTTATGAGGCAGGCAAGGCTGGCATTGGGTGCCCCATTTATCATTCTCATTTTTTTAAAAGAGAGGAAACTGAAGTTTGGAGAAATTACAGAGCTGGTTTAAAGTCCCAAAGCTACCAGGACTTTCTGATGCTAAGCTGTGGGTTTTTCTCAGTGTGGATGATTTAAGCCTGATATTCTTCAAGGTAGTGCTTGGGGAAATCAGAATAATGGTCATTGCCTTCAAAGCAGAGGGAGTTGCCATGGATACAAACATTGTCTTAATGTCTTGCAAAGAATTTCCTTTAACCATAAATTCTATAAGAAATAGTCCCAGCAAGATATAATCTATTCTGCTTCTTAAAGAATCAACCTTCCCACAGCAGAAGAAGTAGATAACAGTTCTCTTTGTGAATATTGGCAAGATTTATAACCTCCTCATAGGTAAGTTTTAACCACCTTTTGGGATTGTTATAAGGACTGAATGAGGATCAAGTTGACCTACCTGGGCTACCCAGATGGCACCAGTAGTAAAGAATCCAGCTGCCAAAGCAGGAGACAGAGGAGATGCGGGATTGATCCCTGGGTTGGGAGGATCCCCTGGAGGAGGGCATAGCAACCCAGTCCAGTATTCTTGCCTGGGGAACCCCATGGACAGAGAAGCCTGGTAGGTTACAGTTCATGGGTTCGAAGAGTCAGACACGACTGAGAGACTGACTACAACACACAACTTGACCTAAAGTATTTTTGGCAGTTCCTGACACATAGTAGGTGTTCTGTGAGTGCTAGTTTCCATTTTTCCCTTTCCATTATTAATCATTGAACCACTAATAAAATCGTGAGAACTTACATGATGGGATGTGAACCATTAATTTACATTAATTTGTTTAATTCTCATCATAATCCCAGGGAGCTGGTTCTGTTAGCATCCCCACTTCATGAACAAGGAAACTGAGGTTCATAGTGCTGAAGGTCTTCAATTCTCACAGGAACTAGAAGCGGAGCTAGGAGTTGATCCCAGGCAGCCTGCTTCCTGAGCCTGCTCTCCTAAGCATGTTGTAAAGTTGCTTTCCCAGCTTGTCAATCAAGAGATCTCAATTAGTTAAAATGGTGAAAGTGAAGGGACAAGACAAAAAGAATACTCTCAGAACTTGACTGCCAAGCCTGAATTTTTCCCAAGCACCAGTGCATGGTTGATAAGACAATGGCCACTGAATGTTGCTTATGCTACAGAAATGGTGCTTTGTCTATTTTTCCGGGACAGGACAGAAGAAAATGACTTTCCCCTTACTCCTATTCTCACTTCTTTTGGTCCTGAGTCTTTCTGGCAAGAATTCACTATTTTATCCCTATTCTGCTATTTGATCCCTGCAATTGCTTGTTACCTTGCTTGTCAGCTCTTGTGTTGACAAATGGACCTCTCTGCCATTTACTAATTCATCCTGATAGTTCTTGGATGCAATTAGTTCTTTCATCCTTTCTGTGTGCAGGCCCTGTGAACTTCTGGAGGTGCGAGGCACTATGTGCCTGTTCTAATGGTGCTTTTTATCTGGTGAGGGAGGTAAAGAGACCTACAAAAGAAATAATTGCATTTCTGACTATAGAATTCCAAATTTATGTGAGTCCTGAGTGACAGAAACATGGTCTTGTAAGAGAGTAGAGGGAAAGAAGTGGACTTGGGTTGTCCATATAGGGGACAAGGTCTGCAGCAGATGTCAAGGAAGGAATCTGTGTGTAAATGGTCTTTGAGTTGAGATTTAAGGGGTGAATAGAAGTCCACTAGGCTAAGAAAGGTGGGAAGAGGGATAGGAAGGGGTGTGACATCTCTGTGGTGAGAGGAGCAGGGCAAGTTCAAAGAACTGCAAGAACGTGAAACCTCAGAACAGAACACTGACAGACCCTAAAGATGGCCGACTCAAGAGAAGAGAAAAATCAGCCTCAGAATAGATATCTATGTGCTGTCGGAAGAACATGAAGTCACTCATTGATGGAACAAATGTGAATTGAATTTCTATTATGAGCCAGTGTCCGTTAAAGATATAGGAGGTACGACAAAGATGAATAAAACATGTTTCTTGTTTAGTGGTTAAAAGTCATTGCAAATTCCTTTAGGATAAGGCCATGTTTTACTCAGCATTATATCCTGTATGTAGCAAGTATTCAGTGAATATTCATTAAATAAAAGCAATTTTAGGTCACTAATTTTTTTATTATTGATCAAATAAACATCAATGCATTAATATTACCATAAATTTTAGACATGTATATATACATTTATATGTATATATGTGTGTTTGCATATGTATGTATACACATACACACACAAACACACACCAAAGGCTTCCTTCAGAGTTAATAAAGTACAATCCTCAGGCAAGGGACTTTGGCTCCAGAATTTTTTAAGAAAGCAGAAGTGATTCCCATGTGTAGTTATGGTTGAGAACCAGGTTGATATCAAGGTTAAATGAATCAGTCTAGGCTCCCACTGTAATATACAAGAATTAAAATTTAAACATATTTCAGCATCAGTATGAAGTCACATTTTTTCCTCCTCCCTAAACCTGAAGAATGCCACTAAAGAATGCCTATAGAAATAATGAGCTCGCTATCTCAAATGGAGATTGGGGAATGTGACATCCTTAGGAAGGTATATCAGAACAGTTTGAACTCTGTGCCCCTGACTCCCATAACAAATCTGTTAAGACCCCTCAAAGGGACATATGCTCTGGTTAAGAATTATTCTTGTGGGGAAATTTACTTGATTGATCATTTGCTTCTGCAAATGATAACATTAATCTGGTAACATTAATGAAAGCAAAATTCATGCCAAAGGAACAAAACGATGAGCTTTGACAATACATGATAGCTGAAACTTAGTGAGCCTGCTTTTTGGTGATGACCTTAACCTCCACTTGGTCGTTAGCCAGGGCAGGTGAATGTTTATATGTAGTTTAATTAGTTAATGATAGTTAAGTGCCTCAAGAGCCCATCAACTTGGCGTTAAAGGACAATTACCCATCATCACTGAATTCCCAGGCTATTTGACGAAGCTGAATCATAGATCTGTCCCTGAGTGAGGGAAATTCGTCAAAGGCAGAGAGAGTGTTTTGCTAAATCCCTGAAGCTCTTACAAACACAGAGAATGGTCTAACCAACCACTGAAGCTTTCAAAGCCAATGGAAAGGAATCTTCACAATAGAGAAGAATGAAGTGAAAAACAAGCAGGAACTCTTTCTTAACCCAATCTCACCTTAGCCGTGTAAGCTGTAATAACCTGGACTGGATCCACCAGAGATTGGCTCCAGTTGTTTTACAGGAAATCTTTCTTTTTGAAAGTGAGATGCTAAGCTCTTCACTGCCTCCAGGAGAACATGTTAGTGCCTTGCTTCCAAGGGTGTGGATCACATAAATCTGAAGTATCTCTGGTTTCGGTGGGAATAATGAAACCTTTCTCGGCTGACGCATCTAGGAATTAAAGAAGTGTAATAGCTTTGAACCATTGTCAAAAGCCGCATGGAACCTCATTGCTGGAAAGGGTGTTTCATTTTTTTTGTGATTTAGCTTGGAAGTATCTCCTTCTTAAATACTTTCCTTCTTTCCTCCACCTACTTTATCTCTACTCCTTTTTCAGCTCTGCCCCCCAAAAGTTTATAATACAGGAGTTTAGAGACAGAAAGTAATTTGGGGAATCTGACGGTCATTACATTGTGCTGGCAAGACACACAATTTCAATTGATTTGAGAAGATTGCTATGTCTACACATATATAAACACATCTCATTTTCTGGGGGTCTTTTTGTTTGTTTTCACAACAGGCATTTGCATGTTTGAGAAAGAAATCTTGTAATTACAGGTGACTGGAGATTTTTCTTCTAATTGGTATACCGAGTCTCCTGTTGGGTAAAAGTATATTGTTGAAGGAATGTACTGACTTTACAAGCCCAGCTGAGTCAATTTCCAACTTATCATGGTGGTGTTACTGAAGAAAGCACTGATGTTTTGTGTTCATTTGTTCCTTCATGCACTTAGCCGATCTGCATTTGAGGGTACTCTATAGCAGGACCAGTGTCTAGGGAATAAAGAGAATAAAGAATAAATAAACTTTGCTTTTATTTTTATTTATTTATTTAAATAATTTTTATTGGAGTAGAGTTATTTAAAATGTTGCATTAGTTTTTGTTGTGCAGCAAAGTGGAAGAGTTATGCTCACGTCTTTCTTAGATTCTATTCCTGTGTAGGTCATTTCAGACTGTTGAGTAGCGCTCCCTGTGTTATTCAGTAGGTTCTTACCAGCTATGTATTTAGGGTACATATGTCTCTCCCGATCTCCCAATTTACCCTTCCTCCTTCTCCCCGCTTGGTAACCATAAGCTTGTTTTATACATCCGTGACTCTATTTCTCTTTTGTAAATAGATTCCTTTTTACCTTTCTTTTTTAGATTCCACATATACATGACCTCATATGACATTTGTCTTTCTCTGACTTGCTTCACTTAGAATGACCATCTCTAGGTCCAACCATGTCACTGCGAATGGCATTATTTCATTCTTTACTTAGCTGAGTAATTTTCCAGTGTATATACGCTTTACATATTCTTTATCCATTCCTCTTAGCAGCTTACAAAGTTGTGAAGATAAGAGCTCTGTACAATATGTTCCTAGGAGGAATGTGTAGATGTCCCAAGAAGTAGCAGCAGGGAGGCACTGGGTATGGCTGGCGATTCCAGTCAACACTTCAACGACAAGGCAATTGGCTGGCCCTTGAAGTATGATAAAAGCATGAAAATATCGAGATGGTGAAGGAAAGGAGGCAATTAGAGAGACAGCACCAGGTCAGGAAGCAGAATTGAGGAACCAGTTGTTGTTGCAATAAAGCAAAGCACAATAAAAACAGGTATATTTAGAAATTTATGTTGCTTTGAACTGCTGAGCTTGTGGTAATATTTTTTACAAGAGCAATAGGAAAGGAATACAGTGGGTTTAAGTGCAATGTTGGCAAACTTGTTCTCAGGTATCAGATGTCTGCATTAGCTGGTGCCAGGTTAGACATAGGTGACGGTGGGCATAGGGCTGGAGGAACCGAGTTAGGTAGGCACAGCGGCAGATGTAGCAGTAAGCGAGACAACAGGGGTAAAATACTAATGTTTCTCTCAAATAAATGCTCTTAGAGAATGGGGAAAAACTATTTAGGACAGTAACCTGGAACGTAAGTGCTTCATATACAGTTGGTTAGAATATTGACTCCTCTGGGCGAGACAATCCATCGGTGGGTAAAGACCTCAGAGAACACAATGTTTGGTCATCTCTGAAGACAGTTTTCTACAGGAAAAATTGGATTATGTTGACCCTCAAGGAAGTCTTGAAGTGGGGAAAAGATCTGTGCATGAACAAGAATGGTTAGAAGCATGGCAGCCTGCTCATCCTGGTCCTACCTGTTTGCCTGGCTGACTATGCTCGTAAAAGCTTCAGGGTGTTTTAGTACCAGCTGAACATGCTGCTTCATTCCACCTCCAGCTGCTTGCCTCCCTGAGTCACGGCCCTGTCTTCCACCCTGGAGGAAGGACCCGAGATCACTTTAAGATAGATCCTGTGCTTACTCATCTCTATACTGCCATCACCTAGTGTGATGCCCAGAAAGCAGCAGATGCCCAATAAATCTTCATTAAGTGAATGCACAAAGGGACAGAGTTCTACTCTTCACACATTTAAAGATTCATTGCAGGGTAGTGGGTATTACAAGGCAGTGAGTAATCTTATACTCAGATCTGCAGTCCAGAAAAATGGTTTCCAAAAGCTGATCCACACCAGTCCACCAACTGATGTCAGGCCAGTAAAGATGGTTGGTCTCCACCCTCTCCATTATGATTCAGCGGGCCTGGGCGTTTGTTTCTTTAATAAACTCCACAAGGATTCTGCTTTTCAGGCAAGTCTGTGAACTGTTGGTCTTGACCTCAAAGAGGACAGAGATCAGGCTTCTCAGGTGGCTCAGTGGTGAAGATCTGCCTGCCAAGGCAGGAGATGCAGTTTTGATCCATCATCTGGGAGGATCCCACATGCTATGGACCAATAAGCCTGTGTGCCACAACTACTGAGCCTGTGCTCTAGAGCTTGGGAGCTGAAACTACTAAAGCCTGAATGCCCCTAGCCTATGCTCCACAACCAAAGAAGCCACTGCAATGAGAAGCCTACATACCGCAACTAGAGAGTAGCCCCCACTCGCCACAACTAGAGACAAGCCTGCACAACAACAAAGACCAAGCACAGCCAACAATAAATAAATAAAATCATGTACATAAATAATGAGGACAGAGTTCATTCTGAACCAGGGTGATCAGAGAAAGACTGAGAAGGGGGGCGGCGATCTGAAAGGAGCCTTCAAGCGTGGGTGGTTTTGGGTAAATGAAGATAAGGAAGAAAAGCCAGAACAGAGGTACAGAGAGACAGACACTGTAAGAAACAGCATTCTGTATCATTTGGGCTTCCTACTCAAAACACCATTGACAATCTGTACCACTTATTTCTGCATAATATATTATCCTATAACTTACTTTCTTAAACAACAATCAGCATCTATTACCTCTCAGTTTCTGAGGGTTAAGGATTCAGGCACAGTTTGGTTGAGCTTTTCTGACTTGAGGTCACTTAAGAGGTTGCAGCCAGATGGGGACTGGGCAGAGGTCAATTCAAAGGATTCTTTGACCTGATGCTTGGAACAGAAAGACCTTTGAAGCTAGAGACTGGAAGAGTTAGGGCCCCTCTGCATATTCTTCTACCTATTTGCTCTTTTTGTATATGATCTCTATAGCAGGGTGGCTTCAGATAGCTGGACTTCTCACATGGTGACTCAGTGCTCCAGAAGCATGTGGTCTGAGAGAGTGCCTCGTAGGAAGAGACAGGCAGGGTGAAGGGGAACTAGGTAGTGGTATATGCGTGCAGTGCAAACGTGTGTGCAGGTGAAGAGTTACATATTTATAGTAGGTGGGCAAGGGAGCCATGATTTCAGGATTTCAGGAGTTCTTCATTTAACTTTAGCCAGAGACAAAGAGGTTATTCAGTGTTTCTTATTGGAATATGGATTGTATACCATAGAGAAGAATTACATAAAAGATACCAACTTCAACTATATGATTGAATCTAACTTTACCACAAAGAATTGCAATGCATCTTTCAGCAATGTTCAGTAGTCTCTGAAGGTCAGGGATCACATTCATAGAAGAATTAGATTTGTGTAGTTGCCATTTTCCCATAATCAAAGGCAGAAGACTGGTGTCCCAGACCTCATGCTTGGTAAACTGTGATCTTGGGCAAATATGTAACCTCCTTCCTCATTGAGCTATTTATTTCTCTAACTTCACTTCCTTTGATATATTCCTCAAGCTTCACTCTCCCAAATTTTGGATTACTTGCTTTTTCCCAAAGCATAGAACTGTTTTAAGACTCCCTAGTTTGCATGTAGTGGTCTTTCTGTTTGAGACACTGCACTTCCCCACTTCTGTCTCCTGCAGGTGCCCCTTCCCCTATCTTTCAGCTTCTCAGTAAAACTGTCAGATTCTACCCCTGGCAGAAACCACCCTCTGAATTCTCCCAGCACCCTGCATGTATCTGTATCATCATCCAAGTCTTGTTGTTTTCACTACTAGACCAAGAGTCTCTTAAGGAAAGATTTATGCCTTGTTGATATCTGCTGTGTCTGCCAAGAGCATGATGTCTGACATACAATAATCTATCAGTAAATAGTTATTGTGCTTCAGTGAATAAATAAATCCATGAAGGCAGGAAAAAATATTTTAAAATGTGAACTGTCCATTCTTTGGCTTGATTGGATGGTACACATGGGACCTTCAAAGGACATTAGCTAAATTATCTTTTCATGATCATCAAGTTGTCAAGACTGAAAAAATGAACAATAAGAAACAATTTTATTGTCTCTGGATAATAGCAAAAGCCTTAGACTTTTGAGTCTATTGTGTTCTTTCTCACTGAGAATCCTGTGCAAAGATGAAGTTGAGCTTAGAAAGCTCCAATTTTTATCTCTTTGTATCAAGAGTATAGCTCCTTCTACTCTTCATCTATTATGAGTGGCGGACACCTTTTCTTGCTCCAAAAAGAACTGCAGGCAAATTCATTCCTGGTGGGCGGTGGATGCCTATCAAGTGAAGGTCAATAGCAATCTGACTCTCATCTCACACTATCTCACAGGGACAGGGACAAACAGGACTTGAGGCCAGGCCTTGTTGCTTTCCCACTCCAGCAAGAGACTGAGCTAAAATATGGACCTGTGGCTGCATAGATACCACTGAGACCTTGCCCCCGTTATTAGCCAGCAACTTGATTTCACTTTTCTGAGTTCCTGTTTCTCCACTATAATTTGAAGATTGTGACCTCATAATGCTCAGCTCAAAAAATGGGAACTCTTCTGAAGATTGAAAAAAACCCTCAGCAAAATCACCCAGCCTGTTCTCTAACGTACAGTAGGTGATCACAGATGTTCATCTTTTCCCTTCTCCCACTGGACCCTCCTAAGAAGAAAATATTCTGGCCATCCATGATAAAGAGGTCATTACTGGCTCCTTTTTTCTGCTTAGTAAGGATAGGGTAGGGCTCCGGTATCTCATGTGTATTTCTCTGGCTTGCATACCCAGGCACACCCATCTACCAGGCTTTGTTTCCTTAACCTCAAGTTATGTAATGAGTAGGTGTAGGGCCCTGGATCCATTTCCACAGGGACCCGTTTCAAAATCCCCGCTGATTGCTCTATGTTGAATGTGTGTATGAAAGAGAAAGGCCCACACATGTTTCCCACTTGAACATCCCGGCCTGAATTAGGTCATGCAATCATTGCATTTTTCACTATTTCACAAGCTGCTGTGATGGCACAAAGAATAAGGCAAGAGCAGGGAGTTGCTTAACCTTGCTCTGTATTTACACACACACGTCGGCAGGGAAACCGTGACTCATTCCCCTCACTGGAATACAGCGGGGAGGCCGGCTCTTAATGACTCTATTTTAAAAGACTACTTTCCCTCACCTTCAGCTAAATCCTCTACAGCTGAACTTAACCTCTGGAAGTACAGGACAAGTTAGGAAGAGCATTAACCTGTTCTGACCCCTAGGGTACCATTGGGTAACATTTAGGGAATACACAGGCAGTATCCAAGGAACCCTCCCCCAAAACTGTGGGAAGTGAAATCGACAGAAGCTGATGACTCAAAGATTGGTGACAGTGTCCTATAGAAGTTTCTACCTACTGTGTGCCAGGTGCTTTGTCTACATTTTCTCTAATCCCCATGTCAACCTAGCTCATCTTGTAACTGATGCAAATCTGGCAAACTCAGCAGTGGCCACAAGACTGGAAAAGGTCAGTTTTCATGTCAATCCCTAAGAAAGGCAATCCCAAAGAATGCTCAAACTACCGCACAATTGCACTCATCTCACATGCTAGTAAAGTAATGATCAAAATTCTCCAAGCCAGGCTTCAGCAATATGTGAACCGTGAACTTCCTGATGTTTAAACTGGTTCTAGAAAAGGCAGAGGAACCAGAAATCAAATTGCCAACATCCACTGGATCATTGAAAAAGCAAGAGAGTTCCAGAAAAACATCTATTTCTGCTTTATTGACTATGCTGAAGCCTCTGACTGTGTGGATCACAATAAACTGTGGAAAATTCTGAAGGAGATGGGAATACCAGACCACCTGACCTGCCTCTTGAGAAACCTATATGCAGGTCAGGAAGCAACAGTTAGAACTGGACATGGAACAACAGATTGGTTCCAAATAGGAAAAGGAGTACATCAAGGCTGTATATTGTCACCCTGCTTATTTAACTTAAATGCAGAGTACATCATAAGAAACGCTTGGCTGGAAGAAGCACAAGCTGGAATCAAGTTTGCCGGGAGAAATATCAATAACCTCGGATATGCAGATGACACCACCCTTATGGCAGAACGTGAAGAGGAACTAAAAAGCCTTTTGATGAACGTGAAAGCGGAGAGTGAAAAAGTTGGCTTAAAGCTCAACATTCAGAAGAATAAGATCATGGCATCTGGTCCCATCACTTCATGGGAAATAGATGGGGAAACAGTGGAAACAGTGTCAGACTTTATTTTTTTGGGTTCCAAAGTCACTGAGATGGTGATTGCAGCCATGAAATTAAAAGACACTTACTCCTTGGAAGGAAAATTATCACCGATCTGGATAGCATATTAAAAAGCAGAGACATTACTTTGCCAACAAATGTTCATTTAGTCAAGGCTATGGTTTTTTTGGTGGTCATGTATGGATGTGAGAGTTGGACTGTGAAGAAAGCTGAGCATGAAGAATTGATGCTTTTGAACTGTGGTGTTGGAGAAGACTCTTGAGAGTCCCTTGGACTGCAAGGAGATCCAACCAGTCCATCGTAAAGGAGATCAGTCCAGGGTGTTCATTGGAAGGGCTGATGATGAAGCTGAAACTCCAGTACTTTGGCCACCTGATGTGAAGAGTTGACTCATTGGAAAAGACCCTGATGCTGGGAGGGATTGGAGGCAGGAGGAGAAGGGGACGACAGAGGATGAGATGGCTGGATGGCATCACCGACTTGATGGAGATGGGTTTGAGTAAACTCCGGGAGTTGGTGATGGACAGGGAGGCCTGGCGTGCTGCGATTCATGGGGTCGCAAAGAGTCGGACACGACTGAGCGACTGAACTGAAGTGACTCAGTGCACATGTGCAGACACACACACAGCGTGTATATGTCAATACTAATCTCTCAGTTCATCCCACCCTCTCCTTCCCTCAAGTGTTAAATTCTGAGTGTAGCAATAGATCATTTGTTCTCAGCCTAACACTTTGTTTATTCTCCACCACTGAAGTTACACATCACAAAACCATATGGGTTTGTCTTCCTCATTATAATTTGAGCTTCCTGAGAGCAGGTATTGTAACTCCAAGCACACTGCTGTATTCCTGAGCAGTAGATTGTATTTTACAAAGATGGCTGCAATGATAGCTCCTATTTCAAGCACTCTTCCAGAACCTTACCCCTTCCAGAGCTGGATTCCCTGTCTCGTCCCTTTGGACCTGGATGGAACTTTGTGACTCTCTCAAACAATAGACCTGAAAGGATGCTCTGTTACTTTCAAGGGTAGGTCATCAAGATACCACGCACTGTTGCTTCTTTTCTTCAGACACTTGTTCTTGGAATCCAGTCCCTGTACTGTGGGGACACTGAAGCCCTCTGTAGAAATGCCACAGGGAGAGGAAGTGAGGGCCCCAGCCCAGAGCTGGAGCCGAGCTCCCAGAGAACAGCCAGTGCTCACTAGCCACGTGAGTGGACCATCCTGGAAATCGATCTCCCAGCCCCAGCTGAGTTTCCCAAGCCAACATCCCCTTGATCAGAGGCGAGCCACCCCTCCTGAGCTCGGCTCAAATTGCAGTTCTGGGAGGAAGGTAAATGACTGTGATTGCTTTAAGCCACTAGGTTTTAGGATAATCTGCTATGCAGCAGTATGTAATGGGGGCATCCAGCACAGGATATCTGAGATATCACAGACATTTGACAAGTATTTGTAAACTGGCCAATGATTCTAGTTTCCTTATACAGCTGCTTTCTGGGCACATTAATACACTTGTTCTTCTTTAAACAAATCTTGAACTCATCTGACTTGAGATTTGTGTTCAAGCTATTCCTTCTGCTGTTTATTGCCTCCCTGCTTTCCTTCTACATTTGCCTGTTCACATATTATACTTCTGAAAAAAATTCAGTTGGATATTCCTTCCTTTATTCCCTCCCCTCCATCCTTTTAATAAATATATCATGAATGTCATATCAGGATATGGAGCAATATGGACCAAATCCCCACCCCCTTGGAGATTTACATTTCAATGGGGGGTCCAGTCAATCAATAAATATGTAATTAAAAATTATAGCATATGATTCATGTCTTAAAGGAATTAGATAGTGTGCAGTAACAGAAAATGATGGTGGGGGTGGGAGGGGTAGAAATGAGGTTCTATTTTAGATGGAGGGTTTAGGGAAGGTCTCTCTAAGGAGATGACATTTGAGATCAGAACAATAAGAGGAAAGAAGTCCAGAAGAAAAGACCATGGCAGCCTGGGCAGAGAAAACAATAAGTGCTAAGCCATGAGATGGGATAGAGAATGTTTCCTGTTGGATAAAATAAAGGTGGTATTTATGGCTTCTGCCTAATGACTGGAGAGAAGACACTGACTAGAAGAAGTGGGAAAGCTAAGCAGGCCCCAGATATTTTTGCTTAGCATCATGGAAAGGAATTTAGAATTCTAAATACATACGCTAAGTTGATTCAGTCATGTCCAATTCTTTGCGATCCTATGGACTGTAGTCTACCAGATCCTCTGTCCATGGGATTCTCCAGGCAAGAACACTGGAGTAGGTTGCCATTTTCTCCTCCGGGGGATCTTCCCAACCCAGGGATCAAATCCATGTCTTGTATGTCTCTTGCATTGGCAGGCGGGTTCTTTACATCTACCTGGGAAGCTCAATTCTAAATACAAAGGATAATTATTGAAAGACTGTCAAGTGGGAGACTGCCAGCGTCTGCTTTGGATTTTAAGCTTACTGCTGCTGCTATGCAGAGAATGGGTTTAGGTCGGCTGGAAAAGGTGCAGGGGTCAGTAGGGGAACCTAAGCAGACATGAGACAGTGGTGCCTTGGGTTAGGGTGGTAGCAGTAGACAGAGAAAAAGGACGTTTTGGGATAAAATCTGTGACTCTAACATACAGGATTTGTTGGCGACTTAGACGGGAGCTGAAGGGAAAGGAGGCCTTCTGGCTTCGGTAAGAGGTTGGAACAAGGCAGTGGGGAGCCCTGGGAGGATTAGCAAGGCAGTGTGCGCTCTCCTTTCTTTCTCAGGTTACTCTAGATGCCTCCTCATGGGGTTAGTCTCTCCTCTGCGTATTTAATCCTGGTTTTGACTCTTCCAGGGGACGTAGCACCAGGTATGGGTTAAAAGCATAAGGAATTTTGAGGGCTGAACTGATGTGGGTTAGTTTGGGTTCCACCTCTGCTCATATGAGGCGTAAGTGTTGGAGAAGCCCATTCATCTCTGTGGCCTCAGCTTCTTCAAAGGCGGGTAGCGTCTATGTTACAGGCTTTTTGGGTTCATTAAATGAAACCCTGGAAGAGAAAGATATACATTAGGAAGTTTAGGGAGAAGACCTTTAACTTTAAATTCTCGTAATAATTAATTCTAACATATATGGAGCACCTACCATGTGTCTGAAACAACCGTGTGATTTAGCTGCTTGTATCATCCTCCTTTACAAGTAAATACACACAGGCTAGGGCTTCCCAGGTGGTTCAGTGGTAAAGAATCCACCCGCAAATTCAGGAGGTGCGAGTTCAGTCCCTTGGTCAGGAAGATCCCCTGGAGGAGGGCATGGCAATCTACCCCAGTATTCTTGCCTGGAGAATTCCATGGATGGAGGAGCCCGACGGGCTACAGTCCATAGTGGTCTCAAAGAGTCGGACACGACTAAGCGACTGACGCACTAGGCATGCACACACAGAGGCACAAAGAGCTTAAAAATTTACTCGAGGCCATACTGTAACACTTGTATAGATTTGTGCTTCTGTATCCTCATTTCTCCCTGTTTTTCTCAGACAGCAGGGAGTGTATGTGTTTTGCTCACAACTCTCTTCCCTGTCCCTAGCACATTGCAGAAAATGATTTCACGTACACTGAGTGGGTGAACTTTCAGGCATTGAGTCGTGTGTCAAAGTCTGGGTCTTGACAAGACAGAAGTCAGAGTTCCGGGGCACTGTTTTTACTTGAGTAGGCCCACCCAGTTGAGCTGGGAGAGTCCTGAGCTAGACTGGCTCGGAAGGCTGGTGAGACCCAGGAGGAGATCCGATCCGCACAGGTCAGGGCCGGCTGCCGAGTCCGCTGCAGGGCGGTGGTGAGGCCCGTCCAGTGTGTTTGGTTTCAGAAGCGCAGCAGTGGCACAGCGCAGCCTTATCAACAAGACGACGCAGGGGACGGCGCGTTCTGACTACCCAGGAGGACTGACAGCGCCTTTGTTTAACCCCGTTAAAGTCTCCGTAAAATGCGGTGGCTGCTGCGCCCTGGTCACCTGTGCGGTGAACACGATTTGTGTCTTGAAGTTGAAAAGCTGCTGAGCCTCCGATCTTACAGTGGGGGCTGTGCTTTATTCTAAACTTGATTACTTTGGAGGGGAGCATGTAGAGGAGATTGGGGTAAACATACTCTGAGGTGAGGTGCTACCTTGAGATGCTCACTTTAAAATCACGTAGTGATAGGGACTCATGTTCCTGCAGAACTGACACTGCCCCTAAAAAAAAGAGTGATGGAAAAAGGGAAAATTAGTGAAGGATTCTGGTCAAAGTCTTAAGGCTTCCTGTAAACAGCAGCTTAATTTCTCCCATAAAAAGACCATAAAATGATGTTTACTTATCAGAGCTGCGCTTGCTCTGTGTGGTTTGGTACATGTAGCCCCCACCCCCACCCCCACTGGTCTGCCGAGTAAGAAAGAAGAAAAAGGCAGGGAGCAGTCCTGGGTGCGGGAAGAGTTGAGAAGGGATTGCTTTATATCCTTTAAAGGGAGTCTTGAGTGGATTTACCCAGAGAGCACAGTGCACTGTGACAGAAGGGGACATGATGTGACTTCAGCAGGCACACGGAGAAGGTCCTTCTGCCAAAAATAGACCCACCTGCTTGTGAATGTCTGGCATTCCTCTGACTGGGGACAGTGCCAGAAAGGCCAGCTGTTCCCTCAGACACTCCTCCCACGGGCTGGCTGAGACCTGACATTCCAGCCTTGAGCTTAAGGCTAAATTTTCCTCCACAATCTACTGCAAAGCACGTGTTCCCCTCTCCACCCCCCTCAGCTCTAAAATAAAGGTGTTAATAGCTATTTACAACACAGTGTGAATTGTATAGATTTGAGCAAAGAGCAGAAACTATGAAGCAGGAGAATCCTTGGTCTGCTCCTCCCCACTTAACTCTTGTGACTCTGGTCAAATCCTCAACTGCTTAAGCAATTGTCTGCTCTTCTGTAAAACAAGACTAAGCCAAAGCACGGGGCTTCTCAGATGGCACAGCGGTAAAGAATCCACCTGCCAGTGAAGGAGACACCAGACGCGCAGGTTTGATCCCTGGGCTGGGAAGACCCCCTGGAGGAGGATTCTTGCCTGGGAAATCCCATGGACAGAGGAACCTGGTGGAATACAGTTCATGAGGTCACAAAGAGTTGGACACAAACTGACAGATTGAGCACACTCACAGAAGGCAAAGCAACTGGATTCTTCGAAGGGTAAAATAGACAAACGTAGAAAACTAACCAGCAAAAGGCTAGACATGACCTGGATGTCTATCAAAGGGAGGCGAGGCAAATAAAGCTTGGAGCAGCCACGCAATGCCATGTTATGCATCTGTGAAAGGGAACCAGGAAGCCCTCTACACCCCAACGTACAGTGGGCTGGGGCATATTTTTAAGTAACGAAAACAAAATGCATCATGGAATTTGCACAATGTTGTAGTTTAGATAAGAAAGGAGAAGACATAGTAAATACACACTTATGTATAATTTCTGTAGCTGGATAAACCAAAAATTAATTTAAAAATGGGATGGAGGGAACAAGGAAGTAGAGGATATGAAAAAGATATAGATTTCTTTATGAAACAATTTGTTCTTTGACTTTGGAATCATGTAAATATTTCACCCAATTAAAAGCAAAGAGAAAATCACACCAAAACACAAGTCCTAAAACTTTAAAATAAACGGGAAAAAATGAACCTAACTTTATATTAATTCTCTGGCATAGTAATCTCAAGAACTATAGCAAATGATTTTGAAACACATATTTAGACTGTACATCCTTAGGGAGATATATTCTAAGGACAAAAAGAAGTAAAAGATCTCTTACACAAATAAACGTTTTTACAAACCATACAGACTCACAGACACAGAGAACTGGCTTGTGGTTGCCAAGGGGGTGGGGGTTCATATAAGTGTGTTAAGTCAACAGGCATCCACCTTAAATTTATACAGTGTTATATGTCAGTGAAATCTCCACAAAGCTGGATAAAAAAATCCCCTCCATTCTGATGATTCCATTCCAGTCATCAATATCTGACAAAGCCATTAAGTGAAGACCTTTGAGGAATTTTATGATGGAAGTAGGCATGTGATGTTCAAAATAAAACAAATAGCAGATTCCACATATAAGCGTTAACATACGATATTTTCCTCCTGGTTCAGGTTGGTGCTCCGAGGTGACTTAGATGGGTGAGATGCGGGGTGGGTGAGAGGGAGGGCCAAGAGAGAGGATATACGTGCACCTACAGCTGATTCACATCACTGTACGACAGAAAGTAACACAACATTGTCAAGCAACTATGCACCCCCCAAACAAACAAACAAACAAACGAACAAACAGCAGGCCGTTTTTTGCAAGTGACAAGGCTGTAGCACAGAAAAGGCTCCCTCCACGAACGCAGATGTGAGCTGCCCACGACCGTGGATGGAGGCAGAGCGCAGTGGCAGACTTGGGAGTTTGGTGGCAGGTAGGATCCACGTCTCTCCACCTCCCACTCTTCTGATTCTCCCTGCCGCTGAACTGCACGGGCCTGGCTTCAGGACGGAGAGGGACGGGTGCCTGGGCTGAGCGCAGAGCCCTCAGCGGGTGGCGCTGTCTCTCCTGCTCCACACCCTGCCCTGGCGGAGGAGAAAGTCTTGGCCTCGGACCTGGCATTTCTCCACCTCCCTCCTTAGTAGCTGTGGGGCCCTCGGTCTGTAAGCCTTGGCTTCCTCTACTGTGGAAGGAGGGTGATAAGACGGTGTCCTTGGGAGACTCAGGTGCCGTGATAATTCAAGCACCCGGCACAGCCAACGCCCGGAGAGCTCCACCCAAGGCCACAGACGCCGCGGGTCTCTGCACCCAGGGGTGTGTCCTTCCTCCTGCAGAGGCTCGGTCTGCAGCTCCTTTCTCACTCAGGAAGATTGTGATTAGAGTTGAACGCTGACTAAGACTGGCTGAGTGAAGTCGCAGTTACCAATTTTGCTCTTTTAGATAAATCAGTTTTTCTTTTTTAACACTGGCTGCTTTACTTCTTCAAAGGGGCCTGAGTTTTATTAGTTTCAGTGTTATACTTTTGAAAATGTCGCTCTTCTCTTGGCCATTGCCCTTGGCTCCACACAAAGGGAGCGCATGTAAGTCCTGCTCAGTTTACACCTGGCAGATGTTACTCAGGTGAAACTTACACCAAATGTATCCTTGATTTGTCTAAAATACTTGCCTCATCTTAAATCAGAGGCATGATGACCTGCAAGACCATAGTTGCTGCAATATGTTTTTTTATACCTCTGATGTCACTTAAATTATGGGCTTCCCAGGTGGTACAGTGGTAAAGAATCTGCCTGCCAATGCAGGAGACACAGGAGACGTGGGTTCCATCCCTGGGTGAAGAAGATTCCCCTGGAGGGGGAAATGGCAACCCACTCCAGTACTCTTGCCTGGAGAATCCTGTGCACAAAAGAACCTGGCAGGCTACAGTCCAGGGGTTTGGAAAAGAGTTGGACAGGACTGAGTGACTGAGTAAGCTCAGAACATCACTTTAATAGGCTTGTGATACAGCAAGGAGGAGCACAGACAGTGTCCCGTTCTTCAGGGAGTATTGTTCTATTGTTCTTCATTCCCACTTGCTGAACACCCAGAGGCAGTTTCTCCAAGTGGCCATCAGATAGCGAACTGTTGAAAGGCTCTTTCACAGTGCTTTCTCATCTTCCACCGTGTAAACTGCCTTCCTTTCCCAAGTGCGGTCCTGCTCTGCCTTAAAAAAAACAAAAACAAGCAAAACAAACAAACAAAAAACCAAAAAACAACAAAAAACAAACAGAAAAACGCAGCCTGGACTACACGGTTATTTTTCCACTGCTGGCATCTAACGGTAATATGTGGTAATGCATGAGGAAGTGAGGACCTGGGTTTTGCTTTGTTTTGTTTCTGTTCCATGGAATACAGGTAGACCTAGACTTACATCTGGGAGCCAGCTCTTGTGGGGGTCGGTAGCCTAGTTGGAATTATTTAATTTGTTTTACCCTATCGGGGAATTGGTTCGTCTGTATGCATCGATGCTGGAATCTGGTTGTGCCGTTTCTATTAGAGTTTGTCTGCGTATTTTGTGTTTTGTGGTTATAAAGCTCACAAAAATAGGAAATATTTCCTCTACCCTGAAAGAAATATCTTTGGGGTGCACATCAGATATATTAAGATCAGAAGAGCAATGGCTCCGGAATGGCTCACAAACAATCTGGTCATTAGAAGTGCTTTACAAAGGAGAGGAACACTCTGATCATGAACATCCTGGGGGAGGGGGGTGCTCACTTGGACTGGAGGTGTCCAATTCTAATTTCCCCTACAGGAGCACTGGAGAAGGCTGGCAACTCTCTCCAGTGTTCTTGCCTGGAGAATTTCATGGACAGAGGAGCCTGGCAGGCTACAGTCCATGAGGTCGCAGAGTCAGACAGGACTAAACGACTAACACTTTACTTCATATATATATGTGTGCGTGTGTGTGTGTGCGTATGTGTGTGAATTTTCCACAGTTTGTTGTGATCTACACAAAGTCTTTGGCATAATCAATAAAGCAGAAGTAGATGTTTTTCTAGAATTCTGTTATTTTTTCTATGATCCAGCAGGTGTTGGCAATTAGATCTCTGGTTCCTCTACCTTTTCCAGACTCTGCTTGACCATCTGGACATTCATGGTTCACGTACTGTTGAAGCATGGCTTAGAGAATTTTGAGCATTACTTTGCTAGCATGTGAAATGAGTGCAATTGTGATGGGATTCCAGTTGAGTTATTTCAAATCCTAAAAGATGACGCTGTGAAAGTGCTGCACTCAATATGTCAGCAAATTTGGAAAACTCAGCAGGGGTCACAGGACTGGAAAAGGTCAGTTTTCATTCCAATCTCAAAGAAAGGCAATGCCAAAGAATGCTTAAACTACTGCAGACTTGGACACGACTGAGCGACTGCACTGCACTGCACTGAACTGAACATTCTTTGGCATTTTCTAACACCCTGGGTGCCTACCTGGAGCCTGGGCCTAGGGACCTCAACTGGCATTTTTCGCCTGGGGAGCCCTAACGTGGGGCGGCCCTGCACCTGCTTCCAAAGGCCTCCCATGGCTGTTTGCTTCTTCTGCCAGAGCTAGCTTTTCTCCCCGCTCCGGCACTGGGCACGCCAGGGGCTGGCCTGCCACCACTCGCCGGGGACACATGGGAGGTGCCAGGTGGCTCGGCCAGGTGACCCCAGCATGGCACCCGGCCCCCTCAGACACACTCCCACAGCCTCATTCCCCATGGGCAGGAACGTGATGACCTAGGAATGTGTTTGTAAGGCTTGCAGACCGCAGGCAGACACCCGGGCCTGACTCAGGAATTGAGGCCCTGAGAGCAGGCCCGGAGGTCTGGCGTCTGAGGAGCCACACACTGGCTGCGTGACAGAGGCCTGAAAACCGACTCTCTGGGGCTGCCTTTCCTGCCTCCCAGGAAGATAGCATCCCCAGCCTCCTGCGGGTTGAGAGTCACCCCCAGCTGGGAGGTCATTTTGCAGTGTCATTGGCCCCTGGGGCCCCGCGCCCAGGGAGGGCTCCCACACTCCCAGGGAATGTCCAGCCAACCTCCACATGGCTGCTCCGTCACGTTTGCTCTGGAGGAGAGAGCTCTCGAGCCTAGGCCTGTCTGCACTGTGCTTGGCTCCTGCGGGCAGGACACCCTGGGCGCCCACCTGGAGCCTGGACCTGGGGCCCAAACTGGCTTTTTTTGGCAGGGGAGCCCTAATGCAGGGTGGTCCAGAAGCTGCTTCCAAAGGCCTCCCACGGCTGTTTGCTTCCTTCTGCCAGAGCTAGCTTTGCTACCTGCTTCGGTTTTTCGCAAGCTAGGTGCCAGGCCACCACTCTTCGCCGGGGTCCCGTTGGAAGTGCCAGGTGCCCTTGGCCATGTGACCCCAGAATGGCACCCGGCCCCCTCAGACACACTCCCGCAGGCTCCTTCCCCATGGGCAGTGCTGTGCTGACCTAGAAATGTGTTTGCAAGGCTGGGAAGGTGCAGGGTGACACATGGCCCTTACTTGGGAATTGAGGCCCTTGGAGCAGGCTTGGAGGTCCGACCTCTGAGGAGCCAAACCCCTGCTTCGAGGAGAGCCCTGAAAACACATTCTGTCGCCTGCCTTTACTTCCTCCAAGATCTATAGCTTTCCCAGTCTCTTGCGTGCTGAGAGTCACAGAGGGCTGGAACGCACTTGCTTTGTCATTATTCAGTGGCAATAGCCCCTGAAGCCCTGCGCCTAGGTCGGGCTCCCACACTCACAGGGAAATCAAAGTGACATCCAAATGAGTCAGCTCTTCACATCAAGTGGCCGAAGTATTGGAGTTTCAGGTTCATATTAGTCCTTCCAATGTATATTCAGGCCTGATTTCCTTTAGGATGGAGTGGTTGGGTCTCCTTGTAGTCTAAGTGACCTTCGAGCGTGTTCTCCAACACTACAGTTCAAAAGCATCAAATCTTTGGCGGTCAACTTTCTTTATAGTCCAACTGTCACAGCCATACACGACACATGGATAAACCATAGCCTTGACTAGACGGACCTTTGTTGGCACAGTAACGTCTCTGCTTTTTAATATGCTATCTAGTTTGGTCATCACTTCCTTTCCAAGTTGTAAGCGTCTTTTCGGAGAAGGCAATGCCAACCCACTCCAGTACTCTTGCCTGGAAAATCCGATGGACGGAGGAGCCTGGTAGGCTGCAGTCCATGGGGTCGCTAAGAGTCGGACTCGACTGAGTGACTTCACTTTCACTTTTCACTTTCATGCATTGGAGAAGGAAATGGCAACCCACTCCAGTGTTCTTGCCTGGAGAATCCCAGGGACGGCAGAGCCTGGTGGGCTGCCGTCTATGGGGTCGCACAGAGTCAGACACGATTGAAGTGACTTAGCAGCAGCAGTAGCAAGCATCTTTTAATTTCATGGCTGCAGTCACTATCTGCAGTGATTTCCGAGCCCCCCAAAATAAAGTCTGCTGCTGTTTCCCCTGTTTTCCCATCTATTTGCCATGAAGTGATGAGGCCAGATGCAATTATCTTCGTCTTCTGAATGTTGATCTTTAAGGTAGCTTTTACACTCTCCTCTTTCACTTTCATCAAGAGGCTCTTTAGTTCTTCTTCCCTTTCTGCCATAAGGGTGGTGTCATCTGCATATCTGAGGTTATTGATAGTTCTCTTGGCAATCTTGATTCCAGCTTGGGCTTCATCCAGCCCAGCGTTTCTCACCATGTACTCTGCATATAAGTTAAATAAGCAGGGTGACAATATACAGCCTTGACATACTCCTTTTCCTATTTGGAAACAGTCTGTTGTTCCATGTCCTGCGACCCCATGGACCGCAGGATGCCAGGCTTCACTCCCGGGGCTTGCTCAAATTCACATCCATCGAGTCAGTGATGCCATCCAACCATCTTATCCTCTGTTGTCCCCTTCTCCTCTGCCTTCAATCGAGACTATTATAGACAGACATTTTAAAGTATAATTATTTTTAATAGCTTGTCTAAAAGCTCATATTGCATTTACATTTTTTAGGAGTTTTTTGTTTTTAGAGGTACTTTCTTTGTTGACAAGCTTGTGACAGATATAACAATATAGCAATAATTAACTTATAATAAACCTAGGCACTATGAAAAGTTTATGCTTAATGCTAATGACTCTTAGACATGTCTATATTAGAGTAGTGGAAAAAAATACTAGATATTTAATATTGACTATTTCCCAGTTCACATGAATCTAAAATTCATTCAGGTCAATTTTTTCTTGTGTTTAGAACTGTTTGATTTGTAAGGGCTTTCTTTTCTTTAGATTATTTAAATAAGAACTCACTTACAACTTCAGCAATATTATAAAAAAACAGAAGACTCACACTGAGACATACATAAATCCACAGAGACAGACAGACAGAGATCTTTTAGTTTTCCGTCTAAGATTTAAAATATCTCTTTGACCTCCTTTTTTTTTGGCGGCGGGGGGGGGGGGGAGGGCTTGAAGATTTCATTTGCCTAAGGCTGAGGTCTCAGGCAAAGTGGGCAGTGTTTTTCAAGGAAAGGGTTAACGTCAAGCTTTGCCCTAGGCAGGCCTTTTTAACAAGCTAATTGTTTTTAATTGCATATGCAAAAGAACCAGCTTTACAGTTTCCAAGAAAATTTTTTTTATTTTAACCAATTTTCTCTGGTTCTATAGAATATCATGGCCATTCTAGGTCAGGCCATCTTTCCTTTCTGTAGTCATAGTTTTATCCCTGAATTGTAGACAGATCAGCTGATAGAAAACGTGGGTTGTCTCAGTGGGGTGGATTTGCTCCTGGATGGATTTCACCTGGTGGCAGTATCCATGCCCCGTGGGCCTCTCCTGGAAGTGGGCGTATGGGCGGAGCACACCTGGCCGGAGTTGGGGGCGGAGCGCGCCTCCTAGGAGATCCTAGGCAGTGGGTCCCAGGTCTCAGGGGGTCTCCACTGCGGCTGGGAACGCCCATTTCGTGGGCTCCTGGGTCCCCATCAATCGGCGTTCAGTGAGCGGAGCGGAGGGGTGAGGACCACAGGTAAGGGAACTGGGGCTCGGTGGCGCAGGATGGAGCAGGGAGCCACGTATTCCACCCTCTCTGTTGGCACAGTCTCGGAGCCCCCTAACCTGGTGGTCGCAGAAAGGCCTCGTCATTGGGGTCAAGGACTTTACCCCTTTGCAAAACCTCAGACCTGTGCGGTTTTCCCAAGCAGTCTAGTGCCTGCAGCGAGGTCCCGAAGAAGTCCAAGGGATTTATCCTGCCTGGTGATTTCACCTGCTGGGATGCCACAACCCTTACTCTGGCCGGCTGGCCCAGCCCTGCTACTGGCAGTTTGCAGCCCTGCGGGCCCTTGACCACCTGCTGGGATGGGAAAGGGAAGGGTCCAGGAATTGCACCCTAGAAACTTAGTAGGGTGCATGGATATAAAAACCTGGTGGCCACCCAGGCGGACAAGAAGGGAGGAGGGCACGTTGCTGCCCTTTCATGGTGAAATCTGTGGCTGTCCTGCTGAGAGGGGGCCTTTCCATGGGGACCCTGTGCAATAAGTGTGGTGTTTTGAAACTGGATAATTAGAACGTGTAAAATTTTTAAATTATGTGGTGCTTTAATTAAAAAAAAAAGCTCCAAGTTTTCTGCAAATTGCGGTCTAAAAATTGAAGGCCTATTTTCCTTCCACTGTGGTATTCTATGAAGAAATGTGCGTTTTTTAAAGAAGAGTCAGAAAAGTGAGGGAAACAGAAAACCCAGAGGAGGCCATGTAGTTTGGTGAAGGTCTTAGGAGGTCACTTGTAAATGCTGCTGGCTGTCGGGAGGCAGTCTCTTCCTGTGGCTGATGGGCACAGAGCTCTGCAGGCTTGTCCTTTGCGTGGATGTTCTTGTTTGTGGAAATCCAGCTCAGAGCCATCTCCTGATGTGTAAGAATTTCCCAGACTAGACTCCTAGGCAAATCCCTTAGGGCCACGGACTCCTTCCTTCATTCTATTTGTCTATTTGACTGAAAAGCAGCAATGACCTATTTTTCTTTAAATCTGGTCTATCATCCAGGCCTTGGAGTAATATTTCCCATCCCTCTCAATAGGCTTGGGTTCCAGGAATGAATTATAGTCAGTGGTCCATGATTTTACAGATGAGGAAACTGAGACCCTGAGAGCATGGAGGACTGTCCAAGGGAGAATGGGATATCCTTCCAGGAACCCTGGCTCCTGGGTTTTTAATGAGCTTGCTACCCAGCCTGGTCATTAATTGGCAAGTGTTGACATTGAGAATAAACTATTGGTGGAAGTGTAAAAGCCTTTTTTAAAGAATGTGCCTGCCAGCTGTGCATCTTATGGAGTATCTTCGTTATACTCTCCAACCCTTGGAAAGTGGTGGGCACAGGGCGGATGCCTCATCATTTTTATTGACTAAGTTCAATTTCACACAGTTATATCCCTAGTGTCAGCAACACTATTAGGTATGTTAGAACAGTGATCATCACAGTTGGTACTTCACAGATCAGTAAAGAAAGAAAACTTTTTCTTAGTAAGACTGTGACAGAATTGCTAAGTTTTAAGTTTATTCCACAAGGATATTAAAAAAAAAAATGAAACAAGTCTCTCTAATCATCACCAAGGCTATTGGAGGTCTGTTGAGGACCCCACACAAGGGAGGGTCTACCTCTTGGGACACCCCTGCTTCAGCATCTCCCTAAGCCAGCAACCTGGGACACCTGAGTACACTTGAAGTTCCTTCCTTGACCTTGGGAATTTTTTTGGAAGACAATTTTTTTGACAGACAGGGGTGGGGGAAGGTTAGGGGATGTTTCAAGTGCAGTCCATTTATTGTGCACTCTATTTCTCTTTCTGTTCCCTGGTGGCTTAGTTAGTAAAGAGTCTGCCTGCAATACAGGAGACCCGGGTTCATCCCTGGGTCGGGAAGATCTCCTGGAAAAGGAAATGACAGCCCACTCCAGTTTTCTTGCCTGAAGAATTCAATGGACTGAGGAGCCTGGTGGGCTACAGTCCATAGGGTCACAAAGGGTTGGACACGGCTGAGTGGCCAAACACCTATTTCTTTTATTATTTCATCAGCTCCACCTCAGACCATCAGGCATTTGATGCTAGAGGTTGGGGGCCCCTGCTTTAGTTCCCTCTTTCATCTCCTACACAGCTCTAGTCTGCTTCCTCCTCTTCCACCTGCAGAACTACCTGCTGGGCTTCTCTGAATGTGACTAAGAATCTCCTTCCCTCACTTCCTTTTCTCTGAGCCCGTTCTCCTAGCTAGGTTTTCCTGATCTCCATTTAGGATCTTTTGCCCCAGGTGGTGCTAGTGGTAAAGAACCTACCTGCCAATGTAGGGATTCGACCCCTGGGTTGGGAAGATCCCCTGGAGGAGGGCACGGCAATCCACTCCAGTATTCTTGCCTGGAAAATTCCCATGGACAGAGGAGCCTGGAGGGCTCTGACAGTCAGACGTGACTGAAGCAACTTAGCCCAGCATACCAGAGGACCTTTGAACTTCAGACTCATGTGATTGTTTTGGCTCCTTGGAGTCCCTTGTCATCCCACGTGTATGTGAGGGTCAGCTTGTGTATTGCTTCCTAAAGGCCTCCAGGGGGTAACAGGAAGGAAGGCCAGGGGTCTTGGAGAGAGAAAATAGGCTGCAAGTGTGAGACATTTTTTTCTTTCTCTCTTAAGAGGCAGGAGGAAACAAACTAGTGTTACATTTTTTCCCCCTTTTTGATACAAATTTAAAAGGAGGTTTCTCTTAAAATTCTGTGTTGCCATGACAACTCCTGGCTCCACCTGAATTTAACTTTTGTCAAACCTTGAGCTAAGCAATGCGTTTTTCTTATGGAAATGTTTGTCTTAAGCTATGTGAAGGTACTATGTATTTACCCTAGACTCTGTCTTCAAGTCAGTTCCTCCCAAAGGCTCAGAACCAACTTGACAAACAGTATGTTTTACTCATACCTTGTTCTCCTAATCTATGTTCATGAAACTATATGTTTGCTTGGAAATCTGCCTTTTTTCAAGATTCATGTCAATCACTTTATGGCCCGGGATGACTCACCTGCTGCCAATGTTATCTCAGTGCATGTTGTGGGTGAGGGGCCTGGTGCCATTCTCTGAGACATTGCCTTTCTTTAATTAGCAGACTGACAGTGGCTGTATAACATCTGGCTAAAGACTAGCAAGGGGTGCTCTTTCTGCCCCTTCTGATGTCTATGTCAGCAGCTTTCTCTATCTCTTTTATTCTTTAATAAAACCATGACACAAAAGCTCTGAGCGATCAAGCTTCGTCACTGGCCCTGGATTGAATTCTTATCTGGAGGCCAAGAATCCTGGCATCTTCCATGGTGTAGCAACAACCTTTCCGCCTTTTGTAATTCATATTGAATCTTCATTTCAGATTGAGGATGCATTCCATGGTGTTGCCATCTTAAGTCTTTCCATCGCTATGGAATATCTGTACATGTATTTAGGATATTTTTCAGCAATCATGTATAATTTCCACTGTGCCAGTCTTATCATCCTCATTACATCCATGGCAAAGTATTTTATTAATGTTGACATTATTGAAAGGGAATTGTGTTTTTAAATTCCTTTTCAGATTATTTGCTAGTGTATACAGATAAAACTGTGTAATCATTCATTTTTTATCAGTTTGGACAGCTTGATAGTTGTCTTTACTTTCTTTACTTTCTCATAATTTAAGATTACCCTGGCTCATATATTTACAGTCTCACCCCTAGTCTCAGTCATTTCTTCAAAGAACTTCTGTCCTTTTATTATTTCTTTACCATTGAGTTAGTTTTGACTGTGCTGGGGCTTTATTGCTAGTTTGTCTGGTTGTAGTGAGCAGAGGCTGCCCTCTAGGTGCTGTGCCATGGCTTCTCATTGCAGCGCTTTCTCTGGTTGCAGAACTTGGGCTCTGGAGCATGCAAGCTTCAGTAGTTGTTCAGGGGCTTTGTTGCCCCTGGGCATGTGGAATCTTCTAGGACCAGGGATTGAACCTGTGTTCCCTGCATTAGTAGGCAGATTCTTTACCACCGGGCCACAGGGATGTTTCCTGTTCCCTTTTATTAGAGAATGATATTTAAAACATACATGCAGGAGCTAAAGATGCTCAACTGACAATACATGGAAATATATACATGTATTCCAGCTTACCTTTGAACATATTCAGTTAAAGGTAATTTGTGATGATGTCTGCAACCTGATCCACCATGACATGGATATTGTAGCCTTTCCTTTTGTTTATCTGTAACTTCCCATTCCAGTGGTAAGATACCTGGCTTCCACCACTTGTCATGTGTAGAATTCAGTGCATGTCCCATGTGGTTACTGAAAAAACTGTTGGACTGTCTTCCAAAGGGGGCTGTGCATGCATTCCACGAGTATCTCGAGTATGCTTTTGTATGATAGTTTACTATCAGTAGACCCTCCGTGGCCCGGTGTCTATTTCAGTCTTTACCAGTTATGAATGGGCTTGTTTGCTCTAGCGTTCTTGGACAATTTGAGTGCAGATTCTTTGTCAGACATGCATTTTTTAGGAAGACGATTGTATTTATTTTTGGCTGTGTTGGGTCTTCGTGTGTGGGCTTTCCCCTAGTTTGGGTGAGCGTGGGCCATAACCAGTGGTGTGCGGGCTTCTCACTGCAGCGGCTCCTCTCGTTGTGGGGCACAGGCTCACGGGCTTCAGGAGTTGCAGTTTGTCAGCTCGGCTTTGTGGCTTCCAAGGCTCCAGAGCACAGGCTCCGCAGTTGTGGCACACGGGCTCCATAGCACGTGGGATCTTCCCATCCCAGGGGTCACACCTGCATCTCCAGCACTGGCAGGCGGATTCTTTACGACGGAGCCAGCAGGGCATATTTTAGATTCTAGTTTTCCACACATGTATCTGGTGAAAGAGGCCGGGATCAAGAGGCCTGGCAGCTGGGAATCCTCAGCCACAGTTTTGGCTGTGCCATCGAAAGCTCTGGGGCCTTTGGCAAGCACCTCAACTTCCCTGGGACTGTTTCCTCCCCTCAGAAATGCCCTGCTGTGGGACTGTAGCCCACCAAGCTCCTCTGTCCCTGGGATTTCTGAGGCCAGAATACCGGAGGGGGTGCCATTTCCTTCTCTAGAAGATAGCATTTTGAAGCTATTTTCTCCTGGACATTGGTTTTGATGAAGGAAGGGGGATCCCTTCCAGGGCTTGAGAGTGGGTTCTTGTCTGACACTTGGAAATGAGTTGTCCTGGGAGAGGAGTGCTGTCCAAGCGAGAGGCTTTATTGGGAAGGGCTGCTGGGATGGAGGGCAGGAGGGTGAGGGAAACGGAGAGAACTGCTCTGCCACGTGCCTCACAGTCTCAGGTTTTATGGTCATTGGGTTTGTTTCTGGCTTGTCTCTTGCCAGTCTTTCTGAATTGGGATCCTTCCTGGGGGCACACGCACCACTCAGCCGAGATGGATTCCAGTGAGGAGGATCCTGGGAGGTTGGTAGGACCTCTGGACTGGAGTCTCCCATCTCCTTTTGTCCTCTCCAGAATTCTGGTTGGTGGTAGCTTGTTAGTTCCTTGTTCCTTACCAGGACCTCCTGTTGTAAGATGACTCCTCCAAGTGTTTTCTCTTCTCTGTTGCCTGGCAAGGGTGGGTGGTCCGTGGTTCATCTAACAGTTTGTCTTTCGGTTCTCTCGAGTAAGGTCCTTCACAGAATAAATGTATAAAATTGTACAAATCAATGTTTTAAATAATTTATATTCATAATTTGGTAAGTTGGCTTTTTTGTTGTGTGTTAGAACTCATCACCAGACCAAAGGTCATGTAGATTTTTGTTGTTTTTCTAAAATTTTTACAGTCTTTTTTTGGTAATTGGATTAAGGTGTGAGTTGCATAATCTGTTCATTTCATTCCATCTGTTTGGTTTTCTTTCTTTTATTTTTTTAAACAGTTATTTATTTTTAGTTGATTGATCATTGCTTTACAATATTGGTTTGATGGTCATACATCCTATGAATTAACCGTAGGGGTGCGTGTGGTCCCTCGCTCTTGAATCTCCCTCCCACGTCTCGCCTATTCCCACCTCTCCAGGCTATCAGAGAGCCCCAGGTTGAGTTCCCTGAGTCAGCGAATTCCCAGTGGTTGTCTAGTTACCAAGGTTGGTGTCCACGCATCCGTGCTGCTCTCCCCGTTCACCTCACCCTCTCGTTCCCCACCCTTGTCCGTAAGTCTGTTCCCTATGTCTGCATCTCCACTGCTGCTCCGTGAACAGATTCGTCAGGACCATCCTTCTAGAGTCCAGGTTTTTCTCTTTCTGACTTTCCTGTTGAATACGCTCTAGGTTCATCCACTTCATTAGAAGTGCCTCAAATGTGATCCTTTTTGTGGCCGCATTCCATGCAGGCTCTGACTGTTCCTTACCGTGTTTTGAGGAGGGTCATGGAGCTATTCGGCTCCATTTGGGTTTGGGCTTCCAGTCTGAGCGCTCCCGCAGAGCGGCTTCTGGGGGAGCCCTCTGGGCTGTGTGAGCGCGGGGCTGCCCGCTCTTCTCAGGCGGCCCGCAGGGGGCGCCAAAGCCCCCTCTGACCCGCGGGCGCAGGACTCTCTGCCCTCAGACTGGGCTCGGTGAGCAGCTGGCGGGAGCTTTCTCTCCTCAGGGCCGTCAGGGCTCGGGCTTCTGTAAATGGGGCTGCGTCCAGGCTGAGAGGAGCGGGCTAGCCTCAGTGCCCCAGCAGGGAAGCGCTGCAGGAGGGAAAAATGAGGACGAAGTAGACGTTTCCTGTGTCCAGCTGAGCGCTGACCGGAGGGCCATCTCAGAGGACTCGGGGCGCGGGGGGAGAGCTCCATGTGCAAAACGGCGGGTTTTCAGTTAGATTTCTTTTAGATGATCTGGAGGATGACCAGTGATGTTCTTCAGTGCAGGTGGCCAGTTTTCCTGTCACTGTTTCTTGAGAAGACTGTCCTTTCCTCTTCGATCGTTCCCGGTTTGATGTTCATGAACTGACCGCGTACATGTGGCTTCACTCCTGGGCTCTCTATGCCTTCCGCGAGTCCACGTGTCTGTGTTCTTGCCAGTTCCTCACTGTGGTGCTTCCTACCGCTCTGTGATGTAGTTTGAAGTCGGAGAGGAAGATGCGTCCAGCTGTGTTCTTCTTTCTCAGAGTCTTTTTGGCTGTTTAAGGGCCTGTTCAATATTAGCAGCCTAATATTAGGAGTATTTCTATTTCTGTGAAAAATGCCATTGAATGTTATTTTGCGATCGCAGTCAATGTATTTGTTGATGGCTTTGGTTGGAGTGGACATTTTAATTCCTCATTGTTCCAGTGCATGAGCATGGAATAGTTTTCTGTTTATTTGTGTTTTCTTTGGTTTCTTTATCAGTGCTTTCAAGTTTTCTGACTACTGGTCTTTTATGTCCTTGATTAAGTTTGTTGCTAGATGTTTTATTCTTTTTGATGCAATTATAAGTGGGATTTTCTTAATTTTTGTTTCTGCTTGTTGTTAGTGTATAGAAACACAACTGATTTTTGTATATTGATTGGGATTGTAAATTGTAGTATTTTATATGATTGTAAATTGATCCGAAATGATTGTTTTACTGAATGTAGTCTAACAACTTTTTGTGAAGTGATGTGGAAAATTTTATTTGTAAAATCTGTTTCTCCTGCAATAGGTCATCCAGAGGACCCAAGAGATGGTGGTTACTAATAGACTTCCCACAGTACTTCTTCATTCCATGTGGACTCCTACAATGGCGGTGAGCATCACAGCTTCCCTTGAACTTCATCTGGGTAAGGCTTGGCCTGTATAAGAAAGTTTCATGCCTGTCTAATCTGATTTTCTTTTATGGTATTGACATGGTTGTTTTGAAACATAATTTACTTTCCAGTAATTTAAAATGTACAGAAAACTCCTAGCAATGGGAAAAAGTACTCACATTTGCCACGTCATCTAAAATACTCTATGTGTTTCATCCAAAATGGGTGCATTCTCCTGCAGAACCAGCACATAACCTCCAAAATCAGGAAATCACATGGTTTCTACATTATAATGTAATCCACAGCCCCATTTCCACTTTCAGCAGTTGTTCAATTGTATGAATATATCTTTTTTTCCATCTTCATCCTTTTTTCTTTTTTTAGAGTGTTACTGAGACTTTCAGTTATTTTTTTCAAAGCTTTTTCTGGCTTTGGATTTGACTTGTTTGGATATCTCAGACTAGTGGAATCACAGAACGTTTGTCCTTTGTTGGTCTGGTTTATTTCACTTAATATGATGACCATAAGGTTCGTCCACAAGGTAGCATTGTCAGAATTAATGACTTTTAAGGGCTGAATCATATTCCATTGTGTGTATACCGCAGTTTGTTTATGGAATTGACTACTATGGACACTTAGATTGCTTCTGTTTCTTGGCCAGTGTGAATCATGCTGTTGTGAATATGACTGCAGAAATATCAATTTCTTCAGCCCCCTTTCCCAAACCTTTTGGGTACATAGCATGAAATAGAATGGAAATATATATTTATTCCATGTGTTAGTTTTGGAGTAATTTCTGTAATGTTTTGCATAGTGGAGCACCATTTTAGTTTATATGGTAGAATACTGTTCAAGCTTTTGAATATATCCTGTGTTGCATATTCAGTCACCCACCGATGGACACTTGAATGGGTTCTACCTTTGGGCTATTGTGCATAATGTCACTATGAATATTTGTGTACCAGTTTTTGTTTGAATTATTAACATAGTACTATATATGAAAGAAACCGCAAGGACCTACTGTACAGTTTAGGAAACTGTATTGAATATCTTATGATAATGTATAATGGAACAGAATGTCAAAAGGAATATGTGAAAAAGACATAATAGCCATAATAATTATTGTGCCAACAATATGAGTTATCATAGCAGTACTCAACATGTATTTATACATGCCACTAAGATATTCACATCTGTAAGTATATTTCACTGATCGATTATATAAAAAATAGAGAACTCAGAGAATAAATAAACTTCCTGTCATTGCTCATCATCATTTATGCACTATTACTCCCTGTAAACACTCATTGTATAAGTGCTGGACTAGGAATTTACATTATTGTAAACCAAAAGATTGTGAAGATGTAAGGAAGTATAGCTTATTTAATTCCTTAATGAAGGATTATAGAACTCTATGTACATGAAGTGAATGAAAGTCAAACAGTTTAATGGAGCCACATTATTACTAGAGTGATGAGCTTCCACCCCACCCAATGTTAACTCACAATTAAATCCTGCAGTCGCCTGGCCTCAATATCTGCTTCCTGCCATCCAGAAAGAAAAGGTGAGGAAGTCCTGACAGAATTGTTGCTATTTTTCTTTTTTTGATTTGTATTTTATCACAGGGCTTGGCAAAAAGAGGGCCTAACCTGTTTTTAGAGTTCCATCCTAAGGCTTGCTCTGGCATCTTACATATGTTGTCAAACTGCTGATTATTTTCAACAAAGGACAATGATCTGTACTTCAGTTTCTGTTGCTTGAGCTGGAATAGCAGGCATCCCTTTAAGTGCAGTCTTTCATGCTGAAGTAGGCATACCTGAAGCAGTAGCATGAGATGAACACATTTATCGTGTAGACCTCGCATCCCATGAATTTGTAATAATTTTTCAGTTATACCCATCATCATTGGAGGAGCTGACTTGTCCCAGTAATAACTGGAGTACCCAATATCACAGTTCCTTGACTTATTAATACTTCTTATGAGTACATTTATGAGTACTTCTTCCAATATTCTTTCTCCTACTTCGGTCATGAAGAGTAGAAGCTGATGGCAGTGATTATTGAAATGTATATAGATTCCTAGGTGGCACAGTCAGTAAATAATCTGCCTACCAGTGCAGGAGATGGAAGTGATTTGGGTTTGATTCCTGGGTCGGGAAGATAACATTTCATAAACTCGTTTTACGTGAGCAAGTTTGATACTCATGAGTTTTTTTCTTCTGTATGCAGAGAAACAAATGCTGTTCAACGACACTGAAAGAACCCTAATGTTGAAAATCAGATCTGTGTTGTGAGCAATGCTTAGAGATCCATGAGTTGAAGCATAGTATTATACCTATCATCCTTGTATTTCCCTCAGTGAAATATTTTGAGAAAAGCTCTTCATTCATGGTATAGATTCATGAAGAAGCTAAATAGCATTAATCCTTTACGTTGACAACTGTGAATTTAAATCTCCTGTGAATCATATGTGACAACCACACATACCAACATGATTTATTAGTGTTATATCAATATTTTTAGTCCTATTGTATTTCAACTAAAAATATCAATATATAATTGTACACAAAGTCAAGACATAAAATCAGTGCAAATACAAAATATTCCATCCTTTGAGAAAGGGAGCAAAAATTCTATGTGCTTTGCCTATTGCATTTTTATGTTTTAGATCCTTAAGTATTTTATTCACCACACCCAACTGAATGATTAACAAATCTTCAGAGAAGAAAGGATCATTTCTCTCTAAGAATGAGTAGTTCAGCTCCTCTCAAAGCAAAGTCATAAGTGAATCTAATTTTGTGTGAGACCATGAAGACTCAGTGTTTTCATTATGCTTGTGCGTATGATGGGAGGTCTGAGAAGGTACTTCTGAAGGTTTATTCATACCAGTCCTTCTCATATTTGTCTTTAAAGGTTTAATCACTGAGGTGTTGCTTCTACACTTGCACTAGGCTGAGTAGCAACATGCCCTTTCTCCCTGAGCTTGAGCTCACCACAGCCTAGTAGATGGAAATCGTCAGGATATTCTAGAGACCCTTTTTATTGCAGTCTCTTCAGGAGGTTACAACTGCTGCAAACCTCAGGATTTTACAAAGCACTTTTTACAACCTTAGATAAGGATAAAAAGTTAACACTCGTGACAGACACAGGCTTCCATGGCCTGTACATGATTGTTGGCTTTGCTTTCATAATCATCCTGTTTCTTATACCCACTAAGATGTCCCTGTATTTTTTTTATCATCATTTTATCTTTGATGGTTTTTAGATCTATTATGGATTTTCCTATATATCTTCACTTATTGGTGAGGGTCTTATGTTAGTAGTAGTTACTAAAACTGACTTCCAGTCAGTTAGCTGTGGTAGAATAGGGAAAAGAATGACCAACTGTATACTATTAATATTATGTATTAATATATTTAGTTTTATTGTTTGCAGTCATCCAATTCTAACTTTCTGAAATAAACTTTCAGAAAAATCACGTCCTGTTGAATGTCCATTTGACTGTATAGGAGCACGGCAATGTTATTACATAAAATTGTTTACAGTTTCCAGTACATTTCTCCCATTTGATGTAGATATCAGCCTTTGGTTCTATCAGTAGCATTGAAAGTAAAAAAAAATTTATTAGCGCTCCTATGGTAATTTTACTGTTAGCAATAAGTATAGCATAAAGTGGACACAGAAGAGGTTAGAGGAGACCAACTATGAAAGTTAGTTTAAAAGAAAATATACAATGTTGAATGATTACAGTAGGATTAAATGTATAGTTATGAAGTTCCTTTAGTATAGACAAGTATTATTCTATCCTTTCAGTTTCCTTTGCAGGGGTGTTAATGTACAGATTCCAGTACTATGGCTGGAGTGAATACTGTCATTATTCATGAGAGCAACTCTACTAAATCCTAATGCTCATATCACTCAAGGTATTCTAATACCTATTATATTAGTAATGTGTGTAGTTTGTGAAGTCACATAAGTTATATTCTTTCAAGCAATAGTATCAAACAGCTATGGCATCAATTGTGGATGTGAATAGATGTAGAATGTGAATCTGTTTCACTGTGACAAGTTATCATTGAAGGTATTCTATTAATGCCAGTAACAAAGCTGTGCAGAAATAATACAACGTTTAATAAGAAAACAAGATTTACTAATTTGTTTTATTATTCTATTTCTTTTAAACCAATTTAATGACAACAGGCTTAACTTTTCATTAACTTGTATGACCATCAGCAGTTTGACCAAGTTGAAGAACATGACTTGTTTGTAGTCTTCCTCGTCAGCTCATTCCATCTACTAGCTTTAAAATCATTTAGTACAGAGCTCAAACACTGTCTAGGTGTTAATCTAGTGTTTTGTTTGATTATCATGCAGAATCATTTTAAAAGTAAAAGTATGCTTCTATGAGTTAGAGCTCTGATCCCAACAGTCCATGTAGAAGCTTCCACTGAGAAATGTACAGGACTGAAATTTGTGAATGTGGTATACTGCGATTCACAATAAGTATAAACAGCTTCACAGGCTACTTATTTGAAATGACCACTATTAATGACATTCTCATTCATTTGAGGACTAAATATTGTCAACTTAGGCTGTGTTTGCCAAATCGACTTTGAAGCATTCTTCACATTGTCCTTCACTGGTCATGGCACTTGTCAGATTGAAGAAATACATATATTCATGTTTTGTTTGAGATTTTAAAGTCATTCATTAAAGTGGGCCTCTTGCTGTCCCTGCTGCCCTGAGGCTGCTGGGCCAAAGAGGTCTTGGGCATCCAGCCCCTTGCTCGCCCCTTCCCTCTGCCGAGGCCCTCTGAGCTCCAGCACCTTGCAGTGTGGAGACAGCCCCTGCCAGCAACCTCCCCTCCCAGGAGGCCTCAACCGAGGCCTAGGCCCAGGGGAAAGGCGCCAGCGGGGATGAGCCTGGGGAGGCGCCCGGGCATGTCTGGACCCAGCCCCCGCAGCGTGCCCCTTGGTGGGGCAGTACCCCCGGAGGCCAGGAAGGTCTGGGCAAGGCCGGCCAGGGGCAGGGGCCCTGCTGGGTCCTGCCCCTGGCCTGTGGGGTCTCTGAGCACAACCGGCCCTCTCCCGCTGGAAGACCTCCCCGGCTGCCTCCAAAGGCCGCTTTGCAAGCACTCTCGCCCGCTGTTCCCGCCAGCCGCGCACAATGCTCCCAAGCCCGGGAGAAAAGCGCTTCGGGGTGGTCCTCTCTCCGGGCCCTTGCCCCTGAGCCTGGGGGCCAGCCAGGGGGTCCACACTCCCAGGCCAAGGCAGAACCACATGCACACGTCTGGTCCTGCCCCCTGCACCGGCAGAGAGCTCGGAGGGGGGCAGAGTCTTTCAGGCAGCTCCTCGGCAAACTCATCAGCACCGCCTGTGTGTGATCTGGCAGAGCCGACCTAGGGGCACAGTGGGCCTCTTGCTCTCCCTGCTGCCCTGTGGCTGCTGAGACAAAGAGGTGTTGGGCATCCACCCCCTTGCTCTCCCCTTCCCTCTGACAAAGCCTTTTGCCCTCTATTTCTTTGAAGCTTGAGTTCATGATGGATAACAAAGAAAGAAAAATTGTATCTGAATTTTCCCCTGGTGACTTTGCATTCAGGATTCCAGGCTTTCAAGTTCACTACTGTGACCCAGGTTCAATCCCTCGTCAGGGAACTGTGATCCCTCAAGCTGCACAGTGTGGACAAGAAAAAAAGTGTATCAGATAAAAAAATACAATATAATCACTACTGGTGTTGCTTACTTGCTTCAGTCCTGTCCAACTCTTTTCAACCCTATGGACTGTAGATTGCCTGGCTCTTATGTATGCAGGATTGCCTAGGCAAGGATACTGGAGTGGACCGCTGTGAAGAAAATCAGTCATGTGTAGGGATATCTGTAAGAAATTTCTTGGATGTATAAGAGAAGGTCAAATGAATGAGATATAAATTAGAAAAAAAACATAGATCAATAAATAATAGCAGCAGAGAAAAGGAACTCCAACTTAAGAATTATAGATATTCTTGGAACAAGAGCAGTAATCAACATTATAATCTGAGAATAATTTACAGACCTTGAGTATCCAGTCAAAAAGGGCAACCATTTTAGTCAAAATAGATGAAAATAAACAGACAGCTATTAACAGGTATACCCTGATTGCAGTTTTTACTTCAAGTGTTAACAAAGCAAAACCCTATATGTTTCCATGCAGAAAAATAAAATACATGTTAAAAAGTATAAAACTCAGACTTCTCTTCTGCGAATTTCAATGTCAAATGTCAGTGATACATGTCTACAGTTTTGAGGGGAAAGGATCATGAAAAAAATAATGTATCTGGTATTGTAATATTACCTTTCCTATGTGAAGTACAAAGGTCAGTAATGTGGGAGAAATTTACCCTGCTTGAAGAAACAACCAATCAAATAATACTTAGCCAACCAAGTTAAAAATACATGCATGAAAAAGTCATATGATGAAAAGACTGGTATTTGTCATCCATTTCTAGATATGTATCTTAAATTTGAACAAAAATGAAAGCATGAAGGTGTTTAGCAAAAAGTTATGTCAAATAAGGAGACTGAGCAAACCCTCTTATGAGTATTTACCCAAGAGAAATGAAAAGTTGTGTTCCCACAAAACCCATTTGTGAATGTTTATGGCATTTGTGTCTATAATTGCTAAAAGCTGGAAACAACCCATACATCTACCTCGTGAATAGGTAAATAAACTGTGTGATACACACAGTGGAATACTGTTCAGCAATTAAGGAATGAACTACGGGTACACACATTAACATGAATGGATTTCACATGTATTATTTTAAGTGACAGGAGTCAGTCTCAAAAGACTATGAACTATATGGTTCCATTTACAGGACAAGGCAATATTAATGGGCGCAGAAAACAAGTCAGTAGTTGCCAAGGTCTGAGGGTGGAGACAATTTGGCTACAAGGGGCAACCTGAGGGCATTTATGGGATGATGGATCTGTTTCACATGGTAATTGTGGTAGTGCTTACACAACTGTATGGGTTTGTTAAATATCATGGAATTGAGCATCCCCCCCCCACACCAAATTTTACTGTATGTAAATTTTAAAAGTAGAGAAAATGAAGAGATAGCACAGGTGCACACAAAAGATAATGTCTGTGTATGTGTGTGTGTATTAGTTGCTCAGTCGTGCTGACTCTTTGCAATTCCATGGACTGTAGCCTGCCAGGCTCCTCTGTCCATGGGATTCTCCAGGCAAGAATACTGGAGTGCATTGCCATTTCTTCCTCCAGGGGATCTTCCCCACCCAGGGATCAAACCTGGGTGTCCTGCATTGCAGGCAGATTCTTTACCATCTGAGCCACCAGGGAAGCCTAGTGTCTGTACAACAATGTGAAAATACTTGCAGTCTTGCATAGTATACTTAAAATTGGTTAGGATGGTAAAGTTTATGTGATATGTATTTTACCACAGTTTAAGAAAATTCAAAACTGTAAGACAGATATTATATATTTATAATGGATTATTGTGAAGTCATTAAGCAATTTTTTCCAAGAAATTATTAATAAAATGGGAATGTGGTTATAATTTTAGATTAAACTGAATACAAAGTTGAATGGGCTATAAATAAATATGTAAATAAATCATGGCAGAAACACTCGAAGAGGAAATGGTAAAATATTAAAGGTAAAAGTCTTGATGATGGGATTTTTCAATGATAGATTTTGCTCCTTTCTACTTCTTGGCACATTATTACTTTTCACTTATTCTTTTTGTCAGTTCAGTTCAGTCTTTCAGTCGTGTCCAACTCTTTGCCACCCCATGGATTGCAGCACACCAGGCTTTCCTGTCCATCAGCAACTCCCAGAGCTTACTCAAAGTCATGTCCATCGAGTCAGTGATGCCATCCTCTGTTGTCCCCTTCTCCTTCCACCTTCAATCTTTCCCAGCATCAGGGTCTTTTCCAATGAGTCAGTTCCTCGCATCAGGTGGCCAAAGTATTGGAGTTTCAGCTTCAGCATCCATCCTTCCAATGAATATTTAGGACTGGTTTCCTTTAGGATGGACTGGTTGGATTTCCTTGCAGTCCAAGGGACTCTCAAGAGTCTTCTCCAGCACCACAGCTCAAAAGCATCAATTCTTCAGCACTCTGCCTTCTTTATGGTCCAACTGACACATTGTACATGACTACTGGAAAAACTATGGCTTTAACTAGATGGACCTTTGTTGGAAAAGTGATGTCTCTGCTTTTTAATATGCTGTCTAGGTTGGTCATAGCTTTTCTTCCAAGGAGCAAACATCTTTTAATGTCATGGCCACAGTCACCATCTGCAGTGATTTTGGAGCCCCCTAAATTAAAGTCTGTCACTGTTTCCATTGTTTCCCCATCTATTTGCCATGAAGTGATGGGACTGGATGCCATGATCTTAGTTTTCTGAATAAGTTTTAAGCCAACTTTTTCACTTTCCTCTTTCAGTTTCATCAAGAGGCTCTTCAGTTGTTCTTCACTTTCTGCCATAAGGGTGGTGTCATCTGCATATCTGAGGGTATTGATATTTCTCCCAAATATCTTGATTGCAACTTGTGCTTCACCCAGCCTGGCATTTCTCATGATGTACTCTGCATATAAGTTCCTTCCTAGATGCTTTCTGTTAATTAAACATAGCTGATTTTGTAAAGCTTGATTGGTTTGGGGGGTTTAAGATGTTCAAGAGTCAGACAGCTAGCACTTGAAGTTTCTGGAGCATACTTAGGATGGTAAGTGAACCTGATGCAGGAGAAGTTATTTTTACCCTGCTCTCTTATATCCTCTGGTTGGGATTTCAAAGAATCAGATACCGAGAAAATTGGCCATGGTTGAGAAAAGTGGAGGTGAGATAATGTTATTACTGATAATCTTCTCTATGGCTAGATGGAAGACAAAGCCAAGAGGAAAATGTCATCCAATTTTAATCCTCTTTAATTTGATTCTTTCTTCCATAGGTGTGACCTTGGTTAAGGGTTAATCTTGCTAAAACAAAGAAAAATGTGGACACAATATGAGATTTTAGATTGATTCACAAGAAAGTAATACAACTAATTCCAGGGGAAAGTTTATTAATTATATTTTATTTATTCCCTACCTACATTCAAAACGAATTTGAGGTACTTTATGAAGGCCCAAAGCATAAACACTGTAAAATACAAAAATCCAGTAGGAAAAGGGGATAAATAAAAGAAATTATATTTAAAAATTCTGGCTGGTAATCTGTTAATAACTATTTGCAGAAAAATAAAGTTTGAGTTCTACCTTACCCCATAAATCAAAATAAATTACAAATGGAATAAAGAGTTACACTTAATCTAAACTATAAAAAAAAATAGAAAAATATATTTAAGTATTTATCTGTTTTCAGGTCAGGGTGGGAAAAGCATATCTCACTAGTAAAGAAAGCTTAAAAGAAACGGACTACATAAAAATGTAATACTTCCTGACTTCACAAAGCACCAAAAACAAGAATTAAATGGGGAAAATATTTCCAGTACAGATGACAAAGAATTGATAACTTCACTATGAAATGTATGAAATGTAATAGCTTTACCTGTTAAAATGATAGAAGCACAAACATTCCAATAAACAAATGAAGGGCAGAAAACAAGAAAATTTTGAAGACTTAATGCAAAAAAACACAAATTACATGAAAAGATATTAAACCTAAGAAAGACATTCAAATTAAAGCATTGACATTAAAAAAAACCTGAAACTCTATTTAACACTTATGATGAGAAAAAATTTTAGAAAAGTATATCCAAACTGAGAAGAGGTACTGAGAAAAGGTAACTTAGGTTGCCTGATGATAATAATATCAAGACCTTCCTGGAGGGCAATGAGGCAATATATTGAAAAATCTCATGACATATACCCTTTTTCTCAGAAATTTTATTTCCAGAAAATTGTCCTTGAGAAATAAAACATTTGTTCAAAGATTTATGTATAAGAATCTTTGTTATTTATTCTTTTTTTTAAAATAGAAACTATTCCCAGAGTTTTTACAGTGAACATTTATTTCTTTTACAATATGAGAAAAACATTACCTTTCTGTATCTGTTTCCTTTCATTAGGGAGTGTATTCATTCCCATTAACTGGGAAGTCTGTGCTCAGTTTTTTTTTGTGCTCAGTTTTGAAGAGTAAAGCGATGTTTGTGGCATTCGTATATTGCTTTGGAACTGTCTGATGAGATTGTTTAGTAATTAAAGAAGATCTTTGAGTTATCAAGTCTTGTACAAACAGTTCTTAGTATGAGAGCTCCTTGGGTGTGTTTATTTGCTTTTGTTGAAGACAGGATTTGAAAAAGCTATGTTATCTCTTTATTTTCTAGAGCCAGTGCCAGGCAGGCACTGGGTACCAGTAAAGAAAGAGTGATGGCTGGAGGCCTGAGAGCCAGAGACGAAAGGCGATGAACTAGACGACGAAGACAGTGAAACAAACAAGTTCCCCCATTAGTGCAGCAGTTTGGGGCCAGTTAAAATAATGGCTAATAATCATTTACACTGAAATGGCTCCTGAGAGCATGGATGATGATTTAATATTTCCTATGAAGACAGTAGGTCACCTGGAAAACTAAAAAAAATCCCATTTCCCCTTGTTTCAAAAAGGAGGAGGTTGTGTAATGTGTTTGAACATTAATACTCAATATGGTTGAAATAGAGCAGAATTTGGCATTTATGTAGGGTAAGCTTTAATTATCTGGAAAAAACTACCTGAGTGGAAAAATAATCAGAATAAGTGAGGTGATCCGCTCCGTGATCAGAGAGGTACCAGTAGAATTCCACACTGAAGATTCTGTTTGGAAGTTAAAAAAACAAATCGAAGGAATGTAGTGACTTTTGGGTAATTTTTTTTTAAGTTTCTAATCTCTCATTTCTACAGAGCAGCCAGTCTTGGCTTATACTGATGATCTTCCATCTGTCAACAGCGATAGAAACGTCTGAGCTGATAGGAGTGTTTCTGCGGATTGAGTGCGCCACCCAGTGGCCAATGTGGAAATTGCAGAGACACGCCGCGTAGACAGTGCAAAGGAGGGCTTTTCACCCAACAGTGCAACAGCTGCTGCTGCTCCTAAGTCTCTTCAGTCGTGTCCGACTCTGTGCGACAGTTAAGTCGCTCAGTCGTGTCCGACTCTTGGCGACCCCGTGCACTGTAGCCCACCAGGCTCCTCCGTCCATGGGATTCTCTAGGCAAGAATACTGGAGTGGGTTGCCGTTTCCTTCTCCATGGAGTGACTTTTGGAGAGAAGCAGGTGGGGTCTGCTCTCATGGGACTCAGGGAAACTTGCTCAGCCTTGCACTGGCCCAGCTCACCTTGAGATGTGCCTGTGACCCTTTTTCTCTGCCTCAGGACTGCCCTCTGGATGTGGAAGACTTCCGAGCCCAGCAGTGTTCGGCCTACAATGATGTTCAGTAGCAGGGATGTTATGAATGGCTTCCACAGTACAACGACCCTGCCACCCACTGCACGCTCAGGTGTCAGGCACAGGGACAAAACTTTGTCCTGGATGGGACTCAGTGCACCGCTGACCCCTTGGGCATGTGTATCAATGACATCTGCCAGGTAAGCCACACCTGCTTCCTGGACCCCTGGCTCCAGCTGGTGCCACGACCATGGTCAGTAAAAATAACCTTTCTCTTCTGTACTTCTGTTCATGCAGACGAAATATTGTCTTTGAGAACTTTAATGTAAAATGTATTTTAAGGAGTATTATTTACTGGAAGATGATGTTTTACTTATTTAAAATACCATGATCAGAGACGTAACAGAAATCCATACTGAAGATTCTGTTTCGAAGATAAAAAAGGGAAAGGAATGTAGTGACTTCTGGAGAGAAGCAAGTAGGGGTCTGCTCTCATGGGACTTGGGGGAACTTGTTCAGCCTTGTGCTGGCCCAGCTCACCGCGCAGCGTGCCTCTGGCCCTTTTTCTCTGCCTCAGGACTACCCTCTGGATTCAGAGGATTTCCGAGCCCAACAGTGTTCAGCCTACAATGATGTCCATATTTTGGACATCATTCTGCCCATATAAAGTCAAAAGATTGTAATGTATGACTTGTGGATTTTTCTAGATCAATGGTTCTCCAGCTTGAAAGTACATCAGAATCACGTGAAGGACTTGTTAAAAGAAGTGTTCTGGGCCCTAATTCTAGAGCTTCTGACCCAAAAGTTCTGGGAGAGGGTCTCAAAATTTGCTTTCTAGCAAGTTCTAAGGATATGCTTCTGATGCCGGTCCAGGGACCCCACCTTGAGAACCACTGGTTTATTGGTATTGATAGGTTCTCTGAATTCTCTTGTTAAACTCATTGTTTGAGGCCTGTGGGAGCAATGACTTATTTACTAAATAATTAGTGTGAATGTACTCCAGTAAACTTTCCAGAGAGGACTTTACAGAACTGTGATGAATGTGGCTGAGGTATAAACCCCCGCAGATTGTAATGGGGGTGAGAACTCAGGGGACTATGACAGGTTGCTGAGACAGTGTGGGGATTGTAGGGAAAAGATAAAATTCTACTCCATTCATTTGATCCCTGGAAAAAAATATAAGCATAGTGAATGCTTACTATTCCATCTACCCTATTATGGTCATAACAAAAATAGCAGTAACGGTAGCCAATGACCCTAACCATCTACTAAATGTCAGACCCTGCCAGGCACTTCTGACTTCATATGCTTAGAGGAAGTCATGGTCTTGCTCATCAGATGAGCTTCTCTCTCTTGCATCCCTTCATTTAGAAAACAGCCTCCAGTTACTCACCACAAAACCTTGGAGTCATTCTTTTTTGTTTTTTTTTTTTAATAACTTTTATTGGAGTATAGTTGATTTACAATGTTGTGTTAGTTTATGCTGGTCAACAAATTGAATCAGCCATACATGTACATATATCCCCTCTTTTTTGGATTTCCTTCCTGTTTACGTCACACATAGCATTGAGTAGAATTCCCTGTGGTTCTCATTTGTTATCTGTTTCAGACATGGTAGTGTATATGTGTCAATATCAATTTCCCAATTGACCCCACCCCCTTTTCCCCACTTGGTGTCCATATGTTTGTTTTCTATGTCTCTGTCTCTGTTTTGCAGATAGGCTCATCTGTACCATTTTCAAAATAATTCTTGATTTTTCTCTTTCAATCTACACATCTAATCCATTGCTGAGTCAATTCCAACCTCAGACAACATAGTTGGATCTTGTCTTTGGAGCTACTGTGACATTCTTTATCTTTTTAAATCATGCATTTCAACTCACTGCCATACTTCAGTACTCCCACAATGTCTGTCCCCATCAAAGGTCCTCGGTTAAAAACTGGTTGAATGAATGAGTCTTATCTACTTGCAAATGCAAAGGTTGTTCATATCTCTTGGTCTCTCTTTTATTCCTGTCTCAACCTCCAACCTTGAATTTTCTGGTTCAAGTTTGACGTCCATTCTGGAAGATTCCACAGATTCCTCCACTACATCATGGGAATTCCTCCCGTCCTCACCCTTTCTCAAATGAGCTGGTGTTGTTCTTCCCAGGCCCACTCGTTATTCAAACTGCTATTTCTGTTCATCTCTGTTTATGACACCACAATTCTCAGTGTCACCTTCCTGAATTCATGTTGTGGTCACCGTCCTGGTACTTCTATCAAATTTCTCACATTTCTCTTTTCTTCCCCCTCCAACTTTCACCTTTTTACCCCAAAACTAGACTAGCCAATCTCCTTTGGTAGCCTAACCAATCACTCTTATTTTCTCTTCTACTCTTAAACCATCTTATTTGATGTTTACTGTTGACTAATCTTCCCAAAGGTTGGAGTTTATGACTTTATTCTTTAACTGTATGTGCTGTCAATGATTTCCCTTTATAACCACCAGTTAACGTTTGGGCTTTTCCACAAAATATTAATAATAGCTATTTTTGGTCAGTGAAATTATGCTTTTTAGTTTTCCAAGTTTTTGACAGTGAATTGTTAATTCACTAAAAACAGTTAAGTCTGGGCTAAAAAGGAGCAATGCAATCCAGGTAATGTTTGGACACTGAGGCTTTGAAGAGTTGAGTAAAAGTTACAGAAACCAAGATGAGGAAGAGAATACCAGGCAGAAGAATAGAGTTTGTAAAGAGATGTGAAAGAAGGTGTGTTTAAGCATCTTTGACTCATTCTGTAGAGTTGAGGTGAAAAAACACCCGTGGGACAATCCTAGGAGTTGAGGCTGCAGATGTAGGTGGAAACCAATCATGAACTGATTCTCAAAGTTGTAAGAGAAGCCAGTGAGGAATTTTATAAGAAACAGCTTGGTTGGAATTATCTCTGGGAAGGTCACTCAAGTGGCAGTGTGGTAAAATATCTGGGGAAGATGGGGTCAGAGCAGATAATAATAGGTTAAGTTGGGATAACAAGAGGACTTCCCAGGTGGCTCGGTGGTAAAAAAAAAAAATCTGCCTGTCAGTGCAGGAGACCTGGATTCAATCCCTGGGTCAGGAAGATCCCCTGGAGTAGGAACTGGCAATCCACTCCAGTATTCTTGCCTGTGAAATGCCATGGACAGAGGAACTTTGTGGGCTACAGTCCATGGGGTCACAAAGAGTTGGACACGACTGAGCGACTGAGCAGGTGCACAGGATAAAGGTTGTTTTCGATGCTGAATTAGTCCCTCTAGAATGTGTGCTTCCTTGGACTTCCCTGGCAGTTCAGGGGTTAAGAATCCATGCTTCCAATGCAGAGGGTGGGGAGCAGGTTTGGCCCTTGGTTGGGGAACTAGGATCCAAAAGGTTGAAAAAAAAAAAAAGGTAGAATGTGTGCTTCCTAACATGTTTCTGTTAGTCTGCTAGACAAGTGGATTTTTGGGGCAGGTGGTACCTTGCTGAAAGCTGAGTGCTCTTCTGGCAAGGCCGTTCAGGTCAAAAGAATTGTATGCACTTCTTCAGAAGTGACTCACAAGCTTCTCAGTTGAATTCAGTATGTTTCCTTCAGCAGGACAGTGTTCACATAAATTCCCTTTCCTAGACAGTGTGGCTGTGGCCATCCACAGTTGTCAGAATGGGAGAAAGTAAGCTGTGTGGTCCTCTCTGATTGCCTTGGGGTCAGTGAACTGAGTTCTGATGTTCACTTGGCAGAGGCTACAAACACTTTTTGCAAGTGTGTTTACAGTTTGCTGTCTTACATGCCTGTGTCCCCGTGCTCCTAGGAACAGCGTACCAGGAGTCTGAGCACAGCGTCTAGCGTGAGACAAGACTCAGTGAGATTTGCTTCTGCTTTGGGGCCCTGATTTTTACCAGAAACAGGACCTGGTTGGAATCAGATCTGCAGAACAATTCCACTGTATCTTTCAGGTTTATTGAATTCCTTGATGACTGGATAAATGAAGAAATCACTCTGTTTCTAGTAAAAAGAATATCATCCAACACATACAGGATGCTTATTCGGGGTTAGGCACTGTCTAAGCCCTTGACTGTGCTAGCTCATCAGACACTCTGAAGCTGGGATCATCATTATCCTCACTCTGTTCATAAGGAAACTGGAATTTGAAGAGGCTAAGTGATTTGCCCTGATGATACAGATAGAAAATGGTAGAGCCGGTATTTGAACCTAGGAAGCTGAATTCCAAAATCTATTTTCTCAACTGTTGTGCTGTATTGATGATATTTGTATTTTTTTGTGTTCCTACAAGTATCACTGAAGTTTGTAACTGGAAATGAGATGCAATTCTAGTAGACAACAGTCAGCACAATACATGTATGATGCTTAGACAGTTTAGGATAGAGGATGAAAGTCAAATATCTACACCCCCCTCAGGGAGGAAGACTGCTCAGATATGGTCATAGTGAGTCATGAGGGCTGTCATGAGCTGGAGAATATATACCTGCTTGTTGATGTGCTCAAGGGATCAACCATGTATAAACATGTCAGGGCTTTTGTCAACAGGCGCCAGAAATCTAGATTTTAATGTGAAGTGTCCAGTTTCAAACAACACCATGATGTTAATGACCTTGCTCTGTCCGTTAATGGTTAAATAGAATTCCAATATAATACAGGCTAGGTATTCCTTCAGTAATAATCAACCCCCCCCACCCCCAAAGCTCTGAGCTTAAAACAATTAAAGCTAACTTTTAGCTCATGCTACTTGGTCAGTGTGGGTCAGCAGGGGTCTCTGCCCTTTCCTGTCTCAGAGACCCAGTCTGAGGGAGGCTTTATTTGCACACACATTTTGCATAATAAGTACAGTAGTGAGGAGGGGAATGTGTGACTTACACGCTGACCCTTGAAGCATCTAACAGAAGTGACAGAGACACTTAGATGCATATTTCATTGGCCAAAGATAGTCAGTGATCACACTTAATTTCCAAAGGAGTGGGGAAGTGCAGTCCTCCACGGGCTGAATACTTATGAATATTCCTAATGGCTACCACAGCTCCATATACTCTGATTTTTCAGGCAGAAATGTTGGAATTTTTTGTAATGTAGAATCCAATTTTCAGAGGTCTCTAACAGAAGTTGACTCAAAAAATTGTTTGTTTCTTGAAGAATTAAATTCGACTGATCTGGAAAATTCACAGTTTGCTTCATCTGGAGTAAAGACCCCCACTTAAACACTGACTTCTATGAACAGATTAAGAAATCATAGGCTGGAACTATGAAATAATCCTTCACAGAAGTGACGATTTATATATCAGTATTTATTCCCCAAAGCAGCACTCATACAGCTTAAATTTTTATTTATATTATCTCCTATCTTGTGTAACTTGTCTCATCAACTGCACTGCAAAATAGGAATCCCATCTTATTAATTTCGACTCTGTTATGCCTGGCTCTATAGAAATTGGCTATGTGGATGTTAATTAATTTTATTGATGTTTATCAATTAGTGATTTTTAAATCATTACAGCTAGCAATCTTGACTTCAGGAGAAGTCACCGAACTTGAAAATACTTCTGGCAATTCTTAAAAAGTTGCTCATCGTTGATTATGATGAGATCTGAGGGCCAATATTCAGTAGTCCCTCAATTTCAAGGGCAGTTTAGGCTTATCCCCTATGAATCACAAGGCAATCAGATGTTTTCAGATATTATTTTTCTGTGATGTTTTCACATTTTTTTTGACTGCAAGATTTGGATGAATTGTAAATTTAAAAATTAAGAAATAAATGTCAGTGCTCAGGAAGGTATTTGATTGCCCAAGATCCTGCAAGGCTCTAAACACCCTTTAAAACAAGCCCATCCTAGGTCCTAAACCCACACCCTTCCTGGATGACCAGATAAAAAGCAATTGTCATACTCATGAAATGCAAAGTGCTTAGGGACTCGCATGTACGAGGGCCCAGGAACAGTATTTCTATAGTTTAATGGTGGAATTACTCCCCTTGGAGAAAGTTGCTTGAACACAAGTTACTGATTGATTGAATCTCAACCACACAAGTATGGTTCCAGGCTTTGCTGTCCGTTCCTTAGACTAGAAGCCTGCCATCATTCTTTGCCTCTTGCTCATAGTTCCCCTGTCTGTAATTAACTACTGAGCTGTGAAGTCAGATCAACTAAAATCTTTCTCTCCCGCCTCAGTTGGAGAGGCGTCCCAATTGCCCTGCCAAGCCTCGAGGAGAATCCCGAGTTGTCCCTCGCAACTAGGCAGGAGTCCTGACGTCGCTGAACAAACACGTGTGCGGAAGAGCCATCCCTGTCGTAACTCGAGAATATACCCCAGGTTCCCGCCGCAACTCGAGAAAAACCATGAGACTTCCCCCTCGCCGCGAGATGAGGCCCGATTCCCCTGCACTGCGTGCAGAGCAATTCCATGTTGCACATCACACATGAAAGGAGCCTTGATTTCCTTCATGGCAATCGAGAGAAACCCTAAGAACACTGTTTCCAGGCTAGAGGGATCCTGAGGTCACTGTAGCAACACGAAAGAGCTCCGTGGACCAAAAATCAACTCGAGATGAGAGGTTAGTCCCTGGCTTCGACTCCAGAGGAATACCACCTTACCACAAGCACCTCAAGAGGAGGCTTCTCTCAGCTCTAGGTATGTGAAAGGGAACCTGAGTTTGCGGCCTCAAGTGGAATGGACACCGCGATGCCCTGACTCGAAATAAGGCCGGATATCCCTGCAGTGACTTGAATACAGGCTCGTCTTGCATCTTCCAAGATGAAAGGATGTCTGAATCCCCTGTGGAGACCACAGAGAAAGACCTAGTTCCCCACCTCATCGCGACCGGAGGCCTCACATCCTTTGAAAACTCCAGAGGTACGCAGAGATCAGTGCCTGCAAAGGAGAGGATGCCTGACTCCTCTGAAACTTGATAGGAGTCCCAGGATTCCTGTGGCACATGGAAAGGGACACTTGGTCTCCCGCCTCAGCTGGAGAGGCGTCCCAATTGCCCTGCCAAGCCTCGAGGAGAATCCCGAGTTGTCCCTCGCAACTAGGGAAGAGTCCTGACGTCGCTGAACAAACACGTGGGTGAAAGGGCCATCCCCATCGTAACTCGATAATATAGCCCAGGTTCCCGCCGCAATTCGTCAAAAACCATGAGACTTCCCCCTCGCCGCGAGATGAATCCCGATTCCCCTGCACTGTGTGCAGAGCAATTCCGTGTTGCACATCACACATGAAAGGAGCCTTGATTTCCTTGATGGCACTCCAGAGAAACCCCAAGAACACTGTTTCCAGGCTAGAGGGATCCTGAGGTCACTGTAGCAACACAAAAGAGCTCCGTGGACCAAAAATCAACTCGAGATGAGAGGTTAGTGCCTGGCTTCGATTCCAGAGGAATACCACCTTACCACAAGCACGTCAAGAGGAGGCTTCTCTCAGCTGTAGGTATGTGAGAGGGACCCTGAGTTTGCGGCCTCAAGTGGAATGGACACCGCGATGCCCTGACTCGAAATAAGGCCGGATATCCCTGCAGTGACTTGAATGCAGGCTCGTCTTGCATCTCCCAATACGAAAGGATGTCTGAATCCCCTGTGGAGACCACAGAGAAAGAACCAGTTCCCCACCTCATCGCGACCGGAGGCCTCACATCCTTTGAAAACTCCAGAGGTAAACGGAGAAAAGTGCCTCCAAAGGAGACGATGCCTGACTCCTCGTGAAACTTGATAGGAGCCCCAGGATTCCTTTGAGATGTGGAAAGGGACCCTTGGTCCCCCGCCTCAGCTGGAGAGGCGTCCCAATTGCCCTGCCAAGCCTCGAGGAGAATCCCGAGTTGTCCCTCGCAACTAGGCAGGAGTCCTGACGTCGCTGAACAAACACGTGGGTGGAATGGCCATCCCCGTCATAACTCGAGAATATACCCCAGGTTCCCGCCGCAACTCGAGGAAAACCATGAGACTTCCCCCTAGCGGCGAGATCAGTCCCGATTCCCCTGCACTGCGTGCAGAGCAATTCCGTGTTGCACATCACACATGAAAGGAGCCTTGATTTCCTTGATGGCACTCCAGAGAAACCCCAAGAACACTGTTTCCAGGCTAGTGGGATCCTGAGGTCACTGTAGCAACACAAAAGAGCTCCGTGGAACAAAAATCAACTCGAGATGAGAGGGTAGTCCCTGGCTTCGACTCCAGAGGAATACCACCTTACCACATGCTCCTCAAGAGGAGGCTTCTCTCAGCTCTAGGTATGTGAGAGGGACCCTGAGTTTGCGTCATCAAGTGGAATGGTCACCGCGATGCCCTGACTCGAAATAAGGCCAGATATCCCTGCAGTGACTTGAATGCAGGCTCGTCTTGCATCTCCCAAGACGAGAGGGTGTATGAATCCCCTGTGGAGACCACAGAGAAAGACCTAATTTCCCACCTCATCGCGACCGGAGGCCTCACATCCTTTGAAAACTTCAGAGGTACGCGGAGATCAGTGCCTCCAAAGGAGACGATGCCTGACTCCTGGTGAAACTTGATAAGAGTCCCTGGATTCCTGTGGCACGTGGAAAGGGAACCTTGGTCTCCCGCCTCAGATGGAGAGGCATCCCAATTGCCCTGCCAAGCCTCGAGGAGAATCCCGAGTTGTCCCTCGCAACTAGGCAGGAGTCCTGACGTCGCTGAACAAACACGTGGGTGGAAGGGCCATCCCCATCGTAACTCGATAATATAGCCCAGGTTCCCGCCGCAACTCGTCAAAAACCATGACACATCCCCCTCGCCACGAGATGAAGCCCGATTCCCCTACACTGCGTGCAGAGCAATTCCGTGTGGCACATCACACATGAAAGGAGCCTTGATTTCCTTGATGGCACTCCAGAGAAACCCCAAGAACACTGTTTCAAGGCTAGAGGGATCCTGAGGTCACTGTAGCAACACAAAAGATTTCCGTGGACGAAAAATCAACTCGAGATGAGAGGTTAGTCCCTGGCTTCGACTCCAGAGGAATACCACCTTACCACAAGCACCTCAAGAGGAGGCTTCTCTCAGCTCTAGGTATGTGAGAGGGACCCTGATTTTGCGGCCTCAAGTGGAATGGACACTGCGATGCCCTGACACGAAATAAGGCCGGATATCCCTGCAGTGACTTGAATGCAGGCTCGTCTTGCATCTTCCAAAACGAAAGGATACCTGAATCCCCTGTGGAGACCACAGAGAAAGACCTAGTTCCCCACCTCATCGCGACCGGAGGCCTCACATCCTTTGAAAACTCCAGACGTACGCAGAAATCAGTGCCTCCAAAGGAGACGATTCGTGACTCCTCGTGAAACTTTATAGGAGTCCCAGGATTCCTGTGGCACGTGGAAAGGGACCCTTGGTCTCCCGCCTCAGCTGGAGAGGCGTCCCAATTGCCCTGCCAAGCCTCGAGGAGAATCCCGAGTTGTCCCTCGCAACTAGGCAGGAGTCCTGCCGTCGGTGAACAAACACGTGTGTGGAAGGGCCATCCCCGTCGTAACTCAAGAATATACCCCAGGTTCCCGACGCAACTCGAGAAAAACCATGAGACTTCCCCCTCGCCGCGCGATGAGGCCCGATTCCCCTGCACTGCGTCCAGAGCAATTCCGTGTTGCACATCACACAAGAAAGGAGCCTTGATTTCCTTGGTGGCACTCCAGAGAAACCCCAAGAAAACTGTTTCAAGGCTAGAGGGATCCTGAGGTCACTGTAGCAACACGAAAGAGCTCCGTGGAGCAAAAATCAACTCGAGATGAGAGGTTAGTCCCTGGCTTCCACTCCAGAGGAATACCACCTTACCACAAGCACCTCAAGAGGAGGCTTCTCTGAGCTCTAGGTATGTGAGAGGGACCCTGAGTTTGCGGCCTCAAGTGGAATGGACACCGCGATGCCCTGAATCGAAATAAGGCTGGATATCCCTGCAGTGACTTGAATGCAGGCTCGTCTTGCATCTCCCAAGATGAAAGGATGTCTGAATCCCCTGTGGAGACCACAGAGAAAGACCTAGTTCACCACCTCATGGCGACCGGAGGCCTCACATCCTTTGAAAACTCCAGAGGTATGCGGAGATCAGTGCCTCTAACGGAGACGATGCCTGACTCCTCGTGAATCTTGATAGGACTCCCAGGATTCCTGTGGGACGTGGAAAGGCACCCTTGGTATCCGCCGCAGCTGGAGAGGCGTCCCAATTGCCCTGCCAAGCCTCGAGGAGAATCCCGAGTTGTCCCTCGCAACTAGGCAGGAGTCCTGACGTCGCTGAACAAACACGTGGTTGGAAGGGCCATCCCCGTCGTAACTCGAGAATATACCCCAGGTTCCCGCCGCAACTCGAGAAAAACCATGAGACTTCCCCCTCGCTGCGAGATGAGGCCTGATTCCCCTGCACTGCGTGCAGAGCAATTCCGTGTTGCACATCACACATGAAAGGATCCTTGATTTCCTTGGTGGCACTCCAGAGAAATCCCAAGATCACTGTTTCAAGGCTAGAGGAATCCTGAGGTCACTGTAGCAACACGAAAGAGCTCCGTGGACCAAAAATCAACTCGAGATGAGAGGTTAGTCCCTGGCTTCAACTCCACAGGAATACCACCTTACCACAAGCACCTCAAGAGGAGGCTTCTCTCAGCTCTAGGTATGTGAGAGGGACCCTGAGTTTGCGGCCTCAAGTGGAATGGACACCGCGATGCCCTGACTCGAAATAAGGCCGGATTTCCCTGCAGTGACTTGAATGCAGGCTCGTCTTGCATCTCCCAAGACGAAAGGATGTCTGAATCCCCTGTGTAGACCACAGAGAAAGACCTAGTCCCCCACCTCGTCGTGACCGGATGCCTCACATCCTTTGAAAACTCCAAAGGTACGCGGAGATCAGTGCCTCCAAAGGAGACGATGCCTGACTCCTCTGAAACTTGATAGGAGTCCCAGGATTCCTGTGGCACGTGGAAAGGGACCCTTGGTCTCCCGCCTCAGCTGGAGAGGCGTCCCAATTGCCCTGCCAAGCCTCGAGGAGAATCCCGAGTTGTCCCTCGCAACTAGGCAGGAGTCCTGCCGTCGCTGAACAAACACGTGTGTGGAAGGGCCATCCCCGTCGTAACTCGAGAATATACCCCAGGTTCCCGCCGCAACTCGAGAAAAACCATGAGACTTCCCCCTCGCCGCGAGATGAGGCCCGATTCCCCTGCACTGCGTGCAGAGCAATTCCGTGTTGCACATCACACATGAAAGGAGCCTTGATTTCCTTGGTGGCACTCCAGAGAAACCCCAAGAACACTGTTTCAAGGCTAGAGGGATCCTGAGGTCAATGTAGCAACACGAAAGAGCTCCGTGGACCAAAAATCAACTCGAGATGAGAGGTTAGTCCCTGGCTTCGACTCCAGAGGAATACCACCTTACCACAAGTACGTCAAGAGGAGGCATCTCTCAGCTCTAGGTATGTGAGAGGGACCCTGAGTTTGCGGCCTCAAGTGGAATGGACACCGCGATGCCCTGACTCGAAATAAGGCTGGATATCCCTGCAGTGACTTGAATGCAGGCTCGTCTTGCATCTCCCAAGACGAAAGGATGTCTGAATCCCCAGTGTAGACCACAGAGAAATACCTAGTTCCCCACCTCATCGTGACCGGCGTCCTCACATCCTTTGAAAACTCCAGAGGTATGCGGAGATCAGTGCGTCCAAAGGAGACGATGCCTGACTCCTCGTGAAACTTGATCGGAGTCCCAGGATTCCTGTGGCACGTCGAAAGGGACCCTTGGTCTCCCGCCTCAGCTGGAGAGGCGTCCCAATTGCCCTGCCAAGCCTCGAGGAGAATCCCGAGTTGTCCCTCGCAACTAGGCAGGAGTCCTGCCATCGCTGAACAAACACGTGTGTGGAAGGGCCATTCCCGTCGTAACTCGAGAATATACCCCAGGTTCCCGCCGCAACTCGAGAAAAACCATGAGACTTCCCCCTTGCCGCGAGATGAGGCCCGATTCCCCTGCACTGCGTGCAGAGCAATTCCGTGTTGCACATCACACATGAAAGGAGCCTTGATTTCCTTGATGGCACTCCAGAGAAACCCCAAGAACACTGTTTCAAGGCTAGAGGGATCCTGAGGTCACTGTAGCAGCACGAAAGAGCTCCATGGACCAAAAATCAACTCGAGATGAGAGGTTAGTCCCTGGCTTCGAATCCAGAGGAATACCACCTTACCACAAGCACCACAAGAGGAGGCTTCTCTCAGTTCTAGGTATGTGAGGGGGACCCTGAGTTTGCGGCCTCAAGTGGAATGGACACCGCGATGCCCTGACTCGAAATAATGCCGGATATCCCTGCAGTGACTTGAATGCAGGCTCGTCTTGCAACTTCCAAGACGAAAGGATGTCTGAATCCCCTGTGGAGAGCACAGAGAAAGACCTAGTTCCCCACCTCATCGCGACCGGATGCCTCACATCCTTTGAAAACTTCAGAGGTACGCGGAAATTAGTGCCTCCAAAGGAGACGATGCCTGACTCCTCGTGAAACTTGATATTAGTCCCAGGATTCCTGTGCACGTGGAAAGCGACCCTTGGTCTCCCGCTTCAGCTGGAGAGGCATCCCAATCGCCCTGCCAAGCCTCGAGGAGAATCCCGAGTTGTCCCTCGCAACTAGGCAGGAGTCCTGACGTCGCTGAACAAACACGTGGGTGGAAGGGCCATTCCCGCCGGAACTCGAGAATATACCCCAGGTTCCCGCCGCAACTCGAGAAAAACCATGAGACTTCCCCGTTGCCGCGAGATGAGGCCCGATTCCCCTGCACTGCGTGCAGAGCAATTCCGTGTTACACATCACACATGAAAGGAGCCTTGATTTCCTTGGTGGCACTCCAGAGAAACCCCAAGAACACTGTTTCAAGGCTAGAGGGATCCTGAGGTAACTGTAGCAACAGGAAAGAGGTCTGTGGACCAAAAATCAACTCGAGATGAGAGGTTAGTCCCTGGCTTCTACTCCAGAGGAATACCACCTTACCACAAGCACCTCAAGAGGAGGCTTCTCTCAGCTCTAGCTATGTGAGAGGGACCCTGAGTTTGCGGCCTCAAGTGGAATGGACACTGCCATGACCTGGCTCGAAATAAGGCCGGATATCCCTGCAGTGACTTGAATGCAGGCTCGTCTTGCATCTCCCAAGATGAAAGGATGTCTGAATCCCCTGTGAAGACCATAGAGAAAGACCTAGTTCCCCACTTCATCGCGACCGGAGGCCGTACATCCTTTGAAAACTCCAGAGGTACGCGGAGATCAGTGCCTCCAAAGGAGACGATGCCTGACTCCTCCTGAAACTTGATAGGAGTCCCAGGATTCCTGTGGCACGTGGAAAGGCACACCAGGTCTCTCGCCTCAGCTTTAGAGGCGTCCCAATTGCCCTGCCAAGCCTCGAGGAGAATCCCGAGTTGTCCCTCGCAACTAGGCAGGAGTCCTGACGTCGCTGAACAAACACGTGTGTGGAAGGGCCATCCCCGTCGTAACTCGAGAATATACCCCAGGTTCCCGCCGCAACTCGAGAAAAACCATGAGACTTCCCCCTCGCCGCGAGATGAGGCCCGATTCCCCTGCACTGCGTGCAGAGCAATTCCGTGTTGCACATCACACATGAAAGGAGCCTTGATTTCCTTGATGGCACTCCAGAGAAACTCCAAGAACACTGTTTCAAGGCTAGAGGGATCCTGAGGTCACTGTAGCAACATGAAAGAGCTCCGTGGACCAAAAATCAACTCGAGATGAGAGGTTAGTCCCTGGCGTCGACTCCAGAGGAATACCACTTTACCGTAGCACCTCAAGAGGAGGCTTCTCTCAGCTCTAGGTATGTGAGAGGGACCCTGAGTTTGCGGCCTCGAGTGGAATGGACACTGCGATGCCCTGACTCGAAATAAGGCCGGATATCCTTGCAGTGACTTGAATGCAGGCTCGTCTTTCATCTCCCAAGACGAAAGGATTTCTGAATCCCCTGTATAGACCACAGAGAAAGACCTAGTTCCACACCTCATGGCGACCGGAGGCCTCACATCCTTTGAAAACTCCAGAGGTATGCGGCGATCAGTGCCTCCAAAGGAGAGGATGCCTGACACCTCGTGAAAATTGATAGGAGTCCCAGGATTCCTGTGGCACATGGAAAGTAACCCTTGGTCTCCCGCCTCAGCTGGAGAGGCGTCCCAATTGCCCTGCCAAGCCTCGAGGAGAATAACGAGTTGTCCCTCGAAAATAGGCAGGAGTCCTGACGACGCTGAACAAACACGTGGGTGGAAGGGCCATCCCCGTCGTAACTCGAGAATATACCCCAGGTTCCCACCGCAACTCGAGAAAAACCATGACACTTCCCCCTCGCCGCGAGATGAGGCCCGATTCCCCTGCACTGCGTGCAGAGCAATTCCGTGTTGCACATCACACATGAAAGGAGCCTTGATTTCCTTGATGGCACTCCAGAGAAACCCCAAGAACACTGTTTCAAGGCTAGAGGGATCCTGAGGTCAATGTAGCAACACGAAAGAGCTCCGTGGACCAAGAATCAACTCGAGATGAGAGGTTAGTCCCTGGCTTCGACTTCAGAGGAATACCACCTTACCACAAGTACCTCAAGAGGAGGCTTCTCTCAGCTCTAGGTATGTGAGAGGGACCCTGAGTTTGCGGCCTCAAGTGGAATGGACACCGCGATGCCCTCACTCGAAATAAGGCCGGATATCCCTGCAGTGACTTGAATGCAGGCTGGTCTTGCATCTCCCAAGACGAAAGGATGTCTGAATCCCCTGTGGAGAGCACAGAGAAAGACCTAGTTCCCCACCTCATCGCGACCGGAGGCCTCACATCCTTTGAAAACTCCAGAGGTACACGGAGATCAGTGCCTTCAAAGGAGACGATGCCTGACTCCTCGTGAAACTTGATAGGAGTCCCAGGATTCCTGTGCACGTGGAAAGGGACCCTTGGTCTCCCGCCTCAGCTGGAGAGGCATCCCAATTGCCCTGCCAAGCCTCGAGGAGAATCCCGAGTTGTCCCTCGCAACTAGGCAGGAGTCCTGACGTCGCTGAACAAACACGTGGGTGGAAGGGCCATCCCCGTCGTAACTCGAGAATATACCCCAGGTTCCCGCCGCAACTCGGGAAAAGCCATGAGACTTCCCCCTCGCCGCGAGATGAGGCCCGATTCCCCTGCACTGCGTGCAGAGCAATTCCGTGTTGCACATCACACATGAAAGGAGCCTTGATTTCCTTGATGGCACTCCAGAGACACCCCAAGAACACTGTTTCAAGGCTAGAGGGATCCTGAGGTCACTGTAGCAGCACGAAAGAGCTCCGTGGACTAAAAATCAACTCGAGAAGAGAGGTTAGTCCCTGGCTTCGAATCCAGAGGAATACCACCTTACAACAAGCACCTCAAGAGGAGGCTTCTCTCAGCTCTAGGTATGTGAGAGGGACCCTGAGTTTGCGGCCTCAAGTGGAATGGACATCGCGATGCCCTCACTCGAAATAAGGCCGGATATCCCTGCAGTGACTTGAATGCAGGCTCGTCTTGCATCTCCCAAGATGAAAGGATGTCTGAATCCCCTGTGTAGACCACAGAGAAAGACCTAGTCCTCCACCTCATCGCGACCAGAGGCCTCACATCCTTTGAAAACTCCAGAGGTACGCGGAGATCAGTGCCTCCAAAGGAGACGATGCCTGACTCCTCGGGAAACTTGATAGGACTCCCAGGATTCCTGTGGGACGTGGAAAGGCACCCTTGGTATCCGCCTCAGCTGGAGAGGCGTCCCAATTGCCCTGCCAAGCCTCGAGGAGAATCCCGAGTTGTCCCTCGCAACTAGGCAGGAATCCTGACGTCGCTGAACAAACACGTGGTTGGAAGGGCCATCCCCGTCGTAACTCGAGAATATACCCCAGGTTCCCGCCGCAACTCGAGAAAAACCATGAGACTTCCCCCTCGCTGCGAGATGAGGCCCGATTCCCCTGCACTGCGTGCAGAGCAATTCCGTGTTGCACATCACACATGAAAGGAGCCTTGATTTCCTTGGTGGCACTCCAGAGAAATCCCAAGATCACTGTTTCAAGGCTAGATGAATCCTGAGGTCACTGTAGCAACACGAAAGAGCTCCGTGGACCAAAAATCAACTCGAGATGAGAGGTTAGTCCCTGGCTTCAACTCCACAGGAATACCACCTTACCACAAGCACCTCAAGAGGAGGCTTCTCTCAGCTCTAGGTATGTGAGAGGGACCCTGAGTTTGCGGCCTCAAGTGGAATGGACACCGCGATGCCCTGACTCGAAATAAGGCTGGATTTCCCTGCAGTGACTTGAATGCAGGCTCGTCTTGCATCTCCCAAGACGAAAGGATGTCTGAATCCCCTGTGTAGACCACAGAGAAAGACCTAGTCCCCCACCTCGTCGCGACCGGATGCCTCACATCCTTTGAAAACTCCAGAGGTACGCGGAGATCAGTGCCTCCAAAGGAGACGATGCCTGACTCCTCGTGAAACTTGATAGGAGTCCCAGGATTCCTGTGGCACGTGGAAAGGGACCCTTGGTCTCCCGCCTCAGCTGGAGAGGCGTCCCAATTGCCCTGCCAAGCCTCGAGGAGAATCCCGAGTTGTCCCTCGCAACTAGGCAGGAGTCCTGCCATCGCTGAACAAACACGTGTGTGGAAGGGCCATCCCCGTCGTAACTCGAGAATATACCCCAGGTTCCCGCCGCAACTCGAGAAAAACCATGACACTTCCCCCTCGCCGCGAGATGAGGCCCGATTCCCCTGCACTGCATGCAGAGCAATTCCGTGTTGCACATCACACATGAAAGGAGCCTTGATTTCCTTGGTGGCACTCCAGAGAAACCCCAAGAACACTGTTTCAAGGCTAGAGGGATCCTGAGGTCACTGTAGCAACACGAAAGAGCTCCGTGGACCAAAAATCAACTCGAGATGAGAGGTTAGTCCCTGGCTTCGACTCCAGAGGAATACCACCTTACCACAAGTACCTCAAGAGGAGGCATCTCTCAGCTCTAGGTATGTGAGAGGGACCCTGAGTTTGTGGCCTCAAGTGGAATGGACACCGCGATGCCCTGACTCGAAATAAGGCTGGATATCCCTGCAGTGACTTGAATGCAGGCTCGTCTTGCATCTCCCAAGACGAAAGGATGTCTGAATCCCCAGTGTATACCAGAGAGAAACACCTAGTTCCCCACCTCATCGTGACCGGCGTCCTCACATCCTTTGAAAACTCCAGAGGTACGCGGAGATCAGTGCGTCCAAAGGAGCCGATGCCTGACTCCTCGTGAAACTTGATCGGAGTCCCAGGATTCCTGTGGCACGTGGAAAGGGACCCTTGGTCTCCCGCCTCAGCTGGAGAGGCGTCCCAATTGCCCTGCCAAGCCTCGAGGAGAATCCCGAGTTGTCCCTCGCAACTAGGCAGGAGTCTTGCCGTCGCTGAACAAACACGTGTGTGGAAGGGCCATTCCCGTCGTAACTCGAGAATATACCCCAGGTTCCCGCCGCAACTCGAGAAAAACCATGAGACTTCCCCCTCGCCGCGAGATGAGGCCCGATTCCCCTGCACTGCGTGCAGAGCAATTCCGTGTTGCACATTACACATGAAAGGAGCCTTGATTTCCTTGATGGCACTCCAGGGAAACCCCAAGAACACTGTTTCAAGGCTAGAGGGATCCTGAGGTCAATGTAGAAACAAGAAAGACCTCCATGGACCAAAAATCAACTCGAGATGAGAGGTTAGTCCCTGGCTTCGACTCCAGAGGAATACCACCTTACCACAAGCACCACAAGAGGAGGCTTCTCTCAGTTCTAGGTATGTGAGAGGGACCCTGAGTTTGCGGCCTCAAGTGGAATGGACACCGCGATGCCCTGACTCGAAATAAGGCCGGATATCCCTGCAGTGACTTGAATGCAGGCTCGTCTTGCATCTCCCAAGACGAAAGGATGTCTGAATCCCCTGTGGAGAGCACAGAGAAAGACCTAGTTCCCCACCTCATCGCGACCGGATGCCTCACATCCTTTGCAAACTTCAGAGGTACGCGGAAATTAGTGCCTCCAAAGGAGACGATGCCTGACTCCTCGTGAAACTTGATAGGAGTCCCAGGATTCCTGTGCACGTGGAAAGGGACCCTTGGTCTCCCGCCTCAGCTGGAGAGGCATCCCAATCGCCCTGCCAAGCCTCGAGGAGAATCCCGAGTTGTCCCTCGCAACTAGGCAGGAGTCCTGACGTCGCTGAACAAACACGTGGGTGGAAGGGCCATTCCCGTCGGAACTCGAGAATATACCCCAGGTTCCCGCCGCAACTCGAGAAAAACCATGAGACTTCCCCGTCGCCGCGAGATGAGGCCTGATTCCCCTGCACTGTGTGCAGACCAATTCCGTGTTGCACATCACACATGAAAGGAGCCTTGATTTCCTTGATGGCACTCCAGATAAACACCAAGAACACTGTTTCAAGGCTAGAGGGATCCTGAGGTCACTGTAGCAACAGGAAAGTGGTCTGTGGACCAAAAATCAACTCGAGATGAGAGGTTAGTCCCTGGCTTCGACTCCAGAGGAATACCACCTTACCACAAGCACCTCAAGAGGAGGCTTCTCTCAGCTCTAGGTATGTGAGAGGGACCCTGAGTTTGCGGCCTCAAGTGGAATGGACACTGCGATGACCTGGCTCGAAATAAGGCCGGATATCCCTGCAGTGACTTGAATGCAGGTTCGTCTTGCATCTCCCAAGATGAAAGGATGTCTGAATCCCCTGTGAAGACCATAGAGAAAGACATAGTTCCCCACTTCATCGCGACCGGAGGCCGTACATCCTTTGAAAACTCCAGAGGTACGCGGAGATCAGTGCCTCCAAAGGAGAGGATGCCTGACTCCTCGGGAAACTTGATAGGACTCCCAGGATTCCTGTGGCACGTGGAAAGGGACACTTGGTCTCCCGCCTCAGCTGGAGAGGCGTCCCAATTGCCCTGCCAAGCCTCGAGGAGAATCCCGAGTTGTCCCTCGCAACTAGGCAGGAGTCCTGACTTCGCTGAACAAACACGTGGGTGGAAGGGCCATCCCCGTCGTAACTCGAGAATATACCCCAGGTTCCCGCCGCAACTCGAGAAAAACCATGAGACTTCCCCCTCGCCGCGAGATGAGGCCCGATTCCCCTGCACTGCGTGCAGAGCAATTCCGTGTTGCACATCACACATGAAAGGAGCCTTGATTTCCTTGATGGCACTCCAGAGTAACTCCAAGAACACTGTTTCAAGGCTAGAGGGATCCTGAGGTCACTGTAGCAACATGAAAGAGCTCCGTGGACCAAAAATCAACTCGAGATGAGAGGTTAGTCCCTGGCGTCGACTCCAGAGGAATACCACTTTACCGTAGCACCTCAAGAGGAGGCTTCTCTCAGCTCTAGGTATGTGAGAGGGACCCTGAGTTTGCGGCCTCGAGTGAAATGGACACTGTGATGCCCTGACTCGAAATAAGGCCGGATATCCTTGCAGTGACTTGAATGCAGGCTCGTCTTACATCTCCCAAGACGAAAGGATGTCTGAATCCCCTGTATAGACCACAGAGAAAGACCTAGTTCCACACCTCATGGCGACCGGAGGCCTCACATCCTTTGAAAACTCCAGAGGTATGCGGAAATCAGTGCCTCCAAAGGAGAGGATGCCTGACTCCTCGTGAAACTTGATAGGAGTCCCAGGATTCCCGTGGCACGTGGAAAGGGACACTTGGTCTCCCGCATCAGCTGGAGAGGCGTCCCAATTGCCCTGCCAAGCCTCGAGGAGAATCCCGAGTTGTCCCTCGCAACTGGGCAGGAGTCCTGACGACGCTGAACAAACACGTGGGAGGAAGGGCCATCCCCGTCGTAACTCGAGAATATACCCCAGGTTCCCGCCGCAACTCGAGAAAAACCATGACACTTCCCCCTCGCTGCGAGATGAGGCCCGATTCCCCTGCACTGCATGCAGAGAAATTCCGTGTTGCACATCACACATGAAAGGAGCCTTGATTTCCTTGATGGCACTCCAGAGAAACCCCAAGAACACTGTTTCAAGGCTAGAGGGATCCTGAGGTCAATGTAGCAACACGAAAGAGCTCCGTGGACCAAGAATCAACTCGAGATGATAGGTTAGTCCCTGGCTTCGACTCCAGAGGAATACCACCTTACCACAAGTACCTCAAGAGGAGGCTTCTCTCAGCTCTAGGTATGTGAGAGAGACCCTGAGTTTGCGGCCTCAAGTGGAATGGACACCGCGATGCCCTGACTCGACATAAGGCTGGATATCCCTGCAGTGACTTGAATGCAGGCTCGTCTTGCATCTCCCAAGACGAAAGGATGTCTGAATCCCCAGTGTAGACCACAGAGAAAAACCTAGTTCCCGACATCATCGCGACCGGCGTCCTCACATCCTTTGAAAACTCCAGAGGTACGCGGAGATCAGTGCCTCCAAACGAGACGATGCCTGACTCCTCGTGAAACTTGATAGGAGTCCCAGGATTCCTGTGGGACGTGGAAAGGCACCCTTGGTATCCGCCTCAGCTGGAGAGGCGTCCCAATTGCCCTGCCAAGCCTCGAGGAGAATCCCGAGTTGTCCCTCGCAACTAGGCAGGAGTCCTGACGTCGCTGAACAAACACGTGTGTGGAAGGGCCATCCCCGTCGTAACTCGAGAATATACCCCAGGTTCCCGCCGCAACTCGAGAAAAACCATGAGACTTCCCCCTCGCTGCGAGATGAGGCCCGATTCCCCTGCACTGCATGCAGAGCAATTCCGTGTTGCACATCACACATGAAAGGAGCCTTGATTTCCTTGGTGGCACTCCAGAGAAATCCCAAGATCACTGTTTCAAGGCTAGAGGAATCCTGAGGTCACTGTAGCAACACGAAAGAGCTCCGTGGACCAAAAATCAACTCGAGATGAGAGGTTAGTCCCTGGCTTCAACTCCACAGGAATACCACCTTACCACAAGCACCTCAAGAGGAGGCTTCTCTCAGCTCTAGGTATGTGAGAGGGACCCTGAGTTTGCGGCCTCAAGTGGAATGTACACCGCGATGCCCTGACTCGAAATAAGGCTGGATTTCCCTGCAGTGACTTGAATGCAGGCTCGTCTTGCATCTCCCAAGATGAAAGGATGTCTGAATCCCCTGTGTAGACCACAGAGAAAGACCTAGTTCCCCACCTCGTCGCGACCGGATGCCTCACATCCTTTGAAAATTCCAGAGGTACGCGGAGATCAGTGCGTCCAAAGGAGACGATGCCTGACTCCTCGTGAAACTTGATAGGAGTCCCAGGATTCCTGTGGCACGTGGAAAGGGACCCTTGGTCTCCCGCCTCAGCTGGAGAGGCGTCCCAATTGCCCTGCCAAGCCTCGAGGAGAATCCCGAGTTGTCCCTCGCAACTAGGCAGGAGTCCTGCCGTCGCTGAACAAACACGTGTGTGAAAGGGCCATCCCCGTCGTAACTCGAGAATATACCCCAGGTTCCCGCCGCAACTCGAGAAAAACCATGAGACTTCCCTCTCGCCGCGAGATGAGGCCCGATTCCCCTGCACTGCGTGCAGAGCAATTCCGTGTTGCACATCACACATGAAAGGAGCCTTGATTTCCTTGGTGGCACTCCAGAGAAACCCCAAGAACACTGTTTCAAGGCTAGAGGGATCCTGAGGTCAATGTAGCAACACGAAAGAGCTCCGTGGACCAAAAATCAACTCGAGATGAGAGGTTAGTCCCTGGCTTCGACTCCAGAGGAATACCACCTTACCACAAGTACCTCAAGAGGAGGCTTTTCTCAGCTCTAGGTGTGTGAGAGGGACCCTGAGTTTGCGGCCTCAAGTGGAATGGACACCGCGATGCCCTGACTCGGAATAAGGCTGGATATCCCTGCAGTGACTTGAATGCAGGCTCGTCTTGCATCTCCCAAGACGAAAGGATGTCTGAATCCCCAGTGTAGACCACAGAGAAATACCTAGTTCCCCACCTCATCGTGCCCGGCGTCCTCACATGCTTTGAAAACTCCAGAGGTACGCGGAGATCAGTGCGTCCAAAGGAGACGATGCCTGACTCCTCGTGAAACTTGATAGGAGTCCCAGGATTCCTGTGGCACGTGGAAAGGGACCCTTGGTCTCCCGCCTCAGCTGGAGAGGCGTCCCAATTGCCCTGCCAAGCCTCGAGGAGAATCCCGAGTTGTCCCTCGCAACTAGGCAGGAATCCTGCCGTCGCTGAACAAACACGTGTGTGGAAGGGCCATTCCCGTTGTAACTCGAGAATATACCCCAGGTTCCCGCCGCAACTCGAGAAAAACCATGAGACTTCCCCCTCGCCGCGAGATGAGGCCCGATTCCCCTGCACTGCGTGCAGAGCAATTCCGTGTTGCACATCACACATGAAAGGAGCCTTGATTTCCTTGATGGCACTCCAGAGAAACCCCAAGAACACTGTTTCAAGGCTAGAGGGATCCTGAGGTCAATGTAGCAACACGAAAGACCTCCATGGACCAAAAATCAACTCGAGATGAGAGGTTAGTCCCTGGCTTCGACTCCAGAGGAATACCACCTTACCACAAGCACCTCAAGAGGAGGCTTCTCTCAGCTCTAGCTATGTGAGAGGGACCCTGAGTTTGCGGCCTCAAGTGGAATGGACACTGCGATGACCAGGCTCGAAATAAGGCCGGATATCCCTGCAGTGACTTGAATGCAGGCTCGTCTTGCATCTCCCAAGATGAAAGGATGTCTGAATCCCCTGTGAAGGCCATAGAGAAAGACCTAGTTCCCCACCTCATCGCGACCGGAGGCCGTACATCCTTTGAAAACTCCAGAGGTACGCGGAGATCAGTGCCTCCAAAGGAGAGGATGCCTGACTCCTCGGGAAACTTGATAGGACTCCCAGGATTCCTGTGGCACGTGGAAAGGGACACTTGGTCTCCCGCCTCAGCTGGAGAGGCGTCCCAATTGCCCTGCCAAGCCTCGAGGAGAATCCCGAGTTGTCCCTCGCAACTAGGCAGGAGTCCTGACTTCGCTGAACAAACACGTGGGTGGAAGGGCCATCCCCGTCGTAACTCGAGAATATACCCCAGGTTCCCGCCGCAACTCGAGAAAAACCATGAGACTTCCCCCTCGCCGCGAGATGAGGCCCGATTCCCCTGCACTGCGTGCAGAGCAATTCCGTGTTGCACATCACACATGAAAGGAGACTTGATTTCCTTGATGGCACTCCAGAGTAACTCCAAGAACACTGTTTCAAGGCTAGAGGGATCCTGAGGTCACTGTAGCAACATGAAAGAGCTCCGTGGACCAAAAATCAACTCGAGATGAGAGGTTAGTCCCTGGCGTCGACTCCAGAGGAATACCACTTTACCGTAGCACCTCAAGAGGAGGCTTCTCTCAGCTCTAGGTATGTGAGAGGGACCCTGAGTTTGCGGCCTCGAGTGAAATGGACACTGCGATGCCCTGACTCGAAATAAGGCCGGATATCCTTGCAGTGACTTGAATGCAGGCTCGTCTTTCATCTCCCAAGACGAAAGGATGTCTGAATCCCCTGTATAGACCACAGAGAAAGACCTAGTTCCACACCTCATGGCGACCGGAGGCCTCACATCCTTTGAAAACTCCAGAGGTATGCGGAAATCAGTGCCTCCAAAGGAGAGGATGCCTGACTCCTCGTGAAACTTGATAGGAGTCCCAGGATTCCTGTGGCACGTGGAAAGGGACACTTGGTCTCCCGCATCAGCTGGAGAGGCGTCCCAATTGCCCTGCCAAGCCTCGAGGAGAATCCCGAGTTGTCCCTCGCAACTGGGCAGGAGTCCTGACGACGCTGAACAAACACGTGGGAGGAAGGGCCATCCCCGTCGTAACTCGAGAATATACCCCAGGTTCCCGCCGCAACTCGAGAAAAACCATGACACTTCCCCCTCGCTGCGAGATGAGGCCCGATTCCCCTGCACTGCATGCAGAGAAATTCCGTGTTGCACATCACACATGAAAGGAGCCTTGATTTCCTTGATGGCACTCCAGAGAAACCCCAAGAACACTGTTTCAAGGCTAGAGGGATCCTGAGGTCAATGTAGCAACACGAAAGAGCTCCGTGGACCAAGAATCAACTCGAGATGATAGGTTAGTCCCTGGCTTCGACTCCAGAGGAATACCACCTTACCACAAGTACCTCAAGAGGAGGCTTCTCTCAGCTCTAGGTATGTGAGAGAGACCCTGAGTTTGCGGCCTCAAGTGGAATGGACACCGCGATGCCCTGACTCGACATAAGGCTGGATATCCCTGCAGTGACTTGAATGCAGGCTCGTCTTGCATCTCCCAAGACGAAAGGATGTCTGAATCCCCAGTGTAGACCACAGAGAAAAACCTAGTTCCCGACATCATCGCGACCGGCGTCCTCACATCCTTTGAAAACTCCAGAGGTACGCGGAGATCAGTGCCTCCAAACGAGACGATGCCTGACTCCTCGTGAAACTTGATAGGAGTCCCAGGATTCCTGTGGGACGTGGAAAGGCACCCTTGGTATCCGCCTCAGCTGGAGAGGCGTCCCAATTGCCCTGCCAAGCCTCGAGGAGAATCCCGAGTTGTCCCTCGCAACTAGGCAGGAGTCCTGACGTCGCTGAACAAACACGTGTGTGGAAGGGCCATCCCCGTCGTAACTCGAGAATATACCCCAGGTTCCCGCCGCAACTCGAGAAAAACCATGAGACTTCCCCCTCGCTGCGAGATGAGGCCCGATTCCCCTGCACTGCGTGCAGAGCAATTCCGTGTTGCACATCACACATGAAAGGAGCCTTGATTTCCTTGGTGGCACTCCAGAGAAATCCCAAGATCACTGTTTCAAGGCTAGAGGAATCCTGAGGTCACTGTAGCAACACGAAAGAGCTCCGTGGACCAAAAATCAACTCGAGATGAGAGGTTAGTCCCTGGCTTCAACTCCACAGGAATACCACCTTACCACAAGCACCTCAAGAGGAGGCTTCTCTCAGCTCTAGGTATGTGAGAGGGACCCTGAGTTTGCGGCCTCAAGTGGAATGTACACCGCGATGCCCTGACTCGAAATAAGGCTGGATTTCCCTGCAGTGACTTGAATGCAGGCTCGTCTTGCATCTCCCAAGATGAAAGGATGTCTGAATCCCCTGTGTAGACCACAGAGAAAGACCTAGTTCCCCACCTCGTCGCGACCGGATGCCTCACATCCTTTGAAAATTCCAGAGGTACGCGGAGATCAGTGCCTCCAAAGGAGACGATGCCTGACTCCTCGTGAAACTTGATAGGAGTCCCAGGATTCCTGTGGCACGTGGAAAGGGACCCTTGGTCTCCCGCCTCAGCTGGAGAGGCGTCCCAATTGCCCTGCCAAGCCTCGAGGAGAATCCCGAGTTGTCCCTCGCAACTAGGCAGGAGTCCTGCCGTCGCTGAACAAACACGTGTGTGAAAGGGCCATCCCCGTCGTAACTCGAGAATATACCCCAGGTTCCCGCCGCAACTCGAGAAAAACCATGAGACTTCCCTCTCGCCGCGAGATGAGGCCCGATTCCCCTGCACTGCGTGCAGAGCAATTCCGTGTTGCACATCACACATGAAAGGAGCCTTGATTTCCTTGGTGGCACTCCAGAGAAACCCCAAGAACACTGTTTCAAGGCTAGAGGGATCCTGAGGTCAATGTAGCAACACGAAAGAGCTCCGTGGACCAAAAATCAACTCGAGATGAGAGGTTAGTCCCTGGCTTCGACTCCAGAGGAATACCACCTTACCACAAGTACCTCAAGAGGAGGCTTTTCTCAGCTCTAGGTGTGTGAGAGGGACCCTGAGTTTGCGGCCTCAAGTGGAATGGACACCGCGATGCCCTGACTCGAAATAAGGCTGGATATCCCTGCAGTGACTTGAATGCAGGCTCGTCTTGCATCTCCCAAGACGAAAGGATGTCTGAATCCCCAGTGTAGACCACAGAGAAATACCTAGTTCCCCACCTCATCGTGCCCGGCGTCCTCACATGCTTTGAAAACTCCAGAGGTACGCGGAGATCAGTGCGTCCAAAGGAGACGATGCCTGACTCCTCGTGAAACTTGATAGGAGTCCCAGGATTCCTGTGGCACGTGGAAAGGGACCCTTGGTCTCCCGCCTCAGCTGGAGAGGCGTCCCAATTGCCCTGCCAAGCCTCGAGGAGAATCCCGAGTTGTCCCTCGCAACTAGGCAGGAATCCTGCCGTCGCTGAACAAACACGTGTGTGGAAGGGCCATTCCCGTTGTAACTCGAGAATATACCCCAGGTTCCCGCCGCAACTCGAGAAAAACCATGAGACTTCCCCCTCGCCGCGAGATGAGGCCCGATTCCCCTGCACTGCGTGCAGAGCAATTCCGTGTTGCACATCACACATGAAAGGAGCCTTGATTTCCTTGATGGCACTCCAGAGAAACCCCAAGAACACTGTTTCAAGGCTAGAGGGATCCTGAGGTCAATGTAGCAACACGAAAGACCTCCATGGACCAAAAATCAACTCGAGATGAGAGGTTAGTCCCTGGCTTCGACTCCAGAGGAATACCACCTTACCACAAGCACCTCAAGAGGAGGCTTCTCTCAGCTCTAGCTATGTGAGAGGGACCCTGAGTTTGCGGCCTCAAGTGGAATGGACACTGCGATGACCAGGCTCGAAATAAGGCCGGATATCCCTGCAGTGACTTGAATGCAGGCTCGTCTTGCATCTCCCAAGATGAAAGGATGTCTGAATCCCCTGTGAAGGCCATAGAGAAAGACCTAGTTCCCCACCTCATCGCGACCGGAGGCCGTATATCCTTTGCAAACTCCAGAGGTATGCGGAGATCAGTGCCTCCAAAGGAGAGGATGCCTGACTCCTCGTGAAAATTGATAGGAGTCCCAGGATTCCTGTGGCACGTGGAAAGGGACCCTTGGTCTCCCGCCTCAGCTGGAGAGGCGTCCCAATTGCCCTGCCAAGCCTCGAGGAGAATCCCGAGTTGTCCCTCGCAACTAGGCAGGAGTCCTGGCGACGCTGAACAAACACGTGGGTGGAAGGGCCATCCCTGTCCTAACTCAAGAATATACCCCAGGTTCCCGCCGCAAGTCGAGAAAAACCATGAGACTTCCCCCTCGCTGCGAGATGATGCCCGATTTCCCTGCACTGCGTGCAGAGCAATTCCGTGTTGCACATCACACATGAAAGGAGCCTTGATTTCCTTGATGGCACTCCAGAGAAACCCCAAGAACACTGTTTCAAGGCTAGAGGGATCCTGAGGTCAATGTAGCAACACAAAAGAGCTCCGTGGACCAAAAATCAACTCGAGATGAGAGGTTAGTCCCTGGCTTCGACTCCAGAGGAATACCACCTTACGACAAGTACCTCAAGAGGAGGCTTCTCTCAGCTCTAGGTGTGTGAGAGGGACCCTGAGTTTGCGGCATCAAGTGGAATGGACACCGCGATGCCCTGACTTGAAATAAGGCTGGATATCCCTGCAGTGACTTGAATGCAGGCTCGTCTTGCATCTCCCAAGATGAAAGGATGTCTGAATCCCCAGTGTAGACCACAGAGAAATACCTAGTTCCCCACCTCATCGTGACCGGCGTCCTCACATCCTTTGAAAACTCCAGAGGTACGCGGATATCAGTGCCTCCAAAGGAGACGATGCCTGACTCCTCATGAAACTTGATAGGAATCCCAGGATTCCTGTGGCACGTGGAAAGGGACCCTTGGTCTCCCGCTCAGCTGGAGAGGCGTCCCAATTGCCCTGCCAAGCCTCGAGGAGAATCCCGAGTTGTCCCTCGCAACTAGGCAGGAGTCCTGGCGACGCTGAACAAACACGTGGGTGGAAGGGCCATCCCCGTCGTAACTCGAGAATATACCCCAGGTTCCCGCCGCAAGTCGAGAAAAACCATGAGACTTCCCCGTCGCCGCGAGATGAGGCCCTATTTCCCTGCACTGCGTGCAGAGCAATTCCGTGTTGCACATCACACATGAAAGGAGCCTTGATTTCCTTGGTGGCACTCCAGAGAAACCCCAAGAACACTGTTTCAAGGCTAGAGGGATCCTGAGGTCACTGTAGCAACACGAAAGAGCTCTGTGGAACAAAAATCAACTCGAGATGAGAGGTTAGTCCCTGGCTTCGACTCCAGAGGAATACCACCTTACCACAAGCACCTCAAGAGGAGGCTTCTCTCAGCTCTAGCTATGTGAGAGGGACCCTGAGTTTGCGGCCTCAAGTGGAATGGACACTGCGATGACCTGGCTCGAAATAAGGCCGGATATCCCTGCAGTGACTTGAATGCAGGCTCGTCTTGCATCTCCCAAGATGAAAGGATGTCTGAATACCCTGTGAAGACCATAGAGAAAGACCTAGTTCCCCACTTCATGGCGACCAGAGGCCTCACATTCTTTGAAAACTCCAGAGGTACGCGGACATCAGTGCCTCCAAAGAAGACGATGTCTGACTCCTCGTGAAACTTGATAGGAGTCCCAGGATTCCTGTGGCACGTGGAAAGGGACCATTGGTCCCCCGCCTCAGCTGGAGAGGCGTCCCAATTGCCCTGCCAAGCCTCGAGGAGAATCCCGAGTTGTCCCTCGCAACTAGGCAGGAGTCCTGACGTCGCTGAACAAACACGTGGGTGAAAGGGCCATCCCCGTCGTAACTCGAGAATATAATCCACGTTCCCGCCGCAACTCGAGAAAAACCATGAGACTTCCCCCTCGCCGCGAGATGAGGCCCAATTCCCCTGCAGTGCGTGCAGAGCAATTCTGTCTTGCACATCACACATGAAAGGAGCCTTGATTTCCTTGATGGCACTCCAGAGAAACCCCAAGAACACTCTTTCAAGGCTAGAGGGATCCTGAAGTCACTGTAGCAACAAGAAAGAGCTCCGTGGACCAAAAATCAACTCGAGATGAGAGGGTAGTCCCTGGCTTCGAATCCAGAGGGATAAAACCTTTCCACAAGCACCTCAAGAGGAGGCTTCTCTCGGCTCTAGGTATGTGAGAGGGGCCCTGAGTTTGCGGCCTCAAGTGGAATGGACACCGCGATGCCCTGACTCGAAATAAGGCCGGATATCCCTGCAGTGACTTGAATGCAGGCTCGTCTTGCATCTCCCAAGACGAAAGCATGTCTGAATCCCCTGTGGAGACCACAGAGAAAGACCTAGTTCCCCACCTCATGGCGACCGGAGGCCTCACATCCTTTGAAAACTCCAGAGGGACGCGGAGATCAGTGCCTCCAAAGGAGACGATGCCTGACTCCTCGTGAAACTTTATAGGAGTCCCAGGATTCCTGTGGCACGTGGAAAGGGACACTTGGTCTCCCGCTTCAGCTGGAGAGGCGTCCCAATTGCCCTGCCAAGCCTCGAGGAGAATCCCGAGTTGTCCCTCCCAACTAGGCAGGAGTCCTGACGTTGCTGAACAAACACATGGGTGGAAGGGCCATCCCCGTCGTAACTCGAGAATATACCACATGTTCCCGCCGCAACTCGAGAAAAACCATGAGATTTCCCCCTCACCGCGAGATGAGGCCCGATTCCCATGCACTGCGTGCAGAGCAATTCCGTGTTGCACATCACACATGAAAGGAGCCTTGATTTCCTTGATGGCACTCCAGAGAAACCCCAAGAACACTGTTTCAAGGCTAGAGGGATCCTGAGGTCACTGTAGCAACACGAAGGAGCTCCGTGGGCCAAAAATCAACTCGAGAAGAGAGGTTAGTCCCTGGCTTCGACTCCAGAGGAATACCACCTTACCACAAGCACCTCAAGAGGAGGCTTCTCTCAGCTCTAGGTATGTGAGAGGGACCCTGAGTTTGCGGCCTCAAGTTGGAATGGACACCGCGATGCCCTGACTCGAAATAAGGCCGGATATCCCTGCAGTGACTTGAATGCAGGCTCGTCTTGCATCTCCCAAGACGAAAGGATGTCTGAATCCCCTGTGGAGACCACAGAGAAAGACCTAGTTCCCCACCTCATGGCGACCGGAGGCCTCACATCCTTTTAAAACTCCCGAGGTACGCGGAGATCAGTGCCTCCAAAGGAGACGATGCCTGACTCCTCGTGAATCTTCATAGGAGTCCCAGGATTCCTGTGGCACGTGGAAAGGGAACCTTGGTCTCCCGCCTCAGCTGGAGAGGCGTCCCAATTGCCCTACCAAGCCTCGAGGAGAATCCCGAGTTGTCCCTCGCAACTAGGCAGGAGTCCTGCCGTCGCTGAACAAACACGTGTGTGGAAGGCCCATCCCCGTTGTAACTCGAGAATATACCCCAGGTTCCCGCCGCAACTCGAGAAAAACCATGAGACTTCCCCCTCGCCGCGAGATGAGGCCTGATTCCCCTGCACTGCGTGCAGAGCAATTCCGTGTTGCACATCACACATGAAAGGAGCCTTGATTTCCTTGGTGGCACTCCAGAGAAACCCCAAGAACACTGTTTCAAGGCTAGAGGGATGCTGAGGTAACTGTAGCAACACGAAAGAGCTCCGTGGACCACAAATCAACTCGAGATGAGAGGTTAGTCCCTGGCTTCGACTCCATAGGAATACCACCTTACCACAAGCACCTCAAGAGGAGGCTTCTCTCAGCTCTAGGTATGTGAGAGGCACCCTGAGTTTGCGGCCTCAAGTGGAATGGACACCGCGATGCCCTGACTCGAAATAAGGCCGGATATCCCTGCAGTGTCTTGAATGCAGGCTCGTCTTGCATCTCCCAAGACGAAAGGATGTCTGAATCCCCTGTGGAGACCAGAGAGAAAGACCTAGTTCCCCACCTCATCGCGACCGGAGGCCTCACATCCTTTGAAAACTCCAGAGGTACACGGAGATCAGTGCCTTCAAAGGAGACGATGCCTGACTTCTCGTGAAACTTGATAGGAGTCCCAGGATACCTGTGCACGTGGAAAGGGACTCTTGGTCTCCCGCCTCAGCTGGAGAGGCATCCCAATTGCCCTGCCAAGCCTCGAGGAGAATCCCGAGTTGTCCCTCGCAACTAGGCAGGAGTCCTGACGTCGCTGAACAAACACGTGGGTGGAAGGGCCATCCCCGTCGTAACTCGAGAATATACCCCAGGTTCCCGCCGCAACTCGAGAAAAGCCATGAGACTTCCCCCTCGCCGCGAGATGAGGCCCGATTCCCCTACACTGCGTGCAGAGCAATTCCGTGTTGCACATCACACATGAAAGGAGCCTTGATTTCCTTGATGGCACTCCAGAGACACCCCAAGAACACTGTTTCAAGGCTAGAGGGATCCTGAGGTCACTGTAGCAACACGAAAGAGCTCCGTGGACTAAAAATCAACTCGAGAAGAGAGGTTAGTCCCTGGCTTCGAATCCAGAGGAATACCACCTTACAACAAGCACCTCAAGAGGAGGCTTCTCTCAGCTCTAGGTATGTGAGAGGGACCCTGAGTTTGCGGCCTCAAGTGGAATGGACATCGCGATGCCCTCACTCGAAATAAGGCCGGATATCCCTGCAGTGACTTGAATGCAGGCTCGTCTTGCATCTCCCAAGATGAAAGGATGTCTGAATCCCCTGTGTAGACCACAGAGAAAGACCTAGTCCTCCACCTCATCGCGACCAGAGGCCTCACATCCTTTGAAAACTCCAGAGGTACGCGGAGATCAGTGCCTCCAAAGGAGACGATGCCTGACTCCTCGGGAAACTTGATAGGACTCCCAGGATTCCTGTGGGACGTGGAAAGGCACCCTTGGTATCCGCCTCAGCTGGAGAGGCGTCCCAATTGCCCTGCCAAGCCTCGAGGAGAATCCCGAGTTGTCCCTCGCAACTAGGCAGGAATCCTGACGTCGCTGAACAAACACGTGGTTGGAAGGGCCATCCCCGTCGTAACTCGAGAATATACCCCAGGTTCCCGCCGCAACTCGAGAAAAACCATGAGACTTCCCCCTCGCTGCGAGATGAGGCCCGATTCCCCTGCACTGCGTGCAGAGCAATTCCGTGTTGCACATCACACATGAAAGGAGCCTTGATTTCCTTGGTGGCACTCCAGAGAAATCCCAAGATCACTGTTTCAAGGCTAGAGGAATCCTGAGGTCACTGTAGCAACACGAAAGAGCTCCGTGGACCAAAAATCAACTCGAAATGAGAGGTTAGTGCCTGGCTTCAACTCCACAGGAATACCACCTTACCACAAGCACCTCAAGAGGAGGCTTCTCTCAGCTCTAGGTATGTGAGAGGGACCCTGAGTTTGCGGCCTCAAGTGGAATGGACACCGCGATGCCCTGACTCGAAATAAGGCTGGATTTCCCTGCAGTGACTTGAATGCAGGCTCGTCTTGCATCTCCCAAGACGAAAGGATGTCTGAATCCCCTGTGTAGACCACAGAGAAAGACCTAGTCCCCCACCTCGTCGCGACCGGATGCCTCACATCCTTTGAAAACTCCAGAGGTACGCGGAGATCAGTGCCTCCAAAGGAGACGATGCCTGACTCCTCGTGAAACTTGATAGGAGTCCCAGGATTCCTGTGGCACGTGGAAAGGGACCCTTGGTCTCCCGCCTCAGCTGGAGAGGCGTCCCAATTGCCCTGCCAAGCCTCGAGGAGAATCCCGAGTTGTCCCTCGCAACTAGGCAGGAGTCCTGCCATCGCTGAACAAACACGTGTGTGGAAGGGCCATCCCCGTCGTAACTCGAGAATATACCCCAGGTTCCCGCCGCAACTCGAGAAAAACCATGACACTTCCCCCTCGCCGCGAGATGAGGCCCGATTCCCCTGCACTGCATGCAGAGCAATTCCGTGTTGCACATCACACATGAAAGGAGCCTTGATTTCCTTGGTGGCACTCCAGAGAAACCCCAAGAACACTGTTTCAAGGCTAGAGGGATCCTGAGGTCAATGTAGCAACACGAAAGAGCTCCGTGGACCAAAAATCAACTCGAGATGAGAGGTTAGTCCCTGGCTTCGACTCCAGAGGAATACCACCTTACCACAAGTACCTCAAGAGGAGGCATCTCTCAGCTCTAGGTATGTGAGAGGGACCCTGAGTTTGCGGCCTCAAGTGGAATGGACACCGCGATGCCCTGACTCGAAATAAGGTTGGATATCCCTGCAGTGACTTGAATGCAGGCTCGTCTTGCATCTCCCAAGACGAAAGGATGTCTGAATCCCCAGTGTAGACCACAGAGAAATACCTAGTTCCCCACCTCATCGTGACCGGCGTCCTCACATCCTTTGAAAATTCCAGAGGTACGCGGAGATCAGTGCGTCCAAAGGAGCCGATGCCTGACTCCTCGTGAAACTTGATCGGAGTCCCAGGATTCCTGTGGCACGTGGAAAGGGACCCTTGGTCTCCCGCCTCAGCTGGAGAGGCGTCCCAATTGCCCTGCCAAGCCTCGAGGAGAATCCCGAGTTGTCCCTCGCAACTAGGCAGGAGTCTTGCCGTCGCTGAACAAACACGTGTGTGGAAGGGCCATTCCCGTCGTAACTCGAGAATATACCCCAGGTTCCCGCCGCAACTCGAGAAAAACCATGAGACTTCCCCCTCGCCGCGAGATGAGGCCCGATTCCCCTGCACTGCGTGCAGAGCAATTCCGTGTTGCACATTACACATGAAAGGAGCCTTGATTTCCTTGATGGCACTCCAGGGAAACCCCAAGAACACTGTTTCAAGGCTAGAGGGATCCTGAGGTCAATGTAGAAACAAGAAAGACCTCCATGGACCAAAAATCAACTCGAGATGAGAGGTTAGTCCCTGGCTTCGACTCCAGAGGAATACCACCTTACCACAAGCACCACAAGAGGAGGCTTCTCTCAGTTCTAGGTATGTGAGAGGGACCCTGAGTTTGCGGCCTCAAGTGGAATGGACACCGCGATGCCCTGACTCGAAATAAGGCCGGATATCCCTGCAGTGACTTGAATGCAGGCTCGTCTTGCATCTCCCAAGACGAAAGGATGTCTGAATCCCCTGTGGAGAGCACAGAGAAAGACCTAGTTCCCCACCTCATCGCGACCGGATGCCTCACATCCTTTGAAAACTTCAGAGGTACGCGGAAATTAGTGCCTCCAAAGGAGACGATGCCTGACTCCTCGTGAAACTTGATAGGAGTCCCAGGATTCCTGTGCACGTGGAAAGGGACCCTTGGTCTCCCGCTTCAGCTGGAGAGGCATCCCAATCGCCCTGCCAAGCCTCGAGGAGAATCCCGAGTTGTCCCTCGCAACTAGGCAGGAGTCCTGACGTCGCTGAACAAACACGTGGGTGGAAGGGCCATTCCCGTCGGAACTCGAGAATATACCCCAGGTTCCCGCCGCAACTCGAGAAAAACCATGAGACTTCCCCGTCGCCGCGAGATGAGGCCTGATTCCCCTGCACTGTGTGCAGAGCAATTCCGTGTTGCACATCACACATGAAAGGAGCCTTGATTTCCTTGGTGGCACTCCAGAGAAACCCCAAGAACACTGTTTCAAGGCTAGAGGGATCCTGAGGTCACTGTAGTAACAGGAAAGTGGTCTGTGGACCAAAAATCAACTCGAGATGAGAGGTTAGTCCCTGGCTTCTACTCCAGAGGAATACCACCTTACCACAAGCACCTCAAGAGGAGGCTTCTCTCAGCTCTAGCTATGTGAGAGGGACCCTGAGTTTGCGGCCTCAAGTGGAATGGACACTGCGATGACCTGGCTCGAAATAAGGCCGGATATCCCTGCAGTGACTTGAATGCAGGTTCGTCTTGCATCTTCCAAGATGAAAGGATGTCTGAATCCCCTGTGAAGACCATAGAGAAAGACATAGTTCCCCACTTCATCGCGACCGGAGGCCGTACATCCTTTGAAAACTCCAGAGGTACGCGGAGATCAGTGCCTCCAAAGGAGAGGATGCCTGATTCCTCGGGAAACTTGATAGGACTCCCAGGATTCCTGTGGCACGTGGAAAGGGACACTTGGTCTCCCGCCTCAGCTGGAGAGGCGTCCCAATTGCCCTGCCAAGCCTCGAGGAGAATCCCGAGTTGTCCCTCGCAACTGGGCAGGAGTCCTGACGACGCTGAACAAACACGTGGGTGGAAGGGCCATCCCCGTCGTAACTCGAGAATATACCCCAGGTTCCCGCCGCAACTCGAGAAAAACCATGACACTTCCCCCTCGCTGCGATATGAGGCCCGATTCCCCTGCACTGCATGCAGAGAAATTCCGTGTTGCACATCACACATGAAAGGAGCCTTGATTTCCTTGGTGGCACTCCAGAGAAACCCCAAGAACACTGTTTCAAGGCTAGAGGGATCCTGAGGTCAATGTAGCAACACGAAAGAGCTCCGTGGACCAAAAATCAACTCGAGATGAGAGGTTAGTCCCTGGCTTCGACTCCAGAGGAATACCACCTTACCACAAGTACCTCAAGAGGAGGCTTTTCTCAGCTCTAGGTGTGTGAGAGGGACCCTGAGTTTGCGGCCTCAAGTGGAATGGACACCGCGATGCCCTGACTCGAAATAAGGCTGGATATCCCTGCAGTGACTTGAATGCAGGCTCGTCTTGCATCTCCCAAGACGAAAGGATGTCTGAATCCCCAGTGTAGACCACAGAGAAAGACCTAGTTCCCCACCTCGTCGCGACCGGATGCCTCACATCCTTTGAAAACTCCAGAGGTACGCGGAGATCAGTGCCTCCAAAGGAGACGATGCCTGACTCCTCGTGAAACTTGATAGGAGTCCCAGGATTCCTGTGGCACGTGGAAAGGGACCCTTGGTCTCCCGCCTCAGCTGGAGAGGCGTCCCAATTGCCCTGCCAAGCCTCGAGGAGAATATCGAGTTGTCCCTCGCAACTAGGCAGGAGTCCTGCCGTCGCTGAACAAACCCGTGTGTGAAAGGGCCATCCCCGTCGTAACTCGAGAATATACCCCAGGTTCCCGCCGCAACTCGAGAAAAACCATGAGACTTCCCTCTCGCCGCGAGATGAGGCCCGATTCCCCTGCACTTCGTGCAGAGCAATTCCGTTTTGCACATCACACATGAAAGGAGCCTTGATTTCCTTGGTGGCACTCCAGAGAAACCCCAAGAACACTGTTTCAAGGCTAGAGGGATCCTGAGGTCAATGTAGCAACACGAAAGAGCTCCGTGGACCAAAAATCAACTCGAGATGAGAGGTTAGTCCCTGGCTTCGACTCCAGAGGGATACCACCTTACCACAAGTACCTCAAGAGGAGGCTTTTCTCAGCTCTAGGTGTGTGAGAGGGACCCTGAGTTTGCGGCCTCAAGTGGAATGGACACCGCGATGCCCTGACTCGAAATAAGGCTGGATATCCCTGCAGTGACTTGAATGCAGGCTCGTCTTGCATCTCCCAAGACGAAAGGATGTCTGAATCCCCAGTGTAGACCACAGAGAAATACCTAGTTCCCCACCTCATCGTGACCGGCGTCCTCACATCCTTTGAAAACTCCAGAGGTACGCGGAGATCAGTGCGTCCAAAGGAGACGATGCCTGACTCCTCGTGAAACTTGATAGGAGTCCCAGGATTCCTGTGTCACGTGGAAAGGGACCCTTGGTCTCCCGCCTCAGCTGGAGAGGCGTCCCAATTGCCCTGCCAAGCCTCGAGGAGAATCCCGAGTTGTCCCTCGCAACTAGGCAGGAATCCTGCCGTCGCTGAACAAACACGTGTGTGGAAGGGCCATTCCCGTCGTAACTCGAGAATATACCCCAGGTTCCCGCCGCAACTCGAGAAAAACCATGAGACTTCCCACTCGCCGCGAGCTGAGGCCCGATTCCCCTGCACTGCGTGCAGAGCAATTCCGTGTTGCACATCAAACATGAAAGGAGCCTTGATTTCCTTGATGGCACTCCAGAGAAACCCCAAGAACACTGTTTCAAGGCTAGAGGGATCCTGAGGTCAATGTAGAAACAAGAAAGACCTCCATGGACCAAAAATCAACTCGAGATGAGAGGTTAGTCCCTGGCTTCGACTCCAGAGGAATACCACCTTACCACAAGCACCACAAGAGGAGGCTTCTCTCAGCTCTAGGTATGTGAGAGGGACCCTGAGTTTGCGGCCTCAAGTGGAATGGACACCGCGATGCCCTGACTCGAAATAAGGCCGGATATCCCTGCAGTGACTTGAATGCAGGCTCGTCTTGCATCTCCCAAGAAGAAAGGATGTCTGAATCCCCTGTGGAGAGCACAGAGAAAGACCTAGTTCCCCACCTCATCGCGACCGGATGCCTCACATCCTTTGAAAACTTCAGAGGTACGCGGAGATTAGTGCCTCCAAAGGAGACGATGCCTGACTCCTCGTGAAACTTGATAGGAGTCCCAGGATTCCTGTGCACGTGGAAAGGGACAATTGGTCTCCCGCCTCAGCTGGAGAGGCATCCCAATCGCCCTGCCAAGCCTCGAGGAGAATCCCGAGTTGTCCCTCGCAACTAGGCAGGAGTCCTGACGTCGCTGAACAAACACGTTTGTGGAAGGGCCATTCCCGTCGGAACTCGAGAATATACCCCAGTTTCCCGCCGCAACTCGAGAAAAACCATGAGACTTCCCTCTCGCCGCGAGATGAGGCCCGATTCCCCTGCACTGCGTGCAGAGCAATTCCGTGTTGCACATCACACATGAAAGGAGCCTTGATTTCCTTGGTGGCACTCCAGAGAAACCCCAAGAACACTGTTTCAAGGCTAGAGGGATCCTGAGGTCACTGTAGCAACAGGAAAGAGGTCTGTGGACCAAAATCAACTCGAGATGAGAGGTTAGTCCCTGGCTTCGACTCCAGAGGAATACCACCTTACCACAAGCACCTCAAGAGGAGGCTTCTCTCAGCTCTAGCTATGTGAGAGGGACCCTGATTTTGCGGCCTCAAGTGGAATGGACACTGCGATGACCAGGCTCGAAATAAGGCCGGATATCCCTGCAGTGACTTGAATGCAGGCTCGTCTTGCAATTCCCAAGAAGAAAGGATGTCTGAATCCCCTGTGAAGGCCATAGAGAAAGACCTAGTTCCCCACCTCATCGCGACCGGAGGCTGTATATCCTTTGCAAACTCCAGAGGTATGCGGAGATCAGTGCCTCCAAAGGAGAGGATGCCTGACTCCTCGTGAAAATTGATAGGAGTCCCAGGATTCCTGTGGCACGTGGAAAGGGACACTTGGTCTCCCGCCTCAGCTGGAGAGGCGTCCCAATTGCCCTGCCAAGCCTCGAGGAGAATCCCGAGTTGTCCCTCGCAACTAGGCAGGAGTCCTGGCGACGCTGAACAAACACGTGGGTGGAAGGGCCATCCCCGTCGTAACTCAAGAATATACCCCAGGTTCCCGCCGCAAGTCGAGAAAAACCATGAGACTTCACCCTCGCTGCGAGATGATGCCCGATTTCCCTGCACTGCGTGCAGAGCAATTCCGTGTTGCACATCACACATGAAAGGAGCCTTGATTTCCTTGATGGCACTCCAGAGAAACCCCAAGAACACTGTTTGAAGGCTAGAGGGATCCTGAGGTCAATGTAGCAACACGAAAGAGCTCCGTGGACCAAAAATCAACTCGAGATGAGAGGTTAGTCCCTGGCTTCGACTCCAGAGGAATACCACCTTACCACAAGTACCTCAAGAGGAGGCTTCTCTCAGCTCTAGGTGTGTGAGAGGGACCCTGAGTTTGCGGCCTCAAGTGGAATGGACACCGCGATGCCCTGACTTGAAATAAGGCTGGATATCCCTGCAGTGACTTGAATGCAGGCTCGTCTTGCATCTCCCAAGACGAAAGGATGTCTGAATCCCCAGTGTAGACCACAGAGAAATACCTAGTTCCCCACCTCATCGTGACCGGCGTCCTCACATCCTTTGAAAACTCCAGAGGTACGCGGAGATCAGTGCCTCCAAAGGAGACGATGCCTGACTCCTCATGAAACTTGATAGGAATCCCAGGATTCCTGTGGCACGTGGAAAGGGACCCTTGGTCTCCCGCTCAGCTGGAGAGGCGTCCCAATTGCCCTGCCAAGCCTCGAGGAGAATCCCGAGTTGTCCCTCGCAACTAGGCAGGAGTCCTGGCGACGCTGAACAAACACGTGGGTGGAAGGGCCATCCCCGTCGTAACTCGAGAATATACCCCAGGTTCCCGCCGCAAGTCGAGAAAAACCATGAGACTTCCCCCTCGCTGCGAGATGATGCCCGATTTCCCTGCACTGCGTGCAGAGCAATTCCGTGTTGCACATCACACATGAAAGGAGCCTTGATTTCCTTGATGGCACTCCAGAGAAACCCCAAGAACACTGTTTCAAGGCTAGAGGGATCCTGAGGTCACTGTAGCAACAGGAAAGAGGTCTGTGGACCAAAAATCAACTCGAGATGAGAGGTTAGTCCCTGGCTTCGACTCCAGAGGAATACCACCTTACCACAAGCACCTCAAGAGGAGGCTTCTCTCAGCTCTAGCTATGTGAGAGGGACCCTGAGTTTGCGGCCTCAAGTGGAATGGACACTGCGATGACCAGGCTCGAAATAAGGCCGGATATCCCTGCAGTGACTTGAATGCAGGCTCGTCTTGCATCTCCCAAGATGAAAGGATGTCTGAATCCCCTGTGAAGGCCATAGAGAAAGACCTAGTTCCACACCTCATCGCGACCGGAGGCCGTATATCCTTTGCAAACTCCAGAGGTATGCGGAGATCAGTGCCTCCAAAGGAGAGGATGCCTGACTCCTCGTGAAAATTGATAGGAGTCCCAGGATTCCTGTGGCACGTGGAAAGGGACCCTTGGTCTCCCGCCTCAGCTGGAGAGGCGTCCCAATTGCCCTGCCAAGCCTCGAGGAGAATCCCGAGTTGTCCCTCGCAACTAGGCAGGAGTCCTGGCGACGCTGAACAAACACGTGGGTGGAAGGGCCATCCCCGTCGTAACTCGAGAATATACCCCAGGTTCCCGCCGCAAGTCGAGAAAAACCATGAGACTTCCCCCTCGCTGCGAGATGATGCCCGATTTCCCTGCACTGCGTGCAGAGCAATTCCGTGTTGCACATCACACATGAAAGGAGCCTTGATTTCCTTGATGGCACTCCAGAGAAACCCCAAGAACACTGTTTGAAGGCTAGAGGGATCCTGAGGTCAATGTAGCAACACGAAAGAGCTCCGTGGACCAAAAATCAACTCGAGATGAGAGGTTAGTCCCTGGCTTCGACTCCAGAGGAATACCACCTTACCACAAGTACCTCAAGAGGAGGCTTCTCTCAGCTCTAGGTGTGTGAGAGGGACCCTGAGTTTGCGGCCTCAAGTGGAATGGACACCGCGATGCCCTGACTTGAAATAAGGCTGGATATCCCTGCAGTGACTTGAATGCAGGCTCGTCTTGCATCTCCCAAGACGAAAGGATGTCTGAATCCCCAGTGTAGACCACAGAGAAATACCTAGTTCCCCACCTCATCGTGACCGGCGTCCTCACATCCTTTGAAAACTCCAGAGGTACGCGGAGATCAGTGCCTCCAAAGGAGACGATGCCTGACTCCTCATGAAACTTGATAGGAATCCCAGGATTCCTGTGGCACGTGGAAAGGGAACCTTGGTCTCCCGCTCAGCTGGAGAGGCGTCCCAATTGCCCTGCCAAGCCTCGAGGAGAATCCCGAGTTGTCCCTCGCAACTAGGCAGGAGTCCTGCCGTCGCTGAACAAACACGTGTGTGGAAGGGCCATTCCCGTCGTAACTCGAGAATATACCCCAGGTTCCCGCCGCAACTCGAGAAAAACCATGAGACTTCCCCCTCGCTGCGAGATGAGGCCCGATTCCACTGCACTGCGTGCAGAGCAATTCCGTGTTGCACATCGCACATGAAAGGAGCCTTGATTTCCTTGATGGCACTCCAGAGAAACCCCAAGAACACTGTTTGAAGGCTAGAGGGATCCTGAGGTCAATGTAGCAACACGAAAGAGCTCCGTGGACCAAGAATCAACTCGAGATGAAAGGTTAGTCCCTGGCTTCGACTCCAGAGGAATACCACCTTACCACAAGCACCTCAAGAGGAGGCTTCTCTCAGCTCTAGCTATGTGAGAGGGACCCTGAGTTTGCGGCCTCAAGTGGAATGGACACTGCGATGACCTGGCTCGAAATAAGGCCGGATATCCCTGCAGTGACTTGAATGCAGGCTCGTCTTGCATCTCCCAAGATGAAAGGATGTCTGAATCCCCTGTGAAGACCATAGAGAAAGACCTAGTTCCCCACCTCATCGCGACCGGAGGCCTCACATCCTTTGAAAACTCCAGAGTGATGCGGAGATCAGTGCCTCCAAAGGAGATGATGCCTGACTCCTCGTGAAACTTGATAGGAGTCCCAGGATTCCTGTGGCACGTGGAAAGGGACCCTTGGTCTCCCGCCTCAGCTGGAGAGGCGTCCCAATTGCCCTGCCAAGCCTCGAGGAGAATCCCGAGTTGTCCCTCGCAACTAGGCAGGAGTCCTGGCGACCCTGAACAAAGACGTGGGTGGAAGGGCCATCCCCGTCGTAACTCGAGAATATACCCCAGGTTCCCGCCGCAAGTCGAGAAAAACCATGAGACTTCCCCCTCGCTGCGAGATGATGCCCGATTTCCCTGCACTGCGTGCAGAGCAATTCCGTGTTGCACATCACACATGAAAGGAGCCTTGATTTCCTTGATGGCACTCCAGAGAAACCCCAAGAACACTGTTTCAAGGCTAGAGGGATCCTGAGGTCAATGTAGCAACACGAAAGAGCTCCGTGGACCAAAAATCAACTCGAGATGATAGGTTAGTCCCTGGCTTCGACTTCAGAGGAATACCACCTTACCACAAGTACCTCAAGAGGAGGCTTCTCTCAGCTCTAGGTATGTGAGAGGGACCCTGAGTTTGCGGCCTCAAGTGGAATGGACACCGCGATGCCCTGACTCGACATAAGGCTGGATATCCCTGCAGTGACTTGAATGTAGGCTCGTCTTGCATCTCCCAAGACGAAAGGATGTCAGAATCCCCTGTGGAGACCACAGAGAAATACCTAGTTCCCGACATCATCGCGACCGGCGTCCTCACATCCTTTGAAAACTCCAGAGGTACGCGGAGATCAGTGCCTCCAAAGGAGAGGATGCCTGACTCCTCGTGAAACTTGATAGGAGTCCCAGGATTCCTGTGGCACGTCGAAAGGGACACTTTTTCTCCCGCCTCAGCTGGAGAGGCGTCCCAATTGCCCTGCCAAGCCTCGAGGAGAATCCCGAGTTGCCCCTCGTAACTAGGCAGGAGTCCTGCCGTCGCTGAACAAACACGTGTGTGGAAGGGCCATCCCCGTCGTAACTCGAGAATATACCCCAGGTTCCCGCCGCAACTCGAGAAAAACCATGAGACTTCCCTCTCGCCGCGAGATGAGGCCCGATTCCCCTGCACTGCGTGCAGAGCAATTCCGTGTTGCACATCACACATGAAAGGAGCCTTGATTTCCTTGGTGGCACTCCAGAGAAACCCCAAGAACACTGTTTCAAGGCTAGAGGAATCCTGAGGTCAATGTAGCAACACGAAAGAGCTCCGTGGACCAAAAATCAACTCGAGATGAGAGGTTAGTCCCTGGCTTCGACTCCAGAGGAATACCACCTTACCACAAGTACCTCAAGAGGAGGCTTCTCTCAGCTCTAGGTGTGTGAGAGGGACCCTGAGTTTGCGGCCTCAAGTGGAATGGACACCGCGATGCCCTGACTTGAAATAAGTCTGGATATCCCTGCAGTGACTTGAATGCAGGCTCGTCTTGCATCTCCCAAGACGAAAGGATGTCTGAATCCCCAGTGTAGACCACAGAGAAATACCTAGTTCCCCACTTCATCGCGACCGGAGGCCGTACATCCTTTGCAAACTCCAGAGGTATGCGGAGATCAGTGCCTCCAAAGGAGAGGATGCCTGACTCCTCGTGAAAATTGATAGGAGTCCCAGGATTCCTGTGGCACGTGGAAAGGGACCCTTGGTCTCCCGCTTCAGCTGGAGAGGCGTCCCAATTGCCCTGCCAAGCCTCGAGGAGAATCCCGAGTTGTCCCTCGCAACTAGGCAGGAGTCCTGGCGACGCTGAACAAACACGTGGGTGGAAGGGCCATCCCCGTCGTAACTCGAGAATATACCCCAGGTTCCCGCCGCAAGTCGAGAAAAACCATGAGACTTCCCCCTCGCTGCGAGATGATGCCCGATTTCCCTGCACTGCGTGCAGAGCAATTCCGTGTTGCACATCACACATGAAAGGAGCCTTGATTTCCTTGATGGCACTCCAGAGAAACCCCAAGAACACTGTTTCAAGGCTAGAGGGATCCTGAGGTCAATGTAGCAACACGAAAGAGCTCCGTGGACCAAAAATCAACTCGAGATGATAGGTTAGTCCCTGGCTTCGACTTCAGAGGAATACCACCTTACCACAAGTACCTCAAGAGGAGGCTTCTCTCAGCTCTAGGTATGTGAGAGGGACCCTGAGTTTGCGGCCTCAAGTGGAATGGACACCGCGATGCCCTGACTCGACATAAGGCCGGATATCCCTGCAGTGACTTGAATGCAGGCTGGTCTTGCATCTCCCAAGACGAAAGGATGTCTGAATCCCCTGTGGAGACCACAGAGAAATACCTAGTTCCCGACATCATCGCGACCGGCGTCCTCACATCCTTTGAAAACTCCAGAGGTACGCGGAGATCAGTGCCTCCAAAGGAGAGGATGCCTGACTCCTCGTGAAACTTGATAGGAGTCCCAGGATTCCTGTGGCACGTCGAAAGGGACACTTTTTCTCCCGCCTCAGCTGGAGAGGCGTCCCAATTGCCCTGCCAAGCCTCGAGGAGAATCCCGAGTTGTCCCTCGTAACTAGGCAGGAGTCCTGCCGTCGCTGAACAAACACGTGTGTGGAAGGGCCATCCCCGTCGTAACTCGAGAATATACCCCAGGTTCCCGCCGCAACTCGAGAAAAACCATGAGACTTCCCTCTCGCCGCGAGATGAGGCCCGATTCCCCTGCACTGCGTGCAGAGCAATTCCGTGTTGCACATCACACATGAAAGGAGCCTTGATTTCCTTGGTGGCACTCCAGAGAAACCCCAAGAACACTGTTTCAAGGCTAGAGGGATCCTGAGGTCAATGTAGCAACACGAAAGAGCTCCGTGGACCAAAAATCAACTCGAGATGAGAGGTTAGTCCCTGGCTTCGACTCCAGAGGAATACCACCTTACCACAAGTACCTCAAGAGGAGGCTTCTCTCAGCTCTAGGTGTGTGAGAGGGACCCTGAGTTTGCGGCCTCAAGTGGAATGGACACCGCGATGCCCTGACTTGAAATAAGTCTGGATATCCCTGCAGTGACTTGAATGCAGGCTCGTCTTGCATCTCCCAAGACGAAAGGATGTCTGAATCCCCAGTGTAGACCACAGAGAAATACCTAGTTCCCCACCTCATCGTGACCGGCGTCCTCACATCCTTTGAAAACTCCAGAGGTACGCGGAGATCAGTGCCTCCAAAGGAGAGGATGCCTGACTCCTCGTGAAACTTGATAGGAGTCCCAGGATTCCTGTGGCACGTCGAAAGGGACACTTTTTCTCCCGCCTCAGCTGGAGAGGCGTCCCAATTGCCCTGCCAAGCCTCGAGGAGAATCCCGAGTTGTCCCACGCAACTAGGCAGGAGTCCTGGCGACGCTGAACAAACACGTGGGTGGAAGGGCCATCCCCGTCGTAACTCGAGAATATACCCCAGGTTCCCGCCGCAAGTCGAGAAAAACCATGAGACTTCCCCCTCGCCGCGAGATGAGGCCCGATTTCCCTGCACTGCGTGCAGAGCAATTCCGTGTTGCACATCACACATGAAAGGAGCCTTGATTTCCTTGATGGCACTCCAGAGAAACCCCAAGAACACTGTTTCAAGGCTAGAGGGATCCTGAGGTCAATGTAGCAACACGAAAGAGCTCCGTGGACCAAAAATCAACTCGAGATGAGAGGTTAGTCCCTGGCTTCGACTTCAGAGGAATACCACCTTACCACAAGTACCTCAAGAGGAGGCTTCTCTCAGCTCTAGGTATGTGAGACGGACCCTGAGTTTGCGGCCTCAAGTGGAATGGACACCGCGATGCCCTGACTCGACATAAGGCTGGATATCCCTGCAGTGACTTGAATGCAAGCTCGTCTTGCATCTCCCAAGACGAAAGGATGTCTGAATCCCCAGTGTAGACCACAGAGAAATACCTAGTTCCCGACATCATCGCGACCGGCGTCCTCACATCCTTTGAAAACTCCAGAGGTACGCGGAGATCAGTGCCTCCAAAGGAGAGGATGCCTGACTCCTCGTGAAACTTGATAGGAATCCCAGGATTCCTGTGGCACGTGGAAAGGGACCCTTGGTCTCCCGCTCAGCTGGAGAGGCGTCCCAATTTCCCTGCCAAGTCTCGAGGAGAATCCCGAGTTGTCCCTCGCAACTAGGCAGGAGTCCTGCCGTCGCTGAACAAACACTTGTGTAGAAGGGCCATTCCCTTCGTAACTCGAGAATATACCCCAGGTTCCCGCCGCAACTCGAGAAAAACCATGAGACTTCCCCCTCGCCGCGAGATGAGGCCCGATTCCCCTGCACTGCGTGCAGAGCAATTCCGTGTTGCACATCACACATGAAAGGAGCCTTGATTTCCTTGATGGCACTCCAGAGAAACCCCAAGAACACTGTTTCAAGGCTAGAGGGATCCTGAGGTCAATGTAGCAACACGAAAGACCTCCATGGACCAAAAATCAACTCGAGATGAGAGGTTAGTCCCTGGCTTCGACTTCAGAGGAATAACACCTTACTACAAGCACCTCAAGAGGAGGCTTCTCTCAGCTCTAGGTATGTGAGAGGGACCCTGAGTTTGCGGCCTCAAGTGGAATGGACACCGCGATGCCCTGACTCGAAATAAGGCCGGATATCCCTGCAGTGACTTGAATGCAGGCTCGTCTTGCATCTCCCAAGAAGAAAGGATGTCTGATTCCCCTGTGGAGAGCACAGAGAAAGACCTAGTTCCCCACCTCATCGCGACCGGATGCCTCACATCCTTTGAAAACTTCAGAGGTACGCGGAGATCAGTGCCTCCAAAGGAGACGATGCCTGACTCCTCGTGAAACTTGATAGGAGTCCCAGGATTCCTGTGCACGTGGAAAGGGACCCTTGGTCTCCCGCCTCAGCTGGAGAGGCGTCCCAATCGCCCTGCCAAGCCTCGAGGAGAATCCCGAGTTGTCCCTCGCAACTAGGCAGGAGTCCTGACGTCGCTGAACAAACACGTGGGTGGAAGGGCCATTCCCGTCGGAACTCGAGAATATACCCCAGTTTCCCGCCGCAACTCGAGAAAAACCATGAGACTTCCCCGTCGCCGCGAGATGAGGCCCGATTCCCCTGCACTGCGTGCAGAGCAATTCCGTATTGCACATCACACATGAAAGGAGCCTTGATTTCCTTGGTGGCACTCCAGAGAAACCCCAAGAACACTGTTTCAAGGCTAGAGGGATCCTGAGGTCACTGTAGCAACAGGAAAGAGCTCTGTGGACCAAAAATCAACTCGAGATGAGAGGTTAGTCCCTGGCTTCGACTCCAGAGGAATACCACCTTACCACAAGCACCTCAAGAGGAGGCTTCTCTCAGCTCTAGGTATGTGAGAGGGACCCTGAGTTTGCGGCCTCAAGTGGAATGGACACTGCGATGACCTGGCTCGAAATAAGGCCGGATATCCCTGCAGTGACTTGAATGCAGGCTCGTCTTGCATCTCCCAAGATGAAAGGATGTCTGAATCCCCTGTGAAGACCATAGAGAAAGACCTAGTTCCCCACTTCATCCCGACCGGAGGCCGTACATCCTTTGCAAACTCCAGAGGTATGCGGAGATCAGTGCCTCCAAAGGAGAGGATGCCTGACTCCTCGTGAAACTTGATAGGAGTCCCAGGATTCCTGTGGCACGTGGAAAGGGACCCTTGGTCTCCCGCCTCAGCTGGAGAGGCGTCCCAATTGCCCTGCCAAGCCTCAAGGAGAATCCCGAGTTGTCCCTCGCAACTAGGCAGGAGTCCTGACGTCGCTGAACAAACACGTGGGTGGAAGGGCCATCCCCGTCGTAACTCGAGAATATACCCCAGGTTCCCGCCGCAACTCGAGAAAAACCATGAGACTTCCCCCTCGTTGCGAGATGATGCCCGATTCCCCTGCACTGCGTGCAGAGCAATTCCGTGTTGCACATCACACATGAAAGGAGCCTTGATTTCCTTGATGGCACTCCAGAGAAACCCCAAGAACACTGTTTCAAGGCTAGAGGGATCCTGAGGTCAATGTAGCAACACGAAAGAGCTCCGTGGACCAAAAATCAATTCGAGATGATAGGTTAGTCCCTGGCTTCGACTTCAGAGGAATACCACCTTACCACAAGTACCTCAAGAGGAGGCTTCTCTCAGCTCTAGGTATGTGAGAGGGACCCTGAGTTTGCGGCCTCAAGTGGAATGGACACCGCGATGCCCTGACTCGACATAAGGCTGGATATCCCTGCAGTGACTTGAATGCAGGCTCGTCTTGCATCTCCCAAGACGAAAGGATGTCTGAATTCCCTGTGGAGACCACAGAAAAAGACCTACTTCCCCACCTCATCGCGACCGGAGGCCTCACATCCTTTGAAAACTCCAGAGGTACGCGGAGATCAGTGCCTCCAAAGGAGACGATGCCTGACTCCTCGTGAAACTTGATAGAAGTTCCAGGATTCCTGTGGCACGTGTAAAGGGACACTGGGTCTCCCGCCTCAGCTGGAGAGGCGTCCCAATTGCCCTGCCAAGCCTCGAGGAGAATCCCGAGTTGTCCCTCGCAACTAGGCAGGAGTCCTGACGTCGCTGAACAAACACGTGGGTGGAAGGGCCATCCCCGTCGTAACTCGAGAATATACCCCAGGTTCCCGCCGCAACTCGAGAAAAACCATGAGACTTCCCCCTCGCTGCGAGATGACGCCCAATTCCCCAGCACTGCGTGCAGAGCAATTCCGTGTTGCACATCAGACATGGAAGGAGCCTTGATTTCCTTGATGGCACTCCAGAGAAACCCCAAGAACACTGTTCCAAGGCTAGAGGGATCCTGAGGTCACTATAGCAACACAAAAGAGCTCCGTGGACCAAAAATCAACTCGAGATGAGATGTTAGTCCCTGGCTTCGACTCCAGAGGAATACCACCTTACCACAAGCACCTCAAGAGGAGGCTTCTCTCAGCTCTAGGTATGTGAGAGGGACCCTGAGGTTGCGGCCTCAAGTGGAATGGACACCGCGATGCCCTGACTCGAAATAAGGCCGGATATCCCTGCAGTGACTTGAATGTAGGCGCGTCTTGCATCTCCCAAGACGAAAGGATGTCTGAATCCCCTGTGGAGAGCACAGAGAAAGACATAGTTCCCCACCTCATCGCGACCGGAGGCCTCACATCCTTTGAAAACTCCAGAGGTACGCGGAGATCAGTGCCTCCAAAGGACACAATGCCTGACTCCTCGTGAAACATGATAGGAGTCCCAGGATTCCTGTGGCACGTGGAAAGGGACCCTTGGTCTCCCGCCTCAGCTGGAGAGGCGTCCCAATTGCCCTGTCAAGCCTCGAGGAGAATCCCGAGTTGTCCCTCGCAACTAGGCAGGAGTCCTGCCGTCGCTGAACAAACACGTGTGTGGAAGGGCCATCACCGTCATAACTCGAGAATATACCCCAGGTTCCCGCCGCAACTCGAGAAAAACCATGAGACTTCCCCCTCGCTGCGAGATGAGGCCCGATTCCCCTGCACTGCGTGCAGAGCAATTCCGTGTTGCACATCACACATGAAAGGAGCCTTGATTTCCTTGATGGTACTCCAGAGAAACCCCAAGAACACTGTTTCAAGGCTAGAGGGATCCTCAGGTCAATGTAGCAACACGAAAGAGCTCCGTGGCCCAAAAATCAACTCGAGAAGAGAGGTTAGTCCCTGGCTTCGACTCCAGAGGAATACCACCTTACCACAAGCACCTCAAGAGGAGGCTTCTCTCAGCTCTAGGTATGTGAGAGGGACCCTGAGTTTGCGACCTCAAGTGGAATGGACACAGTGATGCCCTGACTCGAAATAAGGCCGGATATCCCTGCAGTGACTTGAATGCAGGCTCGTCTTGCATCTCCCAAGACGAAAGGAGGTCTGAATCCCCTGTGGAGACCACAGAGAAAGACCTAGTTCCCCACCTCATCACGACCGGAGGCCTCACATCCTTTGAAAACTCCAGAGGTACCCGGAGATCAGTGCCTCCAAAGGAGACGATGCCTGACTCCTCGTGAAACTTGATAGGAGTCCCAGGATTCCTGTGGCACGTGGAAAGGGACCCTTGGTCTCCCGCCTCAGCTAGAGAGGAGTCCCAATTTCCCTGCCAAGCCTCGAGGAGAATCCCGAGTTGTCCCTCGCAACTAGGCAGGAGTCCGGAAGTCGCTGAACAAACACGTGGCTGGAATGCCCATCCCCGTCATAACTCGAGAATATACCCCAGGTTCCCGCCGCAACTCGAGAAAAACCATGAGACTTCCCCCTCGCCGCGAGATGAGGCTCGATTCTCCTGCACTGCGTGCAGAGCAATTCCGTGTTGCACATCAAACATGAAAGGAGCCTTGATTTCTTTGGTGGCACTCCAGAGAAACCCCAAGAACACTGTTTCAAGGCTAGAGGGATCCTGAGGTTACTGTAGCAACACGAAAGAGCTCCGTGGACCAAAAATCAACTCGAGATGAGAAGTTAGTCCCTGGCTTCGACGCCAGAGGAATACCACCTTACCACAAGCACCTCAAGAGGAGGCTTCTCTCAGCTCTAGGTATGTGAGAGGGACCCTGAGTTTGCGGCCTCAAGTGGAATGGACACCGCGATGCCCTGACTCAAAATAAGGCCGCATATCCCTGCAGTGACTTGATTGCAGGCTTGTCTTGCATCTCCCAAGATGAAAGGATGTCTGAATTCCCTGTGGAGACCACAGAAAAAGACCTACTTCCCCACCTCATCGCGACCGGAGGCCTCACATCCTTTGAAAACTCCAGAGGTACGCGGAGATCAGTGCCTCCAAAGGAGACGATGCCTGACTCCTCGTGAACCTTGATAGGAGTCCCAGGATTCCTGTGGCACGTGGAAAGGGACCCTTGGTCTCCCGCCTCAGCTGGAGAGGCGTCCCAATTGCCCTGCCAAGCCTCGAGGAGAATCCCGAGTTGTCCCTCGCAACTATGCAGGAGTCCTGAGGTCGCTGAAAAAACACTTGGGTGAAAGGGCCATCCCCGTCGTAACTCGAGAATATACCCCAGGTTCCCGCCGCAACTCGAGAAAAACCATGAGACTTCCCCCTCGCTGCGAGATGAGGCCCGATTCCCCTGCACTGCGTGCAGAGCAATTCCGTGTTGCACATCACACATGAAAGGAGGATTGATTTCCTTGATGGCACTCCAGAGAAACCCCAAGAACACTGTTTCAAGGCTAGAGGGATCCTGAGGTCACTGTAGCAACACAAAAGAGCTCCATGGACCAAAAATCAACTCGAGATGAGAGGTTAGTCCATGGCTTCGACTCCAGAGGAATACCACCTTACCAGAAGCACCTCAAGAGGAGGCTTCTCTCAGCTCTAGGTATGTGAGAGGGACCCTGAGTTTGCGGCCTCAAGTGGAATGGACACCGCGATGCCCTGACTCGAAATAAGGCCGGATATCCCTGCAGTGACTTGAATGCAGGCTCGTCTTGCATCTCACAAGACGAAAGGATATCTGAATCCCCTGTGGAGACCACAGAGAAAGACCTAGTTCCCCACCTCATCGCGACCGGAGGCCTCACATCCTTTGAAAACTCCAGAGGTACGCGGAGATCAGTGCCTCCAAAGGAGACGATGCCTGACTCCTCGTGAAACTTGATAGGAGTCCCAGGATTCCTGTGGCACGTGGAAAGGGACCCTTGGCCTCCCGACTCAGCTGGAGAGGAGTCCCAATTGCCCTGCCAAGCGTCGAGGATAATCCCGAGTTGTCCCTCGCAACTAGGCAGGAGTCCGGAAGTCGCTGAACAAACACGTGGCTGGAAGGCCCATCCCCGTCGTAACTTGAGAATATACCCCAGGGTCCCGCCGCAACTCGAGAAAAACCATGAGACTTCCCCCTCGCCGCGAGATGAGGCTCGATTCCCCTGCACTGCGTGCAGAGCAATTCCGTGTTGCACATCAAACATGGAAGGAGCCTTGATTTCCTTCATGGCACTCCAGAGAAACCTCCAGAACACTGTTCCAAGGCTAGAGGGATCCTGAGGTCACTATAGCAACACAAAAGAGCTCCGTGGACCAAAAATCAACTCGAGATGAGATGTTAGTCCCTTACTTCGACTTCAGAGGAATACCACCTTACCACAAGCACCTCAAGAGGAGGCTTCTCTCAGCTCTAGGTATGTGAGAGGGACCCTGAGGTTGCGGCCTCAAGTGGAATGGACACCGCGATGCCCTGACTCGAAATAAGGCCGGATATCCCTGCAGTGACTTGAATGTAGGCTCGTCTTGCATCTCCCAAGACGAAAGGATGTCTGAATCCCCTGTGGAGACCACAGAGAAAGACATGGTTGACCACCTCATCGCGACCGGAGGCCTCACATCCTTTGAAAACTCCAGAGGTACGCGGAGATCAGTGCCTCCAAAGGAGAGGATGCCTGACTCCTCGTGAAACTTGATAGGAATCCCAGGATTCCTGTGGCACGTGGAAAGGGACCCTTGGTCTCCCGCCTCAGCTGGAGAGGCGTCCCAATTGCCCTGCCAAGCTTCGAGAAGAATCCCGAGTTGTCCCTCGCAACTATGCAGGAGTCCTGACGTCGCTGAAAAAACACGTGGGTGGAAGGGCCATCCCCGTCGTAACTCGAGAATATACCCCAGGTTCCCGCCGCAACTCGAGAAAAACCATGAGACTTCCCCCTCGCTGCGAGATGAGGCCCGATTCCCCTGCACTGCGTGCAGAGCAATTCCGTGTTGCACATCACACATGAAAGGAGGATTGATTTCCTTGATGGCACTCCAGAGAAACCCCAAGAACACTGTTTCAAGGCTAGAGAGATCCTGAGGTCACTGTAGCAACAAGAAAGAGCTCCATGGACCAAAAATCAACTCGAGATGAGAGGTTAGTCCCTGACTTCGACTCCAGAGGAATACCACCTTACCACAAGCACCTCAAGAGGAGGCTTCTCTCAGCTCTAGGTATGTGAGAGGGACCCTGAGTTTGCGGCCTCAAGTGGAATGGACACCGCGATGCCCTGACTCGAAATAAGGCCGGATATCCCTGCAGTGACTTGAATGCAGGCTCGTCTTGCATCTCCCAAGATGAAAGGATGTCTGAATCCCCTGTGGAGACCACAGAGAAAGACCTAGTTCCCCACCTCATCGTGACCGGAGGCCTCACATCCTTTGAAAACTCCAGAGGTACGCGGAGATCAGTGCCTCCAAAGGAGACGATGCCTGAGTCCTCGGGAAACTTGATAGGAGTCCCAGGATTCCTGTGGCACGTGGAAAGGGACCCTTGGTCTCCCGCCTCAGCTGGAGAGGCGTCCCAATTGCCCTGCCAAGCCTCGAGGAGAATCCCGAGTTGTCCCTCGCAAATAGGCAGGAGTCCTGACTTCGCTGAACAAACACGTGGTTGAAAGGGCCATCCCCGTCGTAACTCGAGAATATACCCCAGGTTCCCGCCGCAACTCGATAAAAACCATGAGACTTTCCCCTCGCTGCGAGATGAGGCCCGATTCCCCTGCACTGCGTGCAGAGCAATTCCGTGTTGCACATCACACATGAAAGGAGCCTTGATTTCTTGGTGGCACTCCAGAGAAACCCCAAGAACACTGTTTCAAGGCTAGAGGGATCCTGAGGTCACTGTAGCAACACGAAAGACCTCCGTGGACCAAAAATCAACTCGAGATGAGAGGTTAGTCCCTGGCTTCGACTCCAGAGGAATACCACCTTACCACAAGCACCTCAAGAGGAGGCTTCTCTCAGCTCTAGGTATGTGAGAGGGACCCTGAGTTTGCGGCCTCAAGTGGAATGGACACCGCGATGCCCTGACTCGAAATAAGGCCGGATATCCCTGCAGTGACTTGAATGCAGGCTCGTCTTGCATCTCCCAAGACGAAAGGATGTCTGAATCCCCTGTGGAGACCACAGAGAAAGACCTAGTTCCCCACCTCATCGCGACCGGAGGCCTCACAACCTTTGAAAACTCCAGAGGTACGCGGAGATCACTGCCTCCAAAGGAGAGGATGCCTGACTCCTCGTGAAACTTGATAGGAGTCCCAGGATTCCTGTGGCACGTCGAAAGGGACCCTTGGTCTCCCGCCTCAGCTGGAGAGGCGTCCCAATTGCCCTGCCAAGCCTCGAGGAGAATCCCGAGTTGTCCCTCGCAACTAGGCAGGAGTCCTGACGTCGCTGAAGAAACACGTGGGTGGAAGGGCTATCCCCGTCGTAACTCGAGAATATACCCCAGGTTCCCGCCGCAACTCGAGAAAAACCATGAGACTTCCCCCTCGCCGCAAGCTGAGGCCCGATTCCCCTGCACTGCGTGCAGAGCAATTCCGTGTTGCACATCACACATGAAAGGAGCCTTGATTTCCTTGGTGGCACTCCAGAGAAATCCCAAGAACACTGTTTCAAGGCTAGAGGGATCCTGACGTCACTGTATCAACACGAAAGAGCTCCGTGGACCAAAAATCAACTCGAGATGAGAGGTTAGTCCCTGGCTTCGACTCCAGAGGAATACCACCTTACCACAAGCACCTCAAGAGGAGGCTTCTCTCAGCTCTAGGTATGTGAGAGGGACCCTGAGTTTGCGGCCTCAAGTGGAATGGACACCGCGATGCCCTGACTCGAAATAAGGCCGGATATCCCTGCAGTGACTTGAATGCAGGCTCGTCTTGCATCTCCCAAGACGAAAGGATGTCTGAATCCCCTGTGGAGACCACAGAGAAAGACCTAGTTCCCCACCTCATCGCGACCGGAGGCCTCACATCCTTTGAAAACTCCAGAGGTACGCGGAGATCAGTGCCTCCAAAGGAGAGGATGCCTGACTCCTCGTGAAACTTGATAGGAGTCCCAGGATTCCTGTGGCACATGGAAAGGGACCCTTGGTCTCCCGCCTCAGCTGGAGAGGCGTCCCAATTGCCCTGCCAAGCCTCGAGGAGAATCCCGAGTTGTCCCTCGCAACTAGGAAGGAGTCCTGACGTCGCTGAAGAAACACGTGTGTGGAAGGGCTATCCCCGTCGTAACTCGAGAATATACCCCAGGTTCCCGCCGCAACTCGAGAAAAACCATGAGACTTCCCCCTCGCCGCGAGCTGAGGCCCGATTCCCCTGCACTGCGTGCAGAGCAATTCCGTGTTGCACATCACACATGAAAGGAGCCTTGATTTCCTTGGTGGCACTCCAGAGAACCACCAAGAACACTGTTTCAAGGCTAGAGGGATCCTGACGTCACTGTAGCAACACGAAAGAGCTCCGTGGACCAAAAATCAACTCGAGATGAGAGGTTAGTCCCTGGCTTCGACTCCAGAGGAATACCACCTTACCACAAGCACCTCAAGAGGAGGCTTCTCTCAGCTCTAGGTATGTGAGAGGGACCCTGAGTTTGCGGCCTCAAGTAGAATGGACACCGCGATGCCCTGACTCGAAATAAGGCCGGATATCCCTGCAGTGACTTGAATTCCGGCCCGTCTTGCATCTCCCAAGATGAAAGGATGTCTGAATCCCCTGTGGAGACCACAGAGAAAGACCTAGTTCCCCACCTCATCGCGACAGGATTCCTTATATCCTTTGAAATCTCCAGAGGTACATGGAGATCACTGCCTCCAAAGGAGAGGATGCCTGACTCCTCGTGAAACTTGATAGGAGTCCCAGGATTCCTGTGGCACGTGGAAAGGGACCCTTGGTCTCCCGCCTCAGCTGGAGAGGCGTCCCAATTGCCCTGCCAAGCCTCGAGGAGAATCCCGAGTTGTCCCTCGCAACTAGGCAGGAGTCCAGACGTCGCTGAACAAACACGTGTGTGGAAGGGCCATCCCAGTCGTAACTCGAGAATATACCCCAGGTTCCCGCCGCAACTCGAGAAAAACCATGAGACTTCCCCCTCGCCGCGAGCTGAGGCCCGATTCCCCTGCACTGCGTGCAGAGCAATTCCGTGTTGCACATCACACATGAAAGGAGGCTTGATTTCCTTGATGGCACTCCAGAGAAAACCCAAGAACACTGTTTCAAGGCTAGAGGGATCCTGAGGTCACTGTAGCAACACGAAAGAGCTCCGTGGACCAAAAATCAACTCGAGATGAGAGGTTAGTCCCTGGCTTCGACTCCAGAGGAATACCACCTTACCACAAGCACCTCAAGAGGAGGCTTCTCTCAGCTCTAGGTATGTGAGAGGGACCCTGAGTTTGCGGCCTCAAGGGGAATGGACACCGCGATGCCCTGACTCGAAATAAGGCCGGATATCCCTGCAGTGACTTGAATGTAGGCTCGTCTTGCATCTCCCAAGACGAAAGGATATCTGAATCCCCTGTGTAGACCACAGAGAAATACCTAGTTCCCGACATCATCGCGACCGGCGTCCTCACATCCTTTGAAAACTCCAGAGGTACGCGGAGATCAGTGCCTCCAAAGGAGACGATGCCTGACTCCTCGTGAAACTTGATAGGAGTCCCAGGATTCCTGTGGCACGTCGAAAGGGACACTTTTTCTCCCGCCTCAGCTGGAGAGGCGTCCCAATTGCCCTGCCTAGCCTCGAGGAGAATCCCGAGTTGTCCCTCGCAACTAGGCAGGAGTCCTGTCGTCGCTGAAGAAACACGTGTGTGGAAGGGCTATCCCCGTCGTAACTCGAGAATATACCCCAGGTTCCCGCCGCAACTCGAGAAAAACCATGAGACTTCCCCCTCGCCGCGAGCTGAGGCCCGATTCCCCTGCACTCCGTGCAGAGCAATTCCGTGTTGCACATCACACATGAAAGGAGCCTTGATTTCCTTGGTGGCACTCCAGAGAAACCCCAAGAACACTGTTTCAAGGCTAGAGGGATCCTGACGTCACTGTAGCAACACGAAAGAGCTCCGTGGACCAAAAATCAACTCGAGATGAGAGGTTAGTCCCTGGCTTCGACTCCAGAGGAATACCACCTTACCACAAGCACCTCAAGAGGAGGCTTCTCTCAGCTCTAGGTATGTGAGAGGGACCCTGAGTTTGCGGCCTCAAGTAGAATGGACACCGCGATGCCCTGACTCGAAATAAGGCCGGATATCCCTGCAGTGACTTGAATGCCGGCCCGTCTTGCATCTCCCAAGATGAAAGGATGTCTGAATCCCCTGTGGAGACCACAGAGAAAGACCTAGTTCCCCACCTCATCGCGACAGGATTCCTTATATCCTTTGAAAACTCCAGAGGTACGCGGAGATCAGTGCCTCCAAAGGAGACGATGCCTGACTCCTCGTGAAACTTGATAGGAGTCCCAGGATTCCTGTGGCACGTGGAAAGGGACCCTTGGTCTCCCGCCTCAGCTGGAGAGGCGTCATAATTGTCTTGCCAAGCCTCGAGGAGAATCCCGAGTTGTCCCTCGCAACTAGGCAGGAGACCTGACGTCGCTGAACAAACACGTGGGTGGAAGGGCCATCCCCGTCGTAACTCGAGAATATACCCCAGGTTCCCGCCGCAACTCGAGAAAAACCATGAGACTTCTCCCTCGCCGCGAGATGAGGCCCAATTCCCCTGCACTGCGTGCAGAGCAATTCCGTGTTGCACATCACACATGAAAGGAGCCTTGATTTCCTTGATGGCACTCCAGAGAAACCCCAAGAACACTGTTTCAAGGCTAGAGGGATCCTGAGGTCAATGTAGCAACACGAAAGAGCTCCGTGGCCCAAAAATCAACTCGAGAAGAGAGGTTAGTCCCTGGCTTCGACTCCAGAGGAATACCACCTTACCACAAGCACCTCAAGAGGAGGCTTCTCTCAGCGCTAGGTATGTGAGAGGGACCCTGAGTTTGGGACCTCAAGTGGAATGGACACAGTGATGCCCTGACTCGAAATAAGGCCGGATATCCCTGCAGTAGCTTGAATGCAGGCTCGGCTTGCATCTCCCAAGACGAAAGGATGTCTTAAACCCCTGTGGAGACCACAGAGAAAGACCTAGTTCCCCACCTCATCACGACCGGAGGCCTCACATCCTTTGAAAACTCCAGAGGTACGCGGAGATCAGTGCCTCCAAAGGAGAGGATGCCTGACTCCTCGTGAAACTTGATAGGAGTCCCAGGATTCCTGTGGCACGTGGAAAGGGACCCTTGGCCTCCCGCCTCAGCTGGAGAGGAGTCCCAATTGCCCTGCCAAGCCTCGAGGAGAATCCCGAGTTGTCCCTCGCAACTAGGCAGGAGTCCGGAAGTCGCTGAACAAACACGTGGCTGGAATGCCCATCCCCGTCATAACTCGAGAATATACCCCAGGGTCCCGCCGCAACTCGAGAAAAACCATGAGACTTCCCCCTCGCCGCGAGATGAGGCTCGATTCCCCTGCACTGCGTGCAGAGCAATTCCGTGTTGCACATCAAACATGGAAGGAGCCTTGATTTCCTTGATGGCACTCCAGAGAAACCCCAAGAACACTGTTCCAAGGCTAGAGGGATCCTGAGGTCACTATAGCAACACAAAAGAGCTCCGTGGACCAAAAATCAACTCGAGATGAGATGTTAGTCTCTTACTTCGACTTCAGAGGAATACCACCTTATCACAAGCACCTCAAGAGGAGGCTTCTCTCAGCTCTAGGTATGTGAGAGGGACCCTGAGGTTGCGGCCTCAAGTGGAATGGACACCGCGATGCCCTGACGCGAAATAAGGCCGGATATCCCTGCAGTGACTTGAATGTAGGCTCGTCTTGCATCTCCCAAGACGAAAGGATGTCTGAATCCCCTGTGGAGACCACAGAGAAAGACATAGTTCCCCACCTCATCGCGACCGGAGGCCTCACATCCTTTGAAAATTCCAGAGGAACGCGGAGATCAGTGCCTCCAAAGTAGACGATGCCTGACTCCTCGGGAAACTTGATAGGAGTCCCAGGATTCCTGTGGCACGTGGAAAGGGACCCTTGGTCTCCCGCCTCAGCTGGAGAGGCGTCCCAATTGCCCTGCCAAGCCTCGAGGAGAATCCCGAGTTGTCCCTCGCAAATAGGCAGGAGTCCTGACTTTGCTGAACACACACGTGGTTGCAAGGGCCATCCCCGTCGTAACTCGAGAATATACCCCAGGTTCCCGCCGCAACTCGAGAAAAACCATGAGACTTTCCCCTCGCTGCGAGATGAGGCCCGATTCCCCTGCACTGCGTGCAGAGCAATTCCGTGTTGCACATCACACATGAAAGGAGCCTTGATTTCCTTGGTGGCACTCCAGAGAAACCCCAAGAACACTGTTTCAAGGCTAGAGGGATCCTGACGTCACTGTAGCAACACGAAAGAGCTCCGTGGACCAAAAATCAACTCGAGATGAGAGGTTAGTCCCTGGCTTCGACTCCAGAGGAATACCACCTTACCACAAGCACCTCAAGAGGAGGCTTCTCTCAGCTCTAGGTATGTGAGAGGGACCCTGAGTTTGCGGCCTCAAGGGGAATGGACACCGCGATGCCCTGACTCGAAATAAGGCCGGATATCCCTGCAGTGACTTGAATGTAGGCTCGTCTTGCATCTCCCAAGACGAAAGGATATCTGAATCCCCTGTGTAGACCACAGAGAAAGACATGGTTCCCCACCTCATCGCGACCGGAGGCCTCACATCCTTTGAAAACTCCAGAGGTACGCGGAGATCAGTGCCTCCAAAGGAGACGATGCCTGACTCCTCGTGAACCTTGATAGGAGTCCCAGGATTCCTGTGGCACGTGGAAAGGGACCCTTGGTCTCCCGCCTCAGCTGGAGAGGCGTCCCAATTGCCCTGCCAAGCCTCGAGGAGAATCCCGAGTTGTCCATCGCAACTAGGCAGGAGTCCTGTCGTCGCTGAAGAAACACGTGTGTGGAAGGGCTATCCCCGTCGTAACTCGAGAATATACCCCAGGTTCCCGCCGCAACTCGAGAAAAACCATGAGACTTCCCCCTCGCCGCGAGCTGAGGCCCGATTCCCCTGCACTGCGTGCAGAACAATTCCGTGTTGCACATCACACATGAAAGGAGCCTTGATTTCCTTGATGGCACTCCAGAGAAACCCCAAGAACACTGTTTCAAGGCTAGAGGGATCCTGACGTCACTGTAGCAACACGAAAGAGCTCCGTGGACCAAAAATCAACTCGAGATGAGAGGTTAGTCCCTGGCTTCGACTCCAGAGGAATACCACCTTACCACAAGCACCTCAAGAGGAGGCTTCTCTCAGCGCTAGGTATGTGAGAGGGACCCTGAGTTTGCGACCTCAAGTGGAATGGACACAGTGATGCCCTGACTCGAAATAAGGCCGGATATCCCTGCAGTAGCTTGAATGCAGGCTCGGCTTGCATCTCCCAAGATGAAAGGATGTCTGAATCCCCTGTGGAGACCACAGAGAAAGACCTAGTTCCCCACCTCATCACGACCCGAGGCCTCACATCCTTTGAAAACTCCAGAGGTACGCGGAAATCAGTGCCTCCAAAGGAGAGGATGCCTGACTCCTCGTGAAACTTGATAGGAGTCCCAGGATTCCTGTGGCACGTGGAAAGGGACCCTTGGTCTCCCGCCTCAGCTGGAGAGGCGTCCCAATTGCCCTGCCAAGCCTCGAGGAGAATCCCGAGTTGTCCCACGCAACTAGGCAGGAGTCCTGCCGTCGCTGAACAAACACGTGGGTGGAAGGGCCATCCCCATCGTAACTCGAGAATATACCCCAGGTTCCCGCCGCAACTCGAGAAAAACCATGAGACTTCCCCCTCGCCGCGAGATGAGGCCCGATTCCCCTGCACTGCGTGCAGAGCAATTCCGTGTTGCACATCAAACATGGAAGGAGCCTTGATTTCCTTGATGGCACTCCAGAGAAACCCCAAGAACACTGTTCCAAGGCTAGAGGGATCCTGAGGTCACTATAGCAACACAAAAGAGCTCCGTGGACCAAAAATCAACTCGAGATGAGATGTTAGTCTCTTACTTCGACTTCAGAGGAATACCACCTTATCACAAGCACCTCAAGAGGAGGCTTCTCTCAGCTCTAGGTATGTGAGAGGGACCCTGAGGTTGCGGCCTCAAGTGGAATGGACACCGCGATGTCCTGACTCGAAATAAGGCCGGATATCCCTGCAGTGACTTGAATGTAGGCTCGTCTTGCATCTCCCAAGACGAAAGGATGTCTGAATCCCCTGTGGAGACCACAGAGAAAGACATAGTTCCCCACCTCATCGCGACCGGAGGCCTCACATCCTTTGAAAATTCCAGAGGTACGCGGAGATCAGTGCCTCCAAAGGAGACGATGCCTGACTCCTCGGGAAACTTGATAGGAGTCCCAGGATTCCTGTGGCACGTGGAAAGGGACCCTTGGTCTCCCGCCTCAGCTGGAGAGGCGTCCCAATTGCCCTGCCAAGCCTCGAGGAGAATCCCGAGTTGTCCCTCGCAAATAGGCAGGAGTCCTGACTTTGCTGAACACACACGTGGTTGAAAGGGCCATCCCCGTCGTAACTCGAGAATATACCCCAGGTTCCCGCCGCAACTCGAGAAAAACCATGAGACTTCCCCCTCGCCGCAAAATGAGGCCCGATTCCCCTGCACTGCGTGCAGAGCAATTCCGTGTTGCACATCACACATGAAAGGAGCCTTGATTTCCTTGGTGGCACTCCAGAGAAACCCCAAGAACACTGTTTCAAGGCTAGAGGGATCCTGACGTCACTGTAGCAACACGAAAGAGCTCCGTGGACCAAAAATCAACTCGAGATGAGAGGTTAGTCCCTGGCTTCGACTCCAGAGGAATACCACCTTACCACAAGCACCTCAAGAGGAGGCTTCTCTCAGCTCTAGGTATGTGAGAGGGACCCTGAGTTTGCGGCCTCAAGGGGAATGGACACCGCGATGCCCTGACTCGAAATAAGGCCGGATATCCCTGCAGTGACTTGAATGTAGGCTCGTCTTGCATCTCCCAAGACGAAAGGATATCTGAATCCCCTGTGTAGACCACAGAGAAAGACATGGTTCCCCACCTCATCGCGACCGGAGGCCTCACATCCTTTGAAAACTCCAGAGGTACGCGGAGATCAGTGCCTCCAAAGGAGACGATGCCTGACTCCTCGTGAACCTTGATAGGAGTCCCAGGATTCCTGTGGCACGTGGAAAGGGACCCTTGGTCTCCCGCCTCAGCTGGAGAGGCGTCCCAATTGCCCTGCCAAGCCTCGAGGAGAATCCCGAGTTGTCCCTCGCAACTAGGCAGGAGTCCTGACGTCGCTGAAGAAACACGTGGGTGGAAGGGCTATCCCCGTCGTAACTCGAGAATATACCCCAGGTTCCCGCCGCAACTCGAGAAAAACCATGAGACTTCCCCCTCGCCGCGAGCTGAGGCCCGATTCCCCTGCAGTGCGTGCAGAGCAATTCCGTGTTGCACATCACACATGAAAGGAGCCTTGATTTCCTTGGTGGCACTCCAGAGAAACCCCAAGAACACTGTTTCAAGGCTAGAGGGATCCTGACGTCACTGTAGCAACACAAAAGAGCTCCGTGGACCAAAAATCAACTCGAGATGAGAGGTTAGTCCCTGGCTTCGACTCCAGAGGAATACCACCTTACCACAAGCACCTCAAGAGGAGGCTTCTCTCAGCTCTAGGTATGTGAGAGGGACCCTGAGTTTGCGGCCTCAAGTAGAATGGACACCGCGATGCCCTGACTCGAAATAAGGCCGGATATCCCTGCAGTGACTTGAATGCCGGCCCGTCTTGCATCTCCCAAGATGAAAGGATGTCTGAATCCCCTGTGGAGACCACAGAGGAAGACCTAGTTCCCCACCTCATCGCGACAGGATTCCTTATATCCTTTGAAATCTCCAGACGTACATGGAGATCACTGCCTCCAAAGGAGACGATGCCTGACTCCTCGTGAAACTTGATAGGAGTCCCAGGATTCCTGTGGCACGTGGAAAGGGACCCTTGGTCTCCCCCCTCAGATGGAGAGGCGTCCCAATTGCCCTGCCAAGCCTCGAGGAGAATCCCGAGTTGTCCCTCGCAACTAGGCAGGAGACCTGACGTCGCTGAACAAACACGTGGGTGGAAGGGCCATCCTCGTCGTAACTCGAGAATATACCCCAGGTTCCCGCCGCAACTCGAGAAAAACCATGAGACTTCCCCCTCGCCGCGAGATGAGGCCCGATTCCCCTGCACTGCGTGCAGAGCAATTCCGTGTTGCACATCACACATGAAAGGAGGCTTGATTTCCGTGATGGCACTCCAGAGAAACCCCAAGAACACTGTTTCAAGGCTAGAGGGATCCTGAGGTCACTGTAGCAACACGAAAGAGCTCCGTGGACCAAGAATCAACTCGAGATGAGAGGTTAGTCCCTGGCTTCGACTCCAGAGGAATACCACCTTACCACAAGCACCTCAAGAGGAGGCTTCTCTCAGCTCTAGGTATGTGAGAGGGACCCTGAGTTTGCGGCCTCAAGTGGAATGGACACCGCGATGCCCTGACTCGAAATAAGGCCGGATATCCCTGCAGTGACTTGAATGTAGGCTCGTCTTGCATCTCCCAAGACGAAAGGATGTCTGAATCCCCTGTGGAGACCACAGAGAAAGACATGGTTCCCCACCTCATCGCGACCGGAGGCCTCACATCCTTTGAAAACTCCAGAGGTACGCGGAGATCAGTGCCTCCAAAGGAGACGATGCCTGACTCCTCGTGAACCTTGATAGGAGTCCCAGGATTCCTGTGGCACGTGGAAAGGGACCCTTGGTCTCCCGCCTCAGCTGGAGAGGCGTCCCAATTGCCCTGCCAAGCCTCGAGGAGAATCCCGAGTTGTCCCTCGCAACTATGCAGGAGTCCTGACTACGCTGAAAAAACACGTGGGTGGAAGGGCCATCCCCGTCGTAACTCGAGAATATACACCAGGTTCCCGCCGCAACTCGAGAAAAACCATGAGACTTCCCCCTCGCTGCGAGATGAGCCCCGATTCCCCTGCACTGCGTGCAGAGCAATTCCGTGTTGCACATCACACATGAAAGGAGGATTGATTTCCTTGATGGCACTCCAGAGAAACCCCAAGAACACTGTTTCAAGGCTAGAGGGATCCTGAGGTCACTGTAGCAACAAGAAAGAGCTCCATGGACCAAAAATCAACTCGAGATGAGAGGTTAGTCCCTGACTTCGACTCCAGAGGAATACCACCTTACCACAAGCACCTCAAGAGGAGGCTTCTCTCAGCTCTAGGTATGTGAGAGGGACCCTGAGTTTGCGGCCTCAAGTGGAATGGACACCGCGATGCCCTGACTCGAAATAAGGCCGGATATCCGTGCAGTGACTTGAATGCAGGCTCGTCTTGCATCTCCCAAGACGAAAGGATGTCTGAATCCCCTGTGGAGACCACAGAGAAAGACCTAGTTCCCCACCTCATGGCGACCGGAGGCCTCACAACCTTTGAAAACTCCAGAGGTACGCGGAGATCACTGCCTCCAAAGGAGAGGATGCCTGACTCCTCGTGAAACTTGATAGGAGTCCCAGGATTCCTGTGGCACGTCGAAAGGGACCCTTGGTCTCCCGCCTCAGCTGGAGAGGCGTCCCAATTGCCCTGCCAAGCCTCGAGGAGAATCCCGAGTTGTCCCTCGCAACTAGGCAGGAGTCCTGACGTCGCTGAAGAAACACGTGGGTGGAAGGGCTATCCCCGTCGTAACTCGAGAATATACCCCAGGTTCCCGCCGCAACTCGAGAAAAACCATGAGACTTCCCCCTCGCCGCGAGCTGAGGCCCGATTCCCCTGCACTGCGTGCAGAGCAATTCCGTGTTGCACATCACACATGAAAGGAGCCTTGATTTCCTTGGTGGCACTCCAGAGAAACCCCAAGAACACTGTTTCAAGGCTAGAGGGATCCTGACGTCACTGTATCAACACGAAAGAGCTCCGTGGACCAAAAATCAACTCGAGATGAGAGGTTAGTCCCTGGCTTCGACTCCAGAGGAATACCACCTTACCACAAGCACCTCAAGAGGAGGCTTCTCTCAGCTCTAGGTATGTGAGAGGGACCCTGAGTTTGCGGCCTCAAGTGGAATGGACACCGCGATGCCCTGACTCGAAATAAGGCCGGATATCCCTGCAGTGACTTGAATGCAGGCTCGTCTTGCATCTCCCAAGACGAAAGGATGTCTGAATCCCCTGTGGAGACCACAGAGAAAGACCTAGTTCCCCACCTCATCGCGACCGGAGGCCTCACATCCTTTGAAAACTCCAGAGGTACGCGGAGATCAGTGCCTCCAAAGGAGAGGATGCCTGACTCCTCGTGAAACTTGATAGGAGTCCCAGGATTCCTGTGGCACATGGAAAGGGACCCTTGGTCTCCCGCCTCAGCTGGAGAGGCGTCCCAATTGCCCTGCCAAGCCTCGAGGAGAATCCCGAGTTGTCCCTCGCAACTAGGAAGGAGTCCTGACGTCGCTGAAGAAACACGTGTGTGGAAGGGCTATCCCCGTCGTAACTCGAGAATATACCCCAGGTTCCCGCCGCAACTCGAGAAAAACCATGAGACTTCCCCCTCGCCGCGAGCTGAGGCCCGATTCCCCTGCACTGCGTGCAGAGCAATTCCGTGTTGCACATCACACATGAAAGGAGCCTTGATTTCCTTGGTGGCACTCCAGAGAAACACCAAGAACACTGTTTCAAGGCTAGAGGGATCCTGACGTCACTGTAGCAACACGAAAGAGCTCCGTGGACCAAAAATCAACTCGAGATGAGAGGTTAGTCCCTGGCTTCGACTCCAGAGGAATACCACCTTACCACAAGCACCTCAAGAGGAGGCTTCTCTCAGCTCTAGGTATGTGAGAGGGACCCTGAGTTTGCGGCCTCAAGTAGAATGGACACCGCGATGCCCTGACTCGAAATAAGGCCGGATATCCCTGCAGTGACTTGAATGCCGGCCCGTCTTGCATCTCCCAAGATGAAAGGATGTCTGAATCCCCTGTGGAGACCACAGAGAAAGACCTAGTTCCCCACCTCATCGCGACAGGATTCCTTATATCCTTTGAAATCTCCAGAGGTACATGGAGATCACTGCCTCCAAAGGAGACGATGCCTGACTCCTCGTGAAACTTGATAGGAGTCCCAGGATTCCTGTGGCACGTGGAAAGGGACCCTTGGTCTCCCGCCTCAGCTGGAGAGGCGTCCCAATTGCCCTGCCAAGCCTCGAGGAGAATCCCGAGTTGTCCCTCGCAACTAGGCAGGAGTCCTGACGTCGCTGAACAAACACGTGTGTGGAAGGGCCATCCCAGTCGTAACTCGAGAATATACCCCAGGTTCCCGCCGCAACTCGAGAAAAACCATGAGACTTCCCCCTCGCCGCGAGCTGAGGCCCGATTCCCCTGCACTGCGTGCAGAGCAATTCCGTGTTGCACATCACACATGAAAGGAGGCTTGATTTCCTTGATGGCACTCCAGAGAAAACCCAAGAACACTGTTTCAAGGCTAGAGGGATCCTGAGGTCACTGTAGCAACACGAAAGAGCTCCGTGGACCAAAAATCAACTCGAGATGAGAGGTTAGTCCCTGGCTTCGACTCCAGAGGAATACCACCTTACCACAAGCACCTCAAGAGGAGGCTTCTCTCAGCTCTAGGTATGTGAGAGGGACCCTGAGTTTGCGGCCTCAAGGGGAATGGACACCGCGATGCCCTGACTCGAAATAAGGAAGGATATCCCTGCAGTGACTTGAATGTAGGCTCGTCTTGCATCTCCCAAGACGAAAGGATATCTGAATCCCCTGTGTAGACCACAGAGAAATACCTAGTTCCCGACATCATCGCGACCGGCGTCCTCACATCCTTTGAAAACTCCAGAGGTACGCGGAGATCAGTGCCTCCAAAGGAGACGATGCCTGACTCCTCGTGAAACTTGATAGGAGTCCCAGGATTCCTGTGGCACGTCGAAAGGGACACTTTTTCTCCCGCCTCAGCTGGAGAGGCGTCCCAATTGCCCTGCCTAGCCTCGAGGAGAATCCCGAGTTGTCCCTCGCAACTAGGCAGGAGTCCTGTCGTCGCTGAAGAAACACGTGTGTGGAAGGGCTATCCCCGTCGTAACTCGAGAATATACCCCAGGTTCCCGCCGCAACTCGAGAAAAACCATGAGACTTCCCCCTCGCCGCGAGCTGAGGCCCGATTCCCCTGCACTCCGTGCAGAGCAATTCCGTGTTGCACATCACACATGAAAGGAGCCTTGATTTCCTTGGTGGCACTCCAGAGAAACCCCAAGAACACTGTTTCAAGGCTAGAGGGATCCTGACGTCACTGTAGCAACACGAAAGAGCTCCGTGGACCAAAAATCAACTCGAGATGAGAGGTTAGTCCCTGGCTTCGACTCCAGAGGAATACCACCTTACCACAAGCACCTCAAGAGGAGGCTTCTCTCAGCTCTAGGTATGTGAGAGGGACCCTGAGTTTGCGGCCTCAAGTAGAATGGACACCGCGATGCCCTGACTCGAAATAAGGCCGGATATCCCTGCAGTGACTTGAATGCCGGCCCGTCTTGCATCTCCCAAGATGAAAGGATGTCTGAATCCCCTGTGGAGACCACAGAGAAAGACCTAGTTCCCCACCTCATCGCGACAGGATTCCTTATATCCTTTGAAAACTCCAGAGGTACGCGGAGATCAGTGCCTCCAAAGGAGACGATGCCTGACTCCTCGTGAAACTTGATAGGAGTCCCAGGATTCCTGTGGCACGTGGAAAGGGACCCTTGGTCTCCCGCCTCAGCTGGAGAGGCGTCATAATTGTCTTGCCAAGCCTCGAGGAGAATCCCGAGTTGTCCCTCGCAACTAGGCAGGAGACCTGACGTCGCTGAACAAACACGTGGGTGGAAGGGCCATCCCCGTCGTAACTCGAGAATATACCCCAGGTTCCCGCCGCAACTCGAGAAAAACCATGAGACTTCTCCCTCGCCGCGAGATGAGGCCCGATTCCCCTGCACTGCGTGCAGAGCAATTCCGTGTTGCACATCACACATGAAAGGAGCCTTGATTTCCTTGATGGCACTCCAGAGAAACCCCAAGAACACTGTTTCAAGGCTAGAGGGATCCTGAGGTCAATGTAGTAACACGAAAGAGCTCCGTGGCCCAAAAATCAACTCGAGAAGAGAGGTTAGTCCCTGGCTTCGACTCCAGAGGAATACCGCCTTACCACAAGCACCTCAAGAGGAGGCTTCTCTCAGCGCTAGGTATGTGAGAGGGACCCTGAGTTTGCGACCTCAAGTGGAATGGACACAGTGATGCCCTGACTCGAAATAAGGCCGGATATCCCTGCAGTAGCTTGAATGCAGGCTCGGCTTGCATCTCCCAAGACGAAAGGATGTCTTAAACCCCTGTGGAGACCACAGAGAAAGACCTAGTTCCCCACCTCATCACGACCGGAGGCCTCACATCCTTTGAAAACTCCAGAGGTACGCGGAGATCAGTGCCTCCAAAGGAGAGGATGCCTGACTCCTCGTGAAACTTGATAGGAGTCCCAGGATTCCTGTGGCACGTGGAAAGGGACCCTTGGCCTCCCGCCTCAGCTGGAGAGGAGTCCCAATTGCCCTGCCAAGCCTCGAGGAGAATCCCGAGTTGTCCCTCGCAACTAGGCAGGAGTCCGGAAGTCGCTGAACAAACACGTGGCTGGAATGCCCATCCCCGTCATAACTCGAGAATATACCCCAGGGTCCCGCCGCAACTCGAGAAAAACCATGAGACTTCCCCCTCGCCGCGAGATGAGGCTCGATTCCCCTGCACTGCGTGCAGAGCAATTCCGTGTTGCACATCAAACATGGAAGGAGCCTTGATTTCCTTGATGGCACTCCAGAGAAACCCCAAGAACACTGTTCCAAGGCTAGAGGGATCCTGAGGTCACTATAGCAACACAAAAGAGCTCCGTGGACCAAAAATCAACTCGAGATGAGATGTTAGTCTCTTACTTCGACTTCAGAGGAATACCACCTTATCACAAGCACCTCAAGAGGAGGCTTCTCTCAGCTCTAGGTATGTGAGAGGGACCCTGAGGTTGCGGCCTCAAGTGGAATGGACACCGCGATGCCCTGACGCGAAATAAGGCCGGATATCCCTGCAGTGACTTGAATGTAGGCTCGTCTTGCATCTCCCAAGACGAAAGGATGTCTGAATCCCCTGTGGAGACCACAGAGAAAGACATAGTTCCCCACCTCATCGCGACCGGAGGCCTCACATCCTTTGAAAATTCCAGAGGTACGCGGAGATCAGTGCCTCCAAAGGAGACGATGCCTGACTCCTCGGGAAACTTGATAGGAGTCCCAGCATTCCTGTGGCACGTGGAAAGGGACCCTTGGTCTCCCGCCTCAGCTGGAGAGGCGTCCCAATTGCCCTGCCAAGCCTCGAGGAGAATCCCGAGTTGTCCCTCGCAAATAGGCAGGAGTCCTGACTTTGCTGAACACACACGTGGTTGAAAGGGCCATCCCCGTCGTAACTCGAGAATATACCCCAGTTTTCCGCCGCAACTCGAGAAAAACCATGAGACTTTCCCCTCGCTGCGAGATGAGGCCCGATTCCCCTGCACTGCGTGCAGAGCAATTCCGTGTTGCACATCACACATGAAAGGAGCCTTGATTTCCTTGGTGGCACTCCAGAGAAACCCCAAGAACACTGTTTCAAGGCTAGAGGAATCCTGAGGTCACTGTAGCAACACGAAAGAGCTCCGTGGACCAAAAATCAACTCGAGATGAGAGGTTAGTCCCTGGCTTCGACTCCAGAGGAATACCACCTTACCACAAGCACCTCAAGAGGAGGCTTCTCTCAGCTCTAGGTATGTGAGAGGGACCCTGAGTTTGCGGCCTCAAGGGGAATGGACACCGCGATGCCCTGACTCGAAATAAGGCCGGATATCCCTGCAGTGACTTGAATGTAGGCTCGTCTTGCATCTCCCAAGACGAAAGGATATCTGAATCCCCTGTGTAGACCACAGAGAAAGACATGGTTCCCCACCTCATCGCGACCGGAGGCCTCACATCCTTTGAAAACTCCAGAGGTACGCGGAGATCAGTGCCTCCAAAGGAGACGATGCCTGACTCCTCGTGAACCTTGATAGGAGTCCCAGGATTCCTGTGGCACGTGGAAAGGGACCCTTGGTCTCCCGCCTCAGCTGGAGAGGCGTCCCAATTGCCCTGCCAAGCCTCGAGGAGAATCCCGAGTTGTCCATCGCAACTAGGCAGGAGTCCTGTCGTCGCTGAAGAAACACGTGTGTGGAAGGGCTATCCCCGTCGTAACTCGAGAATATACCCCAGGTTCCCGCCGCAACTCGAGAAAAACCATGAGACTTCCCCCTCGCCGCGAGCTGAGGCCCGATTCCCCTGCACTGCGTGCAGAGCAATTCCGTGTTGCACATCACACATGAAAGGAGCCTTGATTTCCTTGATGGCACTCCAGAGAAACCCCAAGAACACTGTTTCAAGGCTAGAGGGATCCTGACGTCACTGTAGCAACACGAAAGAGCTCCGTGGACCAAAAATCAACTCGAGATGAGAGGTTAGTCCCTGGCTTCGACTCCAGAGGAATACCACCTTACCACAAGCACCTCAAGAGGAGGCTTCTCTCAGCTCTAGGTATGTGAGAGGGACCCTGAGTTTGCGGCCTCAAGTAGAATGGACACCGCGATGCCCTGACTCGAAATAAGGCCGGATATCCCTGCAGTGACTTGAATGCCGGCCCGTCTTGCATCTCCCAAGATGAAAGGATGTCTGAATCCCCTGTGGAGACCACAGAGAAAGACCTAGTTCCCCACCTCATCGCGACAGGATTCCTTATATCCTTTGAAAACTCCAGAGGTACGCGGAGATCAGTGCCTCCAAAGGAGACGATGCCTGACTCCTCGTGAACCTTGATAGGAGTCCCAGGATTCCTGTGGCACGTGGAAAGGGACCCTTGGTCTCCCGCCTCAGCTGGAGAGGCGTCATAATTGTCTTGCCAAGCCTCGAGGAGAATCCCGAGTTGTCCCTCGCAACTAGGCAGGAGACCTGACGTCGCTGAACAAACACGTGGGTGGAAGGGCCATCCCCGTCGTAACTCGAGAATATACCCCAGGTTCCCGCCGCAACTCGAGAAAAACCATGAGACTTCTCCCTCGCCGCGAGATGAGGCCCGATTCCCCTGCACTGCGTGCAGAGCAATTCCGTGTTGCACATCACACATGAAAGGAGCCTTGATTTCCTTGATGGCACTCCAGAGAAACCCCAAGAACACTGTTTCAAGGCTAGAGGGATCCTGAGGTCAATGTAGCAACACGAAAGAGCTCCGTGGACCAAAAATCAACTCGAGAAGAGAGGTTAGTCCCTGGCTTCGACTCCAGAGGAATACCACCTTACCACAAGCACCTCAAGAGGAGGCTTCTCTCAGCTCTAGGTATGTGAGAGGGACCCTGAGTTTGCGACCTCAAGTGGAATGGACACAGTGATGCCCTGACTCGAAATAAGGCCGGATATCCCTGCAGTAGCTTGAATGCAGGCTCGGCTTGCATCTCCCAAGACGAAAGGATGTCTGAATCCCCTGTGGAGACCACAGAGAAAGACCTAGTTCCCCACCTCATCACGACCCGAGGCCTCACATCCTTTGAAAACTCCAGAGGTACGCGGAGATCAGTGCCTCCAAAGGAGAGGATGCCTGACTCCTCGTGAAACTTGATAGGAGTCCCAGGATTCCTGTGGCACGTGGAAAGGGACCCTTGGTCTCCCGCCTCAGCTGGAGAGGCGTCCCAATTGCCCTGCCAAGCCTCGAGGAGAATCCCGAGTTGTCCCACGCAACTAGGCAGGAGTCCTGCCGTCGCTGAACAAACACGTGGGTGGAAGGGCCATCCCCGTCGTAACTCGAGAATATACCCCAGGTTCCCGCCGCAACTCGAGAAAAACCATGAGACTTCCCCCTCGCCGCGAGATGAGGCCCGATTCCCCTGCACTGCGTGCAGAGCAATTCCGTGTTGCACATCAAACATGGAAGGAGCCTTGATTTCCTTGATGGCACTCCAGAGAAACCCCAAGAACACTGTTCCAAGGCTAGAGGGATCCTGAGGTCACTATAGCAACACAAAAGAGCTCCGTGGACCAAAAATCAACTCGAGATGAGATGTTAGTCTCTTACTTCGACTTCAGAGGAATACCACCTTATCACAAGCACCTCAAGAGGAGGCTTCTCTCAGCTCTAGGTATGTGAGAGGGACCCTGAGGTTGCGGCCTCAAGTGGAATGGACACCGCGATGCCCTGACTCGAAATAAGGCCGGATATCCCTGCAGTGACTTGAATGTAGGCTCGTCTTGCATCTCCCAAGACGAAATGATGTCTGAATCCCCTGTGGAGACCACAGAGAAAGACATAGTTCCCCACCTCATCGCGACCGGAGGCCTCACATCCTTTGAAAATTCCAGAGGTACGCGGAGATCAGTGCCTCCAAAGGAGACGATGCCTGACTCCTCGGGAAACTTGATAGGAGTCCCAGCATTCCTGTGGCACGTGGAAAGGGACCCTTGGTCTCCCGCCTCAGCTGGAGAGGCGTCCCAATTGCCCTGCCAAGCCTCGAGGAGAATCCCGAGTTGTCCCTCGCAAATAGGCAGGAGTCCTGACTTTGCTGAACACACACGTGGTTGAAAGGGCCATCCCCGTCGTAACTCGAGAATATACCCCAGGTTCCCGCCGCAACTCGAGAAAAACCATGAGACTTCCCCCTCGCCGCAAAATGAGGCCCGATTCCCCTGCACTGCGTGCAGAGCAATTCCGTGTTGCACATCACACATGAAAGGAGCCTTGATTTCCTTGGTGGCACTCCAGAGAAACCCCAAGAACACTGTTTCAAGGCTAGAGGGATCCTGACGTCACTGTAGCAACACGAAAGAGCTCCGTGGACCAAAAATCAACTCGAGATGAGAGGTTAGTCCCTGGCTTCGACTCCAGAGGAATACCACCTTACCACAAGCACCTCAAGAGGAGGCTTCTCTCAGCTCTAGGTATGTGAGAGGGACCCTGAGTTTGCGGCCTCAAGGGGAATGGACACCGCGATGCCCTGACTCGAAATAAGGCCGGATATCCCTGCAGTGACTTGAATGTAGGCTCGTCTTGCATCTCCCAAGACGAAAGGATATCTGAATCCCCTGTGTAGACCACAGAGAAAGACATGGTTCCCCACCTCATCGCGACCGGAGGCCTCACATCCTTTGAAAACTCCAGAGGTACGCGGAGATCAGTGCCTCCAAAGGAGACGATGCCTGACTCCTCGTGAACCTTGATAGGAGTCCCAGGATTCCTGTGGCACGTGGAAAGGGACCCTTGGTCTCCCGCCTCAGCTGGAGAGGCGTCCCAATTGCCCTGCCAAGCCTCGAGGAGAATCCCGAGTTGTCCCTCGCAACTAGGCAGGAGTCCTGACGTCGCTGAAGAAACACGTGTGTGGAAGGGCTATCCCCGTCGTAACTCGAGAATATACCCCAGGTTCCCGCCGCAACTCGAGAAAAACCATGAGACTTCCCCCTCGCCGCGAGCTGAGGCCCGATTCCCCTGCAGTGCGTGCAGAGCAATTCCGTGTTGCACATCACACATGAAAGGAGCCTTGATTTCCTTGGTGGCACTCCAGAGAAACCCCAAGAACACTGTTTCAAGGCTAGAGGGATCCTGACGTCACTGTAACAACACAAAAGAGCTCCGTGGACCAAAAATCAACTCGAGATGAGAGGTTAGTCCCTGGCTTCGACTCCAGAGGAATACCACCTTACCACAAGCACCTCAAGAGGAGGCTTCTCTCAGCTCTAGGTATGTGAGAGGGACCCTGAGTTTGCGGCCTCAAGTAGAATGGACACCGCGATGCCCTGACTCGAAATAAGGCCGGATATCCCTGCAGTGACTTGAATGCCGGCCCGTCTTGCATCTCCCAAGATGAAAGGATGTCTGAATCCCCTGTGGAGACCACAGAGAAAGACCTAGTTCCCCACCTCATCGCGACAGGATTCCTTATATCCTTTGAAATCTCCAGACGTACATGGAGATCACTGCCTCCAAAGGAGACGATGCCTGACTCCTCGTGAAACTTGATAGGAGTCCCAGGATTCCTGTGGCACGTGGAAAGGGACCCTTGGTCTCCCGCCTCAGATGGAGAGGCGTCCCAATTGCCCTGCCAAGCCTCGAGGAGAATCCCGAGTTGTCCCTCGCAACTAGGCAGGAGACCTGACGTCGCTGAACAAACACGTGGGTGGAAGGGCCATCCTCGTCGTAACTCGAGAATATACCCCAGGTTCCCGCCGCAACTCGAGAAAAACCATGAGACTTCCCCCTCGCCGCGAGATGAGGCCCGATTCCCCTGCACTGCGTGCAGAGCAATTCCGTGTTGCACATCACACATGAAAGGAGGCTTGATTTCCGTGATGGCACTCCAGAGAAACCTCAAGAACACTGTTTCAAGGCTAGAGGGATCCTGAGGTCACTGTAGCAACACGAAAGAGCTCCGTGGACCAAGAATCAACTCGAGATGAGAGGTTAGTCCCTGGCTTCGACTCCAGAGGAATACCACCTTACCACAAGCACCTCAAGAGGAGGCTTCTCTCAGCTCTAGGTATGTGAGAGGGACCCTGAATTTGCGGCCTCAAGGGGAATGGACACCGCGATGCCCTGGCTCGAAATAAGGCAGGATATCCCTGCAGTGACTTGAATGCAGGGTCGTCTTGCATCTCCCATGATGAAAGGATGTCTGAATCCCCTGTGGAGACCACAGAGAAAGACCTAGTTCCCCACCTCATCGCGACCGGAGGCCTCACATCCTTTGAAAACTCCAGTGGTACACGGAGATCAGTGCCTCTAAAGGAGACGATGCCTGAGTCCTCGGGAAACTTGATAGGAGTCCCAGCATTCCTGTGCACGTGGATAGGGAACCTTGGTCTCCCGCCTCAGCTGGAGAGGCGTCCCAATTGCCCTGCCAAGCCTCGAGGAGAATCCCGAGTTGTCCCTCGAAACTAGGCAAGAGTCCTGACGTTGCTGAACAAACACGTGGTTGAAAGGGCCATCCCCGTCGTAACTCGAGAATATACCCCAGGTTCCCGCCGCAACTCGAGAAAAACCATGAGATTTTCCCCTCGGTGCGAGATGAGGCCCAATTCCCCTGCACTGCGTGCAGAGCAATTCCGTGTTGCACATCACACATGAAAGGAGCCTTGATTTCCTTGGTGGCACTCCAGAGAAACCCCAAGAACATTGTTTCAAGGCTAGAGGGATCCTGACGTCACTGTAGCAACACGAAAGAGCTCCGTGGACCAAAAATCAACTCGAGATGAGAGGGTAGTCCCTGGCTTCGACTCCAGAGGAATACCACCTTACCACAAGCACCTCAAGAGGAGGCTTCTCTTAGCTCTAGGTATGTGAGAGGGACCCTGAGTTTGCGGCCTCAAATGGAATGGACACCGCGATGCCCTGACTCGAAATAAGGCCGGATATCCCTGCAGTGACTTGAATGTAGGCTCGTCTTGCATCTCCAAGACAAAAGGATATCTGAATCCCCTGTGGAGACCACAGAGAAAGACATAGTTCCCCACCTCATCGCGACCGGAGGCCTCACATCCTTTGAAAATCCAGAGGTACGCGGAGATCAGTGCCTCCAAAGGAGACGATGCCTGACTCCTCGTGAACCTTGATAGGAGTCCCAGGATTCCTGTGGCACGTGGAAAGGGACCCTTGGTCTCCCGCCTCAGCTGGAGAGGCGTCCCAATTGCCCTGCCAAGCTTCGAGGAGAATCCCGAGTTGTCCCTCGCAACTATGCAGGAGTCCTGACGTCGCTGAAGAAACACGTGGGTGGAAGGGCCATCTGCGTCGTAACTCGATAATATACCCCAGGTTCCCGCCGCAACTCGAGAAAAACCATGAGACTTCCCCCTCGCCGCGAGCTGAGGCCCGATTCCCCTGCACTGCGTGCAGAGCAATTCCGTGTTGCACATCACACATGAAAGGAGCCTTGATTTCCTTGGTGGCACTCCAGAGAAAACCCAAGAACACTGTTTCAAGGCTAGAGGGATCCTGAGGTCACTGTAGCAGCACGAAAGAGCTCCATGGACCAAAAATCAACTCGAGAAGAGAGGTTAGTCCCTGGCGTCGACTCCAGAGGAATACCACTTTACCGTAGCACCTCAAGAGGAGGCTTCTCTCTGCTCCAGGTGTGTGAGAGGGACCCTGAGTTTGCGGCCTCGAGTGGAATGGACACTGCGATGCCCTGACTCAAAATAAGGCCGGATATCCTTGCAGTGACTTGAATGCAGGCTCGTCTTTCATCTCCCAAGATGAAAGGATGTCTGAATCCCCTGTGTAGACTACAGAGAAAGACCTAGTTCCACACCTCATGGCGACTGGAGGCCTCACATCCTTTGAAAACTCCAGAGGTATGCGGAGATCAGTGCCTCCAAAGGAGAGGATGCCTGACTCCTCGTGAAAATTGATAGGAGTCCCAAGATTCCTGTGGCACGTGGAAAGGGACCCTTGGTCTCCCGCCTCAGCTGGAGAGGCGTCCCAATTGCCCTGCCAAGCCTCGAGGAGAATCCCGAGTTGTCCCTCGCAACTATGCAGGAGTCCTGACGACGCTGAACAAACACGTGGGTGGAAGGGCCATCCCCGTCGTAACTCGAGAATATACCCCAGGTTCCCGCCGCAACTCGAGAAAAACCATGAGACTTCCCCCTCGCCGCGAGATGAGGCCCGATTCCCCTGAACTGCGTGCAGAGCAATTCCGTGTTGCACATCACACATGGAAGGAGCCTTGATTTCCTTGATGGCACTCCAGAGAAACCCCAAGAACACTGTTTCAAGGCTAGAGGGATCCTGAGTTCAATGTAGCAACATGAAAGAGCTCCATGGACCAAAAATCAACTCGAGATGAGAGGTTAGTCCCTGGCTTCGACTCCAGAGGAATACCACCTTACCACAAGAACCTCAAGAGGAGGCTTCTCTCAGCTCTAAGTATGTGAGAGGGACCCTGAGTTTGCATCCTCAAGTGGAATGGACACCGCGATGCCCTGACTCGAAATAAGGCCGGATATCCCTGCAGTGACTTGAATGCAGGCTCGTCTTGCATCTCCCAAGACGAAAGGATGTCTGAATCCCCTGTGGAGACCACAGAGAAAGACCTAGTTCCCCACCTCATCACGACCGGAGGCCTCACATCCTTTGAAAACTCCAGAGGTACGCGGAGATCAGTGTCTCCAAAGGAGACGATGCCTGACTACTCGTGAAACTTGATAGGAGTCCCAGGATTCCTGTGGCACGTGGAAAGGGAACCTTGGTCTCCCGCCTCAGCTGGAGAGGCATCCCAATCGCCCTGCCAAGCCTCGAGGAGAATCCCGAGTTGTCCCTCTCAACTAGGCAGGAGTCCTGACTTCGCTGAACAAACACGTGGGTTTAAGGGCCATTCCCGTCGTAACTCGAGAATATAACCCAGGTTCCCGCCGCAACTCGAGAAAAACCATGAGACTTCCCCCTCGCCGCGAGATGAGGCCCGATTCCCCTGCACTGCGTGCAGAGCAATTCCGTGTTGCACATCACACATGAAAGAAGCCTTGATTTCCTTGATGGCACTCCAGAGAAACTCCAAGAACACTGTTTCAAGGCTAGAGGGATCCTGAGGTCACTGTAGCAACATGAAAGAGCTCCGTGGACCAAAAATCAACTCGAGATGAGAGGTTAGTCCCTGGCTTCGACTCCAGAGGAATACCACCTTACAACAAGCACCTCAAGAGGAGGCTTCTCTCAGCTCTAGCTATGTGAGAGGGACCCTGAATTTGCGGCCTCAAGTGGAATGGACACTGGGATGACCTGGCTCGAAATAAGGACGGATATCCCTGCAGTGACTTGAATGCAGGCTCGTCTTGCATCTCCCAAGATGAAAGGATGTCTGAATCCCCTGTGGAGACCATAGAGAAAGACCTAGTTCCACACTTCATCGCGACCGGAGGCCGTACATCCTTTGAAAACTCCAGAGGTACGCGGAGATCAGTGCCTCCAAAGGAGAGGATGCCTGATTCCTCGGGAAACTTGATAGGACTCCCAGGATTCCTGTGGCACGTGGAAAGGGACACTTGGTCTCCCGCCTCAGATGGAGAGGCGTCCCAATTTCCCTGCCAAGCCTCGAGGAGAATCCCGAGTTGTCCCTCGCAACTAGGCAGGAGTCCTGACGTCGCTGAACAAACACGTGTGTGGAAGGGCCATCCCCGTCGTAACTCGAGAATATACCCCAGGTTCCCGCCGCAACTCGAGAAAAACCATGAGACTTCCCCCTCGCCGCGAGATGAGGCCCGATTCCCCTGCACTGCGTGCAGAGCAATTCCGTGTTGCACATCACACATGAAAGGAGCCTTGATTTCCTTGATGGCACTCCAGAGAAACTCCACGAACACTGTTTCAAGACTAGAGGGATCCTGAGGTCACTGTAGCAACATGAAAGAGCTCCGTGGACCAAAAATCAACTCGAGATGAGAGGTTAGTCCCTGGCGTCGACTCCAGAGGAATACCACTTTACCGTAGCACCTCAAGAGGAGGCTTCTCTCTGCTCCAGGTTTGTGAGAGGGACCCTGAGTTTGCGGCCTCGAGTGGAATGGACACTGCGATGCCCTGACTGGAAATAAGGCCGGATATCCCTGCAGTGACTTGAATGCAGGCTCGTCTTGCATCTCCCAAGATGAAAGGATGTCTGAATCCCCAGTGTAGACCACAGAGAAATACCTAGTTCCCGACATCATCGCGACCGGCGTCCTCACATGCTTTGAAAACTACAGAGGTACGCGGAGATCAGTGCCTCCAAAGGAGACGATGCCTGACTCCTCGTGAAACTTGATAGGAGTCCCAGGATTCCTGTGGCACGTCGAAAGGGACACTTTTTCTCCCGCCTCAGCTGGAGAGGCGTCCCAATTGCCCTGCCTAGCCTCGAGGAGAATCCCGAGATGTCCCTCGCAACTAGGCAGGAGTCCTGACGTCGCTGAACAAACACGTGGGTGGAAGGGCCATCCCCGTCGTAACTCGAGAATATACCCCAGGTTCCCGCCGCAACTCAAGAAAAACCATGAGACTTCTCCCTAGCCGCGAGATGAGGCCCGATTCGCCTGCACTGCGTGCAGAGCAATTCCGTGTTGCACATCACACATGAAAGGAGCCTTGATTTCCTTGATGACACTCCAGAGAAACCCCAAGAACACTGTTTCAAGGCTAGAGGGATCCTGAGGTCACTGTAGCAACACGAAAGAGCTCCATGGACCAAAAATCAACTCGAGATGAGAGGTTAGTCCCTGGCTTCGACTCCAGAGGAATACCACCTTACCACAAGAACCTCAAGAGGAGGCTTCTCTCAGCTCTAGGTATGTGAGAGGGACCCTGAGTTTGCGGCCTCAAGTGGAATGGACACCGCGATGCCCTGACTCGAAATAAGGCCGGATATCCCTGCAGTGACTTGAATGCAGGCTCGTCTTGCATCTCCCAAGACGAAAGGATGTCTGAATCCCCAGTGTAGACCACAGAGAAATACCTAGTTCCCGACATCATCGCGACCGGAGGCCTCACATCCTTTGAAAACTCCAGAGGTACGCGGAGATCAGTGCCTCCAAAGGAGACGATGCCTGACTCCTCGTGAAACTTGATAGGAGTCCCAGGATTCCTGTGGCACGTCGAAAGGGACCCTTTTTCTCCCGCCTCAGCTGGAGAGGCGTCCCAATTGCCCTGCCAAGCCTCGAGGAGAATCCCGAGTTGTCCCTCGCAACTAGGCAGGAGTCCTGACGTCGCTGAAGAAACACGTGGGTGGAAGGGCCATCCCCGTCGTAACTCGAGAATATACCCCAGGTTCCCGCCGCAACTCAAGAAAAACCATGAGACTTCCCCCTCGCCGCAAAAAGAGGCCTGATTCGCCTGCACTGCGTGCAGAGCAATTCCGTGTTGCACATCACACATGAAAGGAGCCTTGATTTCCTTGATGACACTCCAGAGAAACCCCAAGAACACTGTTTCAAGGCTAGAGGGATCCTGAGGTCACTGTAGCAACACGAAAGAGCTCCGTGGACCAAAAATCAACTCGAGATGAGAGGTTAGTCCCTGGCTTCGACTCCAGAGGAATACCACATTACCACAAGAACCTCAAGAGGAGGCTTCTCTCAGCTCTAGGTATGTGAGTGGGATCCTGAGTTTGCGGCCTCAAGTGGAATGGACACCGCGATGCCCTGACTCGAAATAAGGCCGGATATCCCTGCAGTGACTTGATTGCAGGCTCGTCTTGCATCTCCCAAGACGAAAGGATGTCTGAATCCCCTGTGGAGACCACAGAGAAAGACCTAGTTCCCCACCTCATCGCGACCGGAGGCCTCACATCCTTTGAAAACTCCAGAGGTACGCGGAAATCAGTGCCTCCAAAGGAGACGATGCCTGACTCCTCGTGAAACTTGATAGGAGTCCCAGGATTCCTGTGGCACGTGGAAAGGGACCCTTGGTCTCCCGCCTCAGCTGGAGAGGCGTCATAATTGTCTTGCCAAGCCTCGAGGAGAATCCCGAGTTGTCCCTCGCAACTAGGGAGGAGACCTGACGTGCTGAACAAACACGTGGGTGGAAGGGCCATCCCCGTCGTAACTCGAGAATATACCCCAGGTTCCCGCCACAACTCGAGAAAAACCATGAGACTTCCCCCTCGCCGCGAGATGAGGCCCGATTCCCCTGCACTGCGTGCAGAGCAATTCCGTGTTGCACATGACAAATGAAAGGAGCCTTGATTTCCTTGATGGCACTCCAGAGAAACCCCAAGAACACTGTTTCAAGGCTAGAGGGATCCTGAGGTCACTGTAGCAACACGAAAGAGCTCCGTGGCCCAAAAATCAACTCGAGATGAGAGGTTAGTCCCTGGCTTCGACTCCAGAGGAATACCACCTTACCACAAGCACCTCAAGAGGAGGCTTCTCTCAGCTCTAGGTATGTGAGAGGGACCCTGAGTTTGCGACCTCAAGTGGAATGGACACAGTGATGCCCTGACTCGAAATAAGGCCGGATATCCCAGCAGTGACTTGAATGCAGGCTCGTCTTGCATCTCCCAAGACGAAAGGATGTCTGAATCCCCTGTGGAGACCACAGAGAAAGACCTAGTTCCCCACCTCATCACGACCGGAGGCCTCACATCCTTTGAAAACTCCAGTGGTATGCGGAGATCAGTGCCTCCAAAGGAGACGATGCCTGACTCCTCGTGAAACTTGATAGGAGTCCCAGGATTCCTGTGGCACGTGGAAAGGGACCCTTGGTCTTCCGCCTCAGCTGGAGAGGCGTCCCAATTGCCCTGCCAAGCCTCGAGGAGAATCCCGAGTTGTCCCTCGCAACTAGGCAGGAGTCCTGACGTCGCTGAAGAAACACGTGTGTGGAAGGGCCATCCCCGTCGTAACTCGAGAATATACCCCAGGTTCCCGCCGCAACTCGAGAAAAACCATGAGACTTCCCCCTCGCCGCGAGCTGAGGCTCGATTCCCCTGCACTGCGTGCAGAGCAATTCCGTGTTGCACATCACACAGGAAAGGAGCCTTGATTTCCTTGATGGCACTCCAGAGAAACCCCAAGAACACTGTTTCAAGGCTAGAGGGATCTTGAGGTCACTGTAGCAACACGAAAGAGCTCCGTGGACCAAAAATCAACTCGAGATGAGAGGTTAGTCCCTGGCTTCGACTCCAGAGGAATACCACCTTACCACAAGCACCTCAAGAGGAGGCTTCTCTCAGCTCTAGGTATGTGAGAGGGACCCTGAGTTTGCGGCCTCAAGGGGAATGGACACCGCGATGCCCTGGCTCGAAATGAGGCAGGATATCCCTGCAGTGACTTAAATGCAGGCTCGTCTTGCATCTCCCAAGATGAAAGGATGTCTGAATCCCCTGTGGAGACCACAGAGAAAGACCTAGTTCCCCACCTCATCGCGACCGGAGGCCTCACATCATTTGAAAACTCCAGTGGTACACAGAGATCAGTGCCTCCAAAGGAGAGGATGCCTGACTCCTCGGGAAACTTGATAGGAGTCCCAGGATTCCTGTGCACGTGGATAGGGAACCTTGGTCTCCCGCCTCAGCTGGAGAGGCGTCCCAATTGCCCTGCCAAGCCTCGAGGAGAATCCCGAGTTGTCCCTCGCAAATAGGCAGGAGTCCTGACGTCGCTGAACAAACACGTGGTTGAAAGGGCCATCCGCGTCGTAACTCGAGAATATACCCAGGTTCCGGCCGCAACTCGAGAAAAACCATGAGACTTCCCCCTCGCCGCCAGATGAGGCCCGATTCCCCTGCACTGCGTGCAGAGCAATTCCGTGTGGCACATCACACATGAAAGGAGCCTTGATTTCCTTGGTGGCACTCCAGAGAAACCCCAAGAACACTGTTTCAAGGCTAGAGGGATCCTGAGGTCAATGTAGCAACACGAAAGAGCTCCGTGGCCCAAAAATCAACTCGAGAAGAGAGGTTAGTCCCTGTCGTCGACTCCAGAGGAATACCACCTTACCACAAGCACCTCAAGAGGAGGCTTCTCTCAGCTCTAGGTATGTGAGAGGGACCCTGAGTTTGCGACCTCAAGTGGAATGGACACAGTGATGCCCTGACTCGAAATAAGGCCGGATATCCCTGCAGTGACTTGAATGCAGGCTCGGCTTGCATCTCCCAAGATGAAAGGATGTCTGAATCCCCTGTGGAGACCACAGAGAAAGACCTAGTTCCCCACCTCATCGCGAGAGGATTCCTTATATCCTTTGAAATCTCCAGAGGTACATGGAGATCACTGCCTCCAAAGGAGACGATGCCTGACTCCTCGTGAAACTTGATAGGAGTCCCAGGATTCCTGTGGCACGTGGAAAGGGACCCTTGGTCTCCCGCCTCAGCTGGAGAGGCGTCCCAATTGCCCTGCCAAGCCTCGAGGAGAATTCCGAGTTGTCCCTCGCAATTAGGCAGGAGTCCTGACGTCGCTGAAGAAACACGTGGGTGGAAGGGCCATCCCCATCGTAACTCGAGAATATACCCCAGGTTCCCGCCGCAACTCGAGAAAAACCATGAGACTTCCCCCTCGCTGCGAGATGAGGCCCGATTCCCCTGCACTGCGTGCAGAGCAATTCCGTGTTGCACATCACACATGAAAGGAGCCTTGATTTCCTTGATGGCACTCCAGAGAAACCCCAAGAACACTGTTTCAAGGCTAGAGGGATCCTGAGGTCACTGTAGCAACACGAAAGAGCTCCATGGACCAAAAATCAACTCGAGATGAGAAGTTAGTCCCTGGCTTCGACTCCAGAGGAATACCACCTTACCACAAGCACCTCAAGAGAAGGCTTCTCTCAGCTCTAGGTATGTGAGAGGGACCCTGAGTTTGCGGCCTCAAGTGGAATGGACACCGCGATGCCCTGACTCGAAATAAGGCCGGATATCCTTGCAGTGACTTGAATGCAGGCTCGTCTTGCATCTCCCAAGACGAAAGGATGTCTGAATCCCCTGTGGAGACCACAGAGAAAGACCTAGTTCCCCACCTCATCGCGACCGGAGGCCTCACATCCTTTGAAAACTCCAGAGGTACCTGGAGATCAGTGCCTCCAAAGGAGACGATGCCTGACTCCTCGTGAAACTTGATAGGAGTCCCAGGATTCCTGTGGCACATGGAAAGGGACACTTGGTCTCCCGCCTCAGCTGGAGAGGCGTCCCAATTGCCCTGCCAAGCCTCGAGGAGAATCCCGAGTTGTCCCTCGCAACTAGGCAGGAGACCTGACGTCGCTGAACAAACACGTGTGTGGAAGGGCCATCCCCGTCGTAACTCGAGAATATACCCCAGGTTCCTGCCGCAACTCGAGAAAAACCATGAGACTTCCCCCTCGCCGCGAGCTGAGGCCCGATTCCCCTGCACTGCGTGCAGAGCAATTCCGTGTTGCACATCACACATGAAAGGAGCCTTGATTTCCTTGGTGGCACTCCAGAAAAACCCCAAGAACACTGTTTCAAGGCTAGAGGGATCCTGAGGTCACTGTAGCAACACGAAAGAGCTCCGTGGCCCAAAAATCAACTCGAGAAGAGAGGTTAGTCCCTGTCTTCGACTCCAGAGGAATACCACCTTACCACAAGCACCTCAAGAGGAGGCTTCTCTCAGCTCTAGGTATGTGAGAGGGACCCTGAGTTTGCAGCCTCAAGTGGAATGGACACCGCGATGCCCTGACTCGAAATAAGACCGGATATCCCTGCAGTGACTTGAATGTAGGCTCGTCTTGCATCTCCCAAGACGAAAGGATATCTGAATCCCCTCTGTAGACCACAGAGAAAGACCTAGTTCCCCAGCTCATCGCGACCGGAGGCCTCACATCCTTTGAATACTCCAGAGGTACGCGGAGATCAGTGCCTCCAAAGGAGACGATGCCTGACTCCTCGTGAACCTTGATAGGAGTCCCAGGATTCCTGTGGCACGTGGAAAGGGACCCTTGGTCTCCCGCCTCAGCTGGAGAGGCGTCCCAATTGCCCTGCCAAGCTTCGAGGAGAATCCCGAGTTGTCCCTCGCAACTATGCAGGAGTCCTGACGTCGCTGAAAAAACACGTGGGTGGAAGGGCCATCCCCGTCGTAACTCGAGAATATACCCCAGGTTCCCGCCGCAACTCGAGAAAAACCATGAGACTTCCCCCTCGCCGCGAGCTGAGGCCCGATTCCCCTGCACTGCGTGCAGAGCAATTCCGTGTTGCACATCACACATGAAAGGAGCCTTGATTTCCTTGGTGGCACTCCAGAGAAACCCCAAGAAAACTGTTTCAAGGCTAGAGGGATCCTGACGTCACTGTAGCAACAAGAAAGAGCTCCGTGGACCAAAAATCAACTCGAGATGAGAGGTTAGTCCCTGGCTTCGACTCCAGAGGAATACCACCTTACCACAAGCACCTCAAGAGGAGGCTTCTCTCAGCTCTAGGTATGTGAGAGGGACCCTGAGTTTGCGGCCTCAAGTAGAATGGACACCGCGATGCCCTGACTCGAAATAAGGCCAGATATCCCTGCAGTGACTTGAATGACGGCCCGTCTTGCATCTCCCAAGATGAAAAGATGTCTGAATCCCCTGTGGAGACCACAGAGAAAGACCTGGTTCCCCACCTCATCGCGACCGGAGGCCTCACATCCTTTGAAAACTCCAGTGGTACACGGAGATCAGTGCCTCCAAAGGAGACGATGCCTGACTCCTCGGGAAACTTGATAGGAGTCCCAGGATTCCTGTGCACGTGGATAGGGAACCTTGGTCTCCCGCCTCAGCTGGAGAGGCGTCCCAATTGCCCTGCCAAGCCTCGAGGAGAATCCCGAGTTGTCCCTCGCAACTAGGCAGGAGTCCTGACGTCGCTGGACAAACACGTGGTTGAAAGGGCCATCCCCGTCGTAACTCGAGAATATACCCCAGGTTCCCGCCGCAACTCGAGAAAAACCATGAGACTTCCCCCTCGGTGCGAGATGAGGCCCGATTCCCCTGCACTGCGTGCAGAGCAATTCCGTGTTGCACATCACACATGAAAGGAGCCTTGATTTCCTTGGTGGCACTCCAGAGAAACCGCAAGAACACTGTTTCAAGGCTAGAGGGATCCTGAGGTCACTGTAGCAACACGAAAGAGCTCCGTGGACCAAAAATCAACTCGAGATGAGAGGTTAGTCCCTGGCTTCGACTCCAGAGGAATACCACCTTACCACAAGCACCTCAAGAGGAGGCTTCTCTCAGCTCTAGGTATGTGAGAGGGACCCTGAGTTTGCGGCCTCAAGTGGAATGGACACCGCGATGCCCTGGCTCGAAATAAGGCAGGATATCCCTGCAGTGACTTGAATGCAAGCTCGTCTTGCATCTCCCAAGATGAAAGGATGTCTGAATCCCCTGTGGAGACCACAGAGAAAGACCTAGTTCCCCACCTCATCGCGACCGGAGGCCTCACATCCTTTGAAAACTCCAGTGGTACACGGAGATCAGTGCCTCCAAAGGAGACGATGCCTGACTCCTCGGGAAACTTGATAGGAGTCCCAGGATTCCTGTGCACGTGGATAGGGAACCTTGGTCTCCCGCCTCAGCTGGAGAGGCGTCCCAATTGCACTGCCAAGCCTCGAGGAGAATCCCGAGTTGTCCCTCGCAACTAGGCAGGAGTCCTGACGTCGCTGAACAAACACGTGGTTGAAAGGGCCATCCCCGTCGGAACTCGAGAATATACCCCAGGTTCCCGCCGCAACTCGAGAAAAACCATGAGACTTTCCCCTCGGTGCAAGATGAGGCCCGATTCCCCTGCACTGCGTGCAGAGCAATTCCGTGTTGCACATCACACATGAAAGGAGCCTTGATTTCCTTGGTGGCACTCCAGAGAAACCGCAAGAACACTGTTTCAAGGCTAGAGGGATCCTGAGGTCACTGTAGCAACACGAAAGAGCTCCGTGGACTAAAAATCAACTCGAGATGAGAGGGTAGTCCCTGGCTTCGACTCCAGAGGAATACCACCTTACCACAAGCACCTCAAGAGGAGGCTTCTCTCAGCTCTAGGTATGTGAGAGGGACCCTGAGTTTGCAGCCTCAAGTGGAATGGACACCGCGATGCCCTGACTCGAAATAAGGCCGGATATCCCTGCAGTGACTTGAATGTAGGCTCGTCTTGCATCTCCCAAGACGAAAGGATATCTGAATCCCCTCTGTAGACCACAGAGAAAGACCTAGTTCCCCAGCTCATCGCGACCGGAGGCCTCACATCCTTTGAATACTCCAGAGGTACGCGGAGATCAGTGCCTCCAAAGGAGACGATGCCTGACTCCTCGTGAACCTTGATAGGAGTCCCAGGATTCCTGTGGCACGTGGAAAGGGACCCTTGGTCTCCCGCCTCAGCTGGAGAGGCGTCCCAATTGCCCTGCCAAGCTTCGAGGAGAATCCCGAGTTGTCCCTCGCAACTATGCAGGAGTCCTGACGTCGCTGAAAAAACACGTGGGTGGAAGGGCCATCCCCGTCGTAACTCGAGAATATACCCCAGGTTCCCGCCGCAACTCGAGAAAAACCATGAGACTTCCCCCTCGCCGCGAGCTGAGGCCCAATTCCCCTGTACTGCATGCAGAGCAATTCCGTGTTGCACATCACACATGAAAGGAGCCTTGATTTCCTTGGTGGCACTCCAGAGAAACCCCAAGAAAACTGTTTCAAGGCTAGAGGGATCCTGACGTCACTGTAGCAACAAGAAAGAGCTCCGTGGACCAAAAATCAACTCGAGATGAGAGGTTAGTCCCTGGCTTCGACTCCAGAGGAATACCACCTTACCACAAGCACCTCAAGAGGAGGCTTCTCTCAGCTCTAGGTATGTGAGAGGGACCCTGAGTTTGCGGCCTCAAGTAGAATGGACACCGCGATGCCCTGACTCGAAATAAGGCCAGATATCCCTGCAGTGACTTGAATGCCGGCCCGTCTTGCATCTCCCAAGATGAAAAGATGTCTGAATCCCCTGTGGAGACCACAGAGAAAGACCTAGTTCCCACCTCATCGCGACAGGATTCCTTATATCCTTTGAAATCTCCAGACGTACATGGAGATCACTGCCTCCAAAGGAGACGATGCCTGACTCCTCGTGAAACTTGATAGGAGTCCCAGGATTCCTGTGGCACGTGGAAAGGGACCCTTGGTCTCCCGCCTCAGCTGGAGAGGTGTCCCAATTGGCCTGCCAAGCCTCGAGGAGAATCCCGAGTTGTCCCTCGCAACTAGGCAGGAGTCCTGACGTCGCTGAAGAAACACGTGGGTGGAAGGGCCATCCCCGTCGTAACTCGAGAATATACCCCAGGTTCCCGCCGCAACTCGAGAAAAACCATGAGACTTCCCCCTCGCCACGAGATGAGGCCCGATTCCCCTGCACTGCGTGCAGAGCAATTCCGTGTTGCACATCACACATGAAAGGAGCCTTGATTTCCTTGATGGCACTCCAGAGAAACCCCAAGACCACTGTTTCAAGGCTAGAGGGATCCTGAGGTCACTGTAGCAACACGAAAGAGCTCCGTGGACCAAAAATCAACTCGAGATGAGAGGTTAGTCCCTGGCTTCGACTCCAGAGGAATACCACCTTACCACACGCACCTCAAGAGGAGGCTTCTCTCAACTCTAGGTATGTGAGAGGGACCCTGAGTTTGCGGCCTCAAGGGGAATGGACACCGTGATGCCCTGGCTCGAAATAAGGCAGGATATCCCTGCAGTGACTTGAATGCAGGCTCGTCTTGCATCTCCCAAGATGAAAGGATGTCTGAATCCCCTGTGGAGACCACAGAGAAAGACCTGGTTCCCCACCTCATCGCGACCGGAGGCCTCACATCCTTTGAAAACTCCAGTGGTACACGGAGATCAGTGCCTCCAAAGGAGACGATGCCTGACTCCTCGGGAAACTTGATAGCAGTCCCAGGATTCCTGTGCACGTGGATAGGGAACCTTGGTCTCCCGCCTCAGCTGGAGAGGCGTCCCAATTGCCCTGCCAAGCCTCGAGGAGAATCCCGAGTTGTCCCTCGCAACTAGGCAGGAGTCCTGACGTCGCTGGACAAACACGTGGTTGAAAGGGCCATCCCCGTCGTAACTCGAGAATATACCCCAGGTTCCCGCCGCAACTCGAGAAAAACCATGAGACTTCCCCCTCGGTGCGAGATGAGGCCCGATTCCCCTGCACTGCGTGCAGAGCAATTCCGTGTTGCACATCACACATGAAAGGAGCCTTGATTTCCTTGGTGGCACTCCAGAGAAACCGCAAGAACACTGTTTCAAGGCTAGAGGGATCCTGAGGTCACTGTAGCAACACGAAAGAGCTCCGTGGACCAAAAATCAACTCGAGATGAGAGGTTAGTCCCTGGCTTCGACTCCAGAGGAATACCACCTTACCACAAGCACCTCAAGAGGAGGCTTCTCTCAGCTCTAGGTATGTGAGAGGGACCCTGAGTTTGCAGCCTCAAGTGGAATGGACACCGCGATGCCCTGGCTCGAAATAAGGCAGGATATCCCTGCAGTGACTTGAATGCAGGCTCGTCTTGCATCTCCCAAGATGAAAGGATGTCTGAATCCCCAGTGGAGACCACAGAGAAAGACCTGGTTCCCCACCTCATCGCGACCGGAGGCCTCACATCCTTTGAAAACTCCAGTGGTACACGGAGATCAGTGCCTCCAAAGGAGACGATGCCTGACTCCTCGGGAAACTTGATAGGAGTCCCAGGATTCCTGTGCACGTGGATAGGGAACCTTGGTCTCCCGCCTCAGCTGGAGAGGCGTCCCAATTGCCCTGCCAAGCCTCGAGGAGAATCCCGAGTTGTCCCTCGCAACTAGGCAGGAGTCCTGACGTCGCTGGACAAACACGTGGTTGAAAGGGCCATCCCCGTTGTAACTCGAGAATATACCCCAGGTTCCCGCCGCAACTCGAGAAAAACCATGAGACTTCCCCCTCGGTGCGAGATGAGGCCCGATTCCCCTGCACTGCGTGCAGAGCAATTCCGTGTTGCACATCACACATGAAAGGAGCCTTGATTTCCTTGGTGGCACTCCAGAGAAACCCCAAGAACACTGTTTCAAGGCTAGAGGGATCCTGACGTCACTGTAGCAACACGAAAGAGCTCCGTGGACCAAAAATCAACTCGAGATGAGAGGTTAGTCCCTGGCTTCGACTCCAGAGGAATACCACCTTACCACAAGCACCTCAAGAGGAGGCTTCTCTCAGCTCTAGGTATGTGAGAGGGACCCTGAGTTTGCGGCCTCAAGTAGAATGGACACCGCGATGCCCTGACTCGAAATAAGGCCAGATATCCCTGCAGTGACTTGAATGCCGGCCCGTCTTACATCTCCCAAGATGAAAAGATGTCTGAATCCCCTGTGGAGACCACAGAGAAAGACCTAGTTCCCACCTCATCGCGACAGGATTCCTTATATCCTTTGAAATCTCCAGACGTACATGGAGATCACTGCCTCCAAAGGAGACGATGCCTGACTCCTCGTGAAACTTGATAGGAGTCCCATGATTCCTGTGGCACATGGAAAGGGACCCTTGGTCTCCCGCCTCAGCTGGAGAGGCGTCCCAATTGCCCTGCCAAGCCTCGAGGAGAATCCCGAGTTGTCCCTCGCAACTAGGCAAGAGACCTGACGTCGCTGAACAAACACGTGGGTGGAAGGGCCATCCCCGTCGTAACTCGAGAATATACCCCAGGTTCCTGCCGCAACTCGAGAAAAACCATGAGACTTCCCCCTCGCCGCGAGATGAGGCCCGATTCCCCTGCACTGCGTGCAGAGCAATTCCGTGTTGCACATCACACATGAAAGGAGCCTTGATTTCCTTGGTGGCACTCCAGAGAAACTCCAAGAACACTGTTTCAAGGCTAGAGGGATCCTGAGGTCACTGTAGCAACACGAAAGAGCTCCGTGGACCAAAAATCAACTCGAGAAGAGAGGTTAGTCCCTGGCTTCGACTCCAGAGGAATACCACCTTACCACAAGCACCTCAAGAGGAGGCTTCTCTCAGCTCTAGGTATGTGAGAGGGACCCTGAGTTTGTGGCCTCAAGTGGAATGGACACCGCGATGCCCTGACTCGAAATAAGGCCGGATATCCCTGCAGTGACTTGAATGTAGGCTCGTCTTGCATCTCCCAAGACGAAAGGATATCTGAATCCCCTCTGTAGACCACAGAGAAAGACCTAGTTCCCCACCTCATCGCGACCGGAGGCCTCACATCCTTTGAAAACTCCAGAGGTACGCGGAGATCAGTGCCTCCAAAGGAGACGATGCCTGACTCCTCGTGAACCTTGATAGGAGTCCCAGGATTCCTGTGGCACGTGGAAAGGGACCCTTGGTCTCCCGCCTCAGCTGGAGAGGCGTCCCAATTGCCCTGCCAAGCTTCGAGGAGAATCCCTAGTTGTCCCTCGCAACTATGCAGGAGTCCTGACGTCGCTGAAAAAACACGTGGGTGGAAGGGCCATCCCCGTCGTAACTCGAGAATATACCCCAGGTTCCCGCCGCAACTCGAGAAAAACCATGAGACTTCCCCCTCGCCGCGAGCTGAGGCCCGATTCCCCTGCACTGCGTGCAGAGCAATTCCGTGTTGCACATCACACATGAAAGGAGCCTTGATTTCCTTGGTGGCACTCCAGAGAAACCCCAAGAACACTGTTTCAAGGCTAGAGGGATCCTGACGTCACTGTAGCAACACGAAAGAGCTCCGTGGACCAAAAATCAACTCGAGATGAGAGGTTAGTCCCTGGCTTCGACTCCAGAGGAATACCACCTTACCACAAGCACCTCAAGAGGAGGCTTCTCTCAGCTCTAGGTATGTGAGAGGGACCCTGAGTTTGCAGCCTCAAGTAGAATGGACACCGCGATGCCCTGACTCGAAATAAGGCCAGATATCCCGGCAGTGACTTGAATGCCGGCCCGTCTTGCATCTCCCAAGATGAAAAGATGTCTGAATCCCCTGTGGAGACCACAGAGAAAGACCTAGTTCCCACCTCATCGCGACAGGATTCCTTATATCCTTTGAAATCTCCAGAAGTACATGGAGATCACTGCCTCCAAAGGAGACGATGCCTGACTCCTCGTGAAACTTGATAGGAGTCCCAGGATTCCTGTGGCACGTGGAAAGGGACCCTTGGTCTCCCGCCTCAGCTGGAGAGGTGTCCCAATTGGCCTGCCAAGCCTCGAGGAGAATCCCGAGTTGTCCCTCGCAACTAGGCAGGAGTCCTGACGTCGCTGAACAAACACGTGGGTGGAAGGGCCATCCCCGTCGTAACTCGAGAATATACCCCAGGTTCCCGCCGCAACTCGAGAAAAACCATGAGACTTCCCCCTCGCCACGAGATGAGGCCCGATTCCCCTGCACTGCGTGCAGAGCAATTCCGTGTTGCACATCACACATGAAAGGAGCCTTGATTTCCTTGATGGCACTCCAGAGAAACCGCAAGAACACTGTTTCAAGGCTAGAGGGATCCTGAGGTCACTGTAGCAACACGAAAGAGCTCCGTGGACCAAAAATCAACTCGAGATGAGAGGTTAGTCCCTGGCTTCGACTCCAGAGGAATACCACCTTACCACACGCACCTCAAGAGGAGGCTTCTCTCAGCTCTAGGTATGTGAGAGGGACCCTGAGTTTGCGGCCTCAAGGGGAATGGACACCGCGATGCCCTGGCTCGAAATAAGGCAGGATATCCCTGCAGTGACTTGAATGCAGGCTCGTCTTGCATCTCCCAAGATGAAAGGATGTCTGAATCCCCTGTGGAGACCACAGAGAAAGACCTGGTTCCCCACCTCATCGCGACCGGAGGCCTCACATCCTTTGAAAACTCCAGTGGTACACGGAGATCAGTGCCTCCAAAGGAGACGATGCCTGACTCCTCGGGAAACTTGATAGGAGTCCCAGGATTCCTGTGCACGTTGAGAGGGAACCTTGGTCTCCCGCCTCAGCTGGAGAGGCGTCCCAATTGCCCTGCCAAGCCTCGAGGAGAATCCCGAGTTGTCCCTCGCAAATAGGCAGGAGTCCTGACGTCGCTGAACAAACACGAGGTTGAAAGGGCCATCCCCGTCGTAACTCGAGAATATACCCCAAGTTCCCGCCGCAACTCGAGAAAAACCATGAGACTTTCCCCTCTCTGCGAGATGAGGCCCGATTCCCCTGCACTGCGTGCAGAGCAATTCCGTGTTGCACATCACACATGAAAGGAGCCTTGATTTCCTTGGTGGCACTCCAGAGAAACCCCAAGAACACTGTTTCAAGGCTAGAGGGATCCTGAGGTCACTGTAGCAACACGAAAGAGCTCTGTGGACCAAAAATCAACTCGAGATGAGAGGTTAGTCCCTGGCTTCGACTCCAGAGGAATACCACCTTACCACAAGCACCTCAAGAGGAGGCTTCTCTCAGCTCTAGGTATGTGAGAGGGACCCTGAGTTTGCGGCCTCAAGTGGAATGGACACCGCGATGCCCTGACTCGAAATAAGGCCGGATATCCCTGCAGTGACTTGAATGTAGGCTCGTCTTGCATCTCCCAAGACGAAAGGATATCTGAATCCCCTGTGTAGACCACAGAGAAAGACATGGTTCCCCACCTCATCGCGACCGGAGGCCTCACATCCTTTGAAAACTCCAGAGGTACGCGGAGATCAGTGCCTCCAAAGGTGACGATGCCTGACTCCTCTTGAACCTTGATAGGAGTCCCAGGATTCCTGTGGCACGTGGAAAGGGACCCTTGGTCTCCCGCCTCAGCTGGAGAGGCGTCCCACTTTCCCTGCCAAGCCTCGAGGAGAATCCCGAGTTGTCCCTCGCAACTAGGCAGGAGTCCTGACGTCGCTGAAGAAACACGTGTGTGGAAGGGCCATCCCCGTCGTAACTCGAGAATATACCCCAGGTTCCCGCCGCAACTCGAGAAAAACCATGAGACTTCCCCCTCGCCGCGAGCTGAGGCCCGATTCCCCTGCACTGCGTGCAGAGCAATTCCGTGTTGCACATCACACATGAAAGGAGCCTTGATTTCCTTGGTGGCACTCCAGAGAAACCCCAAGAACACTGTTTCAAGGCTAGAGGGATCCTGAGGTCACTGTAGCAACACGAAAGAGCTCCGTGGACCAAAAATCAACTCGAGATGAGAGGTTAGTCCCTGGCTTCGACTCCAGAGGAATACCACCTTACCACAAGCACCTCAAGAGGAGGCTTCTCTCAGCTCTAGGTATGTGAGAGGGACCCTGAGTTTGCGGCCTCAAGTAGAATGGACACCGCGATGCCCTGACTCGAAATAAGGCCGGATATCCCTGCAGTGACTTGAATGCCGGCCCGTCTTACATCTCCCAAGATGAAAGGATTTCTGAATGCCCTGTGGAGACCACAGAGAAAGACCTAGTTCCCCACCTCATCGCGACAGGATTCCTTATATCCTTTGAAAACTCCAGTGGTACACGGAGATCAGAGCCTCCAAAGGAGACGATGCCTGACTCCTCGGGAAACTTGATAGGAGTCCCAGGATTCCTGTGCACGTGGATAGGGAACCTTGGTCTCCCGCCTCAGCTGGAGAGGCGTCCCAATTGCACTGCCAAGCCTCGAGGAGAATCCCGAGTTGTCCCTCGCAACTAGGCAGGAGTCCTGACGTCGCTGAACAAACACGTGGTTGAAAGGGCCATCCCCGTCGTAACTCGAGAATATACCCCAGGTTCCCGCCGCAACTCGAGAAAAACCATGAGACTTTCCCCTCGGTGCGAGATGAGGCCCGATTCCCCTGCACTGCGTGCAGAGCAATTCCGTGTTGCACATCACACATGGAAGGAGCCTTGATTTCCTTAATGGCACTCCAGAGAAACCCCAAGAACACTGTTTCAAGGCTAGAGGGATCCTGAGGTCACTGTAGCAACACGAAAGAGCTCCGTGGACCAAAAATCAACTCGAGATGAGAGGTTAGTCCCTGGCTTCGACTCCAGAGGAATACCACCTTACCACAAGCACCTCAAGAGGAGGCTTCTCTCAGCTCTAGGTATGTGAGAGGGACCCTGAGTTTGCGGCCTCAAGTGGAATGGACACCGCGATGCCCTGACTCGAAATAAGGCCGGATATCCCTGCAGTGACTTGAATGTAGGCTCGTCTTGCATCTCCCAAGACGAAAGGATATCTGAATCCCCTGTGGAGACCACAGAGAAAGACATAGTTCCCCACCTCATCGGGACCGGAGGCCTCACATCCTTTGAAAACTCCAGAGGTACGCGGAGATCAGTGCCTCCAAAGGAGACGATGCCTGACTCCTCGTGAACCTTGATAGGAGTCCCAGGATTCCTGTGGCACGTGGAAAGGAACCCTTGGTCTCCCGCCTCAGCTGGAGAGGCGTCCCAATTGCCCTGCCAAGCCTCGAGGAGAATCCCGAGTTGTCCCTCGCAACTAGGCAGGAGTCCTGACGTCGCTGAACAAACACGAGGTTGAAAGAGCCATCCCCGTCGTAACTCGAGAATATACCCCAGGTTCCCGCCGCAACTCGAGAAAAACCATGAGACTTTCCCCTCGCTGCGAGATGAGGCCCGATTCCCCTGCACTTTGTGCAGAGCAATTCCGTGTTGCACATCACACATGAAAGGAGCCTTGATTTCCTTGGTGGCACTCCAGAGAAACCCCAAGAACACTGTTTCAAGGCTAGAGGGATCCTGAGGTCACTGTAGCAACACGAAAGAGCTCCGTGGACCAAAAATCAACTCGAGATGAGAGGTTAGTCCCTGGCTTCGACTCCAGAGGAATACCACCTTACCACAAGCACCTCAAGAGGAGGCTTCTCTCAGCTCTAGGTATGTGAGAGGGACCCTGAGTTTGCGGCCTCAAGTGGAATGGACACCGCGATGCCCTGACTCGAAATAAGGCCGGATATCCCTGCAGTGACTTGAATGTAGGCTCGTCTTGCATCTCCCAAGACGAAAGGATATCTGATTCCCCTGTGGAGACCACAGAGAAAGACATAGTTCCCCACCTCATCGCGACCGGAGGCCTCACATCCTTTGAAAACTCCAGAGGTACGCGGAAATCAGTGCCTCCAAAGGAGACGATGCCTGACTCCTCGTGAAACTTGATAGGAGTCCCAGGATTCCTGTGGCGCGTGGAACGGGACCCTTGGTCTCCCGCCTCAGCTGGAGAGGCGTCCCAATTGCCCTGCCAAGCCTCGAGGAGAATTGCGAGTTGTCCCTCGCAAATAGGCAGGAGTCCTGTCGTCGCTGAACAAACACGTGGGTGGAAGGGCCATCCCCGTCGTAACTCGATTATATACCCCAGGTTCCCGCCGCAACTCGAGAAAAACCATGAGACTTCCCCCTCGCCGCGATATGAGGCCCGATTCCCCTGCACTGCGTGCAGACCAATTCCGTGTTGCACACCACACATGAAAGGAGCCTTGATTTCCTTGATGGCACTCCAGAGAAACCCCAAGAACACTGTTTCAAGGCTAGAGGGATCCTGAGGTCACTGTAGCCACACAAAAGAGCTCCGGGGACCAAAAAGCAACTCGAGATGAGAGGTTAGTCCCTGGCTTGGACTTCAGAGGAATACCATCTTACCACAAGCACCTCAAGAGGAGGCTTCTCTCAGCTCTAGGTATGTGAGAGGGACCCTGAGTTTGCGGCCTCAAGTGGAATGGACACCACGATGCCCTGACTCGAAATAAGGCCGGATATCCCTGTAGTGACTTGAATGCAGGCTCGTCTTGCATCTCCCAAGACGAAAGGATGTCTGAATCCCCTGTGGAGACCGCAGAGAAAGACCTAGTTCCCCACCTCATCGCGACCGGAGGCCTCACATCCTTTGAAAACTTCAGAGGTACTAGGAGATCAGTGCCTCCAAAGGAAACAATGCCTGACTCCTCATGAAACTTGATAGGAGTCCCAGAATTCCTGTGGCACGTGGAAAGGGACCCGTGTTCTCCCGCCTCAGCTGGAGAAGCGTCCCAATTGTCCTGCCAAGCCTCGAGGAGAATCCCGAGTTGTCCCTCACAACTAGGCAAGAGTCCTGACGTTGCTGAACAAACACGTGTGTGGAAGGGTCATCCCCGTCATAACTCGAGAATATACCCCAGTTTCCCGCCGCAACTCGAGAAAAACCATGAGACTTCCCCCTCGCCGGGAGATGAGGCCCGATTCCCCTGCACTGCGTGCAGAGCAATTCCGTGTTGCACATCACACATGAAAGGAGCCTTGATTTCCTTGATGGCACTCCAGAGAAACCCCAAGAACACTGTTTCAAGGCTAGAGGGATCCTGAGGTCACTGTAGCCACACGAAAGAGCTCCGTGGACCAAAAATCAACTCGAGATGAGAGATTAGTCCCTGGCTTCGACTCCAGAGGAATACCACCTTACCACAAGCACCTCAAGAGGAGGCTTCTCTCAGCTCTAGGTATGTGAGAGGGACCCTGAGGTTGCGGCCTCAAGTGGAATGGACAATGTAATGACCTGACGCGAAATAACGCCGGATATCCCGGCAGAGACTTGAATGCAGGCTCGTCTTGCATCTCCCAAGACGAAAGGATGTCTGAATCCCCTGTGGAGACCACAGAGAAAGACCTAGTTCCCCACCTCATCGCGACCGGAGGCCTCACATCCTTTGAAAACTCCAGAGGTACGCGGAGATCAGTGCCTCCAAAGGAGACGATGCCTGACTCCTCGTGAAACTTGATAGGAGTCCCAGGATTCCTGTGGCACGTGGAAAGGGACCCTTGGTCTCCCGCCTCAGCTGGAGAGGCGTCCCAATTGCCCTGCCAAGCCTCGAGGAGAATCCCGAGTTGTCCCTCGCAACTAGGCAGGAGTCCTGACGTCGTTGAACAAACACATGTGTGGAAGGGCCATCCTCGTCGTAACTCGAGAATATACCACAGGTTCCCGCCGCAACTCGAGAAAAACCATGAGACTTCCCCCTCGCCGAGAGATGAGGCCCGATTCCCCTGCACTGCGTGCAGAGCAATTCCGTGTTGCACATCACACATGAAAGGAGCCTTGATTTCCTTGATGGCACTCCAGAGAAACCCCAAGAACACTGTTTCAAGGCTAGAGGGATCCTGAGGTCACTGTAGCAACACGAAAGAGCTCCGTGGACCAAAAATCAACTCGAGATGAGAGGTTAGTCCCTGGCTTCGACTCCAGAGGAATACCACCTTAGCACAAGCACCGCAAGAGGAGGCTTCTCTCAGCTCTAGGTATGTGAGAGGGACCCTGAGTTTGCGGCCTCAAGTGGAATGGACACCGCGATTCCCTGACTCGAAATAAGGCCGGATATCCCTGCAGTGACTTGAATGCAGGCTCGTCTTGCATCTCCCAAGATGAAAGGATGTCTGAATCCCCTGTGGAGACCACAGAGAAAAACCTAGTTCCCCACTTCATGTCGACCGGAGGCCTCACATCCTTTGAAAACTCCAGAGGTACGCGGAGATCAGTGCCTCCAAAGGAGACGATGCCTGACTCCTCGTGAAACTTGATAGCAGTCCCAGGATTCCTGTGGCACGTGGAAAGGGACACTTGGTCTCCCGCCTCAGCTGGAGAGGCGTCCCAATTGCCCTGCCAAGCGCCGGAGATCCCGAGTTTTCCCTCGCAACTAGGGAGGAGTCCTGCCGTCGCTGAACAAACACATGTGTGGAAGGGACATCCCCGTCGTAACTCGAGAATATACCCCAGGTTCCCGCCGCAACTCGAGAAAAACCATGAGACTTCCCCCTCGCCGCGAGATGAGGCGCGATTCCCCTGCACGGCGTGCAGAGCAATTCCGTGTTGCACATCACACATGAAAGGAGCCTTGATTTCCTTGATGGCACTCCAGAGAAACCCCAAGAACACTGTTTCAAGGCTAGAGAGATCCTGAGGTCACTGTAGCTACACGAAGGAGCTCCGTGGACCACAAATCAACTCGAGATGAGAGGTTAGTCCCTGGCTTCAATTCCATAGGAATACCACCTTACCACAAGCCCCTCAAGAGGAGGCTTCTCTCAGCTCTAGGTATGTGAGAGGGACCCTGAGTTTGCGGCCACAGGTGGAATGCACACCGCGATTCCCTGACTCGAAATAAGGCCGGATATCCCTGCAGTGACTTGAATGCAGGCTCGTCTTGCATCTCCCAAGATGAAAGGATGTCTGAATCCCCTGTGGAGACCACAGAGAAAGACCTAGTTCCCCACCTCATCGTGACCGAAGGCCTCACATCCTTTGAAAACTTCAGAGGTACGCGGAGATCAGTGCATCCAAAGGAGACGATGCCTGACTCCTCGTGAAACTTGATAGGAGTCCCAGGATTCCTGTGGCACGTGGAAAGGGACCCTTGGTCTCCCGCCTCAGCTGGAGAGGCGTCCCAATTGCCCTGCCAAGCCTCGAGGAGAATCCCGAGTTGTCCCTCGCAACTAGGCAGGAGTCCTGACGTCGCTGAACAAACACGTGGGTGGAAGGGCCATCCCCTTCGTAACTCGAGAATATACCCCAGGTTCCCGCCGCAACTCGAGAAAAACCATGAGACTTCCCCCTCGCCGCGAGATGAGGCCATATTCCCCTGCACTGCGTGCAGAGCAATGCCGTGTTGCACATCACACATGAAAGGAGCCTTGATTTCCTTGATGGCACTCCAGAGAAACCCCAAGAACACTGTTTCAAGGCTAGAGGGATCCTGAGGTCACTGTAGCAACACGAAAGAGCTCCTTGGACCAAAAATCAACTCAAGATGAGAGGTTAGTCCCTGGCTTCGACTCCAGAGGAATACCACCTTACCACAAGCACCTCAAGAGGAGGCTTCTCTCAGCTCTAGGTATGTGAGAGGGACCCTGAGTTTGCGGCCTCAAGTGGAATGGACACCGCGATGCCCTGACTCGAAATAAGGCCGGATATCCCTGCAGTGACTTGAATGCAGGCTCGTCTTGCATCTCCCAAGACGAAAGGATGTCTGAATCCCCTGTGGAGACCACAGAGAAAGACCTAGTTCCCCACCTCATCGCGACCGGAGGCCTCACATCCTTTGAAAACGCCAGAGGTACGCGGAGATCAGTGCCTCCAAAGGAGACGATGCCTGACTCCTCCTGAAACTTGATAGGAGTCCCAGGATTCCTGTGGCACGTGGAAAGGGACCCTTGGTCTCCCCCCTCAGCTGGAGAGGCGTCCCAATTGCCCTGCCAAGCCTCGAGGAGAATCCCGAGTTGTCCCTCGCAACTAGGCAGGAGTCCTGCCGTCCCTGAACAAACACGTGGGTGGAAGGGCCATCCCAGTTGTAACTCGAGAATATACCCCAGGTTCCGCCGCAACTCGAGAAAAACCATGAGACTTCCCCCTCGCCGCGAGATGAGGCCCGATTCCCCTGCACTGCGTGCAGAGCAATTCCGTGTTGCACATCACACATGAAAGGAGCCTTGATTTCCTAGATGGCACTCCAGAGAAACCCCAAGAACACTGTTTCAAGGCTAGAGGGATCCTGAGGTGACTGTAGCAACATGAAAAAACTCCGTGGACCAAGAATCAACTCGAGATGAGAGGTTAGTCCCTGGCTTCGACTCCAGAGGAATACCACCTTACCACAAGCACCTCAAGAGGAGGCTTCTCTCAGCTCTAGGTATGTGAGAGGGACCCTGAGTTTGCGGCCTCAAGTGGAATGGACACTGTGATGCCCTGACGCGAAATAAGGCCGGATATTCCTGCAGTGACTTGAATGCAGGCTCGTCTTGCATCTCCCAAGACGAAAGGATGTCTGAATCTCCTGTGGAGACCACAGAGAAAGACCTAGTTCCCCACCTCATCACGACCGGAGGCCTCACATCCTTTGAAAACTCCAGAGGTACGCGGAGATCAGTGCCGCCAAAGGAGCCGATGCCTGACTCCTCTTGAAACTTGATAGGAGTCCCAGGATTCCTGTGGCACGTGGAAAGGGACGCTTGGTCTCCCGCCTCAGCTGGAGAGGCGTCCCAATTGCCCTGCCAAGCCTCGAGGAGAATCCCGAGTTGTCCCTCGCAACTAGGCAGGAGTCCTGACGTCGCGGAACAAACACGTGGGTGGAAGGGCCATCCCCGTTGTAACTCGAGAATATACCCCAGGTTCCGCCGCAACTCGAGAAAAACCATGAGACTTCCCCCTCGCCGCAAAATGTGGCCCGATATCCTGCACTGCATGCAGAGCAATTCCGTGTTGCACATCACACATGAAAGGAGCCTTGATTTCCTTGATGGCACTCCAGAGAAACACCAAGAACACTGTTTCAAGGCTAGAGGGAACCTGAGGTCACTGTAGCAACACGAAAGAGCTCCGTGGACCAAAAATCAACTCGAGATGAGAGGTTAGTCCCTGGCTTCGACTTCAGAGGACTACCACCTTACCACAAGCACCTCAACAGGAGGCTTCTCTCAGCTCTCAGTATGTGAGAGGGACCCTGAGTTTGCGGCCTCAAGTGGAATGGACACCGCGATGCCCTGACTCGAAATAAGGCGGGATATCCCTGCAGTGACTTGAATGCAGGCTCGTCTTGCATCTCCCAAGACGAAAGGATGTCTGAATCCCCTGTGCAGACCACAGAGAAAGACCTAGTTCCCCACCTCATCGCGACCGGAGGCCTCACATCCTTTGAAAACTCCAGAGGTACGCGGAGATCAGTGCCTCCAAAGGAGAGGATGCCTGACTCCTCGTGAAACTTGATAGGAGTCCGAGGATTCCTGTGGCACGTGGAAAGGGACCCTTGGTCTCCCGCCTCAGCTGGAGAGGCGTCCCAATTGCCCTGCCAAGCCTCGAGGAGAATCCCGAGTTGTCCCTCGCAACTAGGCAGGAGTCCTGACGTGGCTGAACAAACACGTGTGTGGAAGGGCCATCCCCGTCGTAACTCGAGAATATACCCCAGGTTCCCGCCGCAACTCGAGAAAAACCATGAGACTTCCCCCTCGCTGCGAGATGAGGCCCGATTCCCCTACACTGCGTGCAGAGCAATTCCGTGTTGCACATCACACATGAAAGGAGCCTTGATTTCCTTGATGGCACTCCAGAGAAACCCCAAGAACACTGTTTCCAGGCTAGAGGGATCCTGAGGTCACTGTAGCAACACGAAAGTGCTCCGTGGACCAAAAATCAACTCGAGATGAGAGGGTAGTCCCTGGCTTCGACTCCACAGGAATACCACCTTACCACAAGCACCTCAAGAGGAGACTTCTCTCAGCTCTAGGTATGTGAGAGGGACCCTGATTTTGCGGCCTCAAGTGGAATGGACACCGCGATGCCCTGACTCGAAATAAGGCCGGATATCCCTGCAGTGACTTGAATGCAGGCTCGTCTTGCATCTCCCAAGATGAAAGAATGTCTGAATCCGCTGTGGAGACCACAGAGAAAGACCTAGTTCCCCACCTCATCGCGACCGGAGGCCTCACATCCTTTGAAAACTTCAGAGGTACGCGGAGATCAGTGCCTCCAAAGGAGACGATGCCTGACTCCTCATGAAACTTGATAGGAGTCCCAGGATTCCTGTGGCACGTGGAAAGGGACCCTTGGTCTCCCGCCTCAGCTGGAGAGGCGTCCCAATTGCCCTGCCAAGCCTCGAGGAGAATCCCGAGTTGTCCCTCGCAACTAGGCAGGAGTCCTGACGTCGCTGAACAAACACGTGTGTGGAAGGGCCATCCCCATCGTAACTCGATAATATAGCCCAGGTTCCCGCCGCAACTCGAGAAAAACCATGAGACATCCCCCTCGCCGCGAGATGAGGCCCGATTCCCCTGCACTGCGTGCAGAGCAATTCCGTGTTGCACATCACACATGAAAGGAGCCTTGATTTCCTTGATGGCACTCCAGAGAAACCTCAAGAACACTGTTTCAAGGCTAGAGGGATCCAGAGGTCACTGTAGCCACATGAAAGAGCTCCGTGGACCAAAAATCAACTCGAGATGAGAGGTTAGTCCCTGGCTTCGACTCCAGAGGAATACCACCTTACCAAAAGCACCTCAAGAGGAGGCTTCTTTCAGCTCAAGGTATGTGAGAGGGACCCTGAGTTTGCGGCCTCAAGTGGAATGGATACCGCGATGCCCTGACTCGAAATAAGGCCGGATATCCCTGCAGTGACTTGAATGCAGGCTCGTCTTGCATCTCCCAAGATGAAAGGATGTCTGAATCCCCTGTCGAGACCATAGAGAAAGACCTAGTTCCCCACCTCATCGCGACCGGAGGCCTCACATCCTTTGAAACCCCCAGAGGTATGCGGAGATCAGTGCCTCCAAAGGAGACGATGCCTGACTCCTCGTGAAACTTGATAGGAGTCCCAGGATTCCTGTGGCACGTGGAAAGGGACCCTTGGTCTCCCGCCTCAGCTGGAGAGGCGTCCCAATTGCCCTGCCAAGCCTCGAGGAGAATCCCGAGTTGTCCCTCGCAACTAGGCAGGCGTCCTGAGGTCGCTGAACAAACACGTGGGTGGAAGGGCCATCCCCATCGTAACTCGATAATAGAGCCCAGGTTCCCGCCGCAACTCGAGAAAAACCATGAGACTTCCCCCTCGCCGCGAGATCAGCCCGATTCCCCTGCACTGCGTGCAGAGCAATTCCGTTTTGCACATCACACATGAAAGGAGCCTTGATTTCCTTGATGGCATTCCAGAGAAACCCCAAGAACACTGTTTCAAAGCTAGAGGGATCCAGAGGTCACTGTAGCCACACTAAAGAGCTCCGTGGACCAAAAATCAACTCGAGATGAGAGGTTAGTCCCTGGCTTCGACTCCAGAGGAATACCACCTTACCACAAGCACATCAAGAGGAGGCTTCTCTCAGCTCAAGGTATGTGAGAGGGACCCTGAGGTTGCGGCCTCAAGTGGAATGGACACCGCGATGCCCTGACTCGAAATAAGGCCGGATATCCCTGCAGTGACTTGAATGCAGGCTCGTCTTGCATCTCCAAAGACGAAAGGATGTCTGAATCCCCTGTGGAGACCACAGAGAAAGACCTAGTTCCCCACCTCATCGCGACCGGAGGCCTCACATCCTTTAAAAACTTCAGAGGTACGCGGAGATCAGTTCCTCCAAAGAAGACGATGCCTGACTCCTCATGAAACTTGATAGGAGTCCCAGGATTCCTGTGCCACGTGGAAAGGGACCCTTGGTCTCCCGCCTCAGCTGGAGAGGCGTCCCAATTGCCCTTCCAAGCCTCGAGGAGAATTCCGAGTTGTCCCTCGCAACTAGGCAGGAGTCCTGACGTCGCTGAACAAACACGTGGGTGGAAGGGCCATCCCCATCGTAACTCGATAATATAGCCCAGGTTCCCGCCGCAACTCGAGAAAAACCAAGAGATTTCCCCCTCGCCGTGAGATGAGGCCCGATTCCCCTGCACTGCGTGCAGAGCCATTCCGAGTTGCACATCACACATGAAAGGAGCCTTGATTTCCTTGATGGCACTCCAGAGAAACCCCAAGAACACTGTTTCAAGGCTAGAGGGATCCAGAAGTCACTGTAGCCACACGAAAGAGCTCCGTGGACCAAAAATCTACTCGAGATGAGAGGTTAGTCCCTGGCTTCGACTCCAGAGGAATACCACCTTACCACAAGCACCTCAAGATGACGCTTCTCTCAGCTCTAGGTATGTGAGAGGGACCCTGAGTTTGCGGCCTCAAGTGGAATGGACACCGCGATGCCCTGACTCGAAATAAGGCCGGATATCCCTGCAGTGACTTGAATGCAGGCTCGTCTTGCATCTCCCAAGACGAAAGGATGTCTGAATCCCCTGTGGAGACCACAGAGAAAGACCTAGTTCCCCACCTCATCGCGACCGGAGGCCTCACATCCTTTGAAAACGCCAGAGGTACGCGGAGATCAGTGCCTCCAAAGGAGACGATGCCTGACTCCTCGTGAAACTTGATAGGAGTCCCAGGATTCCTGTGGCACGTGGAAAGGGACCCTTGGTCTCCCGCCTCAGCTGGAGAGGCGTCCCAATTGCCCTGCCAAGCCTCGAGGAGAATCCCGAGTTGTCCCTTGCAACTAGGCAGGAGTCCTGCCGTCGCTGAACAAACACGTGTGTGGAAGGGCCATCCCCGTAGTAACTCGAGAATATACCCCAGGTTCCCGCCGCAACTCGAGAAAAACCATGAGACTTCCCCCTCGCCGCGAAATGAGGCCCGATTCCCCTGAACTGCGTGCAGAGCAATTCCGTGTTGCACATCACACATGAAAGGTGCCTTGATTTCCTTGATGGCACTCCAGAGAAACCCCAAGAACACTGTTTCAAGGCTAGAGGGATGCTGAGGTCACTGTAGCAACACGAAAGAGCTCCGTGGACCAAGAATCAAGTCGAGATGAAAGGTTAGTCCCTGGCTTCGACTCCAGAGGAATACCACCTTACCACAAGCACCTCAAGAGGAGGCTTCTCTCAGCTCTAGGTATGTGAGAGGGACCCTGAGTTTGCAGCCTCAAGTGGAATGGACACTGTGATGCCCTGACGTGAAATAAAGCCGGATATCCCTGCAGTGACTTGAATGCAGGCTCGTCTTGCATCTCCCAAGACGAAAGGATGTCTGAATCCCCTGTGGAGACCACAGAGAAAGACCTAGTTCCCCTCCTCATCGCGACCGGAGGCCTCAAATCCTTTGAAAACTCCAGAGGTACGCGGAGATCAGTGCCGCCGAAGGAGACAATGCCTGACTCCTCGTGAAAATTGAAAGGAGTCCCAGGATTCCTGTGGCACGTGGAAAGGGACCCTTGGTCTCCCGCCTCAGCTGGAGAGGCATCCCAATTGCCCTGCCAAGCCTCGAGGAGAATCCCGAGTTGTCCCTCGCAACTAGGCAGGAGTCCTGACGTCGCTGAACAAACACGTGGGTGGAAGGGCCATCCCCATCGTAACTCGATAATATAGCCCAGGTTCCCGCCGCAACTCGAGAAAAACCATGAGACTTCCCCCTCGCCGCGAGATGAGGCCCGATTCCCCTACACTGCGTGCAGAGCAATTCCGAGTTGCACATCACACATGAAAGGAGCCTTGATTTCCTTGATGGCACTCCAGAGAAACCCCAAGAACACTGTTTCAAGGCTAGAGGGATCCAGAAGTCACTGTAGCCACACGAAAGAGCTCCGTGGACCAAAAATCAACTCGAGATGATAGGTTAGTCCCTGGCTTCGACTCCAGAGGAATACCACCTTACCACAAGCACCTCAAGAGGACGCTTCTCTCAGCTCTATGTATGTGAGAGGGACCCTGAGTTTGCGGCCTCAAGTGGAATGGACACCGCGATGCCCTGACTCGAAATAAGGCCGGATATCCCTGCAGTGACTTGAATGCAGGCTCGTCTTGCATCTCCCAAGACGAAAGGATGTCTGAATCCCCTGTGGAGACCACAGAGAAAGACCTAGTTCCCCACCTCATCGCGACCGGAGGCCTCACATCCTTTGAAAACGCCAGAGGTACGCGGAGATCAGTGCCTCCAAAGGAGACGATGCCTGACTCCTCCTGAAACTTGATAGGAGTCCCAGGATTCCTGTGGCACGTGGAAAGGGACCCTTGGTCTCCCGCCTCAGCTGGAGAGGCGTCCCAATTGCCCTGCCAAGCGTCGAGGAGAATCCCGAGTTGTCCCTCGCAACTAGGCAGGAGTCCTGCCGTCGCTGAACAAACACGTGGGTGGAAGGGCCATCCCCGTTGTAACTCGAGAATATACCCCAGGTTCCGCCGCAACTCGAGAAAAACCATGAGACTTCCCCCTCGCCGCGAGATGAGGCCCGATTCCTCTGCACTGCGTGCAGAGCAATTCCGTGTTGCACATCACACATGAAAGGAGCCTTGATTTCCTAGATGGCACTCCAGAGAAACCCCAAGAACACTGTTTCAAGGCTAGAGGGATCCTGAGGTCACTGTAGCAACATGAAAGAGCTCCGTCGACCAAGAATCAACTCGAGATGAGAGGTTAGTCCCTGGCTTCGACTCCAGAGGAATACCACCTTACCACAAGCACCTCAAGAGGAGGCTTCTCTCAGCTCTAGGTATGTGAGAGGGACCCTGAGTTTGCGGCCTCAAGTGGAATGGACACTGTGATGCCCTGACGCGAAATAAGGCCGGATATTCCTGCAGTGACTTGAATGCAGGCTCGTCTTGCATCTCCCAAGACGAAAGGATGTCTGAATCCCCTGTGGAGACCACAGAGAAAGACCTAGTTCCCCACCTCATCGCGACCGGAGGCCTCACATCCTTTGAAAACTCCAGAGGTACGCGGAGATCAGTGCCGCCAATGGAGACGATGCCTGACTCCTCTTGAAACTTGATAGGAGTCCCAGGATTCCTGTGGCACATGGAAAGGGACCCGTGGTCTCCCGCCTCAGCTGGAGAGGCGTCCCAATTGCCCTGGCAAGCCTCGAGGAGAATCCCGAGTTGTCCCTCGCAACTAGGCAGGAGTCCTGACGTCGCGGAACAAACACGTGTGTGGAAGGGCCATCCCCGTCATAACTCGAGAATATACCCCAGGTTCCCGCCGCAACTCGAGAAAAACCATGAGACTTCCACCTCGTCACAAAATGAGGCCCGATATCCTGCACTGCGTGCAGAGCAATTCCGTGTTGCACATCACACATGAAAGGAGCCTTGATTTCCTTGATGGCACTCCAGAGAAACCCGAAGAACACTGTTTCAAGGCTAGAGGGAACCTAAGGTCACTGTAGCAACACGAAAGAGCTCCGTGGACCAAAAATCAACTCGAGATGAGAGGTTAGTCCCTGGCTTCGACTTCAGAGGACTACCACTTTACCACAAGCACCTCAACAGGAGGCTTCTCTCAGCTCTAGCTATGTGAGAGGGACCCTGAGTTTGCGGCCTCAAGTGGAATGGACACCGCGATGCCCTGACGCGAAATAAGGCCGGATATCCCTGCAGTGACTTGAATGCAGGCTCGTCTTGCATCTCCAAAGACGAAAGGATGTCTGAATCCCCTGTGGAGACCACAGAGAAAGACCTAGTTCCCCACCTCATCGCGACCGGAGTCCTCACATCCTTTGAAAACTCCAGAGGTACGCGGAGATCAGTGCCGCCAAAGGAGAGGATGCCTGACTCCTCGTGAAACTTGATAGGAGTCCCAGGATTCCTGTGGCACGTGGAAAGGGACCCTTGGTCTCCCGCCTCAGCTGGAGAGGCGTCCCAATTGCCCTGCCAAGCCTCGAGGAGAATCCCGAGTTGTCCCTCGCAACTAGGCAGGAGTCCTGCCGTCGCTGAACAAACACGTGGGTGAAAGGGCCATCCCCATCGTAACTCGAGAATATAGCCCAGGTTCCCGCCGCAACTCGAGAAAAACCATGAGATTTCCCCCTCGCCGCAAAATGAGGCCCGATTCCCCTGCACTGCGTGCAGAGCAATTCCGTGTTGCACATCACACATGAAAGGAGCCTTGATTTCCTTGGTGGCACTCCAGAGAAACCCCAAGAACACTGTTTCCAGGCTAGAGGGATCCTGAGGTCACTGTAGCCACACGAAAGAGCTCCGTGGACCAAAAATCAACTCGAGATGAGAGGTTAGTCCCTGGCTTCGACTCCAGAGGAATACCACCTTACCACAAGCACCTCAAGAGGAGGCTTCTCTCAGCTCTAGGTATGTGAGAGGGACCCTGAGTTTGCGGCCTCAAGTGGAATGGACATTGTGATGCCCTGACGCGAAATTAGGCCGATTATTCCTGCAATGACTTGAATGCAGGCTCGTCTTGCATCTCCCAAGACGAAAGGATGTCTGAATCCCCTGTGGAGACCATAGAGAAAGACCTAGTTCCCCTCCTCATCGCGACCGGAGGCCTCACATCCTTTGAAAATTCCAGAGGTACGCGGAGATCAGTGCCGCTAAAGGAGACGATGCCTGACTCCTCGTGAAACTTGATAGGAGTCCCAGGATTCCTGTGGCACGTGGAAAGGGACGCTTGGTCTGCCGCCTCCGCTGGAGAGGCGTCCAATTGCCCTGCCAAGCCTCGAGGAGAATCCCGAGTTGTCCCTCGCAACTAGGCAGGAGTCCTAACATCGCTGAACAAACACGTGTGTGGAAGGGCCATCCCCGTCGTACCTCGAGGTTATAGCCCAGGTTCCCGCCGCAACTCGAGAAAAACCATGAGACTTCCCGCTCGCCGCGAGATGAGGCCCGATTCCCCTGCACTGCGTGCAGAGCAATTCCGTGTTGCACATTACACATGAAAGGAGCCTTGATTTCCTTGATGGCACTCAAGAGAAACCCCAAGAACACTGTTTCAAGGCTAGAGGGATCCTGAGGTCACTGTAGCCAAACGAAAGTGCTCCGTGGACCAAAAATCAACTCGAGATGAGAGGTTAGTCCCTGGCTTCGACTCCAGAGGAATACCACCTTACCACAAGCACCTCAAGAGGAGGCTTCTCTCAGCTCTAGGTATGTGAGAGGAACCCTGAGTTTGCGGCCTCAAGTGCAATGGACACCGCGATGCCCTGACTCGAAATAAGGCCGGATATCCCTGCAGTGACTTGAATGCAGGCTCGTCTTGCATCTCCCAAGATGAAAGGATATCTGAATCCCCTGTGGAGACCACAGAGAAAGACCTAGTTCCCCACCTCATCGCGACCGGAGGCCTCACATCCTTTGAAAACTCCAGAGGTACGCGGAGATCAGTGCCTCCAAAGGAGACGATGCCTGACTCCTCGTGAAACTGGATAGGAGTCCGAGGATTCCTGTGGCACGTGGAAAGGGACGCTTAGTCTACCGCTACAGATGGAGAGGCGTCCCAATTGCCCTGCCAAGCCTCGAGGAGAATTCCGAGTTGTCCCTCGCAACTAGGCAGGAGTCCTGACGTGGCTGAAGAAACACGTGGGTGGAAGGGCCATCCCCCTCGTAACTCGAGAATATACCCCAGGTTCCCGCCGCAACTCGAGAAAAACCATGAGACTTCCCCCTCGCTGTGAGATGAGGCCCGATTCCCCTACACTGCGTGCAGAGCAATTCCGTGTTGCACATCACACATGAAAGGAGCCTTGATTTCCTTGATGGCACTCCAGAGAAACCCCAAGAACACTGTTTCAAGGCTAGAGGGATCCTGAGGTCACTGTAGCAACAAGAAAGAGCTCCGTGGTCCAAAAATCAACTCGAGATGAGGGGTTAGTCCCTGGCTTCGACTCCAGAGGAACACCACCTTACCACAAGCACCTCAAGAGGAGGCTTCTCTCAGCTCTAGGTATGTGAGAGGGACCCTGAGTTTGCAGCCTCCAGTCGAATAGACAACACGATGCCCTGACTCGAAATAAGGCCGGATATGCCTGCAGTGACTTGAATGCAGGCTCGTCTTGCATCTCCCAAGACGAAAGGATGTCTGAATCCCATGTGGAGACCACAGAGAAAGACCTAGTTCCCCACCTCATCGCGACCGCAGGCCTCACATCCTTTGAAAACTCCAGAGGTACGCGGAGATCAATGCCTCCAAAGGAGAGGATGCCTGACTCCTTGTGAAACTTGATAGGAGTCCCAGGATTCCTGTGGCACGTGGAAAGGGACCCTTGGTCTCCCGCCTCAGCTGGAGAGGCGTCCCAATTGCCCTGCCAAGCCTCGAGGAGAATCCCGAGTTGTCCCTCGCAACTAGGCAGGAGTCCTGCCGTCGCTGAAAAAACACGTGTGTGGAAGGGCCATCCCCGTCGTAACTCGAGAATATACCCCAGGTTCCCGCCGCAACTCGAGAAAAACCATGAGACTTCCCCCTCGCCGCGAAATGAGGCCCGATTCCCCTGCACTGCGTGCAGAGCAATTCCGTGTTGCACATCACACATGAAAGGTGCCTTGATTTCCTTGATGGCACTCCAGAGAAACCCCAAGAACACTGTTTCAAGGCTAGAGGGATCCTGAGGTCACTGTAGCAACATGAAAGAGCTCCGTGGACCAAGAATCAAGTCGAGATGAAAGGTTAGTCCCTGGCTTCGACTCCAGAGGAATACCACCTTACCACAAGCACCTCAAGAGGAGGCTTCTCTCAGCTCTAGGTATGTGAGAGGGACCCTGAGTTTGCAGCCTCAAGTGGAATGGACACTGTGATGCCCTGACGTGAAATAAAGCCGGATATACCTGCAGTGACTTGAATGCAGGCTCGTCTTGCATCTCCCAAGACGAAAGGATGTCTGAATCCCCTGTGGAGACCACAGAGAAAGACCTAGTTCCCCACCTCATCGCGACCGGAGGTCTCACATCCTTTGAAAACTCCAGAGGTACGCGGAGATCAGTGCCGCCGAAGGAGACGATGCCTGACTCCTCGTGAAACTTGATAGGAGTCCCAGGATTCCTGTGGCACGTGGAAAGGGACCCTTGGTCTCCCGCCTCAGCTGGAGAGGCGTCCCAATTGCCCTGCCAAGCCTCGAGGAGAATCCCGAGTTGTCCCTCGCAACTAGGCAGGAGTCCTGACGTCGCGGAACAAACACGTGGGTGGAAGGGCCATCCTCGTCGTAACTCGAGAATGTACCCCAGGTTCCCGCCGCAACTCGAGAAAAACCATGAGACTTCCCCCTCGCCGAAAAATGAGGCCAGATATCCTGCACTGCGTACAGAGCAATTCCGTTTTGCACATCACACATGAAAGGAGCCTTGATTTCCTTGATGGCACTCCAGAGAAAGCCCAAGAACACTGTTTCAAGGCTAGAGGGATCCTGAGGTCACTGTAGCAACACGAAAGAGCTCCGTGGACCAAAAATCAACTCGAGATGAGAGGTTAGTCCCTGGCTTCGACTCCAGAGGAATACCACCTTACCACAAGCCCCTCAAGAGGAGGCTTCTCTCAGCTCTAGGTATGTGAGAGGGACCCTGAGTTTGCGGCCTCAAGTGGAATGGACACCTCGATGCCCTGACTCGAAATAAGGTCGGATATGTCTGCAGTGACTTGAATGCAGGCTCGTCTTGCATCTCCCAAGAAGAAAGGATGTCTGAATCCCCTGTGGAGACAACAGAGAAAGACCTAGTTCCCCATGTTATGGTGACCGGAGGCCTCACATCCTTTGAAAACTCCAGAGTGACGCGGAGATCAGTGCCTCCAAACGAGACGATGCCTGACTCCTCGGGAAACTTGATAAGTGTCCCAGGATTCCTGTGTCACGTGGAAAGGGACTCTTGATCCCACGCCTCAGCTGCAGAGGCGTCCCAATTGCCCTGCCAAGCCTCGAGGAGAATCCCGAGTTGTCCCTCGCAACTAGGCAGGAGTCCTGAATTCGCTTAACAAACAGGTGTGTGGACGGTCCATCCCCATCGTAACTCGAGAATATACACCAGGTTCCCGCCGCAACTCGAGAAAAACCATGAGACTTCCCCCTCGCCGCGAGATGAGGCCCGATTCCCCTGCACTGCGTGCAGAGCAATGCCGTGTTGCACATCACAGAGGAAAGGAGCCTTGATTTCCTTGATGGCACTCCAGAGAAAGCCCAAGAACACTGTTTCAAGGATAGAGGGATCCTGAGGTCACTGTAGCAACACGAAAGAGCTCCGTGGACCACAAATCAACTCGAAATGAGAGGTTAGTGCCTGGCTTCGACTCCAGAGGAATACCACCTTACCCCAAGCACCTCAAGAGGAGGCTTCTCTCAGCTCTAGGTATGTGAGAGGGACCCTGAGTTTGCGGCCTCAAGTGGAATGGACACCGCGATGCCCTGACTCGAAATAAGGCCGGATATGCCTTCAGTGTCTTGAATGTATGCTCTTCTTGCATCTCCCAAGACGAAAGAATGTATGAATCCTCTGTGGAGACCACAGAGAAAGACCTAGTTCCCCACCTCATCGCGACCGGAGGCCTCACATCCTTTGAAAACTCCAGAGGGACGCGGAGATCAGTGCCTCCAAAGGCGACGATGCCTGACTCCTCGTGAAACTTGATAGGAGTCCCAGGATTCCTGTGGCACGTGGAAAGGGACCCTTGGTCTCCCCCCTCAGCTGGAGAGGCGTCCCAATTGCCCTGCCAAGCCTCGAGGAGAATCCCGAGTTGTCCCTCGCAACTAGGCAGGAGTCCTGACGTCACTGAACAAACACGTGTGTGGAAGGGCCATCCCCGTCGTAACTCGAGAATATACCCCAGGTTCCCGCCGCAACTCGAGAAAAACCATGAGACTTCCCCCTCGCCGCGAGATGAGACCCGATTCCCCTGCACTGCATGCAGAGCAATGCCGTATTGCACATCACACAGGAAAGGAGCCTTGATTTCCTTGATGGCACTCCAGAGAAAACCCAAGAACACTGTTTCAAGGCTAGAGGGAACCTGAGGTCACTGTAGCAACACGAAAGAGCTCCGTTGACCAAAAATCAACTCGAGATGAGGGGTTAGTCCCTGGCTTCGACTCCAGAGGAATACCACCTTACCACAAGCACCTCAAGAGGAGGCTTCTCTCAGCTCTAGGTATGTGAGAGGGACCCTGAGTTTGCGGCCTCAAGTGGAATGGACCCTGTGATGCCCTGACTCGAAATAAGGCTGGATAACCCTGCAGTGACTTGAATGCAGGCTCGTCTTGCATCTCCCAAGACGAAAGGATGTCTGAATCCCCTGTGGAGACCACAGAGAAAGACCTAGTTCCCCACCTCATCGCCACCGGAGGCCTCACATCTTTGAAAACTCCAGAGGTACGCGGAGATCAGTGCCGCCAAAGGAGACGATGCCTGACTCCTCATGAAACTTGATAGGAGTCCCAGGATTCCTGTGGCACGTGGAAAGGGACCCTTGGTCTCCCGCCTCAGCTGGAGAGGCGTCCCAATTGCCCTGCCAAGCCTCGAGGAGAATCCCGAGTTGTCCCTCGCAACTAGGCCGGAGTCCTGACGTCGCTGAACAAACACGTGGGTGGAACGGCCATCCCGGTCATAACTCGAGAATATACCCCAGGTTCCCGCCGCAACTCGAGAAAAACCATGAGACTTCCCCCTCGCCGCAAAATGAGGCCCGATATCCTGCACTGCCTGCAGAGCAATTCCGTGTTGCACATCACACATGAAAGGAGCCTTGATTTCCTTGATGGCACTCCAGAGAAAACCCAAGAACACTGTTTCAAGGCTAGAGGGAACCTGAGGTCACTGTAGCAACACGAAAGTGCTCCGTGGACCAAAAATCAACTCGAGATGAGAGGTTAGTCCCTGGCTTCGACTCCAGAGGAATAACACCTTACCACAAGCCCCTCAAGAGGAGGCTTCTCTCAGCTCTAGGTATGTGAGAGGGACCCTGAGTTTGCGGCCTCAAGTGGAATGGACACCTCGATGCCCTGACTCGAAATAAGGTCGGATATGTCTGCAGTGACTTGAATGCAGGCTCGTCTTGTATTTCCCAAGACGAAAGGATGTCTGAATCCCCTGTGGAGAAAACAGAGAAAAACCTAGTTCCCCACGTTATGGTGACCGGAGGCCTCACATCCTTTGAAAACTCCAGAGTGACGCGGAGATCAGTGCCTCCAAAGGAGACGATGCCGGACTCCTCGGGAAACTTGATAAGTGTCCCAGGATTCCTGTGGCACGTGGAAAGGGACTCTTGGTCCCACGCCTCAGCTGCAGAGGCGTCCCAATTGCCCTGCCAAGCCTCGAGGAGAATCCCGAGTTGTCCCTCGCAACTAGGCAGGAGTCCTGACGTCACTGAACAAACACGTGTGTGGAAGGGCCATCCTCGTCGTAACTCGAGAATATACCCCAGGTTCCCGCCGCAACTCGAGAAAAACCATGAGACTTCCCCCTCGCCGCGAGATGAGACCCGATTCCCCTGCACTGCATGCAGAGCAATGCCGTATTGCACATCACACAGGAAAGGAGCCTTGATTTCCTTGATGGCACTCCAAAGAAACCCCAAGAACACTGTTTCAAGGATTGAGGGATCCTGAGGTCACTGTAGCAACACGAACGAGCTCCATGGACCACAAATCAACTCGAGATGAGAGGTTAGTGCCTGGCTTCGACTCCAGAGGAATACCACCTTACCACAAGCACCTCAAGAGGAGGCTTCTCTCAGCTCTAGGTATGTGAGAGGGACCCTGAGTTTGCGGCCTCAAGTGGAATGGACACTGCGATGCCCTGACTCGAAATAAGGCCGGATATCCCTGCAGTGACTTGAATGCAGGCTCGTCTTGCAATTCCCAAGAAGAAAGGATGTCTGAATCCCCTGTGGAGACCACAGAGAAAGACCTAGTTCCACACCTCATCGCGACCGGAGGCCTCACATCTTTAAAAACTCCAGAGGGATGCGGAGATCAGTGCCTCCAAAGGAGACGATGCCTGACTCCTCGTGAAACTTGATAGGAGTCCCAGGATTCCTGTGGCACGTGGAAAGGGACCCTTGGTCTCCTGCCTCAGCTGGAGAGGCGTCCCAATTGCCCTGCCAAGCCTCGAGTAGAATCCCGAGTTGTCCCTCGCAACTAGGCTGGAGTCCTGACGTCGCAGAACAAACACGTGTGTGGAAGCGCCATCCCCGTCGTAACTCGAGAATATACCCCAGGTTCCCGCCGCAACTCGAGAAAATACATGAGACTTCCCCCTCGCCGCGAGATGAGGCCCGATTCCACTGCACTGCTTGCAGAGCAATGCCGTGTTGCACATCACGCAGGAAAGGAGCCTTGATTTCCTTGATGGCACTCCAGAGAAAGCCCAAGAACACTGTTTCAAGGCTAGAGGGATCCTGAGGTCACTGTAGCAACACGAAAGAGCTCCGTGGACCACAAATCAACTCGAGATGAGAGGTTTGTGCCTGGCTTCGACTCCAGAGGAATACTACCTTACCACAAGCACCTCAAGAGGAGGCTTCTCTCAGCTCTAGGTATGTGAGAGGGACCCTGAGTTTGCGGCCTCAAGTGGAATGGACACCTCGATGCCCTGACTCGAAATAAGGTCGGATATGACTGCAGTGACTTGAATGCAGGCTCGCCTTGCATCTCCCAAGACGAAAGGATGTATGAATCCTCTGTGGAGACCACAGAGAAAGACCTAGTTCCCCACCTCATCGCGACCGGAGGCCTCACATCCTTTGAAAACTCCAGAGGGACGCGGAGATCAGTGCCTCCAAAGGCGACGATGCCTGACTCCTCATGAAACTTGATAGGAGTCCCAGGATTCCTGTGGCACGTGGAAAGGGACCCTTGGTCTCCCCCCTCAGCTGGAGAGGCGTCCCAATTGCCCTGCCAAGCCTCGAGGAGAATCCCGAGTTGTCCCTCGCAACTAGGCAGGAGTCCTGACGTCGCTGAACAAACACGTGTGTGGAAGGGCCATCCCCGTCGTAACTCGAGAATATAACCCAGGTTCCCGCCGCAACTCGAGAAAAACCATGAGACTTCCCCCTCGCCGCGAGATGAGACCCGATTCCCCTGCACTGCATGCAGAGCAATGCCGTATTGCACATCACACAGGAAAGGAGCCTTGATTTCCTTGATGGCACTCCAAAGAAACCCCAAGAACACTGTTTCAAGGATAGAGGGATCCTGAGGTCACTGTAGCAACACGAACGAGCTCCATGGGCCACAAATCAACTCGAGATGAGAGGTTAGTGCCTGGCTTCGACTCCAGAGGAATACCACCTTACCACAAGCACCTCAAGAGGAGGCTTCTCTCAGCTCTAGGTATGTGAGAGGGACCCTGAGTGTGCGGCCTCAAGTGGAATGGACACCGCGATGCCCTGACTCGAAATAAGGCCGGATATCCCTGCAGTGACTTGAATGCAGGCTCGTCTTGCAATTCCCAAGAAGAAAAGATGTCTGAATCTCGTGTGGAGACCACAGAGAAAGACCTAGTTCCCCACCTCATCGCGACCGGAGGCCTCACATCTTTGAAAACTCCAGAGGGACGCGGAGATCAGTGCCTCCAAAGGAGACGATGCCTGACTCCTCGTGAAACTTGATAGGAGTCCCAGGATTCCTGTGGCACGTGGAAAGGGACCCTTGGTCTCTTGCCTCAGCTGGAGAGGAGTCCCAATTGCCCTGCCAAGCCTCGAGGAGAATCCCGAGTTGTCCCTCGCAACTAGGCAGGAGTCCTGACGTCGCTGAACAAACACGTGGGTGGAAGGGCCATCCCCGTCGTAACTCGAGAATATACCACAGGTTCCCGCCGCAACTCGAGAAAAACCATGAGACTTCCCCCTCGCCGCGAGATGAGGCCCGATTCCCCTGCACTGCGTGCAGAGCAATGCCGTGCTGCACATCACACAGGAAAGGAGCCTTGATTTCCTTGATGGCACTCCAGAGAAAGCTCAAGAACACTGTTTCAAGGCTAGAGGGATCCTGAGGTCACTGTAGCAACACGAAAGAGCTCCGTGGAACAAAAGTCAACTCGAGATGAGAGGTTAGTCCCTGGCTTCGACTCCAGAGGAATACCACCTTACCACAAGCACTTCAAGAGGAGGCTTCTCTCAGCTCTAGGTATGTGGGAGGGAAGCTGAGTTTACGGCCTCAAATGGAATGGACACCACGATGCCCTGACTCGAAATAAGGCCGGATATGCCTGCAGTGACTTGAATGCAGGCTCGTCTTGCATCTCCCAAGACGAAAGTATGTCTGAATCCCCTGTGGAGACCACAGAGAAAGACCTAGTTCCACACCTCATCGCGACCAGAGGCCTCACATCCTTTGAAAACTCCAGAGGGACGCGGATATCAGTGCCTCCAAAGGAGAAGATGCCTGACTCCTCGTGAAACTTGATAGGAGTCCCAGGAATCCTGTGGCACGTGGAAAGGGACACTTGGTCTCCTGCCTCAGCTGGAGAGTCGTCCCAATTGCCCTGCCAAGCCTCGAGGAGAATCCCGAGTTGTCCCTCGCAACTAGGCAGGAGTTCTGACGTCGCTGAACAAACACGTGTGTGGAAGGGCCATCCCCGTCGTAACTCTAGAATATACCCCTGGTTCCCGCCGCAACTCGAGAAAAACCATGAGACTTCCCTCTCGCCGCGAGATGAGGCCCGATTCCCCTGCACTGCGTGCAGAGCAATGCCGTGCTGCACATCACAAAGGAAAGGAGCCTTGATTTCCTTGATGGCACTCCAGAGAAAGCCCAAGAACACTGTTTCAAGGCTAGAGGGATCCTGAGGTCAATGTAGCAACACGAAAGAGCTCCGTGGACCACAAATCAACTCGAGATGAGAGGTTAGTGCCTGGCTTCGACTCCAGAGGAATACTACCTTACCCCAAGCACCTCAAGAGGAGGCTTCTCTCAGCTCTAGCTATGTGAGAGGGACCCTGAGTTTGCGGCCTCAAGTGGAATGGACACCGCGATGCCCTGACTCGAAATAAGGCCGGATATGCCTGCAGTGTCTTGAATGTATGCTCTTCTTGCATCTCCCAAGACGAAAGGATGTATGAATCCTCTGTGGAGACCACAGAGAAAGACCTAGTTCCCCACCTCATCGCGACCGGAGGCCTCACATCCTTTGAAAACTCCAGAGGGATGCGGAGATCAGTGCCTCCAAAGGCGACGATGCCTGACTCCTCGTGAAACTTGTTAGGAGTCCCAGGATTCCTGTGGCACGTGGAAAGGGACCCTTGGTATCCCCCCTCAGCTGGAGAGGCGTCCCAATTGCCCTGCCAAGCCTCGAGGAGAATCCCGAGTTGTCCCTCGCAACTAGGCAGGAGTCCTGACGTCACTGAACAAACACGTGTTTGGAAGGCCATCCCCGTCGTAACTCGAGAATATACCCCAGGTTCCCGCCGCAACTCGAGAAAAACCATGAGACTTCCCCCTCGCCGCGAGATGAGACCCGATTCCCCTGCACTGCATGCAGAGCAATGCCGTATTGCACATCACACAGGAAAGGAGCCTTGATTTCCTTGATGGCACTCCAAAGAAACCCCAAGAACACTGTTTCAAGGATAGAGGGATCCTGAGGTCACTGTAGCAACACGAACGAGCTCCATGGACCACAAATCAACTCAAGATGAGAGGTTAGTGCCTGGCTTCGACTCCAGAGGAATACCACCTTACCACAAGCACCTCAAGAGGAGGCTTTTCTCAGCTCTAGGTATGTAAGAGGGACCCTGAGTTTGCGGCCTCAAGTGGAATGGACACCGCGATGCCCTGACTCGAAATAAGGCCGGATATCCATGCAGTGACTTGAATGCAGGCTCGTCTTGCATCTCCCAAGACGAAAGGATGTCTGAATCCCCTGTGGAGACCACAGAGAAAGACCTAGTTCCCCACCTCATCGCGACCGGAGGCCTCACATCCTTTGAAAACTCCAGAGGGACGCGGAGATCAGTGCCTCCAAAGGAGACGATGCCTGACTCCTCGTGAAACTTGATAGGAGTCCCAGGATTCCTGTGTCACGTGGAAAGGGACCCTTGGTCTCCTGCCTCAGCTGGAGAGGAGTCCCAATTGCCCTGCCAAGCCTCGAGGAGAATCCCGAGTTGTCCCTCGCAACTAGGCAGGAGTCCTGACGTCGTAGAACAGACACGTGTGTGGAAGGGCCATCCCCGTCGTAACTCGAGAATATACCCCAGGTTCCCGCCGCAACTCGAGAAAAACCATGAGACTTCCCCCTCGCCGCGAGATGAGGCCTGATTCCCCTGCACGGCGTGCAGAGCAATGCCGTGTTGCACATCACACAGGAAGGGAGCCTTGATTTCCTTGATGGCACTCCAGAGAAACCCCAAGAACACTGTTTCAAGGCTAGAGGGATCCTGAGGTCACTGTAGCAACACAAAAGAGCTCCGTGGACCAAAAGTCAACTCGAGATGAGAGGTTAGTGCCTGGCTTCGACTCCAGAGGAATACCACCTTACCACAAGCACCTCAAGAGGAGGCTTCTCTCAGCTCTAGCTATGTGAGAGGGACCCTGAGTTTGCGGCCTCAAGTGGAATGGACACCTCGATGCCCTGACTCGAAATAAGGTCGGATATGACTGCAGTGACTTGAATGCAGGCTCTCCTTGCATCTCCCAAGACCAAAGGATGTATGAATCCTCTGTGGCGACCACAGAGAAAGACCTAGTTCCCCACCTCATCACGACCGGAGGCCTCACATCCTTTGAAAACTCCAGAGGGACGCGGAGATCAGTGCCTCCAAAGGCGACGATGCCTGACTCCTCGTGAAACTTGATAGGAGTCCCAGGATTCCTGTGGCACGTGGAAAGGGACCCTTGGTCTCCCGCCTCAGCTGGAGAGGCGTCCCAATTGCCCTGCCAAGCCTCGAGGAGAATCCCGAGTTGTCCCTCGCCACTAGGCAGGAGTCCTGACGTTGCTGAACAAACACGTGTGTGGAAGGGCCATCCCCGTCGTAACTCGAGAATATACCCCAGGTTCCCGCCGCAACTCGAGAAAAACCATGAGACTTCCCCCTCGCCGCGAGATGAGACCCGATTCCCCTGCACTGCATGCAGAGCAATGCCGTATTGCACATCACACAGGAAAGGAGCCTTGATTTCCTTGATGGCACTCCAAAGAAACCCCAAGAACACTGTTTCAAGGATAGAGGGATCCTGAGGTCACTGTAGCAACACGAACGAGCTCCATGGACCACAGATCAACTCGAGATGAGAGGTTAGTGCCTGGCTTCGACTCCAGAGGAATACCACCTTACCACAAGCACCTCAAGAGGAGGCTTCTCTCAGCTCTAGGTATGTGAGAGGGACCCTGAGTTTGCGGCCTCAAGTGGAATGGACACCGCGATGCCCTGACTCGAAATAAGGCCGGATATCCCTGCAGTGACTTGAATGCAGGCTCGTCTTGCAATTCCCAAGAAGAAAGGATGTCTGAATCCCCTGTGGAGACCACAGAGAAAGACCTAGTTCCCCACCTCATCGCGACCGGAGGCCTCACATCTTTGAAAACTCCAGAGGGACGCGGAGATCAGTGCCTCCAAAGGAAACGATGCCTGACTCCTCGTGAAACTTGATAGGAGTCCCAGGATTCCTGTGGCACGTGGAAAGGGACCCTTGGTCTCCTGCCTCAGCTGGAGAGGAGTCCCAATTGCCCTGCCAAGCCTCGAGGAGAATCCCGAGTTTTCCCTCGCAACTAGGCAGGAGTCCTGACGTCGTAGAACAGACACGTGTGTGGAAGGGCCATCCCCGTCGTAACTCGAGAATATACCCCAGGTTCCCGCCGCAACTCGAGAAAAACCATGAGACTTCCCCCTCGCCGCGAGATGAGGCCTGATTCCCCTGCACGGTGTGCAGAGCAATGCCGTGTTGCACATCACACAGGAAAGGAGTCTTGATTTCCTTGATGGCACTCCAGAGAAAGCCCAAGAACACTGTTTCAAGGCTAGAGGGATCCTGAGGTCACTGTAGCAACACGAAAGAGCTCCGTGAACCACAAATCAACTCGAGATGAGAGGTTAGTGCCTGGCTTCGACTCCAGAGGAATACCACCTTACCACAAGCACCTCAAGAGGAGGCTTCTCTCAGCTCTAGGTATGTGAGAGGGACCCTGAATTTGCGGCCTCAAGTGGAATGGACACCGCGATGCCCTGCCTCGAAATAAGGCCGGATATGCCTGCAGTGACTTGAATGCAGGCTCTTCTTGCATCTCCCAAGACGAAAGGATGTCTGAATCCCCTGTGGAGACCACAGAGAAAGACCTAGTTCCCCACCTCATCGCGACCGGAGGCCTCACATCCTTTGAAAACTCCAGAGGGACTCGGAGATCAGTGCCTCCAAAGGAGACGATGCCTGACTCCTCGTGAAACTTGATAGGAGTCCCAGGATTCCTGTGGCACGTGGAAAGGGACCCTTGGTCTCCCGCCTCAGCTGGAGAGGCGTCCCAATTGCCCTGCCAAGCCTCGAGGATAATCCCGAGTTGTCCCTCGCAACTAGGCAGGAGTCCTGCCGTCGCTGAACAAACACGTGTGTGGAAGGGCCATCCCCGTAGTAACTCGAGAATATACCCCAGGATCCCGCCGCAACTCGAGAAAAACCATGAGACTTCCCCCTCGCCGCGAAATGAGGCCCGATTCCCCTGAACTGCGTGCAGAGCAATTCCGTGTTGCACATCACACATGAAAGGTGCCTTGATTTCCTTGATGGCACTCCAGAGAAACCCCAAGAACACTGTTTCAAGGCTAGAGGGATGCTGAGGTCACTGTAGCAACACGAAAGAGCTCCGTGGACCAAGAATCAAGTCGAGATGAAAGGTTAGTCCCTGGCTTCGACTCCAGAGGAATACCACCTTACCACAAGCACCTCAAGAGGAGGCTTCTCTCAGCTCTAGGTATGTGAGAGGGACCCTGAGTTTGCAGCCTCAAGTGGAATGGACACTGTGATGCCCTGACGTGAAATAAAGCCGGATATCCCTGCAGTGACTTGAATGCAGGCTCGTCTTGCATCTCCCAAGACGAAAGGATGTCTGAATCCCCTGTGGAGACCACAGAGAAAGACCTAGTTCCCCTCCTCATCGCGACCGGAGGCCTCAAATCCTTTGAAAACTCCAGAGGTACGCGGAGATCAGTGCCGCCGAAGGAGACAATGCCTGACTCCTCGTGAAAATTGAAAGGAGTCCCACGATTCCTGTGGCACGTGGAAAGGGACCCTTGGTCTCCCGCCTCAGCTGGAGAGGCATCCCAATTGCCCTGCCAAGCCTCGAGGAGAATCCCGAGTTGTCCCTCGCAACTAGGCAGGAGTCCTGACGTCGCTGAACAAACACGTGGGTGGAAGGGCCATCCCCATCGTAACTCGATAATATAGCCCAGGTTCCCGCCGCAACTCGAGAAAAACCATGAGACTTCCCCCTCGCCGCGAGATGAGGCCCGATTCCCCTACACTGCGTGCAGAGCAATTCCGAGTTGCACATCACACATGAAAGGAGCCTTGATTTCCTTGATGGCACTCCAGAGAAACCCCAAGAACACTGTTTCAAGGCTAGAGGGATCCAGAAGTCACTGTAGCCACACGAAAGAGCTCCGTGGACCAAAAATCAACTCGAGATGATAGGTTAGTACCTGGCTTCGACTCCAGAGGAATACCACCTTACCACAAGCACCTCAAGAGGACGCTTCTCTCAGCTCTATGTATGTGAGAGGGACCCTGAGTTTGCGGCCTCAAGTGGAATGGACACCGCGATGCCCTGACTCGAAATAAGGCCGGATATCCCTGCAGTGACTTGAATGCAGGCTCGTCTTCCATCTCCCAAGACGAAAGGATGTCTGAATCCCCTGTGGAGACCACAGAGAAAGACCTAGTTCCCCAACTCATCGCGACCGGAGGCCTCACATCCTTTGAAAACGCCAGAGGTACGCGGAGATCAGTGCCTCCAAAGGAGACGATGCCTGACTCCTCCTGAAACTTGATAGGAGTCCCAGGATTCCTGTGGCACGTGGAAAGGGACCCTTGGTCTCCCGCCTCAGCTGGAGAGGCGTCCCAATTGCCCTGCCAAGCGTCGAGGAGAATCCCGAGTTGTCCCTCGCAACTAGGCAGGAGTCCTGCCGTCGCTGAACAAACACGTGGGTGGAAGGGCCATCCCCGTTGTAACTCGAGAATATACCCCAGGTTCCGCCGCAACTCGAGAAAAACCATGAGACTTCCCCCTCGCCGCGAGATGAGGCCCGATTCCTCTGCACTGCGTGCAGAGCAATTCCGTGTTGCACATCACACATGAAAGGAGCCTTGATTTCCTAGATGGCACTCCAGAGAAACCCCAAGAACACTGTTTCAAGGCTAGAGGGATCCTGAGGTCACTGTAGCAACATGAAAGAGCTCCGTCGACCAAGAATCAACTCGAGATGAGAGGTTAGTCCCTGGCTTCGACTCCAGAGGAATACCACCTTACCACAAGCACCTCAAGAGGAGGCTTCTCTCAGCTCTAGGTATGTGAGAGGGACCCTGAGTTTGCGGCCTCAAGTGGAATGGACACTGTGATGCCCTGACGCGAAATAAGGCCGGATATTCCTGCAGTGACTTGAATGCAGGCTCGTCTTGCATCTCCCAAGACGAAAGGATGTCTGAATCCCCTGTGGAGACCACAGAGAAAGACCTAGTTCCCCACCTCATCGCGACCGGAGGCCTCACATCCTTTGAAAACTCCAGAGGTACGCGGAGATCAGTGCCGCCAATGGAGACGATGCCTGACTCCTCTTGAAACTTGATAGGAGTCCCAGGATTCCTGTGGCACATGGAAAGGGACCCGTGGTCTCCCGCCTCAGCTGGAGAGGCGTCCCAATTGCCCTGGCAAGCCTCGAGGAGAATCCCGAGTTGTCCCTCGCAAGTAGGCAGGAGTCCTGACGTCGCGGAACAAACACGTGTGTGGAAGGGCCATCCCCGTCATAACTCGAGAATATACCCCAGGTTCCCGCCGCAACTCGAGAAAAACCATGAGACTTCCACCTCGTCACAAAATGAGGCCCGATATCCTGCACTGCGTGCAGAGCAATTCCGTGTTGCACATCACACATGAAAGGAGCCTTGATTTCCTTGATGGCACTCCAGAGAAACCCGAAGAACACTGTTTCAAGGCTAGAGGGAACCTAAGGTCACTGTAGCAACACGAAAGAGCTCCGTGGACCAAAAATCAACTCGAGATGAGAGGTTAGTCCCTGGCTTCGACTTCAGAGGACTACCACTTTACCACAAGCACCTCAACAGGAGGCTTCTCTCAGCTCTAGCTATGTGAGAGGGACCCTGAGTTTGCGGCCTCAAGTGGAATGGACACCGCGATGCCCTGACGCGAAATAAGGCCGGATATCCCTGCAGTGACTTGAATGCAGGCTCGTCTTGCATCTCCAAAGACGAAAGGATGTCTGAATCCCCTGTGGAGACCACAGAGAAAGACCTAGTTCCCCACCTCATCGCGACCGGAGTCCTCACATCCTTTGAAAACTCCAGAGGTACGCGGAGATCAGTGCCGCCAAAGGAGAGGATGCCTGACTCCTCGTGAAACTTGATAGGAGTCCCAGGATTCCTGTGGCACGTGGAAAGGGACCCTTGGTCTCCCGCCTCAGCTGGAGAGGCGTCCCAATTGCCCTGCCAAGCCTCGAGGAGAATCCCGAGTTGTCCCTCGCAACTAGGCAGGAGTCCTGCCGTCGCTGAACAAACACGTGGGTGAAAGGGCCATCCCCATCGTAACTCGAGAATATAGCCCAGGTTCCCGCCGCAACTCGAGAAAAACCATGAGACTTCCCCCTCGCCGCAAAATGAGGCCCGATTCCCCTGCACTGCGTGCAGAGCAATTCCGTGTTGCACATCACACATGAAAGGAGCCTTGATTTCCTTGGTGGCACTCCAGAGAAACCCCAAGAACACTGTTTCCAGGCTAGAGGGATCCTGAGGTCACTGTAGCCACACGAAAGAGCTCCGTGGACCAAAAATCAACTCGAGATGAGAGGTTAGTCCCTGGCTTCGACTCCAGAGGAATACCACCTTACCACAAGCACCTCAAGAGGAGGCTTCTCTCAGCTCTAGGTATGTGAGAGGGACCCTGAGTTTGCGGCCTCAAGTGGAATGGACATTGTGATGCCCTGACGCGAAATTAGGCCGATTATTCCTGCAATGACTTGAATGCAGGCTCGTCTTGCATCTCCCAAGACGAAAGGATGTCTGAATCCCCTGTGGAGACCATAGAGAAAGACCTAGTTCCCCTCCTCATCGCGACCGGAGGCCTCACATCCTTTGAAAATTCCAGAGGTACGCGGAGATCAGTGCCGCTAAAGGAGACGATGCCTGACTCCTCGTGAAACTTGATAGGAGTCCCAGGATTCCTGTGGCACGTGGAAAGGGACGCTTGGTCTCCCGCCTCCGCTGGAGAGGCGTCCAATTGCCCTGCCAAGCCTCGAGGAGAATCCCGAGTTGTCCCTCGCAACTAGGCAGGAGTCCTAACATCGCTGAACAAACACGTGTGTGGAAGGGCCATCCCCGTCGTACCTCGAGGTTATAGCCCAGGTTCCCGCCCCAACTCGAGAAAAACCATGAGACTTCCCGCTCGCCGCGAGATGAGGCCCGATTCCCCTGCACTGCGTGCAGAGCAATTCCGTGTTGCACATTACACATGAAAAGAGCCTTGATTTCCTTGATGGCACTCAAGAGAAACCCCAAGAACACTGTTTCAAGGCTAGAGGGATCCTGAGGTCACTGTAGCCAAACGAAAGTGCTCCGTGGACCAAAAATCAACTCGAGATGAGAGGTTAGTCCCTGGCTTCGACTCCAGAGGAATACCACCTTACCACAAGCACCTCAAGAGGAGGCTTCTCTCAGCTCTAGGTATGTGAGAGGAACCCTGAGTTTGCGGCCTCAAGTGCAATGGACACCGCGATGCCCTGACTCGAAATAAGGCCGGATATCCCTGCAGTGACTTGAATGCAGGCTCGTCTTGCATCTCCCAAGATGAAAGGATATCTGAATCCCCTGTGGAGACCACAGAGAAAGACCTAGTTCCCCACCTCATCGCGACCGGAGGCCTCACATCCTTTGAAAACTCCAGAGGTACGCGGAGATCAGTGCCTCCAAAGGAGACGATGCCTGACTCCTCGTGAAACTGGATAGGAGTCCGAGGATTCCTGTGGCACGTGGAAAGGGACGCTTAGTCTACCGCTACAGATGGAGAGGCGTCCCAATTGCCCTGCCAAGCCTCGAGGAGAATTCCGAGTTGTTCCTCGCAACTAGGCAGGAGTCCTGACGTGGCTGAAGAAACACGTGGGTGGAAGGGCCATCCCCCTCGTAACTCGAGAATATACCCCAGGTTCCCGCCGCAACTCGAGAAAAACCATGAGACTTCCCCCTCGCTGTGAGATGAGGCCCGATTCCCCTACACTGCGTGCAGAGCAATTCCGTGTTGCACATCACACATGAAAGGAGCCTTGATTTCCTTGATGGCACTCCAGAGAAACCCCAAGAACACTGTTTCAAGGCTAGAGGGATCCTGAGGTCACTGTAGCAACATGAAAGAGCTCCGTGGACCAAAAATCAACTCGAGATGAGGGGTTAGTCCCTGGCTTCGACTCCAGAGGAACACCACCTTACCACAAGCACCTCAAGAGGAGGCTTCTCTCAGCTCTAGGTATGTGAGAGGGACCCTGAGTTTGCAGCCTCCAGTCGAATAGACAACACGATGCCCTGACTCGAAATAAGGCCGGATATGCCTGCAGTGACTTGAATGCAGGCTCGTCTTGCATCTCCCAAGACGAAAGGATGTCTGAATCCCATGTGGAGACCACAGAGAAAGACCTAGTTCCCCACCTCATCGCGACCGCAGGCCTCACATCCTTTGAAAACTCCAGAGGTACGCGGAGATCAATGCCTCCAAAGGAGAGGATGCCTGACTCCTTGTGAAACTTGATAGGAGTCCCAGGATTCCTGTGGCACGTGGAAAGGGACCCTTGGTCTCCCGCCTCAGCTGGAGAGGCGTCCCAATTGCCCTGCCAAGCCTCGAGGAGAATACCGAGTTGTCCCTCGCAACTAGGCAGGAGTCCTGCCGTCGCTGAAAAAACACGTGTGTGGAAGGGCCATCCCCGTCGTAACTCGAGAATATACCCCAGGTTCCCGCCGCAACTCGAGAAAAACCATGAGACTTCCCCCTCGCCGCGAAATGAGGCCCGATTCCCCTGCACTGCGTGCAGTGCAATTCCGTGTTGCACATCACACATGAAAGGTGCCTTGATTTCCTTGATGGCACTCCAGAGAAACCCCAAGAACACTGTTTCAAGGCTAGAGGGATCCTGAGGTCACTGTAGCAACATGAAAGAGCTCCGTGGACCAAGAATCAAGTCGAGATGAAAGGTTAGTCCCTGGCTTCGACTCCAGAGGAATACCACCTTACCACAAGCACCTCAAGAGGAGGCTTCTCTCAGCTCTAGGTATGTGAGAGGGACCCTGAGTTTGCAGCCTCAAGTGGAATGGACACTGTGATGCCCTGACGTGAAATAAAGCCGGATATACCTGCAGTGACTTGAATGCAGGCTCGTCTTGCATCTCCCAAGACGAAAGGATGTCTGAATCCCCTGTGGAGACCACAGAGAAAGACCTAGTTCCCCACCTCATCGCGACCGGAGGTCTCACATCCTTTGAAAACTCCAGAGGTACGCGGAGATCAGTGCCGCCGAAGGAGACGATGCCTGACTCCTCGTGAAACTTGATAGGAGTCCCAGGATTCCTGTGGCACGTGGAAAGGGACCCTTGGTCTCCCGCCTCAGCTGGAGAGGCGTCCCAATTGCCCTGCCAAGCCTCGAGGAGAATCCCGAGTTGTCCCTCGCAACTAGGCAGGAGTCCTGACGTCGCGGAACAAACACGTGGGTGGAAGGGCCATCCTCGTCGTAACTCGAGAATGTACCCCAGGTTCCCGCCGCAACTCGAGAAAAACCATGAGACTTCCCCCTCGCCGAAAAATGAGGCCAGATATCCTGCACTGCGTACAGAGCAATTCCGTTTTGCACATCACACATGAAAGGAGCCTTGATTTCCTTGATGGCACTCCAGAGAAAGCCCAAGAACACTGTTTCAAGGCTAGAGGGATCCTGAGGTCACTGTAGCAACACGAAAGAGCTCCGTGGACCAAAAATCAACTCGAGATGAGAGGTTAGTCCCTGGCTTCGACTCCAGAGGAATACCACCTTACCACAAGCCCCTCAAGAGGAGGCTTCTCTCAGCTCTAGGTATGTGAGAGGGACCCTGAGTTTGCGGCCTCAAGTGGAATGGACACCTCGATGCCCTGACTCGAAATAAGGTCGGATATGTCTGCAGTGACTTGAATGCAGGCTCGTCTTGCATCTCCCAAGACGAAAGGATGTCTGAATCCCCTGTGGAGACAACAGAGAAAGACCTAGTTCCCCATGATATGGTGACCGGAGGCCTCACATCCTTTGAAAACTCCAGAGTGACGCGGAGATCAGTGCCTCCAAACGAGACGATGCCTGACTCCTCGGGAAACTTGATAAGTGTCCCAGGATTCCTGTGTCACGTGGAAAGGGACTCTTGATCCCACGCCTCAGCTGCAGAGGCGTCCCAATTGCCCTGCCAAGCCTCGAGGAGAATCCCGAGTTGTCCCTCGCAACTAGGCAGGAGTCCTGACTTCGCTTAACAAACAGGTGTGTGGACGGTCCATCCCCATCGTAACTCGAGAATATACACCAGGTTCCCGCCGCAACTCGAGAAAAACCATGAGACTTCCCCCTCGCCGCGAGATGAGGCCCGATTCCCCTGCACTGCGTGCAGAGCAATGCCGTGTTGCACATCACAGAGGAAAGGAGCCTTGATTTCCTTGATGGCACTCCAGAGAAAGCCCAAGAACACTGTTTCAAGGATAGAGGGATCCTGAGGTCACTGTAGCAACACGAAAGAGCTCCGTGGACCACAAATCAACTCGAAATGAGAGGTTAGTGCCTGGCTTCGACTCCAGAGGAATACCACCTTACCCCAAGCACCTCAAGAGGAGGCTTCTCTCAGCTCTAGGTATGTGAGAGGGACCCTGAGTTTGCGGCCTCAAGTGGAATGGACACCGCGATGCCCTGACTCGAAATAAGGCCGGATATGCCTTCAGTGTCTTGAATGTATGCTCTTCTTGCATCTCCCAAGATGAAAGAATGTATGAATCCTCTGTGGAGACCACAGAGAAAGACCTAGTTCCCCACCTCATCGCGACCGGAGGCCTCACATCCTTTGAAAACTCCAGAGGGACGCGGAGATCAGTGCCTCCAAAGGCGACGATGCCTGACTCCTCGTGAAACTTGATAGGAGTCCCAGGATTCCTGTGGCACGTGGAAAGGGACCCTTGGTCTCCCCCCTCAGCTGGAGAGGCGTCCCAATTGCCCTGCCAAGCCTCGAGGAGAATCCCGAGTTGTCCCTCGCAACTAGGCAGGAGTCCTGACGTCACTGAACAAACACGTGTGTGGAAGGGCCATCCCCGTCGTAACTCGAGAATATACCCCAGGTTCCCGCCGCAACTCGAGAAAAACCATGAGACTTCCCCCTCGCCGCGAGATGAGACCCGATTCCCCTGCACTGCATGCAGAGCAATGCCGTATTGCACATCACACAGGAAAGGAGCCTTGATTTCCTTGATGGCACTCCAGAGAAAACCCAAGAACACTGTTTCAAGGCTAGAGGGAACCTGAGGTCACTGTAGCAACACGAACGAGCTCCGTTGACCAAAAATCAACTCGAGATGAGGGGTTAGTCCCTGGCTTCGACTCCAGAGGAATACCACCTTACCACAAGCACCTCAAGAGGAGGCTTCTCTCAGCTCTAGGTATGTGAGAGGGACCCTGAGTTTGCGGCCTCAAGTGGAATGGACCCTGTGATGCCCTGACTCGAAATAAGGCTGGATAACCCTGCAGTGACTTGAATGCAGGCTCGTCTTGCATCTCCCAAGACGAAAGGATGTCTGAATCCCCTGTGGAGACCACAGAGAAAGACCTAGTTCCCCACCTCATCGCCACCGGAGGCCTCACATCCTTTGAAAACTCCAGAGGTACGCGGAGATCAGTGCCGCCAAAGGAGACGATGCCTGACTCCTCATGAAACTTGATAGGAGTCCCAGGATTCCTGTGGCACGTGGAAAGGGACCCTTGGTCTCCCGCCTCAGCTGGAGAGGCGTCCCAATTGCCCTGCCAAGCCTCGAGGAGAATCCCGAGTTGTCCCTCGCAACTAGGCAGGAGTCCTGACGTCGCTGAACAAACACGTGGGTGGAACGGCCATCCCGGTCATAACTCGAGAATATACCCCAGGTTCCCGCCGCAACTCGAGAAAAACCATGAGACTTCCCCCTCGCCGCAAAATGAGGCCCGATATCCTGCACTGCCTGCAGAGCAATTCCGTGTTGCACATCACACATGAAAGGAGCCTTGATTTCCTTGATGGCACTCCAGAGAAAACCCAAGAACACTGTTTCAAGGCTAGAGGGAACCTGAGGTCACTGTAGCAACACGAAAGTGCTCCGTGGACCAAAAATCAACTCGAGATGAGAGGTTAGTCCCTGGCTTCGACTCCAGAGGAATAACACCTTACCACAAGCCCCTCAAGAGGAGGCTTCTCTCAGCTCTAGGTATGTGAGAGGGACCCTGAGTTTGCGGCCTCAAGTGGAATGGACACCTCGATGCCCTGACTCGAAATAACGTCGGATATGTCTGCAGTGACTTGAATGCAGGCTCGTCTTGTATTTCCCAAGACGAAAGGATGTCTGAATCCCCTGTGGAGAAAACAGAGAAAAACCTAGTTCCCCACGTTATGGTGACCGGAGGCCTCACATCCTTTGAAAACTCCAGAGTGACGCGGAGATCAGTGCCTCCAAAGGAGACGATGCCGGACTCCTCGGGAAACTTGATAAGTGTCCCAGGATTCCTGTGGCACGTGGAAAGGGACTCTTGGTCCCACGCCTCAGCTGCAGAGGCGTCCCAATTGCCCTGCCAAGCCTCGAGGAGAATCCCGAGTTGTCCCTCGCAACTAGGCAGGAGTCCTGACGTCACTGAACAAACACGTGTGTGGAAGGGCCATCCTCGTCGTAACTCGAGAATATACCCCAGGTTCCCGCCGCAACTCGAGAAAAACCATGAGACTTCCCCCTCGCCGCGAGATGAGACCCGATTCCCCTGCACTGCATGCAGAGCAATGCCGTATTGCACATCACACAGGAAAGGAGCCTTGATTTCCTTGATGGCACTCCAAAGAAACCCCAAGAACACTGTTTCAAGGATTGAGGGATCCTGAGGTCACTGTAGCAACACGAACGAGCTCCGTGGACCACAAATCAACTCGAGATGAGAGGTTAGTGCCTGGCTTCGACTCCAGAGGAATACCACCTTACCACAAGCACCTCAAGAGGAGGCTTCTCTCAGCTCTAGGTATGTGAGAGGGACCCTGAGTTTGCGGCCTCAAGTGGAATGGACACTGCGATGCCCTGACTCGAAATAAGGCCGGATATCCCTGCAGTGACTTGAATGCAGGCTCGTCTTGCAATTCCCAAGAAGAAAGGATGTCTGAATCCCCTGTGGAGACCACAGAGAAAGACCTAGTTCCACACCTCATCGCGACCGGAGGCCTCACATCTTTAAAAACTCCAGAGGGATGCGGAGATCAGTGCCTCCAAAGGAGACGATGCCTGACTCCTCGTGAAACTTGATAGGAGTCCCAGGATTCCTGTGGCACGTGGAAAGGGACCCTTGGTCTCCTGCCTCAGCTGGAGAGGCGTCCCAATTGCCCTGCCAAGCCTCGAGTAGAATCCCGAGTTGTCCCTCGCAACTAGGCAGGAGTCCTGACGTCGCAGAACAAACACGTGTGTGGAAGCGCCATCCCCGTCGTAACTCGAGAATATACCCCAGGTTCCCGCCGCAACTCGAGAAAATACATGAGACTTCCCCCTCGCCGCGAGATGAGGCCCGATTCCACTGCACTGCTTGCAGAGCAATGCCGTGTTGCACATCACGCAGGAAAGGAGCCTTGATTTCCTTGATGGCACTCCAGAGAAAGCCCAAGAACACTGTTTCAAGGCTAGAGGGATCCTGAGGTCACTGTAGCAACACGAAAGAGCTCCGTGGACCACAAATCAACTCGAGATGAGAGGTTTGTGCCTGGCTTCGACTCCAGAGGAATACTACCTTACCACAAGCACCTCAAGAGGAGGCTTCTCTCAGCTCTAGGTATGTGAGAGGGACCCTGAGTTTGCAGCCTCAAGTGGAATGGACACCTCGATGCCCTGACTCGAAATAAGGTCGGATATGACTGCAGTGACTTGAATGCAGGCTCGCCTTGCATCTCCCAAGACGAAAGGATGTATGAATCCTCTGTGGAGACCACAGAGAAAGACCTAGTTCCCCACCTCATCGCGACCGGAGGCCTCACATCCTTTGAAAACTCCAGAGGGACGCGGAGATCAGTGCCTCCAAAGGTGACGATGCCTGACTCCTCGTGAAACTTGATAGGAGTCCCAGGATTCCTGTGGCACGTGGAAAGGGACCCTTGGTCTCCCCCCTCAGCTGGAGAGGCGTCCCAATTGCCCTGCCAAGCCTCGAGGAGAATCCCGAGTTGTCCCTCGCAACTAGGCAGGAGTCCTGACGTCACTGAACAAACACGTGTGTGGAAGGGCCATCCCCGTCGTAACTCGAGAATATAACCCAGGTTCCCGCCGCAACTCGAGAAAAACCATGAGACTTCCCCCTCGCCGCGAGATGAGACCCGATTCCCCTGCACTGCATGCAGAGCAATGCCGTATTGCACATCACACAGGAAAGGAGCCTTGATTTCCTTGATGGCACTCCAAAGAAACCCCAAGAACACTGTTTCAAGGATAGAGGGATCCTGAGGTCACTGTAGCAACACGAACGAGCTCCATGGGCCACAAATCAACTCGAGATGAGAGGTTAGTGCCTGGCTTCGACTCCAGAGGAATACCACCTTACCACAAGCACCTCAAGAGGAGGCTTCTCTCAGCTCTAGGTATGTGAGAGGGACCCTGAGTGTGCGGCCTCAAGTGGAATGGACACCGCGATGCCCTGACTCGAAATAAGGCCGGATATCCCTGCAGTGACTTGAATGCAGGCTCGTCTTGCAATTCCCAAGAAGAAAAGATGTCTGAATCTCCTGTGGAGACCACAGAGAAAGACCTAGTTCCCCACCTCATCGCGACCGGAGGCCTCACATCTTTGAAAACTCCAGAGGGACGCGGAGATCAGTGCCTCCAAAGGAGACGATGCCTGACTCCTCGTGAAACTTGATAGGAGTCCCAGGATTCCTGTGTCACGTGGAAAGGGACCCTTGGTCTCTTGCCTCAGCTGGAGAGGAGTCCCAATTGCCCTGCCAAGCCTCGAGGAGAATCCCGAGTTGTCCCTCGCAACTAGGCAGGAGTCCTGACGTCGCTGAACAAACACGTGGGTGGAAGGGCCATCCCCGTCGTAACTCGAGAATATACCACAGGTTCCCGCCGCAACTCGAGAAAAACCATGAGACTTCCCCCTCGCCGCGAGATGAGGCCCGATTCCCCTGCACTGCGTGCAGAGCAATGCCGTGCTGCACATCACACAGGAAAGGAGCCTTGATTTCCTTGATGGCACTCCAGAGAAAGCTCAAGAACACTGTTTCAAGGCTAGAGGGATCCTGAGGTCACTGTAGCAACACGAAAGAGCTCCGTGGACCAAAAGTCAACTCGAGATGAGAGGTTAGTCCCTGGCTTCGACTCCAGAGGAATACCACCTTACCACAAGCACTTCAAGAGGAGGCTTCTCTCAGCTCTAGGTATGTGGGAGGGAAGCTGAGTTTACGGCCTCAAATGGAATGGACACCACGATGCCCTGACTCGAAATAAGGCCGGATATGCCTGCAGTGACTTGAATGCAGGCTCGTCTTGCATCTCCCAAGAGGAAAGTATGTCTGAATCCCCTGTGGAGACCACAGAGAAAGACCTAGTTCCACACCTCATCGCGACCAGAGGCCTCACATCCTTTGAAAACTCCAGAGGGACGCGGATATCAGTGCCTCCAAAGGAGAAGATGCCTGACTCCTCGTGAAACTTGATAGGAGTCCCAGGAATCCTGTGGCACGTGGAAAGGGACACTTGGTCTCCTGCCTCAGCTGGAGAGTCGTCCCAATTGCCCTGCCAAGCCTCGAGGAGAATCCCGAGTTGTCCCTCGCAACTAGGCAGGAGTTCTGACGTCGCTGAACAAACACGTGTGTGGAAGGGCCATCCCCGTCGTAACTCTAGAATATACCCCTGGTTCCCGCCGCAACTCGAGAAAAACCATGAGACTTCCCTCTCGCCGCGAGATGAGGCCCGATTCCCCTGCACTGCGTGCAGAGCAATGCCGTGCTGCACATCACAAAGGAAAGGAGCCTTGATTTCCTTGATGGCACTCCAGAGAAAGCCCAAGAACACTGTTTCAAGGCTAGAGGGATCCTGAGGTCAATGTAGCAACACGAAAGAGCTCCGTGGACCACAAATCAACTCGAGATGAGAGGTTAGTGCCTGGCTTCGACTCCAGAGGAATACTACCTTACCCCAAGCACCTCAAGAGGAGGCTTCTCTCAGCTCTAGCTATGTGAGAGGGACCCTGAGTTTGCGGCCTCAAGTGGAATGGACACCGCGATGCCCTGACTCGAAATAAGGCCGGATATGCCTGCAGTGTCTTGAATGTATGCTCTTCTTGCATCTCCCAAGACGAAAGGATGTATGAATCCTCTGTGGAGACCACAGAGAAAGACCTAGTTCCCCACCTCATCGCGACCGGAGGCCTCACATCCTTTGAAAACTCCAGAGGGATGCGGAGATCAGTGCCTCCAAAGGCGACGATGCCTGACTCCTCGTGAAACTTGTTAGGAGTCCCAGGATTCCTGTGGCACGTGGAAAGGGACCCTTGGTATCCCCCCTCAGCTGGAGAGGCGTCCCAATTGCCCTGCCAAGCCTCGAGGAGAATCCCGAGTTGTCCCTCGCAACTAGGCAGGAGTCCTGACGTCACTGAACAAACACGTGTTTGGAAGGCCATCCCCGTCGTAACTCGAGAATATACCCCAGGTTCCCGCCGCAACTCGAGAAAAACCATGAGACTTCCCCCTCGCCGCGAGATGAGACCCGATTCCCCTGCACTGCATGCAGAGCAATGCCGTATTGCACATCACACAGGAAAGGAGCCTTGATTTCCTTGATGGCACTCCAAAGAAACCCCAAGAACACTGTTTCAAGGATAGAGGGATCCTGAGGTCACTGTAGCAACACGAACGAGCTCCATGGACCACAAATCAACTCAAGATGAGAGGTTAGTGCCTGGCTTCGACTCCAGAGGAATACCACCTTACCACAAGCACCTCAAGAGGAGGCTTTTCTCAGCTCTAGGTATGTAAGAGGGACCCTGAGTTTGCGGCCTCAAGTGGAATGGACACCGCGATGCCCTGACTCGAAATAAGGCCGGATATCCATGCAGTGACTTGAATGCAGGCTCGTCTTGCATCTCCCAAGACGAAAGGATGTCTGAATCCCCTGTGGAGACCACAGAGAAAGACCTAGTTCCCCACCTCATCGCGACCGGAGGCCTCACATCCTTTGAAAACTCCAGAGGGACGCGGAGATCAGTGCCTCCAAAGGAGACGATGCCTGACTCCTCGTGAAACTTGATAGGAGTCCCAGGATTCCTGTGTCACGTGGAAAGGGACCCTTGGTCTCCTGCCTCAGCTGGAGAGGAGTCCCAATTGCCCTGCCAAGCCTCGAGGAGAATCCCGAGTTGTCCCTCGCAACTAGGCAGGAGTCCTGACGTCGTAGAACAGACACGTGTGTGGAAGGGCCATCCCCGTCGTAACTCGAGAATATACCCCAGGTTCCCGCCGCAACTCGAGAAAAACCATGAGACTTCCCCCTCGCCGCGAGATGAGGCCTGATTCCCCTGCACGGCGTGCAGAGCAATGCCGTGTTGCACATCACACAGGAAGGGAGCCTTGATTTCCTTGATGGCACTCCAGAGAAACCCCAAGAACACTGTTTCAAGGCTAGAGGGATCCTGAGGTCACTGTAGCAACACAAAAGAGCTCCGTGGACCAAAAGTCAACTCGAGATGAGAGGTTAGTGCCTGGCTTCGACTCCAGAGGAATACCACCTTACCACAAGCACCTCAAGAGGAGGCTTCTCTCAGCTCTAGCTATGTGAGAGGGACCCTGAGTTTGCGGCCTCAAGTGGAATGGACACCTCGATGCCCTGACTCGAAATAAGGTCGGATATGACTGCAGTGACTTGAATGCAGGCTCTCCTTGCATCTCCCAAGACCAAAGGATGTATGAATCCTCTGTGGCGACCACAGAGAAAGACCTAGTTCCCCACCTCATCACGACCGGAGGCCTCACATCCTTTGAAAACTCCAGAGGGACGCGGAGATCAGTGCCTCCAAAGGCGACGATGCCTGACTCCTCGTGAAACTTGATAGGAGTCCCAGGATTCCTGTGGCACGTGGAAAGGGACCCTTGGTCTCCCGCCTCAGCTGGAGAGGCGTCCCAATTGCCCTGCCAAGCCTCGAGGAGAATCCCGAGTTGTCCCTCGCCACTAGGCAGGAGTCCTGACGTTGCTGAACAAACATGTGTGTGGAAGGGCCATCCCCGTCGTAACTCGAGAATATACCCCAGGTTCCCGCCGCAACTCGAGAAAAACCATGAGACTTCCCCCTCGCCGCGAGATGAGACCCGATTCCCCTGCACTGCATGCAGAGCAATGCCGTATTGCACATCACACAGGAAAGGAGCCTTGATTTCCTTGATGGCACTCCAAAGAAACCCCAAGAACACTGTTTCAAGGATAGAGGGATCCTGAGGTCACTGTAGCAACACGAACGAGCTCCATGGACCACAGATCAACTCGAGATGAGAGGTTAGTGCCTGGCTTCGACTCCAGAGGAATACCACCTTACCACAAGCACCTCAAGAGGAGGCTTCTCTCAGCTCTAGGTATGTGAGAGGGACCCTGAGTTTGCGGCCTCAAGTGGAATGGACACCGCGATGCCCTGACTCGAAATAAGGCCGGATATCCCTGCAGTGACTTGAATGCAGGCTCGTCTTGCAATTCCCAAGAAGAAAGGATGTCTGAATCCCCTGTGGAGACCACAGAGAAAGACCTAGTTCCCCACCTCATCGCGACCGGAGGCCTCACATCTTTGAAAACTCCAGAGGGACGCGGAGATCAGTGCCTCCAAAGGAAACGATGCCTGACTCCTCGTGAAACTTGATAGGAGTCCCAGGATTCCTGTGGCACGTGGAAAGGGACCCTTGGTCTCCTGCCTCAGCTGGAGAGGAGTCCCAATTGCCCTGCCAAGCCTCGAGGAGAATCCCGAGTTGTCCCTCGCAACTAGGCAGGAGTCCTGACGTCGTAGAACAGACACGTGTGTGGAAGGGCCATCCCCGTCGTAACTCGAGAATATACCCCAGGTTCCCGCCGCAACTCGAGAAAAACCATGAGACTTCCCCCTCGCCGCGAGATGAGGCCTGATTCCCCTGCACGGTGTGCAGAGCAATGCCGTGTTGCACATCACACAGGAAAGGAGTCTTGATTTCCTTGATGGCACTCCAGAGAAAGCCCAAGAACACTGTTTCAAGGCTAGAGGGATCCTGAGGTCACTGTAGCAACACGAAAGAGCTCCGTGAACCACAAATCAACTCGAGATGAGAGGTTAGTGCCTGGCTTCGACTCCAGAGGAATACCACCTTACCACAAGCACCTCAAGAGGAGGCTTCTCTCAGCTCTAGGTATGTGAGAGGGACCCTGAATTTGCGGCCTCAAGTGGAATGGACACCGCGATGCCCTGCCTCGAAATAAGCCCGGATATGCCTGCAGTGACTTGAATGCAGGCTCTTCTTGCATCTCCCAAGACGAAAGGATGTCTGAATCCCCTGTGGAGACCACAGAGAAAGACCTAGTTCCCCACCTCATTGCGACCGGAGGCCTCACATCCTTTGAAAACTCCAGAGGGACTCGGAGATCAGTGCCTCCAAAGGAGACGATGCCTGACTCCTCGTGAAACTTGATAGGAGTCCCAGGATTCCTGTGGCACGTGGAAAGGGACCCTTGGTCTCCCGCCTCAGCTGGAGAGGCGTCCCAATTGCCCTGCCAAGCCTCGAGGATAATCCCGAGTTGTCCCTCGCAACTAGGCAGGAGTCCTGACTTCGCTTAACAAACAGGTGTGTGGACGGTCCATCCCCGTCGTAACTCGAGAATATACCCCAGGTTCCCGCCGCAACTCGAGAAAAACCATGAGACTTCCCCCTCGCCGCGAGATGAGGCCCGATTCCCCTGCACTGCGTGCAGAGCAATGCCGTGTTGCACATCACACAGGAAAGGAGCCTTGATTTCCTTGATGGAACTCCAGAGAAAGCCGAAGAACACTGTTTCAAGGCTAGAGGGATCCTGAGGTCAATGTAGCAACACGAAAGAGCTCAGTGGACCACAAATCAACTCGAGATGAGAGGTTAGTGCCTGGCTTCGACTCCAGAGGAATACTACCTTACCCCAAGCACCTCAAGAGGAGGCTTCTCTCAGCTCTAGCTATGTGAGAGGGACCCTGAGTTTGCGGCCTCAAGTGGAATGGACACCGCGATGCCCTGACTCGAAATAAGGCCGGATATGCCTGCAGTGTCTTGAATGTATGCTCTTCTTGCATCTCCCAAGACGAAAGGATGTATGAATCCTCTGTGGAGACCACAGAGAAAGACCTAGTTCCCAACCTCATCGCGACCGGAGGCCTCACATCCTTTGAAAACTCCAGAGGTACGCGGAGATCAGTGCCTCCAAAGGCGACGATGCCTGACTCCTCGTGAAACTTGTTAGGAGTCCCAGGATTCCTGTGGCACGTGGAAAGGGACCCTTGGTCTCCCCCCTCAGCTGGAGAGGCGTCCCAATTGCCCTGCCAAGCCTCGAGGAGAATCCCGAGTTGTCCCTCGCAACTAGGCAGGAGTCCTGACGTCACTGAACAAACACGTGTTTGGAAGGGCCATCCCCGTCGTAACTCGAGAATATACCCCAGGTTCCCGCCGCAACTCGAGAAAAACCATGAGACTTCCCCCTCGCCGCGAGATGAGACCCGATTCCCCTGCACTGCATGCAGAGCAATGCCGTATTGCACATCACACAGGAAAGCAGCCTTGATTTCCTTGATGGCACTCCAAAGAAACCCCAAGAACACTGTTTCAAGGATAGAGGGATCCTGAGGTCACTGTAGCAACACGAACGAGCTCCATGGACCACAAATCAACTCGAGATGAGAGGTTAGTGCCTGGCTTCGACTCCAGAGGAATACCACCTTACCACAAGCACCTCAAGAGGAGGCTTTTCTCAGCTCTAGGTATGTAAGAGGGACCCTGAGTTTGCGGCCTCAAGTGGAATGGACACCACGATGCCCTGACTCGAAATAAGGCCGGATATCCATGCAGTGACTTGAATGCAGGCTCGTCTTGCAATTCCCAAGAAGAAAGGATGTCTGAATCCCCGGTGGAGACCACAGAGAAAGACCTAGTTCCACACCTCATCGCGACCGGAGGCCTCACATCTTTGAAAACTCCAGAGGGATGCGGAGATCAGTGCCTCCAAAGGAGACGATGCCTGACTCCTCGTGAAACTTGATAGGAGTCCCAGGATTCCTGTGGCACGTGGAAAGGGACCCTTGGTCTCCTGCCTCAGCTGGAGAGGCGTCCCAATTGCCCTGCCAAGCCTCGAGGAGAATCCCGAGTTGTCCCTCGCAACTAGGCAGGAGTCCTGACGTCGCAGAACAAACACGTGTGTGGAAGCGCCATCCCCGTCGTAACTCGAGAATATACCCCAGGTTCCCGCCGCAACTCGAGAAAATACATGAGACTTCCCCCTCGCCGCGAGATGAGGCCCGATTCCACTGCACTGCGTGCAGAGCAATGCCGTGTTGCACATCACACAGGAAAGGAGCCTTGATTTCCTTGATGGCACTCCAGAGAAAGCCCAAGAACACTGTTTCAAGGCTAGAGGGATCCTGAGGTCACTGTAGCAACACGAAAGAGCTCCGTGGACCACAAATCAACTCGAGATGAGAGGTTAGTGCCTGGCTTCGACTCCAGAGGAATACCACCTTACCACAAGCACCTCAAGAGGAGGCTTCTCTCAGCTCTAGGTATGTGAGAGGGACCCTGAGTTTGCGGCCTCAAGTGGAATGGACACCGCGATGCCCTGACTCGAAATAAGGCCGGATATCCCTGCAGTGAGTTGAATGCAGGCTCGTCTTGCAACTCCCAAGAAGAAAGGATGTCTGAATCCCCTGTGGAGACCACAGAGAAAGACCTAGTTCCCCACCTCATCGCGACCGGAGGCCTCACATCTTTGAAAACTCCAGAGGGACGCGGAGATCAGTGCCTCCAAAGGAGACGATGCCTGACTCCTCGTGAAACTTAATAGGAGTCCCAGGATTCCTGTGGCACGTGGAAAGGGACCCTTGGTCTTCTGCCTCAGCTGGAGAGGAGTCCCAATTGCCCTGCCAAGCCTCGAGGAGAATCCCGAGTTGTCCCTCGCAACTAGGCGGGAGTCCTGACGTCGTAGAACAGACACGTGTGTGGAAGGGCCATCCCCGTCGTAACTCGAGAATATACCCCAGGTTCCCGCCGCAACTCGAGAAAAACCATGAGACTTCCCCCTCGCCGCGAGATGAGGCCTGATTCCCCTGCACGGCGTGCAGAGCAATGCCGTGTTGCACATCACACAGGAAAGGAGCGTTGATTTCCTTGATGGCACTCCAGAGAAAGCCCAAGAACACTGTTTCAAGGCTAGAGGGATCCTGAGGTCACTGTAGCAACACGAAAGAGCTCCGTGGACCACAAATCAACTCGAGATGAGAGGTTAGTGCCTGGCTTCGACTCCAGAGGAATACCACCTTACCACAAGCACCTCAAGAGGAGGCTTCTCTCAGCTCTAGGTATGTGAGAGGGACCCTGAATTTGCGGCCTCAAGTGGAATGGACACCGCGATGCCCTGACTCGAAATAAGGCCGGATATCCCTGCAGTGAGTTGAATGCAGGCTCGTCTTGCAATTCCCAAGAAGAAAGGATGTCTGAATCCCCTGTGGAGACCACAGAGAAAGACCTAGTTCCCCACCTCATCGCGACCGGAGGCCTCACATCTTTGAAAACTCCAGAGGGACGCGGAGATCAGTGCCTCCAAAGGAGACGATGCCTGACTCCTCGTGAAACTTGATAGGAGTCCCAGGATTCCTGTGGCACGTGGAAAGGGACCCTTGGTCTCCTGCCTCAGCTGGAGAGGAGTCCCAATTGCCCTGCCAAGCCTCGAGGAGAATCCCGAGTTGTCCCTCGCAACTAGGCAGGAGTCCTGACGTCGTAGAACAGACACGTGTGTGGAAGGGCCATCCCCGTCGTAACTCGAGAATATACCCCAGGTTCCCGCCGCAACTCGAGAAAAACCATGAGACTTCCCCCTCGCCGCGAGATGAGGCCTGATTCCCCTGCACGGCGTGCAGAGCAATGCCGTGTTGCACATCACACAGGAAAGGAGCCTTGATTTCCTTGATGGCACTCCAGAGAAAGCCCAAGAACACTGTTTCAAGGCTAGAGGGATCCTGAGGTCACTGTAGCAACACGAAAGAGCTCCGTGGACCACAAATCAACTCGAGATGAGAGGTTAGTGCCTGGCTTCGACTCCAGAGGAATACCACCTTACCACAAGCACCTCAAGAGGAGGCTTCTCTCAGCTCTAGGTATGTGAGAGGGACCCTGAATTTGCGGCCTCAAGTGGAATGGACACCGCGATGCCCTGACTCGAAATAAGGTCGGATATGACTGCAGTGACTTGAATGCAGGCTCGCCTTGCATCTCCCAAGACGAAAGGATGTATGAATCCTCTGTGGAGACCACAGAGAAAGACCTAGTTCCACACCTCATCGCGACCGGAGGCCTCACATCCTTTGAAAACTCCAGAGGGACGCGGAGATCAGTGCCTCCAAAGGCGACGATGCCTGACTCCTCGTGAAACTTGATAGGAGTCCCAGGATTCCTGTGGCACGTGGAAAGGGACCCTTGGTGTCCCCCCTCAGCTGGAGAGGCGTCCCAATTGCCCTGCCAAGCCTCGAGGAGAATCCCGAGTTGTCCCTCGCAACTAGGCAGGAGTCCTGACGTCGTAGAACAGACACGTGTGTGGAAGGGCCATCCCCGTCGTAACTCGAGAATATACCCCAGGTTCCCGCCGCAACTCGAGAAAAACTATGAGACTTCCCCCTCACCGCGAGATGAGGCCTGATTCCCCTGCACGGCGTGCAGAGCAATGCCGTGTTGCACATCACACAGGAAAGGAGCGTTGATTTCCTTGATGGCACTCCAGAGAAAGCCCAAGAACACTGTTTCAAGGCTAGAGGGATCCTGAGGTCACTGTAGCAACACGAAAGAGCTCCGTGGACCACAAATCAACTCGAGATGAGAGGTTAGTGCCTGGCTTCGACTCCAGAGGAATACCACCTTACCACAAGCACCTCAAGAGGAGGCTTCTCTCAGCTCTAGGTATGTGAGAGGGACCCTGAATTTGCGGCCTCAAGTGGAATGGACACCGCGATGCCCTGCCTCGAAATAAGCCCGGATATGCCTGCAGTGACTTGAATGCAGGCTCGTCTTGCATCTCCCAAGACGAAAGGATGTCTGAATCCCCTGTGGAGACCACAGAGAAAGACCTAGTTCCCCACCTCATCATGACCGGAGGCCTCACATCCTTTGAAAACTCCAGAGGGACTCGGAGATCAGTGCCTCCAAAGGAGACGATGCCTGACTCCTCGTGAAACTTGATAGGAGTCCCAGGATTCCTGTGGCACGTGGAAAGGGACCCTTCATCTCCTGCCTCAGCTGGAGAGGCGTCCCAATTGCCCTGCCAAGCCACGAGGAGAATCCCGAGTTGTCCCTCGCAACTAGGCAGGAGTCCTGACGTCGCAGAACAAACACGTGTGTGGAAGCGCCATCCCCGTTTTAACTCGAGAATATACCCCAGGTTCCCGCCGCAACTCGAGAAAATACATGAGACTTCCCCCTCGCCGCGAGATGAGGCCCGATTCCACTGCACTGCGTGCAGAGCAATGCCGTGTTGCACATCACACAGGAAAGGAGCCTTGATTTCCTTGATGGCACTCCAGAGAAAGCGCAAGAACACTGTTTCAAGGCTAGAGGGATCCTGAGGTCACTGTAGCAACACGAAAGAGCTCCGTGGACCACAAATCAACTCGAGATGAGAGGTTAGTGCCTGGCTTCGACTCCAGAGGAATACTACCTTACCACAAGCACCTCAAGAGGAGGCTTCTCTCAGCTCTAGGTATGTGAGAGGGACCCTGAGTTTGCGGCCTCAAGTGGAATGGACACCGCGATGCCCTGACTCGAAATAAGGTCGGATATGACTGCAGTGACTTGAATGCAGGCTCGCCTTGCGTCTCCCAAGACGAAAGGATGTATGAATCCTCTGTGGAGACCACAGAGAAAGACCTAGTTCCACACCTCATCGCGACCGCAGGCCTCACATCCTTTGAAAACTCCAGAGGGACGCGGAGATCAGTGCCTCCAAAGGCGACGATGCCTGACTCCTGGTGAAACTTGATAGGAGTCCCAGGATTCCTGTGGCACGTGGAAAGGGACCCTTGGTGTCCCCCCTCAGCTGGAGAGGCGTCCCAATTGCCCTGCCAAGCCTCGAGGAGAATCCCGAGTTGTCCCTCGCAACTAGGCAGGAGTCCTGACGTCACTGAACAAACACGTGTGTGGAAGGGCCATCCCCGTCGTAACTCGAGAATATACCCCAGGTTCCCGCCGCAACTCGAGAAAAACCATGAGACTTCCCCCTCGCCGCGAGATGAGACCCGATTCCCCTGCACTGCATGCAGAGCAATGCCGTATTGCACATCACACAGGAAAGGAGCCTTGATTTCCTTGATGGCACTCCAAAGAAACCCCAAGAACACTGTTTCAAGGATTGAGGGATCCTGAGGTCACTGTAGCAACACGAACGAGCTCCATGGGCCACAAATCAACTCGAGATGAGAGGTTAGTGCCTGGCTTCGACTCCAGAGGAATACCACCTTACCACAAGCACCTCAAGAGGAGGCTTCTCTCAGCTCTAGGTATGTGAGAGGGACCCTGAGTTTGCGGCCTCAAGTGGAATGGACACCGCGATGCCCTGACTCGAAATAAGGCCGGATATCCCTGCAGTGAGTTGAATGCAGGCTCGTCTTGCAATTCCCAAGAAGAAAGGATGTCTGAATCCCCTGTGGAGACCACAGAGAAAGACCTAGTTCCCCACCTCATCGCGACCGGAGGCCTCACATCTTTGAAAACTCCAGAGGGACGCGGAGATCAGTGCCTCCAAAGGAGACGATGCCTGACTCCTCGTGAAACTTGATAGGAGTCCCAGGATTCCTGTGGCACGTGGAAAGGGACCCTTGGTCTCCTGCCTCAGCTGGAGAGGAGTCCCAATTGCCCTGCCAAGCCTCGAGGAGAATCCCGAGTTGTCCCTCGCAACTAGGCAGGAGTCCTGACGTCGTAGAACAGAAACGTGTGTGGAAGGGCCATCCCCGTCGTAACTCGAGAATATACCCCAGGTTCCCGCCGCAACTCGAGAAAAACCATGAGACTTCCCCCTCGCCGCGAGATGAGGCCTGATTCCCCTGCACGGCGTGCAGAGCAATGCCGTGTTGCACATCACACAGGAAAGGAGCGTTGATTTCCTTGATGGCACTCCAGAGAAAGCCCAAGAACACTGTTTCAAGGCTAGAGGGATCCTGAGGTCACTGTAGCAACACGAAAGAGCTCCGTGGACCACAAATCAACTCGAGATGAGAGGTTAGTGCCTGGCTTCGACTCCAGAGGAATACCACCTTACCACAAGCACCTCAAGAGGAGGCTTCGCTCAGCTCTAGGTATGTGAGAGGGACCCTGAGTTTGCGGCCTCAAGTGGAATGGACACCGCGATGCCCTGACTCAAAATAAGGCCGGATATGCCTGCAGTGACTTGAATGCAGGCTCGTCTTGCATCTCCCAAGACGAAAGTATGTCTGAATCCCCTGTGGAGACCACAGAGAAAGACCTAGTTGCCCACCTCATCGCGACCGGAGGCATCACATGCTTTGAAAACTCCAGAGGGACGCAGAGATCAGTGCCTCCAAAGGAGACGATGCCTGACTCCTCGTGAAATTTGATAGGAGTCCCAGAATTTCTGCGGCACGTGGAGAGGGAAACGTGGTCTCCCGCCTCAGCTGGAGAGGCGTCCCAATTGCCCTGCCAAGCCTCGAGGAGAATCCCGATTTGTCCCTCGCAACTAGGCAGGAGTCCTGACGTCGCTGAACAAACACGTGGGTGGAAGGGCCATCCCCGTCGTAACTCGAGAATATACCACAGGTTCCCGCCGCAACTGGAGAAAAACCATGAGACTTCCCCCTCGCCGCGAGATGAGACCCGATTCCCCTGCACTGCATGCAGAGCAATGCCGTGTTGCACATCACACAGGAAAGGAGCCTTGATTTCCTTGATGGCACTCCAGAGAAAGCCCAAGAACACTGTTTCAAGGCTAGAGGGATCCTGAGGTCACTGTAGCAACACGAAAGAGCTCCGTGGACCACAAATCAACACGAGATGAGAGGTTAGTGCCTGGCTTCGACTCCAGAGGAATACCACCTTACCACAAGCACCTCAAGAGGTGGCTTCTCTCAGCTCTAGGTATGTGAGAGGGACCCTGAGTTTGCGGCCTCAAGTGGAATGGACACCGCGATGCCCTGACTCGAAATAAGGCCGGATATCCCTGCAGTGAGTTGAATGCAGGCTCGTCTTGCAATTCCCAAGAAGAAAGGATGTCTGAATCCCCTGTGGAGACCACAGAGAAAGACCTAGTTCCCCACCTCATCGCGACCGGAGGCCTCACATCTTTGAAAACTCCAGAGGGACGCGGAGATCAGTGCCTCCAAAGGAGACGATGCCTGACTCCTCGTGAAACTTGATAGGAGTCCCAGGATTCCTGTGGCACGTGGAAAGGGACCCTTGGTCTCCTGCCTCAGCTGGAGAGGAGTCCCAATTGCCCTGCCAAGCCTCGAGGAGAATCCCGAGTTGTCCCTCGCAACTAGGCAGGTGTCCTGACGTCGTAGAACAGACACGTGTGTGGAAGGGCCATCCCCGTCGTAACTCGAGAATATACCCCAGGTTCCCGCCGCAACTCGAGAAAAACCATGAGACTTCCCCCTCGCCGCGAGATGAGGCCTGATTCCCCTGCACGGCGTGCAGAGCAATGCCGTGTTGCACATCACACAGGAAAGGAGCGTTGATTTCCTTGATGGCACTCCAGAGAAAGCCCAAGAACACTGTTTCAAGGCTAGAGGGATCCTGAGGTCACTGTAGCAACACGAAAGAGCTCCGTGGACCACAAATCAACTCGAGATGAGAGGTTAGTGCCTGGCTTCGACTCCAGAGGAATACCACCTTACCACAAGCACCTCAAGAGGAGGCTTCTCTCAGCTCTAGGTATGTGAGAGGGACCCTGAATTTGCGGCCTCAAGTGGAATGGACACCGCGATGCCCTGACTCGAAATAAGGTCGGATATGACTGCAGTGACTTGAATGCAGGCTCGCCTTGCATCTCCCAAGACGAAAGGATGTATGAATCCTCTGTGGAGACCACAGAGAAAGACCTAGTTCCCCACCTCATCGCGACCGGAGGCCTCACATCCTTTGAAAACTCCAGAGGGACGCGGAGATCAGTGCCTCCAAAGGCGACGATGCCTGACTCCTGGTGAAACTTGATAGGAGTCCCAGGATTCCTGTGGCACGTGGAAAGGGACCCTTGGTCTCCCCCCTCAGCTGGAGAGGCGTCCCAATTGCCCTGCCAAGCCTCGAGGAGAATCCCGAGTTGTCCCTCGCAACTAGGCAGGAGTCCTGACGTCACTGAACAAACACGTGTGTGGAAGGGCCATCCCCGTCGTAACTCGAGAATATACCCCAGGTTCCCGCCGCAACTCGAGAAAAACCATGAGACTTCCCCCTCGCCGCGAGATGAGACCCGATTCCCCTGCACTGCATGCAGAGCAATGCCGTGTTGCACATCACACAGGAAAGGAGCGTTGATTTCCTTGATGGCACTCCAGAGAAAGCCCAAGAACACTGTTTCAAGGCTAGAGGGATCCTGAGGTCACTGTAGCAACACGAAAGAGCTCCGTGGACCACAAATCAACTCGAGATGAGAGGTTAGTGCCTGGCTTCGACTCCAGAGGAATACCACCTTACCACAAGCACCTCAAGAGGTGGCTTCTCTCAGCTCTAGGTATGTGAGAGGGACCCTGAGTTTGCGGCCTCAAGTGGAATGGACACCGCGATGCCCTGCCTCGAAATAAGCCCGGATATGCCTGCAGTGACTTGAATGCAGGCTCGTCTTGCAATTCCCAAGAAGAAAGGATGTCTGAATCCCCTGTGGAGACCACAGAGAAAGACCTAGTTCCCCACCTCATCGCGACCGGAGGCCTCACATCTTTGAAAACTCCAGAGGGACGCGGAGATCAGTGCCTCCAAAGGAGACGATGCCTGACTCCTCGTGAAACTTGATAGGAGTCCCAGGATTCCTGTGGCACGTGGAAAGGGACCCTTGGTCTCCTGCCTCAGCTGGAGAGGAGTCCCAATTGCCCTGCCAAGCCTCGAGGAGAATCCCGAGTTGTCCCTCGCAACTAGGCAGGAGTCCTGACGTCGTAGAACAGACACGTGTGTGGAAGGGCCATCCCCGTCGTAACTCGAGAATATACCCCAGGTTCCCGCCGCAACTCGAGAAAAACCATGAGACTTCCCCCTCGCCGCGAGATGAGGCCTGATTCCCCTGCACGGCGTGCAGAGCAATGCCGTGTTGCACATCACACAGGAAAGGAGCGTTGATTTCCTTGATGGCACTCCAGAGAAAGCCCAAGAACACTGTTTCAAGGCTAGAGGGATCCTGAGGTCACTGTAGCAACACGAAAGAGCTCCGTGGACCACAAATCAACTCGAGATGAGAGGTTAGTGCCTGGCTTCGACTCCAGAGGAATACCACCTTACCACAAGCACCTCAAGAGGAGGCTTCTCTCAGCTCTAGGTATGTGAGAGGGACCCTGAATTTGCGGCCTCAAGTGGAATGGACACCGCGATGCCCTGACTCGAAATAAGGTCGGATATGACTGCAGTGACTTGAATGCAGGCTCGCCTTGCATCTCCCAAGACGAAAGGATGTATGAATCCTCTGTGGAGACCACAGAGAAAGACCTAGTTCCACACCTCATCGCGACCGGAGGCCTCACATCCTTTGAAAACTCCAGAGGGACGCGGAGATCAGTGCCTCCAAAGGCGACGATGCCTGACTCCTGGTGAAACCTGATAGGAGTCCCAGGATTCCTGTGGCACGTGGAAAGGGACCCTTGGTGTCCCCCCTCAGCTGGAGAGGCGTCCCAATTGCCCTGCCAAGCCTCGAGGAGAATCCCGAGTTGTCCCTCGCAACTAGGCAGGAGTCCTGACGTCGTAGAACAGACACGTGTGTGGAAGGGCCATCCCCGTCGTAACTCGAGAATATACCCCAGGTTCCCGCCGCAACTCGAGAAAAACTATGAGACTTCCCCCTCACCGCGAGATGAGGCCTGATTCCCCTGCACGGCGTGCAGAGCAATGCCGTGTTGCACATCACACAGGAAAGGAGCGTTGATTTCCTTGATGGCACTCCAGAGAAAGCCCAAGAACACTGTTTCAAGGCTAGAGGGATCCTGAGGTCACTGTAGCAACACGAAAGAGCTCCGTGGACCACAAATCAACTCGAGATGAGAGGTTAGTGCCTGGCTTCGACTCCAGAGGAATACCACCTTACCACAAGCACCTCAAGAGGAGGCTTCTCTCAGCTCTAGGTATGTGAGAGGGACCCTGAATTTGCGGCCTCAAGTGGAATGGACACCGCGATGCCCTGCCTCGAAATAAGCCCGGATATGCCTGCAGTGACTTGAATGCAGGCTCGTCTTGCATCTCCCAAGACGAAAGGATGTCTGAATCCCCTGTGGAGACCACAGAGAAAGACCTAGTTCCCCACCTCATCGCGACCGGAGGCCTCACATCCTTTGAAAACTCCAGAGGGACTCGGAGATCAGTGCCTCCAAAGGCGACGATGCCTGACTCCTCGTGAAACTTGATAGGAGTCCCAGGATTCCTGTGGCACGTGGAAAGGGACCCTTGGTCTCCCCCCTCAGCTGGAGAGGCGTCCCAATTGCCCTGCCAAGCCTCGAGGAGAATCCCGAGTTGTCCCTCGCAACTAGGCAGGAGTCCTGACGTCACTGAACAAACACGTGTGTGGAAGGGCCATCCCCGTCGTAACTCGAGAATATACCCCAGGTTCCCGCCGCAACTCGAGAAAAACCATGAGACTTCCCCCTCGCCGCGAGATGAGACCCGATTCCCCTGCACTGCATGCAGAGCAATGCCGTATTGCACATCACACAGGAAAGGAGCCTTGATTTCCTTGATGGCACTCCAAAGAAACCCCAAGAACACTGTTTCAAGGATTGAGGGATCCTGAGGTCACTGTAGCAACACGAACGAGCTCCATGGGCCACAAATCAACTCGAGATGAGAGGTTAGTGCCTGGCTTCGACTTCAGAGGAATACCACCTTACCACAAGCACCTCAAGAGGAGGCTTCTCTCAGCTCTAGGTATGTGAGAGGGACCCTGAGTTTGCGGCCTCAAGTGGAATGGACACCACGATGCCCTGACTCGAAATAAGGCCGGATATCCCTGCAGTGACTTGAATGCAGGCTCGTCTTGCAATTCCCAAGAAGAAAGGATGTCTGAATCCCCTGTGGAGACCACAGAGAAAGACCTAGTTCCCCACCTCATCGCGACCGGAGGCCTCACATCTTTGAAAACTCCAGAGGGACGCGGATATCAGTGCCTCCAAAGGAGACGATGCCTGACTCCTCGTGAAACTTGATAGGAGTCCCAGGATTCCTGTGGCACGTGGAAAGGGACCCTTGGTCTCCTGCCTCAGCTGGAGAGGAGTCCCAATTGCCCTGCCAAGCCTCGAGGAGAATCCCGAGTTGTCCCTCGCAACTAGGCAGGAGTCCTGACGTCGTAGAACAGACACGTGTGTGGAAGGGCCATCCCCGTCGTAACTCGAGAATATACCCCAGGTTCCCGCCGCAACTCGAGAAAAACCATGAGACTTCCCCCTCGCCGCGAGATGAGGCCTGATTCCCCTGCACGGCGTGCAGAGCAATGCCGTGTTGCACATCACACAGGAAAGGAGCGTTGATTTCCTTGATGGCACTCCAGAGAAAGCCCAAGAACACTGTTTCAAGGCTAGAGGGATCCTGAGGTCACTGTAGCAACACGAAAGAGCTCCGTGGACCACAAATCAACTCGAGATGAGAGGTTAGTGCCTGGCTTCGACTCCAGAGGAATACCACCTTACCACAAGCACCTCAAGAGGAGGCTTCTCTCAGCTCTCGGTATGTGAGAGGGACCCTGAGTTTGCGGCCTCAAGTGGAATGGACACCGTGATGCCCTGCCTCGAAATAAGCCCGGATATGCCTGCAGTGACTTGAATGCAGGCTCGTGTTGCATCTCCCAAGACGAAAGGATGTCTGAATCCCCTGTGGAGACCACAGAGAAAGACCTAGTTCCCCACCTCATCGCGACCGGAGGCCTCACATCCTTTGAAAACTCCAGAGGGACTCGGAGATCAGTGCCTCCAAAGGAGACGATGCCTGACTCCTCGTGAAACTTGATAGGAGTCCCAGGCTTCCTGTGGCACATGGAAAGGGACTCTTGGTCTCCCGCCTCAGCTGGAGAGGCGTCCCAATTGCCCTGCCAAGCCTCGAGGAGAATCCCGAGTTGTCCCTCGCAACTAGGCAGGAGTCCTGACGTCGCTGAACAAACACGTGTGTGGAAGGGCCATCCCCGTTTTAACTCGAGAATATACCCCAGGTTCCCGCCGCAACTCGAGAAAAACCATGAGACTTCCCCCTCGCCGCGAGATGAGGCCCGATTCCCCTGCACTGCGTGCAGAGCAATGCCGTGTTGCACATCACACAGGAAAGGAGCCTTGATTTCCTTGATGGCACTCCAGAGAAAGCCCAAGAACAGTGTTTCAAGGCTAGAGGGATTCTGAGGTCACTGTATCAACAGGAAAGGGCCCCGTGGACCACAAATCAACTCAAGATGAGAGGTTAATGCCTGGCTTCGACTCCAGAGGAATACCACCTTACCACAAGCACCTCAAGAGGAGGCTTCGCTCAGCTCTAGGTATGTGAGAGGGACCCTGAGTTTGCGGCCTCAAGTGGAATGGACACCGCGATGCCCTGACTCAAAATAAGGCCGGATATGCCTGCAGTGACTTGAATGCAGGCTCGTCTTGCATCTCCCAAGACGAAAGTATGTCTGAATCCCCTGTGGAGACCACAGAGAAAGACCTAGTTGCCCACCTCATCGCGACCGGAGGCATCACATGCTTTGAAAACTCCAGAGGGACGCAGAGATCAGTGCCTCCAAAGGAGACGATGCCTGATTCCTCGTGAAATTTGATAGGAGTCCCAGAATTTCTGTGGCACGTGGAGAGGGAAACGTGGTCTCCCGCCTCAGCTATCAAGGCGTCCCAATTGCCCTGCCAAGCCTCGAGGAGAATCCCGATTTGTCCCTCGCAACTAGGCAGGAGTCCTGACGTCGCTGAACAAACACGTGGGTGGAAGGGCCATCCCCGTCGTAACTGGAGAATATACCACAGGTTCCCGCCGCAACTCGAGAAAAACCATGAGACTTCCCCCTCGCCGCGAGATGAGGCCCGATTCCCCTGCACTGCGTGCAGAGCCATGCCGTGCTGCACATCACACAGGAAAGGAGCCTTGATTTCCTTGATGGCACTCCAGAGAAAGCCCAAGAACACTGTTTCAAGGCTAGAGGGATCCTGAGGTCACTGTAGCAACACGAAAGAACTCAGTGGACCAAAAGTCAACTCGATATGAGAGGTTAGTCCCTGGCTTCGACTCCAGAGGAATACCACCTTACCACAAGCACTTCAAGAGGAGGCTTCTCTCAGCTCTAGGTATGTGGGAGGGAAGCTGAGTTTACGGCGTCAAATGGAATGGACTCCACGATGCCCTGACTCGAAATAAGGCCGGATATGCCTGCAGTGACTTGAATGCAGGCTCGTCTTGCATCTCCCAAGACGAAAGTATGTCTGAATCCCCTGTGGAGACCACAGAGAAAGACCTAGTTCCACACCTCATCGCGACCAGAGGCCTCACATCCTTTGAAAACCCCAGAGGGACGCAGATATCAGTGCCTCCAAAGGAGAAGATGCCTGACTCCTCGTGAAACTTGATAGGAGTCCCAGGAATCCTGTGGCACGTGGAAAGGGACACTTGGTCTCCTGCCTCTGCTGGAGAGTCGTCCCAATTGCCCTGCCAAGCCTCGAGGAGAATCCCGAGTTGTCCCTCGCAACTAGGCAGGAGTTCTGACGTCGCTGAACAAACACGTGTGTGGAAGGGCCATCCCCGTCGTAACTCGAGAATATACCCCTGGTTCCCGCCGCAACTCGAGAAAAACCATGAGACTTCCCTCTCGCCGCGAGATGAGGCCCGATTCCCCTGCACTGCGTGCAGAGCAATGCCGTGCTGCACATCACAAAGGAAAGGAGCCTTGATTTCCTTGATGGCACTCCAGAGAAAGCCCAAGAACACTGTTTCAAGGCCAGAGGGATCCTGAGGTCACTGGAGCAACACGAAAGAGATCTGCGGACCACAAATCAACTCGAGATGAGAGGTTAGTGCCTGGCTTCGACTCCAGAGGAATACCACCTTACCACAAGCACCTCAAGAGGAGGCTTCTCTCAGCTCTAGGTATGTGAGAGGGACCCTGAGTTTGCGGCCTCAAGTGGAATGGACACCGCGATGCCCTGACTCGAAATAAGGCCGGATATCCCTGCAGTGACTTGAATGCAGGCTCGTCTTGCATCTCCCAAGACGAAAGGATGTCTGAATCCCCTGTGGAGACCACAGAGAAAGACCTAGTTCCCCACCTCATCGCGACCGGAGGCCTCACATCCTTTGAAAACTCCAGAGGGACGCGGAGATCAGTGCCTCCAAAGGAGACGATGCCTGACTCCTCGTGAAACTTGATAGGAGTCCCAGGATTCCTGTGGCACGTGGAAAGGGACCCTTGGTCTCCTGCCTCAGCTGGAGAGGCGTCCCAATTGCCCTGCCAAGCCTCGAGGAGAATCCCGAGTTGTCCCTCGCAACTAGGCAGGAGTCCTGACGTCGTAGAACAGACACGTGTGTGGAAGGGCCATCCCCGTCGTAACTCGAGAATATACCCCAGGTTCCCGCCGCAACTCGAGAAAAACCATGAGACTTCCCCCTCGCCGCGAGATGAGGCCTGATTCCCCTGCACGGCGTGCAGAGCAATGCCGTGTTGCACATCACACAGGAAAGGAGCCTTGATTTCCTTGATGGCACTCCAGAGAAAGCCCAAGAACACTGTTTCAAGGCTAGAGGGATCCTGAGGTCACTGTAGCAACACGAAAGAGCTCCGTGGACCAAAAGTCAACTCGAGATGAGAGGTTAGTGCCTGGCTTCGACTCCAGAGGAATACCACCTTACCACAAGCACATCAAGAGGAGGCTTCTCTCAGCTCTAGGTATGTGAGAGGGACCCTGAGTTTGCGGCCTCAAGTGGAATGGACACCTCGATTCCCTGACTCGAAATAAGGTCGGATATGACTGCAGTGACTTGAATGCAGGCTCGCCTTGCATCTCCCAAGACGAAAGGATGTATGAATCCTCTGTGGAGACCACAGAGAAAGACCTAGTTCCCCACCTCTTCGCGACCGGAGGCCTCACGTCCTTTGAAAACTCCAGAGGGACACGGAGATCAGTGCCTCCAATGGAGAGGATGCCTGACTCCTCGTGAAACTTGATAGGAGTCCCAGGATTCCTGTGGCACGTGGAAAGGGACCCTTGGTCTCCCCCCTCAGCTGGAGAGGCGTCCCAATTGCCCTGCCAAGCCTCGAGGAGAATCCCGAGTTGTCCCTCGCAACTAGGCAGGAGTCCTGACGTCACTGAACAAACACGTGTGTGGAAGGGCCATCCCCGTCGTAACTCGAGAATATACCCCAGGTTCCCGCCGCAACTCGAGAAAAACCATGAGACTTCCCCCTCGCCGCGAGATGAGACCCGATTCCCCTGCACTGCATGCAGAGCAATGCCGTATTGCACATCACACAGGAAAGGAGCCTTGATTTCCTTGTTGGCACTCCAAAGAAACCCAAAGAACACTGTTTCAAGGATAGAGGGATCCTGAGGTCACTGTAGCAACACGAACGAGCTCCATGGACCACAGATCAACTCGAGATGAGAGGTTAGTGCCTGGCTTCGACTCCAGAGGAATACCACCTTACCACAAGCACCTCAAAAGGAGGCTTCTCTCAGCTCTAGGTATGTGAGAGGGACCCTGAGTTTGCGGCCTCAAGTGGAATGGACACCGCGATGCCCTGACTCGAAATAAGGCCGGATATCCCAGCAGTGACTTGAATGCAGGCTCGTCTTGCAATTCCCAAGAAGAAAGGATGTCTGAATCCACTGTGGAGACCACAGAGAAAGACTTAGTTCCCCACCTCATCGCGACCGGAGGCCTCACATCTTTGAAAACTCCAGAGGGACGCGGAGATCAGTGCCTCCAAAGGAGACGATGCCTGACTCCTCGGGAAACTTGATAGGAGTCCCAGGATTCCTGTGTCACGTGGAAAGGGACCCTTGGTCTCCTGCCTCAGCTGGAGAGGAGTCCCAATTGCCCTGCCAAGCCTCGAGGAGAATCCCGAGTTGTCCCTCGCAACTAGGCAGGAGTCCTGACGTTGTAGAACAGACACGTGTGTGGAAGGGCCATCCCCGTCGTAACTCGAGAATATACCCCAGGTTCCCGCCGCAACTCGAGAAAAACCATGAGACTTCCCCCTCGCCGCGAGATGAGCCCTGATTCCCCTGCACGGCGTGCAGAGCAATGCCGTGTTGCACATCACACAGGAAAGGAGCCTTGATTTCCTTGATGGCACTCCAGAGAAAGCCCAAGAACACTGTTTCAAGGCTAGAGGGATCCTGAGGTCACCGTAGCAACACGAAAGGGCTCCGTGGACCACAAATCAACTCGAGATGAGAGGTTAGTGCCTGGCTTCGACTCCAGAGGAATACCACCGTACAAAAAGCACCTCAAGAGGAGGCTTCTCTCAGCTCTAGGTATGTGAGAGGGACCCTGAATTTGCGGCCTCAAGTGGAATGGACACCGCGATGCCCTGCCTCGAAATAAGCCCGGATATGCCTGCAGTGACTTGAATGCAGGCTCGTCTTGCATCTCCCAAGACGAAAGGATGTCTGAATCCCCTGTGGAGACCACAGAGAAAGACCTAGTTCCCCACCTCATCGCGACCGGAGGCCTCACATCCTTTGAAAACTCCAGAGGGACTGGGAGACCAGTGCCTCCAAAGGAGACGATGCCTGACTCCTCGTGAAACTTGATAGGAGTCCCAGGATTCCTGTGGCACGTGGAAAGGGACACTTGGTCTCCCGCCTCAGCTGGAGAGGCGTCCCAATTGCCCTGCCAAGCCTCGAGGATAATCCCGAGTTGTCCCTCGCAACTAGGCAGGAGTCCTGACGTCGCTGAACAAACACGTGTGTGGAAGGGCCATCCCCGTTTTAACTCGAGAATATACCCCAGGTTCCCGCCGCAACTCGAGAAAAACCATGAGACTTCCCCCTCGCCGCGAGATGAGGCCCGATTCCCCTGCACTGCGTGCAGAGCAATGCCGTGTTGCACAGCACACAGGAAAGGAGCCTTGATTTCCTTGATGGCACTCCAGAGAAAGCCCAAGAACAGTGTTTCAAGGCTAAAGGGATTCTCAGGTCACTGTATCAACAGGAAAGGGCCGCGTGGACCACAAATCAACTCAAGATGAGAGGTTAATGCCTGGCTTCGACTCCAGAGGAATACCACCTTACCACAAGCACCTCAAGAGGAGGCTTCTCTCAGCTCTAGGTATGTGAGAGGGACCCTGAGTTTGCGGCCTCAAGTGGAATGGACACCGCGATGCCCTGACTCAAAATAAGGCCGGATATGCCTGCAGTGACTTGAATGCAGGCTCGTCTTGCATCTCCCAAGACGAAATTATGTCTGAATTACCTGTGGAGACCACAGAGAAAGACCTAGTTCCCCACCTCATCTCGACCAGAGGCCTCACATTCTTTGAAAACTCCAGAGGGTCGCGGAGATCAGTGCCTCCAAAGGAGACGATGCCTGACTCCTCGTGAAACTTGATAGGAGTCCCAGAATTTCTGTGGCACGTGGAAAGGGAAACGTGGTCTCCCGCCTCAGCTATCGAGGCGTAACAAATTGCCCTGCCAAGCCTCGAGGAGAATCCCGATTTGTCCCTCGCAACTAGGCAGGAGTCCTGACGTCGCTGAACAAACACGTGGGTGGAAGGTCCATCCCCGTCGTAACTCGAGAATATACCACAGGTTCCCGCCGCAACTCGAGAAAAACCATGAGACTTCCCCCTCGCCGCGAGATGAGGCCCGATTCCCCTGCACTGCGTGCAGAGCAATGCCGTGCTGCACATCACACAGGAAAGGAGCCTTGATTTCCTTGATGGCACTCCAGAGAAAGCCCAAGAACACTGTTTCAAGGCTAGCGGGATCCTGAGGTCACTGTAGCAACACGAAAGAACTCAGTGGACCAAAAGTCAACTCGATATGAGAGGTTAGTCCCTGGCTTCGACTCCAGAGGAATACCACCTTACCACAAGCACTTCAAGAGGAGGCTTCTCTCAGCTCTAGGTATGTGGGAGGGAAGCTGAGTTTACGGCCTCAAATGGAATGGACACCACGATGCCCTGACTCGAAATAAGGCCGGATATGCCTGCAGTGACTTGAATGCAGGCTCGTCTTGCATCTCCCAAGACGAAAGTATGTCCGAATCCCCTGTGGAGACCACAGAGAAAGACCTAGTTCCACACCTCATCGCGACCGGAGGCCTCACATCCTTTGAAAACTCCAGAGGGACGCGGATATCAGTGCCTCCAAAGGAGAAGATGCCTGACTCCTCGTGAAACTTGATAGGAGTCCCAGGATTCCTGTGGCACGTGGAAAGGGACACTTGGTCTCCTGCCTCAGCTGGAGAGTCGTCCCAATTGCCCTGCCAAGCCTCGAGGAGAATCCCGAGTTGTCCCTCGCAACTAGGCAGGAGTTCTGACGTCGCTGAACAAACACGTGTGTGGAAGGGCCATCCCCGTCGTAACTCGAGAATATACCCCTGGTTCCCGCCGCAACTCGAGAAAAACCATGAGACTTCCCTCTCGCCGCGAGATGAGGCCCGATTCCCCCTGCACTGCGTGCAGAGCAATGCCGTGCTGCACATCACAATGGAAAGGAGCCTTGATTTCCTTGATGGCACTCCAGAGAAAGCCCAAGAACACTGTTTCAAGGCCAGAGGGATCCTGAGGTCACTGTAGCAACACGAAAGAGCTCTGTGGACCACAAATCAACTCGAGATGAGAGGTTAGTCCCTGGCTTCGACTCCAGAGGAATACCACCTTACCACAAGCACCTCAAGAGGAGGCTTCTCTCAACTCTAGGTATGTGAGAGGGACCCTGAGTTTGCGGCCTCAAGTGGAATGGACACCGCGATGCCCTGACTCGAAATAAGGCCGGATATCCCTGCAGTGACTTGAATGCAGGCTCGTCTTGCATCTCCCAAGACGAAAGGATGTCTGAATCCCCTGTGGAGACCACAGAGAAAGACCTAGTTCCCCACCTCATCGCGACCGGAGGCCTCACATGCTTTGAAAACTCCAGAGGGACGCGGAGATCAGTGCTTCCAAAGGAGACGATGCCTGACTCCTCGTGAAACTTGATAGGAGTCCCAGGATTCCTGTGGCACGTGGAAAGGGACCCTTGGTCTTCCGGCTCAGCTGCAGAGGCGTCCCAATTGCATTGCCAAGCCTCGAGGAGAATCCCGATTTGTCCCTTGCAACTAGGCAGCAGTCCTGACGTCGTTGAAGAAACACGTGTGTGGAAGGGCCATCCCCGTCGTAACTCTAGAATATACCCCAGGTTCCCGCCGCAACTCGAGAAAAACCATGAGACTTGCCCCTTGCCCCGAGATGAGGCCCGATTCCCCTGCACTGCGTGCAGAGCTATGCCGTGTTGCACATCACACAGGAAAGGAGCCTTGATTTCCTTGATGGCACTCCAGAGAAAGCCCAAGAACACTGTTTCAAGGCTAGAGGGATCCTGAGGTCACTGTAGCAACACGAAAGAGCTCCGTGGACCAAAAATCAACTCGAGATGAGAGGTTAGTCCCTGGCTTCGACTCCAGAAGAATACCACCTTACCACAAGCACCTCAAGAGGAGGCTACTCTCAGCTCTAGGTATGTGAGAGGGACCCTGAGTTTGCGGCCTCAAGTGGAATGGACACCGAGATGCCCTGACGCGAAATAAGGCCGGATATCCCTGCAGTGACTTGAATGCAGGCTCGTCTTGCATCTCCCAACACGAAAGGATGTCTGAATTCCCTGTGGAGACCACAGAGAAAGACCTAGTTACCCACCTCATCGCGACCGGAGGCCTCACATCCTTTGAAAACTCCAGAGGCACGCGGAGATCAGTGCCTCCAAAGGAGACGATGCCTGACTCCTCGTGAACTTGATAGGAGTCCCAGGATTCCTGTGGCACGTGGAAAGGGACACTTGGTCTCCCGCCTCAGCTGAAGATTCTTCCCAATTGCCCTGCCAAGCCTCGAGGAGAATCCCGAGTTGTCCCTCGCAACTAGGCAGGAGTTCTGACGTCGCTGAACAAACACGTGTGTGGAAGGGCCATCCCCATCGTAACTCGAGAATATACCCCAGGTTCCCGCCACAACTCGAGAAAAACCATGAGAGTTCCCCCTCGCCGCGAGATGAGGCCCGATTCCCCTGCACTGCGTGCAGAGCAATGCCGTGTTGCACATCACACAGGAAAGGAGCTTTGATTTCCTTGACGGCACTCCAGAGAAAGCCCAAGAACACTGTTTTAAGGCTAGAGGGAATCTGAGGTCACTGTAGCAACACGAAAGAGCTCCGTGGACCAAAAATCAACTCGAGATGAGAGGTTAGTCCATGGCTTCGACTCCAGAGGAATACCACCTTACCACAAGCACCTCAAGAGGAGGCTTCTCTCAGCTCTAGGTATGTGAGAGGGACCCTGAGTTTGCGGCCTCAAGTGGAATGGACACCACGATGCCCTGACTCGAAATAAGGCCGGATATGCCTGCAGTGACTGGAATGCAGGCTCGTCTTGCATCTCCCAAGACGAAAGGATGTCTGAATCCCCTGTGGAGACCACAGAGAAAGACCTAGTTCCCCACCTCATCGCGACCAGAGGCCTCACATTCTTTGAAAACTCCAGAGGGACGCGGAGATCAGTGCCCCCAAAGGAGACGATGCCTGACTCCTCGTGAAACTTGATAGGAGTCCCAGGATTCCTGTGGCACAGGAAATGGGTCACTTGGTCTCCCGCCTCAGCTGGAGAGGCGTCCCAATTGCCCTGCCAAGCCTCGAGGAGAATCCCGAGTTGTCCCTCTCAACAGGGCAGGAGTCCTAATGTCGCTGAACAAACACGTGTGTGGAAGGGCCATCCCCGTCGTAACTCGAGAATATATCCCAGGTTCCCGCCGCAACTCGAGAAAAACCATGAGACTTCCCCCTCTCCGCGAGATGAGGCCCGATTCCCCTGCACTGCGTGAAGAGCAATGCCGTGTTGCACATCACATAGGAAAGGAGCCTTGATTTCCTTGATGGCACTCCAGAGAAACCCCAAGAACACTGTTTCAAGGCTAGAGGGATCCTGAGGTCACTGTAGCAACACGAAAGAGCTCCTTGGACCACAAATCAACACGAGATGAGAGGTTAGTACCTCTCTTCGACTCCAGAGGAATGCCACCTTACCACAAGCACCTCAAGAGGAGGCTTCTCTCAGCTCTAGGTATGTGAGAGGGACCCTGAGTTTGAGGCCTCAAGTGGAATGGACACCGCGATGCCCTGACTCGAAATAAGGCCGGATATGCCTGCAGTGACTTGAATGCAGGCTCGTCTTGCATCTCCCAAGACGAAAGGATGTCTGAATCCCCTGTGGAGACCACAGAGAAAGAACTAGTTCCCCACCTCATCGCGACCGGAGGCCTCACATCCATTGAAAACTTCAAAGGGACGCGGAGATCAGTGCCTCCAAAGGAGACGATGCCTGACTCCTTGTGAAACTTGATAGGAGTCCCAAGATTCCTGTGGCACGTGGAAAGGGAGACTTGGTCTCCCGCCTCAGCTGCAGAGGCGTCCCAATTGCCCTGCCAAGCAACGAGGAGAATCCCGATTTGTCCCTCGCAACTAGGCAGGAGTCCTGACGTCGCTGAACAAACACGTGTGTGGAAGGGCCATCCCCGTCGTAACTCGAGAATATACCCCAGGTTCCCGCCGCAACTCGAGAAAAACCATGAGACTTCCCCCTCGCCGCGAGATGAGGCCCGATTCCCCTGCACTGCGTGCAGAGCAATGCCGTGTTGCACATCACACAGGAAAGGAACCTTGAATTCCTTGATAGCACTCTAGAGAAACCCCAAGAACACTGTTTCAAGGCTAGAGGGATCCTGAGGTCACTGCAGCAACACGAAAGAGCTCCGTGGACCAAAAATCAACTCGAGATGAGAGGTTAGTGCCTGGCTTCGACTCCAGAGGAATACCACCTTACCACAAGCACCTCAAGTGGAGGCTTCTCTCATCTCTAGGTATGTGAGAGGGACCCTGAGTTTGCGGCCTCAAGTGGAATGGACACCGTGATGCCCTGACTCGAAATAAGGCCGGATATGCCTACAGTGACCTGAATGCAGGCTCGTCTTGCATCTCCCAAGACGAAAGGATGTCTGAATCCCCTGGGGAGCCCACAGAGAAAGACCTAGTTCCCCACCTCATCGCGACCGGAGGCCTCACATCCTTTGAAAATTCCAGAGTGATGGGGAGATCATTGCCTCCAAAGGAGAGGATGCCTGACTCCTCGTGAAACTTGATAGGAGTCCCAGGATCCCTGTGGCACATGGAAAGGGACACTTGGTCTCCCGCCTCAGCTGGAGAGGCGTCCCAATTGCCCTGTCAAACCTCGAGGAGAATCCCGAGTTGTCCCTCGCAACTAGGCAGGAGTCCTGACGTCGCTGAACAAACACGTGTGTGGAAGGGCCATCCCCGTCGTAACTCGAGAATATAACCCAGGTTCCCGCCGCAACTTGAGAAAAACCATGAGACTTCCCCCTCGCCGCGAGATGAGGCCCGATTCCCCTGCACTGCGTGCAGAGCAATGCCGTGTTGCACATCACAGAGGAAAGGAGCCTTGATTTCCTTGATGGCACTCCAAAGAAACCCCAAGAACACTGTTTCAAGGATAGAGGGATCCTGAGGTCACTGTAGCAACACGAACGAGCTCCATGGACCACAGATCAACTCGAGATGAGAGGTTAGTGCCTGGCTTCGACTCCAGAGGAATACCACCTTACCACAAGCACCTCAAGAGGAGGCTTCTCTCAGCTCTAGGTATGTGAGAGGGACCCTGAGTTTGCGGCCTCAAGTGGAATGGACACCGCGATGCCCTGACTCGAAATAAGGCCGGATATCCCTGCAGTGACTTGAATGCAGGCTCGTCTTGCATCTCCCAAGACGAAAGGATGTCTGAATCCCCTGTGGAGACCACAGAGAAAGACCTAGTTCCCCACCTCATCGCGACCGGAGGCCTCACATCCTTTGAAAACTCCAGAGGGACGCGGAGATCAGTGCCTCCAAAGGAGACGATGCCTGACTCCTCGTGAAACTTGATAGGAGTCCCAGGATTCCTGTGGCACGTGGAAAGGGACCCTTGGTCTCCTGCCTCAGCTGGAGAGGCGTCCCAATTGCCCTGCCAAGCCTCGAGGAGAATCCCGAGTTGTCCCTCGCAACTAGGCAGGAGTCCTGACGTCGTAGAACAGACACGTGTGTGGAAGGGCCATCCCCGTCGTAACTCGAGAATATACCCCAGGTTCCCGCCGCAACTCGAGAAAAACCATGAGACTTCCCCCTCGCCGCGAGATGAGGCCTGATTCCCCTGCACGGCGTGCAGAGCAATGCCGTGTTGCACATCACACAGGAAAGGAGCCTTGATTTCCTTGATGGCACTCCAGAGAAAGCCCAAGAACACTGTTTCAAGGCTAGAGGGATCCTGAGGTCACTGTAGCAACACGAAAGAGCTCCGTGGACCAAAAGTCAACTCGAGATGAGAGGTTAGTGCCTGGCTTCGACTCCAGAGGAATACCACCTTACCACAAGCACATCAAGAGGAGGCTTCTCTCAGCTCTAGGTATGTGAGAGGGACCCTGAGTTTGCGGCCTCAAGTGGAATGGACACCTCGATTCCCTGACTCGAAATAAGGTCGGATATGACTGCAGTGACTTGAATGCAGGCTCGCCTTGCATCTCCCAAGACGAAAGGATGTATGAATCCTCTGTGGAGACCACAGAGAAAGACCTAGTTCCCCACCTCTTCGCGACCGGAGGCCTCACATCCTTTGAAAACTCCAGAGGGACACGGAGATCAGTGCCTCCAAAGGAGAGGATGCCTGACTCCTCGTGAAACTTGATAGGAGTCCCAGGATTCCTGTGGCACGTGGAAAGGGACCCTTGGTCTCCCCCCTCAGCTGGAGAGGCGTCCCAATTGCCCTGCCAAGCCTCGAGGAGAATCCCGAGTTGTCCCTCGCAACTAGGCAGGAGTCCTGACGTCACTGAACAAACACGTGTGTGGAAGGGCCATCCCCGTCGTAACTCGAGAATATACCCCAGGTTCCCGCCGCAACTCGAGAAAAACCATGAGACTTCCCCCTCGCCGCGAGATGAGACCCGATTCCCCTGCACTGCATGCAGAGCAATGCCGTATTGCACATCACACAGGAAAGGAGCCTTGATTTCCTTGTTGGCACTCCAAAGAAACCCCAAGAACACTGTTTCAAGGATTGAGGGATCCTGAGGTCACTGTAGCAACACGAACGAGCTCCATGGACCACAGATCAACTCGAGATGAGAGGTTAGTGCCTGGCTTCGACTCCAGAGGAATACCACCTTACCACAAGCACCTCAAGAGGAGGCTTCTCTCAGCTCTAGGTATGTGAGAGGGACCCTGAGTTTGCGGCCTCAAGTGGAATGGACACCGCGATGCCCTGACTCGAAATAAGGCCGGATATCCCAGCAGTGACTTGAATGCAGGCTCGTCTTGCAATTCCCAAGAAGAAAGGATGTCTGAATCCACTGTGGAGACCACAGAGAAAGACTTAGTTCCCCACCTCATCGCGACCGGAGGCCTCACATCTTTGAAAACTCCAGAGGGACGCGGAGATCAGTGCCTCCAAAGGAGACGATGCCTGACTCCTCGGGAAACTTGATAGGAGTCCCAGGATTCCTGTGTCACGTGGAAAGGGACCCTTGGTCTCCTGCCTCAGCTGGAGAGGAGTCCCAATTGCCCTGCCAAGCCTCGAGGAGAATCCCGAGTTGTCCCTCGCAACTAGGCAGGAGTCCTGACGTTGTAGAACAGACACGTGTGTGGAAGGGCCATCCCCGTCGTAACTCGAGAATATACCCCAGGTTCCCGCCGCAACTCGAGAAAAACCATGAGACTTCCCCCTCGCCGCGAGATGAGCCCTGATTCCCCTGCACGGCGTGCAGAGCAATGCCGTGTTGCACATCACACAGGAAAGGAGCCTTGATTTCCTTGATGGCACTCCAGAGAAAGCCCAAGAACACTGTTTCAAGGCTAGAGGGATCCTGAGGTCACCGTAGCAACACGAAAGGGCTCCGTGGACCACAAATCAACTCGAGATGAGAGGTTAGTGCCTGGCTTCGACTCCAGAGGAATACCACCGTACAAAAAGCACCTCAAGAGGAGGCTTCTCTCAGCTCTAGGTATGTGAGAGGGACCCTGAATTTGCGGCCTCAAGTGGAATGGACACCGCGATGCCCTGCCTCGAAATAAGCCCGGATATGCCTGCAGTGACTTGAATGCAGGCTCGTCTTGCATCTCCCAAGACGAAAGGATGTCTGAATCCCCTGTGGAGACCACAGAGAAAGACCTAGTTCCCCACCTCATCGCGACCGGAGGCCTCACATCCTTTGAAAACTCCAGAGGGACTGGGAGACCAGTGCCTCCAAAGGAGACGATGCCTGACTCCTCGTGAAACTTGATAGGAGTCCCAGGATTCCTGTGGCACGTGGAAAGGGACACTTGGTCTCCCGCCTCAGCTGGAGAGGCGTCCCAATTGCCCTGCCAAGCCTCGAGGATAATCCCGAGTTGTCCCTCGCAACTAGGCAGGAGTCCTGACGTCGCTGAACAAACACGTGTGTGGAAGGGCCATCCCCGTTTTAACTCGAGAATATACCCCAGGTTCCCGCCGCAACTCGAGAAAAACCATGAGACTTCCCCCTCGCCGCGAGATGAGGCCCGATTCCCCTGCACTGCGTGCAGAGCAATGCCGTGTTGCACATCACACAGGAAAGGAGCCTTGATTTCCTTGATGGCACTCCAGAGAAAGCCCAAGAACAGTGTTTCAAGGCTAAAGGGATTCTCAGGTCACTGTATCAACAGGAAAGGGCCGCGTGGACCACAAATCAACTCAAGATGAGAGGTTAATGCCTGGCTTCGACTCCAGAGGAATACCACCTTACCACAAGCACCTCAAGAGGAGGCTTCTCTCAGCTCTAGGTATGTGAGAGGGACCCTGAGTTTGCGGCCTCAAGTGGAATGGACACCGCGATGCCCTGACTCAAAATAAGGCCGGATATGCCTGCAGTGACTTGAATGCAGGCTCGTCTTGCATCTCCCAAGACGAAATTATGTCTGAATTACCTGTGGAGACCACAGAGAAAGACCTAGTTCCCCACCTCATCTCGACCGGAGGCCTCACATTCTTTGAAAACTCCAGAGGGTCGCGGAGATCAGTGCCTCCAAAGGAGACGATGCCTGACTCCTCGTGAAACTTGATAGGAGTCCCAGAATTTATGTGGCACGTGGAAAGGGAAACGTGGTCTCCCGCCTCAGCTATCGAGGCGTAACAAATTGCCCTGCCAAGCCTCGAGGAGAATCCCGATTTGTCCCTCGCAACTAGGCAGGAGTCCTGACGTCGCTGAACAAACACGTGGGTGGAAGGTCCATCCCCGTCGTAACTCGAGAATATACCACAGGTTCCCGCCGCAACTCGAGAAAAACCATGAGACTTCCCCCTCGCCGCGAGATGAGGCCCGATTCCCCTGCACTGCGTGCAGAGCAATGCCGTGCTGCACATCACACAGGAAAGGAGCCTTGATTTCCTTGATGGCACTCCAGAGAAAGCCCAAGAACACTGTTTCAAGGCTAGCGGGATCCTGAGGTCACTGTAGCAACACGAAAGAACTCAGTGGACCAAAAGTCAACTCGATATGAGAGGTTAGTCCCTGGCTTCGACTCCAGAGGAATACCACCTTACCACAAGCACTTCAAGAGGAGGCTTCTCTCAGCTCTAGGTATGTGGGAGGGAAGCTGAGTTTACGGCCTCAAATGGAATGGACACCACGATGCCCTGACTCGAAATAAGGCCGGATATGCCTGCAGTGACTTGAATGCAGGCTCGTCTTGCATCTCCCAAGACGAAAGTATGTCCGAATCCCCTGTGGAGACCACAGAGAAAGACCTAGTTCCACACCTCATCGCGACCGGAGGCCTCACATCCTTTGAAAACTCCAGAGGGACGCGGATATCAGTGCCTCCAAAGGAGAAGATGCCTGACTCCTCGTGAAACTTGATAGGAGTCCCAGGATTCCTGTGGCACGTGGAAAGGGACACTTGGTCTCCTGCCTCAGCTGGAGAGTCGTCCCAATTGCCCTGCCAAGCCTCGAGGAGAATCCCGAGTTGTCCCTCGCAACTAGGCAGGAGTTCTGACGTCGCTGAACAAACACGTGTGTGGAAGGGCCATCCCCGTCGTAACTCGAGAATATACCCCTGGTTCCCGCCGCAACTCGAGAAAAACCATGAGACTTCCCTCTCGCCGCGAGATGAGGCCCGATTCCCCCTGCACTGCGTGCAGAGCAATGCCGTGCTGCACATCACAATGGAAAGGAGCCTTGATTTCCTTGATGGCACTCCAGAGAAAGCCCAAGAACACTGTTTCAAGGCCAGAGGGATCCTGAGGTCACTGTAGCAACACGAAAGAGCTCTGTGGACCACAAATCAACTCGAGATGAGAGGTTAGTCCCTGGCTTCGACTCCAGAGGAATACCACCTTACCACAAGCACCTCAAGAGGAGGCTTCTCTCAACTCTAGGTATGTGAGAGGGACCCTGAGTTTGCGGCCTCAAGTGGAATGGACACCGCGATGCCCTGACTCGAAATAAGGCCGGATATCCCTGCAGTGACTTGAATGCAGGCTCGTCTTGCATCTCCCAAGACGAAAGGATGTCTGAATCCCCTGTGGAGACCACAGAGAAAGACCTAGTTCCCCACCTCATCGCGACCGGAGGCCTCACATGCTTTGAAAACTCCAGAGGGACGCGGAGATCAGTGCTTCCAAAGGAGACGATGCCTGACTCCTCGTGAAACTTGATAGGAGTCCCAGGATTCCTGTGGCACGTGGAAAGGGACCCTTGGTCTTCCGGCTCAGCTGCAGAGGCGTCCCAATTGCATTGCCAAGCCTCGAGGAGAATCCCGATTTGTCCCTTGCAACTAGGCAGCAGTCCTGACGTCGTTGAAGAAACACGTGTGTGGAAGGGCCATCCCCGTCGTAACTCTAGAATATACCCCAGGTTCCCGCCGCAACTCGAGAAAAACCATGAGACTTGCCCCTTGCCCCGAGATGAGGCCCGATTCCCCTGCACTGCGTGCAGAGCTATGCCGTGTTGCACATCACACAGGAAAGGAGCCTTGATTTCCTTGATGGCACTCCAGAGAAAGCCCAAGAACACTGTTTCAAGGCTAGAGGGATCCTGAGGTCACTGTAGCAACACGAAAGAGCTCCGTGGACCAAAAATCAACTCGAGATGAGAGGTTAGTCCCTGGCTTCGACTCCAGAAGAATACCACCTTACCACAAGCACCTCAAGAGGAGGCTACTCTCAGCTCTAGGTATGTGAGAGGGACCCTGAGTTTGCGGCCTCAAGTGGAATGGACACCGAGATGCCCTGACGCGAAATAAGGCCGGATATCCCTGCAGTGACTTGAATGCAGGCTCATCTTGCATCTCCCAACACGAAAGGATGTCTGAATTCCCTGTGGAGACCACAGAGAAAGACCTAGTTACCCACCTCATCGCGACCGGAGGCCTCACATCCTTTGAAAACTCCAGAGGCACGCGGAGATCAGTGCCTCCAAAGGAGACGATGCCTGACTCCTCGTGAACTTGATAGGAGTCCCAGGATTCCTGTGGCACGTGGAAAGGGACCCTTGGTCTCCCGCCTCAGCTGAAGATTCTTCCCAATTGCCCTGCCAAGCCTCGAGGAGAATCCCGAGTTGTCCCTCGCAACTAGGCAGGAGTTCTGACGTCGCTGAACAAACACGTGTGTGGAAGGGCCATCCCCATCGTAACTCGAGAATATACCCCAGGTTCCCGCCACAACTCGAGAAAAACCATGAGAGTTCCCCCTCGCCGCGAGATGAGGCCCGATTCCCCTGCACTGCGTGCAGAGCAATGCCGTGTTGCACATCACACAGGAAAGGAGCTTTGATTTCCTTGACGGCACTCCAGAGAAAGCCCAAGAACACTGTTTTAAGGCTAGAGGGAATCTGAGGTCACTGTAGCAACACGAAAGAGCTCCGTGGACCAAAAATCAACTCGAGATGAGAGGTTAGTCCATGGCTTCGACTCCAGAGGAATACCACCTTACCACAAGCACCTCAAGAGGAGGCTTCTCTCAGCTCTAGGTATGTGAGAGGGACCCTGAGTTTGCGGCCTCAAGTGGAATGGACACCACGATGCCCTGACTCGAAATAAGGCCGGATATGCCTGCAGTGACTGGAATGCAGGCTCGTCTTGCATCTCCCAAGACGAAAGGATGTCTGAATCCCCTGTGGAGACCACAGAGAAAGACCTAGTTCCCCACCTCATCGCGACCAGAGGCCTCACATTCTTTGAAAACTCCAGAGGGACGCGGAGATCAGTGCCCCCAAAGGAGACGATGCCTGACTCCTCGTGAAACTTGATAGGAGTCCCAGGATTCCTGTGGCACAGGAAATGGGTCACTTGGTCTCCCGCCTCAGCTGGAGAGGCGTCCCAATTGCCCTGCCAAGCCTCGAGGAGAATCCCGAGTTGTCCCTCTCAACAGGGCAGGAGTCCTAATGTCGCTGAACAAACACGTGTGTGGAAGGGCCATCCCCGTCGTAACTCGAGAATATATCCCAGGTTCCCGCCGCAACTCGAGAAAAACCATGAGACTTCCCCCTCGCCGCGATATGAGGCCCGATTTCAGTGCAATGCGTGCAGAGCAATGCAGTGTTGCACATCACACCGGAAAGGAGCCTTGATTTCCTTGATGGCACTCCAGAGAAACCCCAAGAACACTGTTTCAAGGCTACAGGTATCCTGAGGTCACTGTAGCAACACGAAACAGCTCCGTGGATCACAAATCAACTCGAGATGAGAGGTTAGTGCCTGGCTTCGACTCCAGAGGTATACCACCTTACCACAAGCACCTCAAGAGGAGGCTTCTCTCAGCTCTAGGTATGTGAGAGGGACCCTGAGTTTGCGGCCTCAAGTGGAATGGACACCGCGATGCCCTGACTCGAAATAAGGCCGGATATGCCTGCAGTGACCTGAATGCAGGCTCGTCTTGCATCTCCCAAGACGAAAGGATGTCTGAATCCCCTGGGGAGCCCACAGAGAAAGACCTAGTTCCCCACCTCATCGCGACCGGAGGCCTCACATCCTTTGAAAATTCCAGAGGGATGCGGAGATCAGTGCCTCCAAAGGAGAGGATGCCTGACTCCTCGTGAAACTTGATAGGAGTCCCAGGATTCCTGTGGCACATGGAAAGGGACACTTGGTCTCCCGCCTCAGCTGGAGAGGCGTCCCAATTGCCCTGTCAAACCTCGAGGAGAATCCCGAGTTGTCCCTCGCAACTAGGCAGGAGTCCTGACGTCGCTGAACAAACACGTGTGTGGAAGGGCCATCCCCGTCGTAACTCGAGAATATAATCCAGGTTCCCGCCGCAACTCGCGAAAAACCATGAGACTTCCCCCTCGCCGCGAGATGAGGCCCGATTCCCCTGCACTGCGTGCAGAGCAATGCCGTGTGGCACATCACACAGGAAAGGAGCCTTGATTTCCTTGATGGCACTCCAGAGAAACCCCAAGAACACTGTTTCAAGGCTAGAGGGATCCTGAGGTCACTGTAGCAACACGAAAGAGCTCCGGGAACCACAAATCAACTCGAGATGAGAGGTTAGTCCCTGGCTTCGACTCCAGAGGAATACCACCTTACCACAAGCACCTCAAGAGGAGGCTTCTCTCAGCTCTAGGTATGTGAGAGGGACCCTGAATTTGAGGCCTCAAGTGGAATGGACACCGCGATGCCCTGACTCGAAATAAGGCCGGATATGCCTGCAGTGACTTGAATGCAGGCTCGTCTTGCATCTCCCAAGACGAAAGGATGTCTGAATCCCCTGTGGAGACCACAGAGAAAGAACTAGTTCCGCACCTCATCGCGACCGGAGGCCTCACATCCATTGAAAACTTCAAAGGGACGCGGAGATCAGTGCCTCCAAAGGAGACGATGCCTGACTCCTTGTGAAACTTGATAGGAGTCCCAAGATTCCTGTGGCACGTGGAAAGGGAGACTTGGTCTCCCGCCTCAGCTGCAGAGGCGTCCCAATTGCCCTGCCAAGCAAGGAGGAGAATCCCGAGTTGTCCCTCGCAACTAGGCAGGAGTCCTGACGTCGCTGAACAAACACGTGTGTGGAAGGGCCATCCCCGTCGTAACTCGAGAATATACCCCAGGTTCCCGCCGCAACTCGAGAAAAACCATGAGACTTCCCCTCGCCGCGAGATGAGGCCCGATTCCCCTGCACTGCTTGCAGAGCAATGCCGTGTTGCACATCACACAGGAAAGGAACCTTGATTTCCTTGATAGCACTCTAGAGAAACCCCAAGAACACTGTTTCAAGGCTAGAGGGATCCTGAGGTCACTGTAGCAACACGAAAGAGCTCCGTGGACCAAAAATCAACTCGAGATGAGAGGTTAGTGCCTGGCTTCGACTCCAGAGGAATACCACCTTACCACAAGCACCTCAAGAGGAGGCTTCTCTCAGCTCTAGGTATGTGAGAGGGACCCTGAGTTTGCGGCTTCAAGTGGAATGGACACCGTGATGCCCTGACTCGAAATAAGGCCGGATATGCCTACAGTGACTTGAATGCAGGCTCGTCTTGCATCTCCCAAGACGAAAGGATGTCTGAATCCCCTGGGGAGCCCACAGAGAAAGACCTAGTTCCCCACCTCATCGCGACCGGAGACCTCACATCCTTTGAAAATTCCAGAGGGATGGGGAGATCATTGCCTCCAAAGGAGAGGATGCCTGACTCCTCGTGAAACTTGATAGGAGTCCCAGGATCCCTGTGGCACATGGAAAGGGACACTTGGTCTCCCGCCTCAGCTGGAGAGGCGTCCCAATTGCCCTGTCAAACCTCGAGGAGAATCCCGAGTTGTCCCTCGCAACTAGGCAGGAGTCCTGACGTCGCTGAACAAACACGTGTGTGGAAGGGCCATCCCCGTCGTAACTCGAGAATATAACCCAGGTTCCCGCCGCAACTCGAGAAAAACCATGAGACTTCCCCCTCGCCGCGAGATGAGGCCCGATTCCCCTGCACTGCGTGCAGAGCAATGCCGTGTTGCACATCACAGAGGAAAGGAGCCTTGATTTCCTTGATGGCACTCCAAAGAAACCCCAAGAACACTGTTTCAAGGGTAGAGGGATCCTGAGGTCACTGTAGCAACACGAACGAGCTCCATGGACCACAGATCAACTCGAGATGAGAGGTTAGTGCCTGGCTTCGACTCCAGAGAAATACCACCTTACCACAAGCACCTCAAGAGGAGGCTTCTCTCAGCTCTAGGTATGTGAGAGGGACCCTGAGTTTGCTGCCTCAAGTGGAATGGACACCGCGATGCCCTGACTCGAAATAAGCCCGGATATGCCTGCAGTGACTTGAATGCAGGCTCGTCTTGCATCTCCCAAGACGAAAGGATGTCTGAATTCCCTGTGGAGACCACAGAGAAAGACCTAGTTCCCCACCTCATCGCGACCGGAGGCCTCACATCCTTTGAAAACTCCAGAGGGACGCGGAGATCAGTGCCTCCAAAGGAGACGATGCCTGACTCCTCGTGAAACTTGATAGGAGTCCCAGGATTCCTGTGGCACGTGGAAAGGGACCCTTGGTCTCCAGCCTCAGCTGGAGAGGCGTCCCAATTGCCCTGCCAAGCAACGAGGAGAATCCCGAGTTGTCCCTCGCAACTAGGCAGGAGTCCTGACGTCGCTGAACAAACAGGTGTGTGAAAGGGCCATCCCCATCGTAACTCGAGAATATACCCCAGGTTCCCGCCGCAACTCGAGAAAAACCATGAGACTTCCCCCTCGCCGCGAGATGAGGCCCGATTTCAGTGCAATGCGTGCAGAGCAATGCAGTGTTGCACATCACACCGGAAAGGAGCCTTGATTTCCTTGATGGCACTCCAGAGAAACCCCAAGAACACTGTTTCAAGGCTACAGGTATCCTGAGGTCACTGTAGCAACACGAAACAGCTCCGTGGATCACAAATCAACTCGAGATGAGAGGTTAGTGCCTGGCTTCGACTCCAGAGGTATACCACCTTACCACAAGCACCTCAAGAGGAGGCTTCTCTCAGCTCTAGGTATGTGAGAGGGACCCTGAGTTTGCGGCCTCAAGTGGAATGGACACCGCGATGCCCTGACTCGAAATAAGGCCGGATATGCCTGCAGTGACCTGAATGCAGGCTCGTCTTGCATCTCCCAAGACGAAAGGATGTCTGAATCCCCTGGGGAGCCCACAGAGAAAGACCTAGTTCCCCACCTCATCGCGACCGGAGGCCTCACATCCTTTGAAAATTCCAGAGGGATGCGGAGATCAGTGCCTCCAAAGGAGAGGATGCCTGACTCCTCGTGAAACTTGATAGGAGTCCCAGGATTCCTGTGGCACATGGAAAGGGACACTTGGTCTCCCGCCTCAGCTGGAGAGGCGTCCCAATTGCCCTGTCAAACCTCGAGGAGAATCCCGAGTTGTCCCTCGCAACTAGGCAGGAGTCCTGACGTCGCTGAACAAACACGTGTGTGGAAGGGCCATCCCCGTCGTAACTCGAGAATATAATCCAGGTTCCCGCCGCAACTCGCGAAAAACCATGAGACTTCCCCCTCGCCGCGAGATGAGGCCCGATTCCCCTGCACTGCGTGCAGAGCAATGCCGTGTTGCCCATCACACAGGAAAGGAGCCTTGATTTCCTTGATGGCACTCCAGAGAAACCCCAAGAACACTGTTTCAAGGCTAGAGGGATCCTGAGGTCACTGTAGCAACACGAAAGAGCTCCGGGAACCACAAATCAACTCGAGATGAGAGGTTAGTCCCTGGCTTCGACTCCAGAGGAATACCACCTTACCACAAGCACCTCAAGAGGAGGCTTCTCTCAGCTCTAGGTATGTGAGAGGGACCCTGAGTTTGCGGCCTCAAGTGGAATGGACACCACGATGCCCTGACTCGAAATAAGGCCGGATATGCCTGCAGTGACTGGAATGCAGGCTCGTCTTGCATCTCCCAAGACGAAAGGATGTCTGAATCCCCTGTGGAGACCACAGAGAAAGACCTAGTTCCCCACCTCATCGCGACCAGAGGCCTCACATTCTTTGAAAACTCCAGAGGGACGCGGAGATCAGTGCCCCCAAAGGAGACGATGCCTGACTCCTCGTGAAACTTGATAGGAGTCCCAGGATTCCTGTGGCACAGGAAATGGGTCACTTGGTCTCCCGCCTCAGCTGGAGAGGCGTCCCAATTGCCCTGCCAAGCCTCGAGGAGAATCCCGAGTTGTCCCTCTCAACAGGGCAGGAGTCCTAATGTCGCTGAACAAACACGTGTGTGGAAGGGCCATCCCCGTCGTAACTCGAGAATATATCCCAGGTTCCCGCCGCAACTCGAGAAAAACCATGAGACTTCCCCTTCTCCGCGAGATGAGGCCCGATTCCCCTGCACTGCGTGCAGAGCAATGCCGTGTTGCACATCACATAGGAAAGGAGCCTTGATTTCCTTGATGGCACTCCAGAGAAACCCCAAGAACACTGTTTCAAGGCTAGAGGGATCCTGAGGTCACTGTAGCAACACGAAAGAGCTCCTTGGACCACAAATCAACACGAGATGAGAGGTTAGTACCTCTCTTCGACTCCAGAGGAATGCCACCTTACCACAAGCACCTCAAGAGGAGGCTTCTCTCAGCTCTAGGTATGTGAGAGGGACCCTGAATTTGAGGCCTCAAGTGGAATGGACACCGCGATGCCCTGACTCGAAATAAGGCCGGATATGCCTGCAGTGACTTGAATGCAGGCTCGTCTTGCATCTCCCAAGACGAAAGGATGTCTGAATCCCCTGTGGAGACCACAGAGAAAGAACTAGTTCCCCACCTCATCGCGACCGGAGGCCTCACATCCATTGAAAACTTCAAAGGGACGCGGAGATCAGTGCCTCCAAAGGAGACGATGCCTGACTCCTTGTGAAACTTGATAGGAGTCCCAAGATTCCTGTGGCACGTGGAAAGGGAGACTTGGTCTCCCGCCTCAGCTGCAGAGGCGTCCCAATTGCCCTGCCAAGCAACGAGGAGAATCCCGATTTGTCCCTCGCAACTAGGCAGGAGTCCTGACGTCGCTGAACAAACACGTGTGTGGAAGGGCCATCCCCGTCGTAACTCGAGAATATACCCCAGGTTCCCGCCGCAACTCGAGAAAAACCATGAGACTTCCCCCTCGCCGCGAGATGAGGCCCGATTCCCCTGCACTGCGTGCAGAGCAATGCCGTGTTGCACATCACACAGGAAAGGAACCTTGATTTCCTTGATAGCACTCTAGAGAAACCCCAAGAACACTGTTTCAAGGCTAGAGGGATCCTGAGGTCACTGCAGCAACACGAAAGAGCTCCGTGGACCAAAAATCAACTCGAGATGAGAGGTTAGTGCCTGGCTTCGACTCCAGAGGAATACCACCTTACCACAAGCACCTCAAGTGGAGGCTTCTCTCATCTCTAGGTATGTGAGAGGGACCCTGAGTTTGCGGCCTCAAGTGGAATGGACACCGTGATGCCCTGACTCGAAATAAGGCCGGATATGCCTACAGTGACCTGAATGCAGGCTCGTCTTGCATCTCCCAAGACGAAAGGATGTCTGAATCCCCTGGGGAGCCCACAGAGAAAGACCTAGTTCCCCACCTCATCGCGACCGGAGGCCTCACATCCTTTGAAAATTCCAGAGGGATGGGGAGATCATTGCCTCCAAAGGAGAGGATGCCTGACTCCTCGTGAAACTTGATAGGAGTCCCAGGATCCCTGTGGCACATGGAAAGGGACACTTGGTCTCCCGCCTCAGCTGGAGAGGCGTCCCAATTGCCCTGTCAAACCTCGAGGAGAATCCCGAGTTGTCCCTCGCAACTAGGCAGGAGTCCTGACGTCGCTGAACAAACACGTGTGTGGAAGGGCCATCCCCGTCATAACTCGAGAATATACCCCAGGTTCCCGCCGCAACTTGAGAAAAACCATGAGACTTCCCCCTCGCCGCGAGATGAGGCCCGATTCCCCTGCACTGCGTGCAGAGCAATGCCGTGTTGCACATCACAGAGGAAAGGAGCCTTGATTTCCTTGATGGCACTCCAAAGAAACCCCAAGAACACTGTTTCAAGGATAGAGGGATCCTGAGGTCACTGTAGCAACACGAACGAGCTCCATGGACCACAGATCAACTCGAGATGAGAGGTTAGTGCCTGGCTTCGACTCCAGAGGAATACCACCTTACCACAAGCACCTCAAGAGGAGGCTTCTCTCAGCTCTAGGTATGTGAGAGGGACCCTGAGTTTGCTGCCTCAAGTGGAATGGACACCGCGATGCCCTGACTCGAAATAAGCCCGGATATGCCTGCAGTGACTTGAATGCAGGCTCGTCTTGCATCTCCCAAGACGAAAGGATGTCTGAATTCCCTGTGGAGACCACAGAGAAAGACCTAGTTCCCCACCTCATCGCGACCGGAGGCCTCACATCCTTTGAAAACTCCAGAGGGACGCGGAGATCAGTGCCTCCAAAGGAGACGATGCCTGACTCCTCGTGAAACTTGATAGGAGTCCCAGGATTCCTGTGGCACGTGGAAAGGGACCCTTGGTCTCCAGCCTTAGCTGGAGAGGCGTCCCAATTGCCCTGCCAAGCAACGAGGAGAATCCCGAGTTGTCCCTCGCAACTAGGCAGGAGTCCTGACGTCGCTGAACAAACAGGTGTGTGAAAGGGCCATCCCCATCGTAACTCGAGAATATACCCCAGGTTCCCGCCGCAACTCGAGAAAAACCATGAGACTTCCCCCTCGCCGCGATATGAGGCCCGATTTCAGTGCAATGCGTGCAGAGCAATGCAGTGTTGCACATCACACCGGAAAGGAGCCTTGATTTCCTTGATGGCACTCCAGAGAAACCCCAAGAACACTGTTTCAAGGCTACAGGTATCCTGAGGTCACTGTAGCAACACGAAACAGCTCCGTGGATCACAAATCAACTCGAGATGAGAGGTTAGTGCCTGGCTTCGACTCCAGAGGTATACCACCTTACCACAAGCACCTCAAGAGGAGGCTTCTCTCAGCTCTAGGTATGTGAGAGGGACCCTGAGTTTGCGGCCTCAAGTGGAATGGACACCGCGATGCCCTGACTCGAAATAAGGCCGGATATGCCTGCAGTGACCTGAATGCAGGCTCGTCTTGCATCTCCCAAGACGAAAGGATGTCTGAATCCCCTGGGGAGCCCACAGAGAAAGACCTAGTTCCCCACCTCATCGCGACCGGAGGCCTCACATCCTTTGAAAATTCCAGAGGGATGCGGAGATCAGTGCCTCCAAAGGAGAGGATGCCTGACTCCTCGTGAAACTTGATAGGAGTCCCAGGATTCCTGTGGCACATGGAAAGGGACACTTGGTCTCCCGCCTCAGCTGGAGAGGCGTCCCAATTGCCCTGTCAAACCTCGAGGAGAATCCCGAGTTGTCCCTCGCAACTAGGCAGGAGTCCTGACGTCGCTGAACAAACACGTGTGTGGAAGGGCCATCCCCGTCGTAACTCGAGAATATAATCCAGGTTCCCGCCGCAACTCGCGAAAAACCATGAGACTTCCCCCTCGCCGCGAGATGAGGCCCGATTCCCCTGCACTGCGTGCAGAGCAATGCCGTGTGGCACATCACACAGGAAAGGAGCCTTGATTTCCTTGATGGCACTCCAGAGAAACCCCAAGAACACTGTTTCAAGGCTAGAGGGATCCTGAGGTCACTGTAGCAACACGAAAGAGCTCCGGGAACCACAAATCAACTCGAGATGAGAGGTTAGTCCCTGGCTTCGACTCCAGAGGAATACCACCTTACCACAAGCACCTCAAGAGGAGGCTTCTCTCAGCTCTAGGTATGTGAGAGGGACCCTGAGTTTGCAGCCTCAAGTGGAATGGACACCGCGATGCCCTGACTCGAAATAAGGCCGGATATGCCTGCAGTGACTTGAATGCAGGCTCGTCTTGCATCTCCCAAGACGAAAGGATGTCTGAATCCCCTGTGGAGACCACAGAGAAAGACCTAGTTCCCCACCTCATCGCGACCGGAGGCCTCACATCCATTGAAAACTTCAAAGGGACGCGGTGATCAGTGCCTCCAAAGGAGACGATGCCTGACTCCTTGTGAAACTTGATAGGAGTCCCAAGATTACTGTGGCACGTGGAAAGGGAGACTTGGTCTCCCGCCTCAGCTGCAGAGGCGTCCCAATTGCCCTGCCAAGCAAGGAGGAGAATCCCGAGTTGTCCCTCGCAACTAGGCAGGAGTCCTGACGTCGCTGAACAAACACGTGTGTGGAAGGGCCATCCCCGTCGTAACTCGAGAATATACCCCAGGTTCCCGCCGCAACTCGAGAAAAACCATGAGACTTCCCCTCGCCGCGAGATGAGGCCCGATTCCCCTGCACTGCGTGCAGAGCAATGCCGTGTTGCACATCACACAGGAAAGGAACCTTGATTTCCTTGATAGCACTCTAGAGAAACCCCAAGAACACTGTTTCAAGGCTAGAGGGATCCTGAGGTCACTGTAGCAACACGAAAGAGCTCCGTGGACCAAAAATCAACTCGAGATGAGAGGTTAGTGCCTGGCTTCGACTCCAGAGGAATACCACCTTACCACAAGCACCTCAAGAGGAGGCTTCTCTCAGCTCTAGGTATGTGAGAGGGACCCTGAGTTTGCGGCTTCAAGTGGAATGGACACCGTGATGCCCTGACTCGAAATAAGGCCGGATATGCCTACAGTGACATGAATGCAGGCTCGTCTTGCATCTCCCAAGACGAAAGGATGTCTGAATCCCCTGGGGAGCCCACAGAGAAAGACCTAGTTCCCCACCTCATCGCGACCGGAGACCTCACATCCTTTGAAAATTCCAGAGGGATGGGGAGATCATTGCCTCCAAAGGAGAGGATGCCTGACTCCTCGTGAAACTTGATAGGAGTCCCAGGATCCCTGTGGCACATGGAAAGGGACACTTGGTCTCCCGCCTCAGCTGGAGAGGCGTCCCAATTGCCCTGTCAAACCTCGAGGAGAATCCCGAGTTGTCCCTCGCAACTAGGCAGGAGTCCTGACGTCGCTGAACAAACACGTGTGTGGAAGGGCCATCCCCGTCGTAACTCGAGAATATAACCCAGGTTCCCGCCGCAACTCGAGAAAAACCATGAGACTTCCCCCTCGCCGCGAGATGAGGCCCGATTCCCCTGCACTGCGTGCAGAGCAATGCCGTGTTGCACATCACAGAGGAAAGGAGCCTTGATTTCCTTGATGGCACTCCAAAGAAACCCCAAGAACACTGTTTCAAGGGTAGAGGGATCCTGAGGTCACTGTAGCAACACGAACGAGCTCCATGGACCACAGATCAACTCGAGATGAGAGGTTAGTGCCTGGCTTCGACTCCAGAGAAATACCACCTTACCACAAGCACCTCAAGAGGAGGCTTCTCTCAGCTCTAGGTATGTGAGAGGGACCCTGAGTTTGCTGCCTCAAGTGGAATGGACACCGCGATGCCCTGACTCGAAATAAGCCCGGATATGCCTGCAGTGACTTGAATGCAGGCTCGTCTTGCATCTCCCAAGACGAAAGGATGTCTGAATTCCCTGTGGAGACCACAGAGAAAGACCTAGTTCCCCACCTCATCGCGACCGGAGGCCTCACATCCTTTGAAAACTCCAGAGGGACGCGGAGATCAGTGCCTCCAAAGGAGACGATGCCTGACTCCTCGTGAAACTTGATAGGAGTCCCAGGATTTCTGTGGCACGTGGAAAGGGACCCTTGGTCTCCAGCCTCAGCTGGAGAGGCGTCCCAATTGCCCTGCCAAGCAACGAGGAGAATCCCGAGTTGTCCCTCGCAACTAGGCAGGAGTCCTGACGTCGCTGAACAAACAGGTGTGTGAAAGGGCCATCCCCATCGTAACTCGAGAATATACCCCAGGTTCCCGCCGCAACTCGAGAAAAACCATGAGACTTCCCCCTCGCCGCGAGATGAGGCCCGATTTCAGTGCAATGCGTGCAGAGCAATGCAGTGTTGCACATCACACCGGAAAGGAGCCTTGATTTCCTTGATGGCACTCCAGAGAAACCCCAAGAACACTGTTTCAAGGCTACAGGTATCCTGAGGTCACTGTAGCAACACGAAACAGCTCCGTGGATCACAAATCAACTCGAGATGAGAGGTTAGTGCCTGGCTTCGACTCCAGAGGTATACCACCTTACCACAAGCACCTCAAGAGGAGGCTTCTCTCAGCTCTAGGTATGTGAGAGGGACCCTGAGTTTGCGGCCTCAAGTGGAATGGACACCGCGATGCCCTGACTCGAAATAAGGCCGGATATGCCTGCAGTGACCTGAATGCAGGCTCGTCTTGCATCTCCCAAGACGAAAGGATGTCTGAATCCCCTGTGGAGCCCACAGAGAAAGACCTAGTTCCCCACCTCATCGCGATCGGAGGCCTCACATCCTTTGAAAATTCCAGAGGGATGCGGAGATCAGTGCCTCCAAAGGAGAGGATGCCTGACTCCTCGTGAAACTTGATAGGAGTCCCAGGATTCCTGTGGCACATGGAAAGGGACACTTGGTCTCCCGCCTCAGCTGGAGAGGCGTCCCAATTGCCCTGTCAAACCTCGAGGAGAATCCCGAGTTGTCCCTCGCAACTAGGCAGGAGTCCTGACGTCGCTGAACAAACACGTGTGTGGAAGGGCCATCCCCGTCGTAACTCGAGAATATAATCCAGGTTCCCGCCGCAACTCGCGAAAAACCATGAGACTTCCCCCTCGCCGAGAGATGAGGCCCGATTCCCCTGCACTGCGTGCACAGCAATGCCGTGTTGCCCATCACACAGGAAAGGAGCCTTGATTTCCTTGATGGCACTCCAGAGAAACCCCAAGAACACTGTTTCAAGGCTAGAGGGATTCTGAGGTCACTGTAGCAACACGAAAGAGCTCCGGGAACCACAAATCAACTCGAGATGAGAGGTTAGTCCCTGGCTTCGACTCCAGAGGAATACCACCTTACCACAAGCACCTCAAGAGGAGGCTTCTCTCAGCTCTAGGTATGTGAGAGGGACCCTGAGTTTGCGGCCTCAAGTGGAATGGACACCACGATGCCCTGACTCGAAACAAGGCCGGATATGCCTGCAGTGACTTGAATGCAGGCTCGTCTTGCATCTCCCAAGACGAAAGGATGTCTGAATCCCCTGTGGAGACCACAGAGAAAGACCTAGTTCCCCACCTCATCGCGACCAGAGGCCTCACATTCTTTGAAAACTCCAGAGGGACGCGGAGATCAGTGCCCCCAAAGGAGACGATGCCTGACTCCTCGTGAAACTTGATAGGAGTCCCAGGATTCCTGTGGCACAGGAAATGGGTCACTTGGTCTCCTGCCTCAGCTGGAGAGGCGTCCCAATTGCCCTGCCAAGCCTCGAGGAGAATCCCGAGTTGTCCCTCTCAACAGGGCAGGAGTCCTAACGTCGCTGAACAAACACGTGTGTGGAAGGGCCATCCCCGTCTTAACTCGAGAATATACCCCAGGTTCCCGCCGCAACTCGAGAAAAACCATGAGACTTCCCCCTCGCCGCGAGATGAGGCCCGATTCCCCTGCACTGCGTGCAGAGCAATGCCGTGTTGCACATCACATAGGAAAGGAGCCTTGATTTCCTTGATGGCACTCCAGAGAAACCCCAAGAACACTGTTTCAAGGCTAGAGGGATCCTGAGGTCACTGTAGCAACACGAAAGAGCTCCTTGGACCACAAATCAACACGAGATGAGAGGTTAGTACATCTCTTCGACTCCAGAGGAATGCCACCTTACCACAAGCACCTCAAGAGGAGGCTTCTCTCAGCTCTAGGTATGTGAGAGGGACCCTGAGTTTGAGGCCTCAAGTGGAATGGACACCGCGATGCCCTGACTCGAAATAAGGCCGGATATGCCTGCAGTGACTTGAATGCAGGCTCGTCTTGCATCTCCCAAGACGAAAGGATGTCTGAATCCCCTGTGGAGACCACAGAGAAAGAACTAGTTCCGCACCTCATCGCGACCGGAGGCCTCACATCCTTTGAAAACTTCAAAGGGACGCGGAGATCAGTGCCTCCAAAGGAGACGATGCCTGACTCCTTGTGAAACTTGATAGGAGTCCCAAGATTCCTGTGGCACGTGGAAAGGGAGACTTGTTCTCCCGCCTCAGCTGCAGAGGCGTCCCAATTGCCCTGCCAAGCCTCGAGGAGAATCCCGATTTGTCCCTCGCAACTAGGCAGGAGTCCTGACTTCGCTGAACAAACACGTGTGTGGAAGGGCCATCCCCGTCGTAACTCGAGAATATACCCCAGGTTCCCGCCGCAACTCGAGAAAAACCATGAGACTTCCCCCTCGCCGCGAGATGAGGCCCGATTCCCCTGCACTGCGTGCAGAGCAATGCCGTGTTGCACATCACACAGGAAAGGAACCTTGATTTCCTTGATAGCACTCTAGAGAAACCACAAGAACACTGTTTCAAGGCTAGAAGGATCCTGAGGTCACTGTAGTAACACGAAAGAGCTCCGTGGACCAAAAATCAACTCGAGATGAGAGGTTAGTGCCTGGCTTCGACTTCAGAGGAATACCACCTTACCACAAGCACCTCAAGAGGAGGCTTCTCTCAGCTCTAGGTATGTGAGAGGGACCCTGAGTTTGCGGCCTCAAGTGGAATGGACACCGTGATGCCCTGACTCGAAATAAGGCCGGATATGCCTACAGTGACCTGAATGCAGGCTCGTCTTGCATCTCCCAAGACGAAAGGATGTCTGAATCCCCTGGGGAGCCCACAGAGAAAGACCTAGTTCCCCACCTCATCGCGACCGGAGGCCTCACATCCTTTGAAAATTCCAGAGGGATGGGGAGATCATTGCCTCCAAAGGAGAGGATGCCTGACTCCTCGTGAAACTTGATAGGAGTCCCAGGATCCCTGTGGCACATGGAAAGGGACACTTGGTCTCCCGCCTCAGCTGGAGAGGCGTCCCAATTGCCCTGTCAAACCTCGAGGAAAATCCCGAGTTGTCCCTCGCAACTAGGCAGGAGTCCTGACGTCGCTGAACAAACACGTGTGTGGAAGGGCCATCCCCGTCGTAACTCGAGAATATAACCCAGGTTCCCGCCGCAACTCGAGAAAAACCATGAGACTTCCCCCTCGCCGCGAGATGAGGCCCGATTCCCCTGCACTGCGTGCAGAGCAATGCCGTGTTGACCATCACACAGGAAAGGAGCCTTGATTTCCTTGATGGCACTCCAGAGAAACCCCAAGAACACTGTTTCAAGGCTAGAGGGATCCTGAGGTCACTGTAGCAACACGAAAGATCTCCGGGAACCACAAATCAACTCGAGATGAGAGGTTAGTCCCTGGCTTCGACTCCAGAGGAATACCACCTTACCACAAGCACCTCAAGAGGAGGCTTCTCTCAGCTCTAGGTATGTGAGAGGGACCCTGAGTTTGCGGCCTCAAGTGGAATGGACACCACGATGCCCTGACTCGAAACAAGGCCGGATATGCCTGCAGTGACTTGAATGCAGGCTCGTCTTGCATCTCCCAAGACGAAAGGATGTCTGAATCCCCTGTGGAGACCACAGAGAAAGACCTAGTTCCTCACCTCATCGCGACCAGAGGCCTCACATCCTTTGAAAACTCCAGAGGGACGCGGAGATAGGTGCCTCCAAAGGAGACGATGCCTGACTCCTCGTGAAACTTGATAGGAGTCCCAGGATTCCTGTGGCACAGGAAATGGGTCACTTGGACTCCCGCCTCAGCTGGAGAGGCGTCCCAATTGCCCTGCCAAGCCTCGAGGAGAATCCCGAGTTGTCCCTCTCAACAGGGCAGGAGTCCTAACGTCGCTGAACAAACACGTGTGTGGAAGGGCCATCCCCGTCTTAACTCGAGAATATACCCCAGGTTCCCGCCGCAACTCGAGAAAAACCATGAGACTTCCCCATCGCCGCGAGATGAGGCCCGATTCCCCTGCACTGCGTGCAGAGCAATGCCGTGTTGCACATCACACAGGAAAGGAGCCTTGATTTCCTTGATGGCACTCCAGAGAAACCCCAAGAACACTGCTTCAAGGCTATAGGGATCCTGAGGTCACTGTAGCAACACGAAAGAGCTCAGTGGACCACAAATCAACTCGAGATGAGAGGTTAGTACCTCTCTTCGACTCCAGAGGAATGCCACCTTACCACAAGCACCTCAGGAGGAGGCTTCTCTCAGCTCTAGGTATGTGAGAGGGACCCTGAGTTTGAGGCCTCAAGTGGAATGGACCTGCGATGCCCTGACTCGAAATAAGGCCGGATATCCCAGCAGTGACTTGAATGCAGGCTCGTCTTGCATCTCCCAAGACGAAAGGATATCTGAATCCCCTGTGGAGACCACAGAGAAAGACCTAGTTCCGCACCTCATCGCGACCGGAGGCCTCACATCCTTTGAAAACTCCAAAGGGACGCGGAGATCAGTGCCTCCAAAGGAAACGATGCCTGACTCCTTGTGAAACTTGATAGGAGTCCCGAGATACCTGTGGCACGTGGAAAGGGACCCTTGGTCTCCCGCCTCAGCTGCAGAGGCGTCCCAATTGCCCTGCCAAGCCTCGAGGAGAATCCCGAGTTGTCCCTCGCAACTAGGCATGAGTCCTGACGTCGCTGAACAAACACGTGTGTGGAAGGGCCATCCCCGTCGTAACTCGAGAATATACCCCAGGTTCCCGCCGCAACTCGAGAAAAACCATGAGACTTCCCCCTCGCCGCGAGATGAGGCCCGATTCCCCTGCACTGCGTGCAGAGCAATGCCGTGTTGCACATCACACAGGAAAGGAACCTTGATTTCCTTGATAGCACTCCAGAGAAACCCCAAGAACACTGTTTCAAAGCTAGAGGGATCCTGAGGTCACTGTAGCAACACGAAAGAGCTCCGTGGACCAAAAATCAACTCGAGATGAGAGGTTAGTGCCTGGCTTCGACTCCAGAGGAATACCACCTTACCACAAGCACCTCAAGAGGAGGCTTCTCTCAGCTCTAGGTATGTGAGAGGGAAACTGAGTTTGCGGCCTCAAGTGGAATGGACACCGCGATGCCCTGACTCGAAATAAGCCCGGATATGCCTGCAGTGACTCGAATGCAGGCTCGTCTTGCATGTCCCAAGACGAAAGGTTGTCTGAATCCCCTGTGGAGACCACAGAGAAAGACCTAGTTCCCAACCTCATCGCGACCGGAGGCCTCACGTGCTTTGAAAACTCCAGAGGGACGCTGAGATCAGTGCCTCCAAAGGAGACGATGCCTGACTCTTCGTGAAACTTGATAGGAGTCCCAGGATTCCTGTGGCACGTGGAAAGGGACCCTTGGTCTCCCGCCTCAGCTGGAGAGGCGTCCCAATTGCCCTGCCAAGCCTCGAGGAGAATCCCGAGTTGTCCCTGGCAACTAGGCAGGAGTCCTGACGTCGCTGAACAAACAGGTGTGTGGAAGGGCCATCCCCGTCGTAACTCGAGAATATACCCCATGTTCCCGCCGCAACTCGAGAAAAACCATGAGACTTCCCCCTCGCCGCGAGATGAGGCAGAATTCCCCTGCACTGCGTGCAGAGCAATGCCGTGTTGCACATCACACAGGAAAGGAGCCTTGATTTTCTTGATGGCATTGCAGAGAAACCCCAAGAACACTGTTTCAAGGCTAGAGGGATCCTGAGGTCACTGTAGCAACACGCAAGAGCTCTGGGGACCAAAAATCAACTCGAGATGAGAGGTTATTCCCTGGCTTCGACTCCAGAGGAATACCACCTTACCACAAGCACCTCAAGAGGGGGTTCTCTCAGCTCTAGGTATGTGAGAGGGACCCTGAGTTTTTGGCCTAAAGTGGAATGGACACCGCGATGCCCTGACTCGAAATAAGGCCGGATATCCCTACAGTGACTTCAATACAGGCTCGTCTTGCATCTCCCAAGACGAAAGGATGTCTAAATCCCCTGTGGAGACTACAGAGAAAGACCTAGTTCCCCACCTCATCGCGACCGGAGGCCTCACATCCTTTGAAAACTCCAGAGGGATGCGGAGATCAGTGCCTCCAAAGGAGACGATGCCTGACTCCTCGTGAAACTTGATAGGAGTCCCAGGATTCCTGTGGCACGTGGAAAGGGACCCTTGGTCTCCCGCCGCAGCTGGAGAGGCGTCCCAATTGCCCTGCCAAGCCTCGAGGCGAATCCCGAGTTGTCCCTCGCAACTAGGCAGGAGTCCTGACGTCGCTGAACAAACACGTGTGTGGAAGGGCCATCCCCGTCGTAACTCGAGAATATACCCCAGGTTCCCGCCGCAACTCGGGAAAAACCATGAGGCTTCCCCCTCGCCGCGAGATGAGGCCCGATTCCCCTGCACTGCGTGCAGAGCAATGCCGTGTTGCACATCACACAGGAAAGGAGCCTTGATTTCCTTGATGGCACTCCAGAGAAACCCCAAGAACACTGTTTCAAGGCTAGAGGGATCCTGAGGTCACTGTAGCAACACGAAAGAGCTCCGTGGACCACAAATCAACTCGAGATGAGAGGTTAGTACCTCTCTTCGACTCCAGAGGAATGCCACCTTACCACAAGCACCTCAGGAGGAGGCTTCTCTCAGCTCTAGGTATGTGAGAGGGACCCTGAGTTTGAGGCCTCAAGTGGAATGGACACCGCGATGCCCTGACTCGAAATAAGGCCGGATATGCCTGCAGTGACTTGAATGCAGGCTCGTCTTGCATCTCCCAAGACGAAAGGATGTCTGAATCCCCTGTGGAGACCACAGAGAAAGAACTAGTTCCGCACCTCATCGCGACCGGAGGCCTCACATCCTTTGAAAACTTCAAAGGGACGCGGAGATCAGTGCCTCCAAAGGAGACGATGCCTGACTCCTTGGGAAACTTGATAGGAGTCCCAAGATTCCTGTGGCACGAGGAAAGGGAGACTTGGTCTCCCGCCTCAGCTGCAGAGGCGTCCCAATTGCCCTGCCAAGCCTCGAGGAGAATCCCGATTTGTCCCTCGCAACTAGGCAGGAGTCCTGACGTCGCTGAACAAACACGTGTGTGGAAGGGCCATCCCCGTCGTAACTCGAGAATATACCCCAGGTTCCCGCCGCAACTCGAGAAAAACCATGAGACTTCCCCCTCGCCGCGAGATGAGGCCCGATTCCCCTGCACTGCGTGCAGAGCAATGCCGTGTTGCACATCACACAGGAAAGGAACCTTGATTTCCTTGATAGCACTCTAGAGAAACCACAAGAACACTGTTTCAAGGCTAGAGGGATCCTGAGGTCACTGTAGTAACACGAAAGAGCTCCGTGGACCAAAAATCAACTCGAGATGAGAGGTTAGTGCCTGGCTTCGACTCCAGAGGAATACCACCTTACCACAAGCACCTCAAGAGGAGGCTTCTCTCAGCTCTAGGTATGTGAGAGGGACCCTGAGTTTGCGGCCTCAAGTGGAATGGACACCGTGATGCCCTGACTCGAAATAAGGCCGGATATGCCTACAGTGACCTGAATGCAGGCTCGTCTTGCATCTCCCAAGACGAAAGGATGTCTGAATCCCCTGGAGCGCCCACAGAGAAAGACCTAGTTCCCCACCTCATCGCGACCGGAGGCCTCACATCCTTTGAAAATTCCAGAGGGATGGGGAGATCATTGCCTCCAAAGGAGAGGATGCCTGACTCCTCGTGAAACTTGATAGGAGTCCCAGGATCCCTGTGGCACATGGAAAGGGACACTTGGTCTCCCGCCTCAGCTGGAGAGGCGTCCCAATTGCCCTGTCAAACCTCGAGGAGAATCCCGAGTTGTCCCTCGCAACTAGGCAGGAGTCCTGACGTCGCTGAACAAACACGTGTGTGGAAGGGCCATCCCCGTCGTAACTCGAGAATATAACCCAGGTTCCCGCCGCAACTCGAGAAAAACCATGAGACTTCCCCCTCGCCGCGAGATGAGGCCCGATTCCCCTGCACTGCGTGCAAAGCAATGCCATGTTGCCCATCACACAGGAAAGGAGCCTTGATTTCCTTGATGGCACTCCAGAGAAACCCCAAGAACACTGTTTCAAGGCTAGAGGGATCCTGAGGTCACTGTAGCAACACGAAAGATCTCCGGGAACCACAAATCAACTCGAGATGAGAGGTTAGTCCCTGGCTTCGACTCCAGAGGAATACCACCTTACCACAAGCACCTCAAGAGGAGGCTTCTCTCAGCTCTAGGTATGTGAGAGGGACCCTGAGTTTGCGGCCTCAAGTGGAATGGACACCACGATGCCCTGACTCGAAACAAGGCCGGATATGCCTGCAGTGACTTGAATGCAGGCTCGTCTTGCATCTCCCAAGACGAAAGGATGTCTGAATCCCCTGTGGAGACCACAGAGAAAGATTTAGTTCCTCACCTCATCGCGACCAGAGGCCTCACATCCTTTGAAAACTCCAGAGGGACGCGGAGATCAATGCCTCCAAAGGAGACGATGCCTGACTCCTCGTGAAACTTGATAGGAGTCCCAGGATTCCTGTGGCACAGGAAATGGGTCACTTGGACTCCCGCCTCAGCTGGAGAGGCGTCCCAATTGCCCTGCCAAGCCTCGAGGAGAATCCCGAGTTGTCCCTCTCAACAGGGCAGGAGTCCTAACGTCGCTGAACAAACACGTGTGTGGAAGGGCCATCCCCGTCTTAACTCGAGAATATACCCCAGGTTCCCGCCGCAACTCGAGAAAAACCATGAGACTTCCCCCTCGCCGCGAGATGAGGCCCGATTCCCCTGCACTGCGTGCAGAGCAATGCCGTGTTGCACATCACACAGGAAAGGAGCCTTGATTTCCTTGATGGCACTCCAGAGAAACCCCAAGAACACTGTTTCCAGGCTAGAGGGATCCTGAGGTCACTGTAGCAACACGAAAGAGCTCAGTGGACCACAAATCAACTCGAGATGAGAGGTTAGTACCTCTCTTCGACTCCAGAGGAATGCCACCTTACCACAAGCACCTCAGGAGGAGGCTTCTCTCAGCTCTAGGTATGTGAGAGGGACCCTGAGTTTGAGGCCTCAAGTGGAATGGACCCGCGATGCCCTGACTCGAAATAAGGCCGGATATCCCAGCAGTGACTTGAATGCAGGCTCGTCTTGCATCTCCCAAGACGAAAGGATATCTGAATCCCCTGTGGAGACCACAGAGAAAGACCTAGTTCCCCACCTCATCGCGACCGGAGGCCTCACATCCTTTGAAAACTCCAAAGGGACGCGGAGATCAGTGCCTCCAAAGGAAACGATGCCTGACTCCTTGTGAAACTTGATAGGAGTCCCGAGATTCCTGTGGCACGTGGAAAGGGACACTTGGTCTCCCGCCTCAGCTGCAGAGGCGTCCCAATTGCCCTGCCAAGCCTCGAGGAGAATCCCGAGTTGTCCCTCGCAACTAGGCATGAGTCCTGACGTCGCTGAACAAACACGTGTGTGGAAGGGCCATCCCCGTCGTAACTCGAGAATATACCCCAGGTTCCCGCCGCAACTCGAGAAAAACCATGAGACTTCCCCCTCGCCGCGAGATGAGGCCCGATTCCCCTGAACTGCTTGCAGAGCAATGCCGTGTTGCACATCACACAGGAAAGGAACCTTGATTTCCTTGATAGCACTCCAGAGAAACCCCAAGAACACTGTTTCAAAGCTAGAGGGATCCTGAGGTCACTGTAGCAACACGAAAGAGCTCCGTGGACCAAAAATCAACTCGAGATGAGAGGTTAGTGCCTGGCTTCGACTCCAGAGGAATACCACCTTACCACAAGCACCTCAAGAGGAGGCTTCTCTCAGCTCTAGGTATGTGAGAGGGAAACTGAGTTTGCGGCCTCAAGTGGAATGGACACCGCGATGCCCTGACTCGAAATAAGGCCGGATATGCCTGCAGTGACTCGAATGCAGGCTCGTCTTGCATGTCCCAAGACGAAAGGTTGTCTGAATCCCCTGTGGAGACCACAGAGAAAGACCTAGTTCCCAACCTCATCGCGACCGGAGGCCTCACGTGCTTTGAAAACTCCAGAGGGACGCTGAGATCAGTGCCTCCAAAGGAGACGATGCCTGACTCTTCGTGAAACTTGATAGGAGTCCCAGGATTCCTGTGGCACGTGGAAAGGGACCCTTGGTCTCCCGCCTCAGCTGGAGAGGCGTCCCAATTGCCCTGCCAAGCCTCGAGGAGAATCCCGAGTTGTCCCTGGCAACTAGGCAGGAGTCCTGACGTCGCTGAACAAACAGGTGTGTGGAAGGGCCATCCCCGTCGTAACTCGAGAATATAACCCAGGTTCCCGCCGCAACTCGAGAAAAACCATGAGACTTCCCCCTCGCCGCGAGATGAGGCCCGATTCCCCTGAACTGCGTGCAGAGCAATGCCGTGTTGCACATCACACAGGAAAGGAGCCTTGATTTTCTTGATGGCATTGCAGAGAAACCCCAAGAACACTGTTTCAAGGCTAGAGGGATCCTGAGGTCACTGTAGCAACACGCAAGAGCTCTGGGGACCAAAAATCAACTCGAGATGAGAGGTTATTCCCTGGCTTCGACTCCAGAGGAATACCACCTTACCACAAGCACCTCAAGAGGGGGTTCTCTCAGCTCTAGGTATGTGAGAGGGACCCTGAGTTTTTGGCCTAAAGTGGAATGGACACCGCGATGCCCTGACTCGAAATAAGGCCGGATATCCCTACAGTGACTTGAATGCAGGCTTGTCTTGCATCTCCCAAGACAAAAGGATGTCTGAAACCCCTGTGGAGACCACAGAGAAAGACCTAGTTCCCCACCTCATCGCGACCGGAGGCCTCACATCCTTTGAAAACTCCAGAGGGATGCGGAGAACAGTGCCTCCAAAGGAGACGATGCCTGACTCCTCGTGAAACTTGATGGGAGTCCCAAGATTCCTGTGGCACGTGGAAAGGGACACTTGGTCTCCCGCCTCTGCTGGAGAGGCGTCCCAATTGCCCTGCCAAGCCTCGAGGAGAATCCCGAGTTGTCCCTCGCAACTAGGCAGGAGTCCTGACGTCGCTGAACAAACACGTGTGTGGAAGGGCCATCCCCGTCGTAACTCGAGAATATACCCCAGGTTCCCGCCGCAACTCGAGAAAAACCATGAGACTTCCCCCTCGCCGCAAGATGAGGCCTGATTCCCCTGCACTGCGTGCAGAGCAATGCCGTGTTGCACATCACACAGGAAAGGAGACTTGATTTCCTTGATGGCACTCCAGAGAAACCCCAAGAACACTGTTTCAAGGCTAGAGGGATCCTGAGGTCACTGTAGCAACACGAAAGAGCTCCGTTGCCCAAAAATCTACTCGAGATGATAGGTTAGTCCCTGGCTTCGACTCCAGAGGAATACCACCTTACCACGAGCACCTCAAGAGGAGGCTTCTCTCAGCTCTAGGTATGTGAGAGGGACCCTGAGTTTGCGGCCTCAAGTGGAATGGACACCGCGATGCCCTGACTCGAAATAAGGCCGGATATCCCTGCAATGACTTGAATGCAGGCTCGTCTTCCATCTCCCAAGAAGAAAGGATGTCTGAATCCCCTGTGGAGACCACAGAGAAAGACCTTGTTCCCCACCTCATCATGACCGGAGGCCTCACATCATTTGAAAACTCCAGAAGGACGCGGAGATCAGTGCCTTCAAAGGAGACGATGCCTGACTCCTCGTGAAAATTGATAGGAGTCCCAGGATTCCTGTGGCACGTGGAAAGGGACACTTGGTCTCCCGCCTCAGCTGGAGAGGCGTCCCAACTGCCCTGCCAAGCCTCGAGGAGAATCCCGAGTTGTCCCTCGCAACTAGGCAGGAGTCCTGACGTCGCTGAACAAACACGTGTGTGGAAGGGCCATCCCCGTCGTAACTCGAGAATATACCCCAGGTTCCCGCCGCAACTCGAGAAAAACCATGAGACTTCCCCCTCGCCGCGAGATGAGGCCCGATTCCCCTGCACTGCCTGCAGAGCAATGCCGTGTTGCACATCACACAGGAAAGGAGCCTGGATTTCCTTGATGGCACTCCAGGGAAACTCCAAGAAAACTGTTTCAAGGCTAGAGGGATCCTGAGGTCACTGTTGGGGTCTCTTAATGGACTGGAATTTGGAGGTACGGAGTCGACGATAAGAAAGTGAAAGAGAGAAAGAGGCCGATGTCCCTTGGTTTACGCAGAGGACCAATAAAGTCTTTGACACAGGACTTGTATCGCTCACGAAGGCACCAGGCGCCCTCTCGAGGGGGTCTTAGAAGCCGGGCAGAAAAGTGGGCACGACGGGTCTCCACGCTCTAGAGAGTCAGCCAGAAAAGGAGAGAGAGAAAGACAAAAAAAGACCCGGGGATCCAAGCTCTGATGGAGCAAAGGTGCTTTAATGATTTTTTTATGAGTATATATAGGCTGCAGTACAAGAAACTTTTTTCGGGAATGATAGAGATCAGAAAACCAAATGTACAGCAAACGTTACCAAGGAAACATGGGCTAAAAGTAGTCACAAGGTCAGAAGACAATCTTTATCTCAAGAAAGGGGAAGGAGACTAAGCTGTTTTGTCCTAAGGAGAATGTTTACTAAAGGAGACTCATGCTTGCCCCACACAATGACCTCAGTCCCTGGGAGCAGCGTGCTGTTCCGCTTGAAGAGGGACAAAGGACTCATGAGAGACAGCACGTAGGAATCCTCCCGTTAAACATTCCCTGACAATTTTTTCTTATTTATTTAATATTTGTAAGAAGAGTTCTGACCATCAAAGTTTGTTTAGTTTTGACAATCTTTGCATAAAGGCAACGGTAGACAACAAATATAATTGTTAAGACAATCACCAAAATTATGGCTTTAGATCTAATGCTATGAGTAAGACTTTGAAACCATCTTCGTGGGTTTAGCCCAGATAATTGATCAGCCAATTGTTTAGCTAAAGTTTTTATATCAATGGAAGAGGGCAGATTATTAGAAAAGGTTTTAAATATTTCTTTTTGTAATAATTGTACATTCAGAGAGGCATTATCATGTATGTTTTGTAAATGAAACTTAATTTGTTCTCAGTTGTAGGCACTATTATTAAAACGAACAGGAGTAACACAAAATTGAGTAGAATTTCTGTCACATTTTAGCATCACCTGTTTTTGTACATCTTTTAATTGATCTCCAACCCATTTGATGGCTGTTTTTAGTTTCTGTATTTTTTCTTGAATTTTCTTATCTATCTGAGTCTGAGTGGCCCATATAGTATGGGCATCTTTAGTCTAATTTTGAATAAAATTATGTGTCTGAATAGAGGTTTGTAAAGCAACACCAGTGACAGCAGCAGTGGTGTAAATGGCTATTAATCCCAAAATACTAAAAATCAGCCATCTAATGAATCGTTTAGATCGCCGGAGCAATTTAGTAAGCAACCGGGAAGCAAGTCCAGCCATGGGACCTTCTTCCCAGGGCCGTTGGAGATTTATTGGTAACCATAGACCACGTCGAGATCGAAGAATTAAAAGAGAATCATATCTTAAGGAAATAGAGGAGTTAAGACAAGTATATAATCTGCAATTTATGCAAGTTATAGAACGTATAGTCTTATTGAATTGTAGGTTTTTTATCGCTATAACAAAAGGAAATGGAACACAGGCTTGTATAAAATATGATTGATTATAGCGAAAGAAATAATTGTTATGGCTATGATTGGTCCTTGTGAAATGTCTAGTCTAAGTCTCAAGTTTCTCAGTGCTTGCAGCAAGCTTTTAAATATCTCATTGTTTAGGCCCAGTCTGTTTATCGAGGACGATTTGAGGACGAGGGGGGGGCCATTTCACTGTTATGTCATCTAAGAAGTCTTCTGTCATGGTGATGCTCTATTGTAGTATTGGTAACCTTCCATGCCACTTGGGTAATGTAATCACATACAGTACTGTTAATATCATCTGAGCAGTTAGATAACCATATACCGTGGGGTCCCCAATCAACAATCATATGATTGGCTAAAAATATTAATTTCTCTGATTTAGCCTGACATTTGTCCCATTGAACAGGAATATTTTTAAAGTTCTTATTAGTAAATGCTTGGCATGTTGTTCTTTGTTCTTTCCCTAATTCTTTCCCTAAAGTTTTAGTAGTATTAACATGGTTCACTGACAAAGAAAGGGAAGTAAATAATCCAAGTAGTGTCCGAAAATCCTCTTCTGGAGACAGGACAAAAGCCCAAGTTTGTCGACTAACGTTTATACATAGTTCTGCTGGGCCCATACATAAAGGAAGGACTTCATAACCTAAAGAGATATTAATTAATTTCCCTTCTTCTTCAGGGTGTGAGGGCCCTTTAAAACTCCATGGAGAAGGCATATGTGTGGAGTCATTAGTTAATACGATTGGTCCTCTCTCCGTCCAGTCTACTACCTGAAGTAAAGGGGGGTTAGGTATGTAAGCCCAGTAAGTGTGATTTATTGATTCAGCCTGAGCGGGGGAGGCGCAAGCAAGCAAAGCAAGCAAAGCAACGAAAACATTTTCAGGATTCCGAGGCATTCCCTGTTGAGAAACAAGATTTTCAGCTTGATTAGTGAGTGTTTTTATTTGTCCCCAAGAGGGGAGATCATAAGGTTGATGCCGCCGAGCGTGGCGCTTTTTAGAGATTTTTAGAGCTTTTATGGCCCGTATTGGAATTTCTTCTTTCTGGGGTTTTTGCTGTTTTTTCATTATCTTGAAGGCTGGGGGCTGCCCTGGCTCGGATCTTCCGAAGAGGAAGCCATGTGAGCTCGTTGGATCCATCTGGGGAAATACAAGCATATCCCTTTCTCTGTAAAATTAATTTCCCAGGTTTCCATTGCTTATTTAACCCGTCTTGGTACCAAATGGGCAGAGGAGAAGGAGAATCTTTCAATTCTTCGAAATGTTTTTCTGCTCTAGTCAAGATATCTCCTTGTGGTAAGTTTAAAAAATTTAAAACAAATAAAGCCATATTAACAATAGTTGTAGGTTTAGAAAATATCTTATGTTGGAATTTAGTAAAATCTGTTTTAGATGAGGAAGACAGCAATGTTCCTATGTATTTTCTTCCTTTTAATTTCTTTATTTGTAATTTTAGTGTGTGATGTGCTCGTTCCACTATGCCTTGTGCTTGTGGATTATAAGGAATGCTGGTAATATGTTTAATAGAAAAGGATTGTAAAAATTGTTTGAGATATCTTGAAGTGTAGGCAGGGCCATTGTCTGTTTTAATAGAGCTAGGAGTTCCCATTATAGCAAAGCAGGCTAGTAAGTGAGTTATAACGTGATGTGTAGCTTCACCGCGAAGAGGTGTGGCCCATATAAAAGAAGAATTGGTGTCAATACAGACATGTAGGAAGGAAGATGGAGAAAGTTCAGGACAATGAGTTACATCCATTTGCCATAGTTCATTAGGTTGTAATCCCCGAGGATTAGCACCTTGTGCAATGGGTCGAAGATGTAGGGGTTTACAAGTAGAGCAATTATTAATAATTTCTTTAGCCTGGCGGTATGGGATTTTCCATAGTTGGTGTAGGGAACCAGCATTGTTGTGCAGCAAAGCATGTTGTTTTTCCGGAGTAGCAAAAGAAACAAGTTTATCAGCCTGTTCATTACCGTAAGTCATAGGACCAGGAAGGGAAGAATGTGCCCGAATATGTGTAATATAAATGGGAGAAGTGTGGCTTCTAATAATGGATTGTAGTTCTGAAAAAAGTTGTTGAATAATAGGTTGATTGGAATTTATAATAGAGGTTTCTATATTCCTTAATATGAAAACTGAATATAAAGAATCAGAAACTATATTAATGGGGTAAGGGTGTAGGGAAATAACTTGAATAAGAGCATATAATTCATTTTGTTGAGCAGAATGGAACTTAGTGTAAAAGACTTTATATTCTTTGAGAGACCAGAATGAGGCTTTGGCATTTTTAGTTCTATCTATATAAAAAACTTCAGCTTGTGGTATAGGCTGTGAGCTGACAATGTGGGAAATAATAAATTCAGTATTTTTGAAAAAATTCCATAATTTGCTAGATGGGTAATGGAATGAAATTTCTCCAAAATATTCTAGAAAGGCTATTTGAAAATCGGTGGAAGTTTGTAATGCATTTTCAAATTGAAATTTATTTATAGGTATTACAATTTTATGAGGATCAGAGCCAATTAGAGCTTTAATTCTATTTTTTCCATTGATAATAATAAGAGCAATTAAATCAAGGTAAGGTGTAAGTGACTTTACTCCTCTAAAATGTGTATAGATCCATTCTATTGGGTGTTCTTGTTGGGCAAGAAGTCCTGTGGGAGAATGAAGAGAGGGCAGTACAAATAATTCTAGAGGTAAATCTAATCTGATACGAGTAAGAAACTGTTTTTGTAATTTATTCTGCACTAAATAGAGTTCCTCTCGTGCTTCTCGAGAAAGTGAACGAGGGCTGTCTAAACTAGGATCTCCTTTCAAAGTATTAAATAGATTAGTTAGTTGATAATTAGCAATGCCTAATGAGGGTCTAATCCAATTTATATTGCCCAAGAGTTTTTGAAAATCATTTAAAGTTGATAATTTATCAGTACGAATCTGAGTTAATTGAGGAGTAATACACTGTCTATTAATAATAAATCCTAAGTAATGGTAAGGTGTAGAGGTTTGAATTTTTTCAGGGGCAATGATTAACCCAGAGTTTTTTAAGCATAGTTGAGCTACATCAAACATGTGTTGAGTTTCCAAAACAGATGGAGCTGAAAATAATATATCATCCATATAATCAATAACAAGAAAGTCAGGAAACTGTTTTCTCACAGGCTCAAGAGCTTTAGCCACGTAGTATTGACATATGGTGGGAGAATTCATCATTTCCTGAGGCAGCACAGTCCATTGATATCGTTTATGAGGCCCGTTGTGGTTAGGAAAAGGGAGGGAAAAAGCAAATCTCTCTCGGTCTAAAGGGTGTAAAGGTATATTAAAAAAGCAATCTTGTAAATCAATAATAATAATATGCCAGTTTTGAGGAATAGCAGTAGGTGATGGGATTCCTGGTTGTAATGCACCCATAGGTTTCATAGATGCATTAACTTTTCTAAGGTCTGTTAAGAGGCGCCATTTGTTAGACTTCTTTTTTATAACAAAAATGGGAGAGTTCCATGGAGAGCAAGATTCCTCAATATGTTTCAATTCTAATTGTGTGTCTATAAGTTCTTTAGCAGCCTGTAACTTTTCCTTTGTAAGGGGCCACTGCTCTGTCCATATAGGCTCATCATTCTTCCAAATTATTTTAATAATTGTATTGTTTGTTAAATGAGCAGTGGCCCCTAGGAAAAATGTGGAATGTATATTTGAGTTTGCCATTGCATAAGTAAGTCCCTTTCTATTAGATTAAAGGGTACATTGATTACATAAGGTTTTAATGTTGCAGGTTGGCCTTCTGGTCCCTCACATGAGTATATTTGAACACTTTGATAAACTTCTTGTACTTTAGTTTGAGAAATTCTTGCAATTTGGCAAGAGACTTTTTGTACAGGCCAGGATTTGGGCCATAAATGTTTGGAAATAATAGTAATATCAGATCCAGTATCGAGGAGACCAGAAAATCTTTTACCATTAATTTTAATATTTATATTTGGCCGGGCATACTCAGATACTAATGATGTCCATAAAGATTGTTTTTGATCTGTACTGCCAAATCCATCTGTCCGTACATTATTAGAGGAATTAATAGAAATGTAAGGTAAAAGAAGTAACTGAGCAATTTTGTCCCCCTTTTTGAATTGCCATAGAATTTGAGATGACATCAGAATTTGAATCTCTCCTTTATAATCTGAATCAATTATTCCAGGGTGAACAGTAATTCCTTTAGAAGTCAGACTAGATCGGCCAAGCAAAAGACCAAAAGTTTGTGGGGGCAGGGGTCCAAAAAGTCCGGTAGGCACTCTAGTAGGGACTGCTTGTGGGTAAAGGAAAAAATCATTTAGGGCTGGTATATCGACGGCAGCACTGCCGGATGTTGAGGGTTTGAGGGAAAAGATAGAATCTGCCCCTGGTTTTTGTTGTAGGGGACCTGGGGGGTCCCCTGTTTGAAGTTTCCCGGAATAGGCTTTCCATCAATATCAAATTTAGATTTACAACTTTTGGCCCAATGCATTCCTCTACGGCAGCGAGGGCAAATTTTTTGTATTTTATTAGCCTTCTTAGGGCAGTCCCTTTTTAAATGATTTTTATCTCCACAATTAAAGCATCTTTCATTTCCCTTTCTAAAGGTAGCAGCCATTGCCTCAACCAGCATTTGCATTTTTTGAGTTTCTGATCCTAGATTGCGACAAGCTTTCAAATAATCAATAATAGTTCCAGTCTCACGAATTGGAGCGATAGCTCTTTGACATTCCTGATTTGCATTCTCATAAGCAAGTAATCTCTCTAGCTGTCTTTTAGCTTCTTCTCCGATTACAGTGCGGGAAATAGCAGTTTCTAATCTAGCCAAAAAATCAGCATAACTTTCATTAGGTCCTTGTAATATTTTAGTGTAACTACTTGTAGGCTCTCCTTGAGGAGTAATTTGATCCCAAGCTTCAAGGGCCACTGTTTTTAATTGTTCATGCAACAAAGGAGGGCATTGTATTTGAGCTTCTATAGTTTCAAATTGTCCGGAGCCAGTTAACATTTCATAAGTAATTTGATTTTGGGGAGTGCCAGCTCGAGCATTCTTGTTAGCGTGATCTCTGGCTATATCATGAAACCACATTGTCCATTGAAGATATTCTCCGGGTTTAAGGAGAGCTTTTATTAAAGTTCGCCAATCATAGGGAATAAAGTTTCCAATAGAAGATGTTACAACATTTAGAAGCTCTCTTGTAAAAGGTGAATGTGGGCCATACATAGTTATAGCCTTCTTTATTTGTTGCATGTGAAAAAGATTAATACTGTCATATTGAGATATTATGTGCCCTTGAGTGTCAGAACTTTTTAAAACTGGAAAAACAGAAAAACCATTGGCATCAGAAACTTGTGACTGCAAAGCTAGTAAATCAGAGAGTCTCTGTTGCTGAGAAAAGTGAATAAGTGTTGATTTTTTGTAAGTATGAGTTTGTGTCAAGGACTTATCATAATTGTCTATAAGAGCGTTGCTAGTTTTGGTATCAATAACTGCCTCAGGAGAGTCGTTATCAGAATCATTAAGTTTTAACAAAGGAGAGACCTCTGGATATGTGCCTGCTGGCAGAGGAGAAGGAGGAGGAGGAGGAGGAGTTGGAGTAGTCGGGGCAAGGCTAGTAGGAAAGTTTTGAAATATTTTATGTTGTTTTAATTGAGCCTTTTGTAAAGTTTCATCATCTAATTCATATTTATGTAGTAAATGTTTTGTCTGTTGTCGAATATCGTGAGGGCTAGAATTACCTTGAAATGGTAGCATTACAGCTTTAATGAGAGCCCATAAGGGCCAAAAATCAATTGGAATATTTTTTCTTTGCCCGGCGGCTCGTTTAACATTTTTTTTTGACCCGGTGCCAAATTTTTAAATCAAAACTGCCTTCATCAGGGAACCAGGGGTTATGTTTAACTACTGTTTGAAGGCAAGCTTTTATTTGTTGGGGTGAAACCAGAAGTCTCTGAACTTTAAACAAATGGTGAAGTAAAGTAGAAAAATGATGGGGCTTTCTAGCCGTTTGACCCATGTCTTAGTATTTACTGACCTCAATAGGTCTTTGAGTCATTCCGCCCGATATGCCACGTATACCAGTGTCCCTGTTTTTGGAGCCACTTGTTGGGGTCCCTTAATGGACCGGAATCTGGAGGTACGGAGTCGACGATAAGAAAGTGAAAGAGAGAAAGAGGCCGATGTCCCTTGGTTTACGCAGAGGACCAATAAAGTCCTTGACACAGGACTTGCATCGCTCACCAAGGCACCAGGCGCCCTCTCGAGGGGGTCTTAGAAGCCCGGGCAGAAAAGTGAGCACGACGGGTCTCCACGCTCCAGAGAGTCAGCCAGAAAAGGAGAGAGAGAAAGACAAAAAAAGACCCGGGGACCCAAGCTCTGATGGAGCAAAGGTGCTTTAATGATTTTTCTATGAGTATATATAGGCTGCAGTACAAGAAACTTCTTTCGGGAATGATAGAGATCAGAAAACCAAATGTACAGCAAACGTTACCAAGGAAACATGGGCTAAAAGTAGTCACAAGGTCAGAAGACAATCTTTATCTCAAGAAAGGGGAAGGAGACTAAGCTGTTTTGTCCTAAGGAGAATGTTTACTAAAGGAGACTCATGCTTGCCCCACACAATGACCTCAGTCCCTGAGAGCAGCGAGCTGTTCCGCTTAAAGAGAGACAAAGGACTCATGAGAGACAGCACATAAAAATCCTCCCGTTAAACATTCCCTGACACCGTGTTGCACATCACACAGGAAAGGAGCCTTGATCTCCTTGATGGCACTCCAGAGAAACCCCAAGAACACTGTTTCAAGGCTAGAGGGATCCTGAGGTCACTGTAGCAACAAGAAAGAGCTCCGTGGACCAAAAATCAACTCGAGATGAGAGGTTAGTCCCTGGCTTCGACTCCAGAGGAATACCACCTTACCACAAGCACCTCAAGAGGAGGCTTCTCTCTGCTCTAGGTATGTGAGAGGGACCCTGAGTTTGCGGCCTCAAGTGGAATGGACACCGCGATGCCCTGACTCTAAATAAGGCCGGATATCCCTGCAGTGACTTGAATGCAGGCTCGTCTTGCATCTCCCAAGACGAAAGGATGTCTGAATCCCCTGAGGAGACCACAGAGAAAGACCTAGTTCACGACCTCATCGCGACCGGAGGCCTCACATCCTTGGAAAACTCCAGAGGGACTGGGAGACCAGTGCCTCCAAAGCAGACGATGCCTGACTCCTCGTGAAACTTGATAGGAGTCCCAGGATTCCTGTGGCACGTGGAAAGGGACACTTGGTCTCCCGCCTCAGCTGGAGAGGTGTCCCAATTGCCCTGCCAAGCCTCGAGGAGAATCCCGAGTGGTCCCTCGCAACTAGGCAGGAGTCCTGACGTCGCTGAACAAACTCGTGTGTGGAAGGGCCATCCCCGTCGTAACTCGAGAATATACCCCAGGTTCCCACCGCAACTCGAGAAAAACCAAGAGACTTTCCCCTCGCCGCGAGATCAAGCCCGATTCCCTGCACTGCATTCAGAGCAATGCCGTGTTGCACATTAAACAGGAAAGGAGCCTTGATTTCCTTGATGGCACTCCAGAGAAATCCCAAGAACACTGATTCAAGGCTAGAGGGATCCTGAGGTCACTGTAGCAACACGAAAGAGTTCTGTGGACCAAAAATCAACTCGAGATGAGAGGTTAGTCCCTGGCTTCGACTCCAGAGGAATACCACCTTACCACAAGCACCTCAAGAGGAGGCTTCTCTCAGCTCGAGGTATGTGAGAGGGAGCCTGAGTTTGCGACCTCAAGTGGAATGAACACCGCGATACCCTGACTCGAAGTAAGGCCGGATATCCCTGCAGTGACTTGAATGCAGGGTCGTCTTGCATCTGCCAAGACGAAAGGATGTCTGAATCCCCTGTGGAGACCACAGAGAAAGACCTAGTTCCCCACCTCATCGCGACCGGAGGCCTCACATCCTTTGAAAACTCCAGAGGGACGCGGAGATCAGTGCCTCCAAAGGAGACGATGCCTGACTCCTCGTGAAACTTGATAGGAGTCCCAGGATTCCTGTGGCACGTGGAAAGGGACCCTTGGTCTCCCGCCTCAGCTGGAGAGGCGTCCCAATTGCCCTGCCAAGAGTCGAGGAGAATCCCGAGTTGTCCCTCGCAACTAAACAGCAGTCCTGAGGTCGCTGAAGAAACACGTGTGTGGAAGGGCCATCCCCGTCGTAACTCGAGAATATACCCCAGGTTCCCGCCGCAACTCGAGAAAAACCATGAGACTTTCCCCTCGCCGCGAGATCAAGCCCGATTCCCTGCACTGCGTTCAGAGCAATGCCGTGTTGCACATTACACAGGAAAGGAGCCTTGATTTCCTTGATGGCACTCCAGAGAAAGCCCAAGAACACTGATTCAAGGCTAGAGGGATCCTGAGGTCACTGTCGCAACACGAAAGAGCTCCGTGGACCAAAAATCAACTCGAGATGAGAGGTTAGTCCCTGGCTTCGACTCCAGAGGAATACCACCTAACCACAAGCACCTCAAGAGGAGGCTTCTCTCAGCTCTAGGTATGTGAGAGGGACCCTGAGTTTGCGGCCTCAAGTGGAATGGACACCGAGATGCCCTGACTCGAAATAAGGCCGGATATGCCTGCAGTGACTTGAATGCAGGCTCGTCTTGCATCTCCCTAGACGAAAGGATGTCTGAATCCCCTGTGGAGACCACAGAGATAGACCTTGTTCCCGACCTCATCGAGACCGGAGGCCTCACATCCTTGGAAAACTCCAGAGGGACGGGGAGATCAGTGCCTCCAAAGAGACGATGCCTGACTCCTCGTGAAACTTGATAGGATTCCCAGGATTCCTGTGGCACGTGGAAAGGGACCATTGGTCTCCCGCCTCAGCTGGATAGGCGTCCCAATTGCCCTGCCAAGCCTCGAGGAGAATCCCGAGTTGTCCCTCGCAACTAGGCAGGAGTCCTGACGTCGCTGAACAAACACGTGTGTGGAACGGCCATCCCCGTCGTAACTTGAGAATATACCCAGGGTTCCCGCCGCAACTCGAGAAAAACCATGAGACTTTCCCCGCGCCGCGAGATCAAGCCCGATTCCCTGCACTGCGTTCAGAGCAATGCCGTGTTGCACATTACACAGGAAAGGAGCCTTGATTTCCTTGATGGCACTCCAGAGAAATCCCAAGAACACTGATTCAAGGCTAGAGGAATCCTGAGGTCACTGTAGCAACACGAAAGAGCTCCGTGGACAAAAAATCAACTCGAGATGACAGGTTAGTCCCTGGCTTCGACTCCAGAGGAATACCACCTTACCACAAGCACCTCAAGAGGAGGCTTCTCTCAGCTCTAGGTATGTGAGATGGAGCCTGAGTTTGCGGCCTCAAGTGGAATGAACACCGCAATGCCCTGACTCGAAATAAGGCCGGATATCCCTGCAGTGACTTGAATGCGGGGTCGTCTTGCATCTCCCAAGAAGAAAGGATGTCTGAATCACCTGTGGAGACCACAGAGAAAGACCTAGTTCCCCACCTCATCGCGACCGGAGGCCTCACATACTTTGAAGAGTCCAGAGGGACGCGGAGATCAGTGCCTCCAAAGAGACGATGCCTGACTCCTCGTGAAACTTGATAGGAGTCCCAGGATTCCTGTGGCACGTGGAAAGGGACCCTTGGTCTCCCGCCTCAGCTGGAGAGGCGTCCCAATTGCCCTGCCAAGCCTCGAGGAGAATTCCGAGTTATCCCTCGCAACTAGGCCGGAGTCCTGATTTCGCTGAGCAAACACGTGTGTGGAAGGGCCATCCCCGTCGTAACTCGAGAATATACCCCAGGTTCCCGCCGCAACTCGAGAAAAACCATGAGACTTCCCCGTCTCTGTGAGATGAGGCCCGATTCCCCTGCACTGCGTGCAGAGCAATGCCGTGTTGCACATCACACAGGAAAGGAGCATTGATTTCCTTGATGGCACTCCAGAGAAAGCCCAAGAACACTGATTCAAGGCTAGAGGGATCCTGAGGTCACTGTAGCAACACGAAAGAGCTCCGTGGACCAAAAATCAACTCGAGATGAGAGGTTAGTCCTTGGCTTCGATTCCAGAGGAATACCACCTTACCACAAGCACCTCAAGAGGAGGCTTCTCTCAGCTCTAGGCATGTGAGAGGGACCCTGAGTTTGCGGCCTCAAGTGGAATGGACACCGCGATGCCCTGACTCGAAAAAAGGCCGGATATGCCTGCAGTGACTTGAATGCAGGCTCGTCTTGCATCTCCCAAGATGAAAGGATGTCTGAATCCTTGTGGAGACCACAGAGAAAGACCTAGTTCCCCACCTCATGGCGACCGGAGGCCTCACCTCCTTTGAAAACTCCAGACGGATGCGTAGATCAGTGCCTCCAAAGGAGACGATGCCTGACTCCTCGTGAAACTTGATAGGAGTCCCAGGATTCCTGTGGCACGTGGAAAGGGACACTTGGTCTCCCGCCTCAGCTGGAGAGGAGTCCCAGTTTCCCTGCCAAGCCTCAAGGAGAATCCCGAGTTGTCCCTCGCAACTAGGCAGGAGTCCTGACTTTGCTGAACAAACACATGTGTGGAAGGGCCATCCCCGTCGTAACTCGATAATATAACCCAGGATCCCGCCGCAACTCGAGAAAAACCATGAGACTTCCCCCTCGCCGCGAGATGAGGCCCGATTCCCCTGCACTGCGTGCAGAGCAATGCCGTGTTGCACATCACACAGAAAAGGAGCCTTGATTTCCACGATGGCACTCCAGAGAAATCCCAAGAACACTGTTTCAAGGCAAGAGGGATCATGAGGTCACTGTAGCAACATGAAAGAGCTCCTTGGACCAAAAATCAACTCGAGATGAAAGGTTAGTCCCTGGCTTCGACTCCAGAGGAATACCACCTTACCACAAGCACCTCAAGAGGAGGCTTCTCTCAGCTCTAGGTATGTGAGAGGGACCCTGAGTTGCGGCCTCAAGTGGAATGGACACCGCGATGCCCTGACTCGAAATAAGGCCGGATATCCCTGCAGTGACTTGAATGCAGGCTCGTCTTGCATCTCCCAAGACGAAAGGATGTCTGAATCCCCTGTGGAGACCACAGAGAAAGACCTAGTTCCCCACCTCATCGCGACCGGAGGCCTCATATCCTTTGAAAACTCCAGAGGGACGCGGAGATCAGTGCCTCCAAAGGAGACGATGCCTGACTCCTCGTGAAACTTGATAGGAGTCCCAGGATTCCTGTGGCACGTGGAAAGGGACCCTTGGTCTCCCGCCTCAGCTGGAGAGGCGTCCCAATTGCCCTGCCAAGCCTCGAGGAGAATCCCGAGTTGTCCCTCGCAACTAGGCAGGAGTCCTGACAGCGCTGACCAAACACGTGTGTGGAAGGGCCATCCCCGTCGTAACTCGAGAATATACCCCAAGTTCCCGCCGCAAATCGAGAAAAACCATTAGACTTCCCCCTCGCCGCGAGATGAGGCCCGATTCCCCTGCACTGCGTGCAGAGCAATGCCGTGTTGCACATCACACAGGAAAGGAGGCTTGATTTCCTTGATGGCATTCCAGAGAAACCCCAAGAACTCTGTTTCAAGGCTCGAGGGATCCTGAGGTCACTGTAGAAACATGAAAGAGCTCAGTGGACCAAAAATCAACTCGAGATGAGTGGTTAGTCCCTAGCTTCGACTCCAGAGGAATACCCCTTACCACAAGCACCTCAAGAGGAGGCTTCTCTCAGCTCTAGGTATGTGAGAGGGACCCTGAGGTTGCGGCCTCAAGTGGAATGGATACCGCGATGCCCTGACTCGAAATAAGGCTGGATATGCCTGCAGTGACTTGAATGCAGGCTCGTCTTGCATCTCCCAAGACGAAAGGATGTCTGAATCCTCTGTGGAGACCACAGAGAAAGACCTAGTTCCCCACCTCATCGCGACCAGAGGCCTCACATCCTTGGAAAACTCCAGAGGGACGCGGAGATCAGTGCCTCCAAAGGAGACGATGCCTGATTCCTCGTGAAACTTGATAGGAGTCCCAGGATTCCTGTGGCACGTGGAAAGGGACTCTTGGTCTCCCGCCTCAGCTGGAGAGGCGTCCCAATTGCCCTGCCAAGCCTCGAGGAGAATCCCGAGTTGTCCCTCGCAACTAGGCAGGAGTCCTGACGTCGCTGAACAAACACGTGTGTGGAAGGGCCATCCCCGTGGTAACTCGAGAATATACCCCAGGTTCCCGCCGCAACTCGAGAAAAACCAGGAGACTTTCCCCTCGCCGAGAGATCAAGCCCGATTCCCTGCACTGCGTTCAGAGCAATGCCGTGTTGCACATTACACAGGAAAGGAGCCTTGATTTCCTTGATGGCACTCCAGAGAAAGCCCAAGAACACTGATTCAAGGCTAGAGGGAACCTGAGGTCACTGTAGCAACACGAAAGAGCTCCGTGGACCAAAAATCAACTCGAGATGAGACGTTAGTCCCTGGCTTCGACTCCAGAGGAATACCACCTTTCCACAAGCACCTCAAGAGGAGGCTTCTCTCAGCTCTAGGTATGTGAGAGGGACCCTGAGTTTGCAGCCTCAAGTGGAATGGACACCGCGATGCCCTGACTCGAAGTAAGGCCGGATATCCATGCAGTGACTTGAATGCAGGCTCGTCTTGCATCTCCCAAGACGAAAGGATGTCTGAATCCCCTGTGGAGACCGCAGAGAAAGACCAAGTTCCCCACCTCATCGCGACCGGAGGCCTCACATCCTTTGAAAACTCCAGAGGGACGCGGAGATCAGTGCCTCCAAAGAGACGATGCCTGACTCCTCGTGAAACTTGATAGGAGTCCCAGGATTCCTGTGGCACGTGGAAAGGGACACTTGGTCTCCCGCCTCAGCTGGAGAGGCGTCCCAATTGCCCTGCCAAGCCTCGAGGAGAATTCCGAGTTGTCCCTCGCAACTAAGCAGGAATCCTGACGTCGCTGAACAAACACGTGTGTGGAAGGGCCATCCCCGTCGTAACTCGAGAATATACCCCAGGTTCCCGCCGCAACTCGAGAAAAACCATGAGACTTCCCCCTCGCCGCGAAATGAGGCCCGATTCCCCTGCACTGCGTGCAGAGCAATTCCGTGTTGCACATCAAACAGGAAAGAAGCCTTGATTTCCTTGATGGCACTTCAGAGAAACCTCAAGAATAATGTTTCAAGGCTAGAGGGATTCTGAGGTCACTGTAGCAACACGAAAGAGCTCCGTGGACCAAAAATCAACTCGAGATGAGAGGTTAGTCCCTGGCTTCGACTCCAGAGGAATACCACCTTACCACAAGCACCTCAAGAGGAGGCTTCTCTCAGCTCTAGGTATGTGAGAGGGACCGTGAGTTTGCGGCCTCAAGTGGAATGGACACCGCGATGCCCCGATTCGAAATAAGGCCGGATATCCCTGCAGTGACTTGAATGCAGGCTCGTGTTGCATCTCCCAAGACGAAAGGATGTCTGAATCCCCCGTGGAGACCCCAGAGAAAAACCTAGTTCCCCACCTCATCGCGACCGGAGGCCTCACATCCTTTGAAAACTCCAGAGGGACGCTTAGATCAGTGCCTCCAAAGGAGACGATGCCTGACTCCTCGTGAAACTTGATAGGAGTCCCAGGATTCCTGAGCCTCGTGGAACGGGACCCTTGATCTCCCACCTCAGCTGGAGAGGCGTCCCAATTGCCCTTCCAAGCCTCGAGGAGAATCACGAGTTGTCCCTCGCAACTAGGCAGGAGTCCTGACGTCGCGGAACAAACACGTGTGTGGAAGGGCCATCCCCGTCGTAACTCGAGACTATACCCCAGGTACCCGCCGCAACTCGAGAAAAACCATGACACTTCCCCTTGGCCTCGAGATGAGGCCCGATTCCCCTGCACTGCGTGCAGAGCAATGCCGTGTTGCAAATCACACAGGAAAGGAGCCTTGATTTCCTTGATGGCACTCCAGAGAACCCCAAGAACACTGTTTCAAGGCTAGAGGGATCCTGAGGTCACTGTAGCAACACGAAAGAGCTCAGTGGACCAAAAATCAACTCGAGATGAGAGGTTAGTCCCTGGCTTCGACTCCCGAGGAATACCACCTTCCCACAAGCACCTCAAGAGGAGGCTTCTCTCAGCTCTAGGTATGTGAGAGGTACCCTGAGTTTGCGGCCGCACGTGGAATGGTCACCGCGATGCCCTGACTTGAAATAAGGCCGGATATGCCTGCAGTGACTTGAATGCAGGCTCGTCTTGCATCTCCCAAGACGAAAGGATGTCTGAATCCCCTGTGGAGACCACAGAGAAAGACCTAGTTCCCCACCTCATCGCGACTGGAGGCCTCACATCCTTTGAAAATTCCAGAGGGACGCTTAGATCAGTGCCTCCAAAGGAGACGATGCCTGACTCCTCGTGAAACTTGATAGGAGTCCCAGGATTCCTGTGGCACGTGGAAAGGGACACTTGGTCTCCCACCTCAGGTGGAGAGGCGTCCCAATTGCCTGCCAAGCCTCGAGGAGAATCCCGAGTTGTCCCTCGCAACAAGGCAAGAGTCCTGACGTCGCTGAACAAACACGTGTGTGGAAGGGCCATCCCCGTCGTAACTCGAGAATATACCCCAGGTTCTCGCCGCAACTCGAGAAAAACCATGAGACTTCCCCCTCACTGCAAGATGAGGCCCGATTCCCCTGCACTGCGTGCAGAGCAATGCCGTGTTGCACATCACACAGGAAAGGAGCCTTGATTTCCTTGATGGCACTCCAGAGAAAGCCCAAGAACACTGTTTCAAGGCTAGAGGGATCCTGAGGTCACTGTAGCAACACGAAAGAGCTCCGTGGACCAAAAATCAACTCGAGATGAGAGGTTAGTCCCTGGCTTCGACTCCAGAGGAATACCACCTTACCACAAGCACCTCAAGAGGAGGCTTCTCTCAGCTCTAGGTATGTGAGAGGGACCCTGAGTTTGCGGCCTCAAGTGGATTGGACATCGCGATGCCCTGACTCGAAATAAGGCCGGATATCCCTGCAGTGACTTGAATGCAGGCTCGTCTTGCATCTCCCAAGACGAAAGGATGTCTGAATCCCCCGTGGAGACCCCAGAGAAAAACCTAGTTCCCCACCTCATCGCGACCGGAGGCCTCACATCCTTTGAAAAATCCAGAGGGATGCGGAGATCAGTGCCTCCAAAGGAGGCGATGCCTGACTCCCCGTGAAACTTGATAGGAGTCCCAGGATTCCTGTGGAACGTGGAAAGGGACCCTTGGTCTCCCGCCTCAGCTCTAGAGGCGTACCAATTGCCCTGCCAAGCCTTGAGGAAAATCCCGAGTTTTCCCTCGCAAGTAGGCAGGCGTCCTGACGTCGCTGAACAAACACGTGTGTGGAAGGGCCATCCCCGTCGTAACTCGAGAATATACCCCAGGTACCCGCCGCAACTCGAGAAAAACCATAAGACTTCCCCCTCGCCTCGAGATGAGGCCCGATTCCCCTGCACTGCGTGCAGAGCAATGCCGTGTTGCACCTCACACAGGAAAGGAGCCTTGATTTCCTTGATGGCACTCCAGAAAACCCCAAGAACACTGTTTCAAGGCTACAGGGATCCTGAGGTCACTGTAGCAACACGAAAGAGATCCGTGGACCAAAAATCAACTCGAGAAGAGAGGTTAGGCCCTGGCTTCGACTCCAGAGGAATACCACCTTACCACAAGCACCTCAAGAGGAGGCTTCTCTCAGCTCTAGGTATGTGAGAGGGACCCTGAGTTTTCGGCCTCATGTGGAATGGACACCGCGATGCCCTGACTTGAAATAAGGCTGGATATTCCTGCAGTGACTTGAATGCAGGCTCGTCTTGCATCTCCCAAGACGAAAGGATGTCTGAATCCCCTGTGGAGACTACAGAGAAAGACCTAGTTCCCCACCTCATCGCGACCGGAGGCCTCACATCCTTTGAAAACTCCAGAGGGACTCGGAGATCAGTGCCTCCAAAGGAGACGATGCCTGACTCCTCGTGAAACTTGATAGGAGTCCCAGGATTCCTGTGGCACGTGGAAAGGAACCCTTGGTCTCCCGCCTCAGCTGGAGAGGCATCCCAATTGCCCTGCCAAGCCTCGAGGAGAATCCCGAGTTGTCCCTCGCAACTAGGCAGGAGTCCTGACGTCGCTGAACAAACACGTGTGTGGAAGGGCCATCCCCGTCGTAACTCGAGAATATACCCCAGGTTCTCGCCGCAACTCGAGAAAAACCATGAGACTTCCCCCTCACTGCCAGATGAGGCCCGATTCCCCTGCACTGCGTGCAGAGCAATTCCGTGTTGCACATCACACAGGAAAGGAGCCTTGGTTTCCTTGATGGCACTCCAGAGAAACCCCAAGAACACTGTTTCAAGGCTAGAGGCATCCTGAGGTCACTGTAGCAACACGAAAGAGCTCTGTGGACCAAAAATCAACTCGAGATGAGAGGTTAGTCCCTGGCTTCGATTCCAGAGGAATACCACCTTACCACAAGCACCTCAAGAGGAGGCTTCTCTCAGCTCTAGGTATGTGAGAGGGACCCTGAGTTTGCGGTCTCAAGTGGAATGGACACCGCGATGCCCTGACTCGAAATAAGGCCGGATATGCCTGCAGTGACTTGAATGCAGGCTCGTCTTGCATCTCCCTAGACGAAAGGATGTATGAATCCCCTGTGGAGACCACAGAGAAAGACCTAGTTCCCCACCTCATCGCGACCGGAGGCCTCACATCCTTGGAAAACTCCAGAGGGACGCGGAGATGAGTGCCTCCAAAGGAGACGATGCCTGACTACACGTGAAACTTGATAGGAGTCCCAGGATTCCTGTGGCACGTGAAAAGGAACCCTTGGTCTCCCGCCTCAGCTGGAGAGGCATCCCAATTGCCCTGCCAAGCCTCGAGGAGAATCCCGAGTTGTCCCTCGCAACTAGGCAGGAGTCCTGACGTCGCTGAACAAACACGTGTGTGGAAGGGCCATCGCCGTCGTAACTCGAGAATATACCCCAGGTTCCCGCCGCAACTCGAGAAAAACCATGAGACTTCCCCCTCGCCGCTAGATGAGGCCCGACTCCCCTGCAATGCGTGCAGAGCAATGCCGTGTTGCACATCACACAGGAAAGGAGCCTTGGTTTCCTTGATGGCACTCCAGAGAAACCCCAAAAACACTGTTTCAAGGCTAGAGGGATCCTGAGGTCACTGTAGCAACATGAAAGAGCTCCATGGACCAAAAATCAACTCGAGATGAGAGGTTAGTCCCTGGCTTCGACTCCAGAGGAATACCACCTTACCACAAGCACCTCAAGAGGAGGCTTCTCTCAGCTCTAGGTATGTGAGAGGGACCCTGAGTTTGCGGCCTCAAGTGGAATGGACATCGCGATGCCCTGACTCGAAATAAGGCGGGATATCCCTGCAGTGACTTGAATGCAGGCTCGTCTTGCATCTCCCAAGACGAAAGGATGTCTGAATCCCCTGTGGAGACCACAGAGAAAGACCTAGTTCCCCACCTCCTCGCGACCGGAGGCCTCACATCCTTTGAAAACTCCAGAGGGACGCGGAGATCAGTGCCTCCAAAGGAGACGATGCCTGACTCCTCGTGAAACTTGATAGGAGTCCCAGGATTCCTGTGGCACGTGGAAAGGGACCCTTGGTCTCCCGCCTCAGGTGGAGAGGCATCCCAATTGCCCTGCCAAGCCTCGAGGAGAATCCCGAGTTGTCCCTCGCAACTAGGCAGGAGTCCTGACGACGCTGAACAAACACGTGTGTGGAAGGGCCATCTCCGTCTTAACTCGAGAATATACCCCAGGTTCTCGCCGCAGCTCGAGAAAAACCATGAGACTTCCCCCTCACCGCCAGATGAGGCACGATTCCCCTCCACTGCGTGCAGAGCAATGGCGTATTGCATATCACACAGGAAAGGAGCCTTGATTTCCTTGATGGCACTCCAGAGAAAGCCCGAGAACACTGTTTCAATGCTAGAGGGATCCTGAGGTCACTGTAGCAACACGAAAGAGCTCCGTGGACCAAAAATCAACTCGAGATGAGAGGTTAGGCCCTGGCTTCGACTCCCGAGGAATACCACCTTACCACAAGCACCTCAAGAGGAGGCTTCTCTCAGCTCTAGGTATGTGAGAGGGACCCTGAGTTTGCGGCCTCACGTGGAATGGACACCGCGATGCCCTGACTTGAAATAAGGCCGGATATTCCTGCAGTGACTTGAATGCAGGCTCGTCTTGAATCTCCCAAGACGAAAGGATGTCTGAATCCCCTGCGGAGACCACAGAGAAAGACCTAGTTCCCCACCTCATCGCGACCGGAGGCCTCACATCCTTTCAAAACTCCAGAGGGACGCTTAGATCAGTGCCTCCAAAGGAGACGATGCCTGACTCCTCGTGAAACTTGATAGGAGTCCCAGGATTCCTGTTGCACGTGGAAAGGAACCCTTGGTCTCCCGCCTCAGCTGGAGAGGCATCCCAATTGCCCTGCCAAGCCTCGAGGAGAATCCCGAGTTGTCCCTCGCAACTAGGCAGGAGTCCTGACGTCGCTGAACAAACACGTGTGTGGAAGGGCCATCCCCGTCGTAACTCGAGAATATACCCCGGGTTCTCGCCGCAACTCGAGAAAAACCATGAGACTTCCCCCTCACCACCAGATGAGGCACGATTCCCCTGCACTGCGTGCAGAGCAATGCTGTGTTGCATATCACACAGGAAAGGAGCATTGATTTCCTTGATGGCACTCCAGAGAAAGCCCAAGAACACTGTTTCAAGGCTAGAGGGATCCTGAGGTCACTGTAGCAACACGAAAGAGCTCCGTGGACCAAAAATCAACTCGAGATGAGAGGTTAGGCCCTGGCTTCGACTCCAGAGGAATACCGCCTTACCACAAGCACCTCAAGAGGAGGCTTCTCTCAGCTCTAGGTATGTGAGAGGGACCCTGAGTTTGCGGCCTCAAGTTGAATGGACACCGCGCTGCCCTGACTCGAAATAAGGCCGGATATCCCTGCAGTAACTTGAATGCAGACTCGTCTTGCATCTGCCAAGACGAAAGGATGTCTGAATCCCCTGTGGAGACCACAGAGAAAGAACTAGTTCCCCACCTCTTCGCGACCGGATGCCTCACATCCTTTGCAAATTCCAGAGGGACGCGGAGATCAGTGCCTCCAAAGGAGACGATGCCTGACTCCTCGTGAAACTTGATAGGAGTCCCAGGATTCCTGTGGCACGTGGAAAGGAACCCTTGGTCTCCCGCCTCAGCTGGAGAGGCATCCCAATTGCCCTGCCAAGCCTCGAGGAGAATCCCGAGTTGTCCCTCGCAACTAGGCAGGAGTCCTGACGTCGCTGAACAAACACGTGTGTGGAAGGGCCATCCCCGTCGTAACTCGAGAATATACCCCAGGTTCCCGCCGCAACTCGAGAAAAACCATGAGACTTCCCCCTCGCCGCGAGATGAGGCCCGATTCCCCTGCACTGCGTGCAGAGCAATGCCGTGTTGCACATCACACAGGAAAGGAGCCTTGATTTCCTTGATGGCACTCCAGAGAAACCCCAAGAACACTGTTTCAAGGCTAGAGGGATCCTGAGGTCACTGTAGCAACAGGAAAGAGCTCCGTGGACCAAAAATCAACTGGAGATGAGAGCTTTGTCCCTGGCTTCGATTCCAGAGGAATACCACCTTACCACAAGCACCTCAAGAGGAGGCTTCTCTCAGCTCTAGGCATGTGAGAGGGACCCTGAGTTTGCGGCCTCAAGTGGAATGGACACCGCGATGCCCTGACTCGAAATAAGCCCTGATATCCCTGCAGTGACTTGAATGCAGGCTCGTCTTGCATCTCCCCAGACGAAAGGATGTCTGAATCCCCTGTGGAGACCACAGAGAAAGACCTAGTTCCCCACCTCATCGCGACCGGAGGCCTCACATCTTTTGAAAACTCCAGAGGGACACGGAGATCAGTGCCTCCAAAGGAGACGATGCCTGACTCCTCGTGAAACTTGATAGGAGTCCCAGGATTCCTGTGGCACAGGAAAGGGACCCTTGGTCTCCCGCCTCAGCTGGAGAGGCGTCCCAGTTGCCCTGCCAAGCCTCGAGGAGAATTCCGAGTTGTCCCTCGCAACTAGGCAGGAGTCCTGACGTCGCTGAACAAACACGTGTGTGGAAGGGCCATCCCCGTTGTAACTCGAGAATATACCCCAGGTTCCCGCCGCAACTCGAGGAAATCCATGAGACTTCCCCCTCGCCGCGAAATGAGGCCCGATTCCCCTGCACTGCGTGCAGAGCAATTCCGTGTTGCACATCAAACAGGAAAGAAGCCTTGATTTCCTTGATGGCACTTCAGAGAAACCTCAAGAATAATGTTTCAAGGCTAGAGGGATTCTGAGGTGACTGTAGCAACACGAAAGAGCTCCGTGGACCAAAAATCAACTCGAGATGAGAGGTTAGTCCCTGGCTTCGACTCCAGAGGAATACCACCTTACCAAAAACACCTCAAGAGGAGGCTTCTCTCAGCTCTAGGTATGTGAGAGGGACCGTGAGTTTGCGGCCTCAAGTGGAATGGACACCGCGATGCCCCGACTCGAAATAAGGCCGGATATGCCTGCAGTGACTTGAATGCAGGCTCGTCTTGCATCTCCCAAGACGAAAGGATGTCTGAATCCCCCGTGGAGACCCCAGAGAAAAACCTAGTTCCCCACGTCATCGCGACCGGAGGCCTCACATCCTTTGAAAACTCCAGAGGGACGCTTAGATCAGTGCCTCCAAAGGAGACGATGCCTGACTCCTCGTGAAACTTGATAGGAGTCCCAGGATTCCTGAGCCTCGTGGAACGGGACCCTTGATCTCCCACCTCAGCTGGAGAGGCGTCCCAATTGCCCTTCCAAGCCTCGAGGAGAATCACGAGTTGTCCCTCGCAACTAGGCAGGAGTCCTGACGTCTCGGAACAAACACGTGGTTGGAAGAGCCATCCCCGTCGTAAGTCGAGACTATACCCCAGGTACCCGCCGCAACTCGAGAAAAACCATGACACTTCCCCTTGGCCTCGAGATGAGGCCCGATTCCCCTGCACTGCGTGCAGAGCAATGCCGTGTTGCAAATCACACAGGAAAGGAGCCTTGATTTCCTTGATGGCACTCCAGAGAACCCCAAGAACACTGTTTCAAGGCTAGAGGGATCCTGAGGTCACTGTAGCAACACGAAAGAGCTCCGTGGACCAAAAATCAACTCGAGAAGAGAGGTTAGGCCCTGGCTTCGATTCCAGAGGAATACCACCTTACCACAAGCACCTCAAGAGGAGGCTTCTCTCAGCTCTAGGTATGTGAGAGGGACCCTGAGTTTGCGGTCTCAAGTGGAATGGACACCGCGATGCCCTGACTCGAAATAAGGCCGGATATGCCTGCAGTGACTTGAATGCAGGCTCGTCTTGCATCTCCCTAGACGAAAGGATGTATGAATCCCCTGTGGAGACCACAGAGAAAGACCTAGTTCCCCACCTCATCGCGACCGGAGGCCTCACATCCTTGGAAAACTCCAGAGGGACGCGGAGATGAGTGCCTCCAAAGGAGACGATGCCTGACTCCACGTGAAACTTGATAGGAGTCCCAGGATTCCTGTGGCACGTGAAAAGGAACCCTTGGTCTCCCGCCTCAGCTAGAAAGGCGTCCCAATTGCCCTGCCAAGCCTCGAGGAGAATCCCGAGTTGTCCCTCGTAACTAGGCAGGAGTCCTGACGTCGCTGAACAAACACCTGTGTGGAAGGGCCATTCACATCGTAACTCGAGAATATACCCCAGGTTCCCGCCGCAACTCGAGAAAAACCATGAGACTTCCCCCTCGCCGCGAGATGAGGCCCGACTCCCCTGCAATGCGTGCAGAGCAATGCCGTGTTGCACATCACACAGGAAAGGAGCCTTGGTTTCCTTGATGGCACTCCAGAGAAACCCCAAAAACACTGTTTCAAGGCTAGAGGGATCCTGAGGTCACTGTAGCAACATGAAAGAGCTCCGTGGACCAAAAATCAACTCGAGATGAGAGGTTAGTCCCTGGCTTCGACTCCAGAGGAATACCACCTTACCACAAGCACCTCAAGAGGAGGCTTCTCTCAGCTCTAGGTATGTGAGAGGGACCCTGAGTTTGCGGCCTAAAGTGGAATGGACATCACGATGCCCTGACTCGAAATAAGGCCGGATATCCCTGCAGTGACTTGAATGCAGGCTCGTCTTGCATCTCCCAAGACGAAAGGATGTCTGAATCCCCTGTGGAGACCACAGAGAAAGACCTAGTTCCCCACCTCATCGCGACCGGAGGCCTCACATCTTTTGAAAACTCCAGAGGGACACGGAGATCAGTGCCTCCAAAGGAGACGATGCCTGACTCCTCGTGAAACTTGATAGGAGTCCCAGGATTCCTGTGGCACAGGAAAGGGACCCTTGGTCTCCCGCCTCAGCTGGAGAGGCGTCCCAGTTGCCCTGCCAAGCCTCGAGGAGAATTCCGAGTTGTCCCTCGCAACTAGGCAGGAGTCCTGACGTCGCTGAACAAACACGTGTGTGGAAGGGCCATCCCCGTTGTAACTCGAGAATATACCCCAGGTTCCCGCCGCAACTCGAGGAAATCCATGAGACTTCCCCCTCGCCGCGAAATGAGGCCCGATTCCCCTGCACTGCGTGCAGAGCAATTCCGTGTTGCACATCAAACAGGAAAGAAGCCTTGATTTCCTTGATTGCACTTCAGAGAAACCTCAAGAATAATGTTTCAAGGCTAGAGGGATTCTGAGGTGACTGTAGCAACACGAAAGAGCTCCGTGGACCAAAAATCAACTCGAGATGAGAGGTTAGTCCCTGGCTTCGACTCCAGAGGAATACCACCTTACCAAAAACACCTCAAGAGGAGGCTTCTCTCAGCTCTAGGTATGTGAGAGGGACCGTGAGTTTGCGGCCTCAAGTGGAATGGACACCGCGATGCCCCGACTCGAAATAAGGCCGGATATGCCTGCAGTGACTTGAATGCAGGCTCGTCTTGCATCTCCCAAGACGAAAGGATGTCTGAATCCCCCGTGGAGACCCCAGAGAAAAACCTAGTTCCCCACGTCATCGCGACCGGAGGCCTCACATCCTTTGAAAACTCCAGAGGGACGCTTAGATCAGTGCCTCCAAAGGAGACGATGCCTGACTCCTCGTGAAACTTGATAGGAGTCCCAGGATTCCTGAGCCTCGTGGAACGGGACCCTTGATCTCCCACCTCAGCTGGAGAGGCGTCCCAATTGCCCTTCCAAGCCTCGAGGAGAATCACGAGTTGTCCCTCGCAACTAGGCAGGAGTCCTGACGTCTCGGAACAAACACGTGGTTGGAAGAGCCATCCCCGTCGTAAGTCGAGACTATACCCCAGGTACCCGCCGCAACTCGAGAAAAACCATGACACTTCCCCTTGGCCTCGAGATGAGGCCCGATTCCCCTGCACTGCGTGCAGAGCAATGCCGTGTTGCAAATCACACAGGAAAGGAGCCTTGATTTCCTTGATGGCACTCCAGAGAACCCCAAGAACACTGTTTCAAGGCTAGAGGGATCCTGAGGTCACTGTAGCAACACGAAAGAGCTCCGTGGACCAAAAATCAACTCGAGAAGAGAGGTTAGGCCCTGGCTTCGATTCCAGAGGAATACCACCTTACCACAAGCACCTCAAGAGGAGGCTTCTCTCAGCTCTAGGTATGTGAGAGGGACCCTGAGTTTGCGGTCTCAAGTGGAATGGACACCGCGATGCCCTGACTTGAAATAAGGCCGGATATGCCTGCAGTGACTTGAATGCAGGCTCGTCTTGCATCTCCCTAGACGAAAGGATGTATGAATCCCCTGTGGAGACCACAGAGAAAGACCTAGTTCCCCACCTCATCGCGACCGGAGGCCTCACATCCTTGGAAAACTCCAGAGGGACGCGGAGATGAGTGCCTCCAAAGGAGACGATGCCTGACTCCACGTGAAACTTGATAGGAGTCCCAGGATTCCTGTGGCACGTGAAAAGGAACCCTTGGTCTCCCGCCTCAGCTGGAGAGGCATCCCAATTGCCCTGCCAAGCCTCGAGGAGAATCCCGAGTTGTCCCTCGTAACTAGGCAGGAGTCCTGACGTCGCTGAACAAACACCTGTGTGGAAGGGCCATCCCCGTCGTAACTCGAGAATATACCCCAGGTTCCCGCCGCAACTCGAGAAAAACCATGAGACTTCCCCCTCGCCGCGAGATGAGGCCCGACTCCCCTGCAATGCGTGCAGAGCAATGCCGTGTTGCACATCACACAGGAAAGGAGCCTTGGTTTCCTTGATGGCACTCCAGAGAAACCCCAAAACACTGTTTCAAGGCTAGAGGGATCCTGAGGTCACTGTAGCAACATGAAAGAGCTCCGTGGACCAAAAATCAACTCGAGATGAGAGGTTAGTCCCTGGCTTCGACTCCAGAGGAATACCACCTTACCACAAGCACCTCAAGAGGAGGCTTCTCTCAGCTCTAGGTATGTGAGAGGGACCCTGAGTTTGCGGCCTAAAGTGGAATGGACATCACGATGCCCTGACTCGAAATAAGGCCGGATATCCCTGCAGTGACTTGAATGCAGGCTCGTCTTGCATCTCCCAAGACGAAAGGATGTCTGAATCCCCTGTGGAGACCACAGAGAAAGACCTAGTTCCCCACCTCCTCGCGACCGGAGGCCTCACATCCTTTGAAAACTCCAGAGGGACGCAGAGATCAGTGCCTCCAAAGGAGACGATGCCTGACTCCTCGTGAAACTTGATAGGAGTCCCAGGATTCCTGTGGCACGTGGAAAGGGACCCTTGGTCTCCCGCCTCAGGTGGAGAGGCGTCCCAATTGCCCTGCCAAGCCTCGAGGAGAATCCCGAGTTGTCCCTCGCAACTAGGCAGGAGTCCTGACGACGCTGAACAAACACGTGTGTGGAAGGGCCATCTCCGTCGTAACTCGAGAATATACCCCAGGTTCTCGCCGCAGCTCGAGAAAAACCATGAGACTTCCCCCTCACCGCCAGATGAGGCACGATTCCCCGGCACTGCGTGCAGAGCAATGGCGTATTGCATATCACACAGGAAAGGAGCCTTGATTTCCTTGATGGCACTCCAGAGAAAGCCCGAGAACACTGTTTCAAGGCTAGAGGGATCCTGAGGTCACTGTAGCAACACGAAAGAGCTCCGTGGACCAAAAATCAACTCGAGATGAGAGGTTAGTCCCTGGCTTCGACTCCAGAGGAACACCGCCTTACCACAAGCACCTCAAGGGGAGGCTTCTCTCAGCTCTAGGTATGTGAGAGGGACCCTGAGTTTGCGGCCTCAAGTTGAATGGACACCGCGATGCCCTGACCCGAAATAAGGCCGGATATGCCTGCAGTGACTTGAATGCAGGCTCGTCTTGCATCTCGCAAGAAGAAAGGATGTCTGAATCCCCCGTGGAGACCACAGAGAAAGACCTAGTTCCCCACCTCATCGCGACCGGAGGCCTCACATCCTTTGAAAAATCCAGAGGGATGCGGAGATCAGTGCCTCCAAAGGAGGCGATGCCTGACTCCTACTGAAACTTGATAGGAGTCCCAGGATTCCTGTGGCACGTGCAAAGGGACCCTTGGCCTCCCGCCTCAGCTCTAGAGGCGTACCAATTGCCCTGCCAAGCCTTGAGGAAAATCCCGAGTTTTCCCTCGCAAGTAGGCAGGCGTCCTGACGTCGCTGAACAAACACGTGTGTGGAAGGGCCATCCCCGTCGTAACTCGAGAATATACCCCAGGTACCCGCCGCAACTCGAGAAAAACCATGAGACTTCCCCCTCGCCTCGAGATGAGGCCCGATTGCCATGCACTGCGTGCAGAGCAATGCCGTGTTGCACCTCACACAGGAAAGGAGCCTTGATTTCCTTGATGGCACACCAGAGAACCCCAAGAACACTGTTTCAAGGCTAGAGGGATCCTGAGGTCACTGTAGCAACACGAAAGAGCTCCGTGGACCAAAAATCAACTCGAGATGAGAGGTTAGTCCCTGGCTTCGACTCCCGAGGAATACCACCTTACCACAAGCACCTCAAGAGGAGGCTTCTCTCAGCTCTAGGTATGTGAGAGGGACCCTGAGTTTGCGGCCTCACGTGGAATGGACACCGCGATGCCCTGACTTGAAATAAGGCCGGATATTCCTGCAGTGACTTGAATGTAGGCTCGTCTTGCATCTCCCAAGACGAAAGGATGTCTGAATCCCCTGCGGAGACCACAGAGAAAGACCTAGTTCCCGACCTCATCGCGACCGGAGGCCTCACATCCTTTCAAAACTCCAGAGGGACGCTTAGATCAGTGCCTCCAAAGGAGACGATTCCTGACTCCTCGTGAAACTTGATAGGAGTCCCAGGATTCCTGTTGCACGTGGAAAGGAACCCTTGGTCTCCCGCCTCAGCTGGAGAGGCATCCCAATTGCCCTGCCAAGCCTCGAGGGGAATCCCGAGTTGTCCCTCGCAACTAGGCAGGAGTCCTGACGTCGCTGAACAAACACGTGTGTGGAAGGGCCATCCCCGTCGTAACTCGAGAATATACCCCAGGTTCTCGCCGCAACTCGAGAAAAACCATGAGACTTCCCCCTCGCCGCCAGATGAGGCACGATTCCCCTGCACTGTGTGCATAGCAATGCTGTGTTGCATATCACACAGGAAAGGAGCCTTGATTTCCTTGATGGCACTCCAGAGAAAGCCCAAGAACACTGTTTCAAGGCTAGAGGGATCCTGAGGTCACTGTAGCAACACGAAAGAGCTCCGGGGACCAAAAATCAACTCGAGATGAGAGGTTAGGCCCTGGCTTCGACTCCAGAGGAATACCGCCTTACCACAAGCACCTCCAGAGGAGGCTTCTCGCAGCTCTAGGTATGTGAGAGGGACCCTGAGTTTGCGGCCTCAAGTTGAATGGACACCGTGATGCCCTGACTCGAAATAAGGCCGGATATCCCTGCAGTTACTTGAATGCAGACTCGTCTTGCATCTGCCAAGACGAAAGGATGTCTGAATCCCCTGTGGAGACCACAAAGAAAGACCTAGTTCCCCACCTCTTCGCGACCGGATGCCTCACATCCTTTGCAAATTCCAGAGGGACGCGGAGATCAGTGCCTCCAAAGGAGACGATGCCTGACTCCTCGTGAAACTTGATAGGAGTCCCAGGATTCCTGTGGCACGTGGAAAGGAACCCTTGGTCTCCCGCCTCAGCTGGAGAGGCATCCCTATTGCCCTGCCAAGCCTCGAGGAGAATCCCGAGTTGTCCCTCGCAACTAGGCAGGAGTCCTGACGTCGCTGAACAAACACGTGTGTGGAAGGGCCATCGCCTTCGTAACTCGAGAATATACCCCAGGTTCCCGCCGCAACTCGAGAAAAATCATGAGACTTCCCCCTCGCCGCGAGATGAGGCCCGATTCCCCTGCACTGCGTGCAGAGCAATGCCGTGTTGCACATCACACAGGAAAGGAACCTTGATTTCCTTGATGGCAATCCAGAGAAACCCCAAGAACACTGTTTCAAGGCTAGAGGGATCCTGAGGTCACTGTAGCAACACGCAAGAGCTCCGTGGCCAAAAATTAACTCGAGATGAGAGGTTAGTCCCTGGCTTCGACTCCAGAGGAATACCACCTTACCAGAAGCACCTCAAGAGGAGGCTTCTCTCAGCTCTAGGTATGTGAGATGGACCCTGATTTTGCGGCCTCAAGTGGAATGGACACAGCGATGCCCTGACTCGAAATAAGGCCGGATATCCCTGCAGTGACTAGAATGCAGGCTCGTCTTGCATCTCCCAAGACGAAAGGATGTCTGAATCCCCTGTGGAGACCACAGAGAAAGACCTAGTTCCCCACCTCATCGCGGCCGGATGCCTCACATCCTTTGAAAATTCCAGAGGGACGCGGAGATCAGTGCCTCCAAAGGAGACGATGCCTCACTCCTAGTGAAACTTGATAGGAGTCTCAGGATTCCTGTGGCACGTGGAAAGGGATCCTTGGTCTCCCGCCTCAGCTGGAGAGGCGTCCCAATTGCCCTGCCCAGCCTCGAGGAGAATCCCGAGTTGTCCCTCGCAACTAGGCAGGAGTCCTGACATCGCTGAACAAACACGTGTGTGGAAGGGCCATCCCCGTCGTAACTCGAGAATATACCCCAGGTTCCCACCGCAACTCGAGAAAAACCATGAGACTTCCTCCTCGCCGCGAGATGAGGCCCGATTCCCCTGCACTGCGTGCAGAGCAATGCCGTGTTGCACATCACACAGGAAAGGATCCTTGATTTCCTTGATGGCGCTCCAGAGAAACCCCAAGAACACTGTTTCAAGGCTAGAGGGATCCTGAGGTCACTGTAGCAACACGAAAGAGCTCCGTGGACCAAAAATCAACTCGAGATGAGAGGTTAGTCCCTGGCTTCGACTCCCGAGGAATACCACCTTACCACAAGCACCTCAAGAGGAGGCTTCTCTCAGCTCTAGCTATGTGAGAGGGACCCTGAGTTTGCGGCCTCACGTGGAATGGACACCGCGATGCCCTGACTTGAAATAAGGCCGGATATTCCTGCAGTGACTTGAATGCAGGTCGTCTTGCATCTCCCATTGCAAAAGGATGTCTGAATCCCCTGTGGAGACCACAGAGAAAGACCTAGTTCCCCACCTCATTGCGACCGGAGGCCTCATATCCTTTGAAAACTCCAGAGGGACGCAGAGATCAGTGCCTCCAAAGGAGACGATGCCTGACTCCTCGTGAAACTTGATAGGAGTCCCAGGATTCCTGTGGCACGTGGAAAGGCACCCTTGGTCTCCCGCCTCAGCTGGAGAGGCGTCCCAATTGCCCTGCCAAGCCTCGAGGAGAATCCGTAGTTGTCCCTCGCAACTAGGCAGGAGTCCTGACGTCGCTGAACAAACACGTGTGTGGAAGGGCCATCCCCGTCGTAACTCGAGAATATACCCCAGGTTTCCAAATCAACTCGAGAAAAACCATGAGACTTCCCCCTCGCCGCGAGATGAGGCCCGATTCCCCTGCACTGCATGCAGAGCAATGCCGTGTTGCACATCACACAGGAAAGGAGCCTTGATTTCCTTGATGGCACTCCAGAGAAACACCAAGAACACTGTTTCAAGGCTAGAGGGATCCTGAGGTCACTGTATCAACATGAAAGAGCTCCGTGGACCAAAAATCAACTCGAGATGAGAGGTTATTCCCTGGCTTCGACTCCAGAGGAATACCACCTTACCACAAGTACCTCAAGAGGAGGCTTCTCTCAGCTCTAGGTATGTGAGAGGGACCCTGAGTTTGCGGCCTCAAGTGGAATGGACACCGCGATGCCCTGACTTGAAATAAGGCCGGATATCCCTGCAGTGACTTGAATGCAGGCTCGTCTTGCATCTCCCAAGACGAAAGGATGTCTGAATCCCCTGTGGAGACCACAGAGAAAGACCTAGTTCCCCACCTCACCGCGACCGGAGGCCTCACATCCTTTGAAAACTCCACAGGGACGTGAAGATCAGTGCCTCCAAAGGAGATGATGCCTGATTCCTCGTTAAACTTGATAGGAGTACCAGGATTCCTGTGGCACGTGGAAAGGGACTCTTGGTCTCCTGCCTCAGCTGGAGAGGCGTCCCAATTGCCCTGCCAAGCCTCGAGGAGAATCTCGAGTTGTCCCTCGCAACTAGGCATGAGTCCTGACGTCGCTGAACAAACACGTGTGTGGAAGGGCCATCCCCGTCGTAACTCGAGATTATACCCCAGGTTCCCGCCGCAACTCGAGAAAAACCATGAGACTTCCCCCTCGCCGCGAGATGAGGCCCGATTCCCCTGCACTGTGTGCAGAGCAATGCCGTGTTGCACATCACACAGGAAAGGAGCCTTGATTTCCTTGATGGCACTCCAGAGACAGCCCTAGAACACTGTTTCAAGGCTAGAGGGATTGAGGTCACTGTAGCAACACGAAAGAGCTCCGTGGAACACAAATCAACTCGGGATGAGAGGTTAGTCCCTGGCTTCGACTCCAGAGGAATACCACCTTACCACAAGCACCTCAAGAGGAGGCTTCTCTCAGCTCTAGGTATGTGAGAGGGACCCTGAGTTTGCGGCCTCAAGTGGAATGGACACCGCGATGTCCTTACTCGAAATAAGGCCAGATATGCCTGCAGTGACTTGAATGCAGGCTCGTCTTGCATCTCCCAAGACGAAAGGATGTCTGAATTTCCTGGGGAGACCAAAGAAAAAGACTTAGTTCCCCACATCATCGCGACCTGAGGCCTCACATCCTTTGAAAACTCCAGAGGAACACGGAGATCAGTGACTCCAAAGGAGACGATGCCTGACTCCTCGTGAAACTTGATAGCAGTCCCAGGATTCCTGTGGCACGTGGAAAGGGACACTTGGTCTCCCGCCTCAGCTGGAGAGGCGTCCCAATTGCTCTGCCAAGCCTCGAGGAGAATCCCGAGTTGTCCGACGCAACTAGGCAGGAGTCCTGACGTCGCTGAACAAACACGTGTGTGGAAGGGCCATCCCCGTCGTAACTCGAGAATATAATCCAGGTTCCCACCGCAACTCGAGAAAAACCATGAGACTTCCCCCTCGCCGTGAGATGAGGCCCGATTCCAATGCACTGCGTGCAGAGCAATGCCGTGTTGCACATCACACAGGAAAGGAGCCTTGATTTCCTTGATGGCACTCCAGAGAATCCCCAAGAACACTGTTTCAAGGCTAGAGGGATCCTGATGTCACTGTAGCAACACGAAAGAGCTCCGTGGACCAAAAATCAACTCGACATGAGAGGTTAGTCCCTGGCTTCGACTCCAGAGGAATACCACCTTACCACAAGCACCTCAAGAGGAGGCTTCTCTCAGCTCTCGTTATGTGAGAGGGACCATGAGTTTGCGGCCTCAAGTGGAATGGACACCGCAAAGCCCTGACTCGAAATAAGGCCGGATATCCCTGCAGTGACTTGAATGCAGGCTCGTCTTCCATCTCCCAAGACGAAAAAATAACTGAGTCCCCTGTGGAGACCACAGAGAAAGACCTAGTTCCCCACCTCATCGCGACCGGAGGCCTCACATCCTTTGAAAACTCCAGAGGGACACGGAGATCAGTGCCTCCAAAGGAGACGATGCCTGACTCCTCGTGAAACTTGATAGGAGTCCCAGGATTCCTGTGGCACGTGGAAAGGGACCCTTGGTTTCCCGCCTCAGCTGGAGAGGCGTCCCAATTGCCCTGCCAAGCCTCGAGGAGAATCCCGAGTTGTCCCTCGCAACTAGGCAGGAGTCCTGCCGTCGCTGAACAAACAGGTGTGTGGAAGGGCCATCCCCGTCATAACTCGAGAATATACCCCAGGTTCCCGCCGCAACTCGAGAAAAACCATGAGACTTCACCCTCGCCGCGAGATGAGGCCCGATTCCCCTGCACTTCGTGCAGAGCAATGCCGTGTTGCACATCACAAAGGAAAGCAACCTTGATTTCCTTGATGGCACTCCAGAGAAACCCCAAGAACACTGTTTCAAGGCTAGAGGGATCCTGACGTCACTGTAGCAACACGAAAGAGCTCCGTGGACCACAAATCATGTCGAGATGAGAAGTTAGTGCCTGGCTTCGACTCCAGAGGAACACCACCTTACCACAAGCACCTCAAGAGGAGGCTTCTCTCAGCTCTAGGTATGTGAGAGGGACCGTGAGATTGCGGCCTCAAGTGGAGTGGACACCACGATGCCCTGACTCGAAATAAGGCCGGATATGCCTGCAGTGACTTGAATGCAGGCTCGTCTTGCAACTCCCAAGACGAAAGGATGTCTGAATCCCCTGTGGAGACCACAGAGAAAGACCTAGTTCCCCACCTCATCGCGACAGGAGGCCTCAAATCCTTTGAAAACTCCAGAGGGACGCGGAGATCAGTTCCTCCATAGGAGAAGATGCCTGACTCCTCGTGAAACTTGATAGGAATCCCAGGATTCCTGTGGCACGTGGAAAGGGACACTTGGTCTCCCGCCTCAGCTGGAAAGGCGTCCCAATTGCCCTGCCAAGCCTGGAGGAGAATCCTGAGTTGTCCCTCGCAACTAGGCAGGAGTCCTGACGTCGCTGAACAAACACGTGTGTGGAAGGGCCATCCCCGTCGTAACTCGAGAATATACCCCACGTTCCCGCCGCAACTCGAGAAAAACCATGAGACTTCCCCCTCGCCGCGAGATGAGGCCCGATTTCCCTGCACTGCGTGCAGAGCAATGCCGTGCTGCACATCACACAGGAAAGGAGCCTTGATTTCATTGATGGCACTCCAGAGAAACCCCAAGAACACTGTTTCAAGGCTAGAGGGATCCTGAGGTCACTGTAGCAACACGAAAGAGCTCCGTGGACCAAAAATCAACTCGAGATGAGAGGTTAGTCCCTGACTTCGACTCCAGAGGAATACCACCTTACCACAAGCACCTCAAGAGGATGCTTCTCTCAGCTCTGGGTATGTGAGAGGGACCCTGAGTTTGCGGCCTCAAGTGGAAGGGACATCGCGATGCCCTGACTCGAAACAATGACAGATATCCCTGCAGTGACTTGAACACAGGCTCGTCTTGCATCTCCCAAGACGAAAGGATGTCTGAATCCCCTGTGGAGACCACAGAGAAAGACCTAGTTCCCCACCTCATCGCGACTGGACGACTCACATCCTTGGAAAACTCCAGAGGTACGCAGAGATCACTGCCTCCAAAGGAGACGATGCCTGACTCCTCGTGAAACTTGATAGGAGTCCCAGGATTAATGTTGCACGTGGAAAGAGACCCTTCGTCTCCCTCCTCAGGTGGAGAGGCTTCCCAATTGCCCTGGCAGGCCTCGAGGAGAATCCCGAGTTGTCCCTCGCAACTAGGCAGGAGTCCTGACGTCGCTGAACAAACACGTGTGTGGAAGGGCCATCCCCGTCGTAATTCGAGAATATTCCCCAGGTTCCCGCCGCAACTCTAGAAAAACAGTGAGACTTCCCTCTCGCCACGATATGAGGCCCGATTCCCCTGCACTGCGTGCAGAGCAATGCCGTGTTGCACATCACACAGGAAAGGAGCCTTGATTTCCTTGATGGCACTCCAGAGAAACCCCAAGAACACTGTTTCAAGGCTAGAGGGATCCTGAGGTCACGGTAGCAACAGGAAAGAGCTCCGTGGACCAAAAATCAACTCGAGATGAGAGGTTAGTCCCTGGCTTCGACTCCAGAGGAATACCACCTTACCACGAGCACCTCAAGAGGAGGCTTCTCTCAGCTCTAGGTATGTGAGAGGGACCCTGAGTTTGCGGCCTCAAGTGGAATGGACACCGCTATGCCCTGACTTGAAATAAGGCCGGATAACCCTGCAGTGACTTGAATGCAGGCTCGTCTTGCATCTCCAAAGATGAAAGGATGTCTGAATCCCCTGTGGAGACCACAGAGAAAGACCTAGTTCCCCACCTCATCGCGACCGGAGGCCTCACATCCTTTGAAAACTCCAGAGGTACGCGGAGATCAGTGCCTCCAAAGGAGACGATGCCTGACTCCTCGTGAAACTTGATAGGAGTCCCAGGATTCCTGTGGCACGTGGAAAGGGACCCTTGGTCTCCCGCCTCAGCTGGAGAGGCGTCCCAATTGCCCTGCCAAGCCTCGAGGAGAATCCCGAGTTGTCCCTCGCAACTAGGCAGGAGTCCTGACGTCGCTGAACAAACACGTGGGTGGAAGGGCCATCCCCGTCGTAACTCGAGAATATACCCCAGGTTCCCGCCGCAACTCGAGAAAAACCATGAGACTTCCCCCTCGCCGCGAGATGAGGCCCGATTCCCCTGCACAGCGTGCAGAGCAATGCCGTGTTGCACATCACACAGGAAAGGAGCCTTGATTTCCTTGATGACACTCCAGAGAAACCCCAAGAACACTGTTTCAAGGCTACTGGGATCCTGAGGTCACGGTAGCAACACGAAAGAGCTCCGTGGACCACAAATCAACTCGAGATGAGAGGTTAGTCCCTGGCTTCGACTCCAGAGGAATACCACATTACCACGAGCACCTCAAGAGGACGCTTCTCTCAGCTCTAGGTATGGGAGACTGACCCTGAGTTTGCGGCCTGAAGTGGAATGGACACCGCGATGCCGTGACTCGAAATACGGCCGGATATCCCTGCAGTGACTTGAATGCAGGCTCGTCTTGCATCTGGCAAGATGAAAGGTTGTCTGAATCCCCTGTGGAGACCACAGAGAAAGACCTAGTTCCCCACCTCATCGCGACCGGAGGCCTCATATCCTTTGAAAACTCCAGAGGGACGCGGAGATCAGTGCCTCCAAAGGAGACGATGCCTGACTCCTCGTGAAACTTGATAGGAGTCCCAGGATTCCTGTGGCACGTGGATAGGGACCCTTGGTCTCCCGCCTCAGGTGGAGATGCGTCCCAAATGCCCTGCCAAGCCTCGAGGAGAATCCCGAGTTGTCCCTCGCAACTAGGCAGGAGTCCTGACGTCGCTGAACAAACACGTGTGTGGAAGGGCCATCCCCGTCCTAACTCGAGAATATACCCCAGGTTTCCGCCGCAACTCGAGAAAAACCATGAGGCTTCCCCCTCGCCGCGAGATGAGGCCCTTTTCCCCTGCACTGCATGCAGAGCAATGCCATGTTGCACATCACACAGGACAGGAGCCTTGATTTCCTTGATGGCACTCCAGAGAAAGCCCAAGAACACTGTTTCAAGGCTAGAGGGATCCTGAGGTCACTGTAGCAACACGAAAGAGCTCCGTGGACCACAAATCAACTCGAGATGAGAGGTTAGTCCCTGGCTTCGACTTCAGAGGAACACCATCTTACCACAAGCACCTCAAGAGGAGGCTTCTCTCAGCTCTAGGTATGTGAGAGGGACCCTGAGTTTGCGGCCTCAAGTGGAATGGACACCGCGATGACCTGACTCGAAATAAGGCTGGATATGCCTGCAGTGTCTTGAATGCAGGCTCGTCTTGCATCTCCCAAGACGAAAGGATGTCTGAATCCCCTGTGGAGACCACAGAGAAAGACCTAGTTCCCCACCTCATCGCGACCGGAGGCCTCACATCCTTTGAAAACTCCAGAGGGACGCGGAGCTCAGTGTCTCCAAAGGAGACGATGCCTGACTCCTCGTGAAACTTGATAGGAGTCCCAGGATTCCTGTGGCACGTGGAAAGGGAACCTTGGTCTCTCGCCTCAGCTGGAGAGGCGCCCCAATTGCCCTGCCAAGCTTCGAGGAGAATCCCGAATTGTCCCTCGCAACTAGCCAGGAGTCCTGACGTCGCTGAACAAACGTGTGTGGAAGGGCCATCCCCGTCGTAAGTCGAGAATATACCCCAGGTTCCCGCCGCAACTCGAGAAAAACCATGGGACTTCCCCCTCGCCGCGAGATGAGGCCCTATTCCCCTGCAATGCGTGCAGAGCAATGCCGTGTTGCACATCACACAGGAAAGGAGACTTGATTTCCTTGATGGCACTCCAGAGAAAGCCCAAGAACACTGTTTCAAGGCTAGAGGGATCCTGAGTCACTGAAGCAACACGAAAGAGCTCCGTGGACCAAAAATCAACTCGAGCTGAGAGGTTAGTCCCTGGCTTCGACTCCAGAGGAATACCACCTTGCCACAAGCACCTCAAGAGGAGGCTTCTCTCAGCTCTAGGTATGTGAGATTGACCCTGAGTTTGTGGCCTCAAGTGGAATGGACACCGCCATGCCCTGACTCGACATACTGCCGGATATTCCTGCAGTGACTTGAATGCAGGCTCGTCTTGCATCTCCCAAAACGAAAGGATGTCTGAATCCCCTGTGGAGAACACAGAGAAAGACCTAGTTCCCCACGTCATCGCGACCGGAGGCCTCACATCCTTTGAAAACTCCAGAGGGACGCGGAGATCAGTGCCTCCAAAGGAGACGATGCCTGACTCCTCGTGAAACTTGATAGGAGTCCCAGGATTAATGTTGCACGTGGAAAGAGACCCTTCGTCTCCCTCCTCAGGTGGAGAGGCTTCCCAATTGCCCTGGCAGGCCTCGAGGAGAATACCGAGTTGTCCCTCGCAACTAGGCAGGAGTCCTGACGTCGCTGAACAAACACGTGTGTGGAAGGGCCATCCCCGTCGTAATTCGAGAATATTCCCCAGGTTCCCGCCGCAACTCTAGAAAAACAGTGAGACTTCCCTCTCGCCACGATATGAGGCCCGATTCCCCTGCACTGCGTGCAGAGCAATGCCGTGTTGCACATCACACAGGAAAGGAGCCTTGATTTCCTTGATGGCACTCCAGAGAAACCCCAAGAACACTGTTTCAAGGCTAGAGGGATCCTGAGGTCACGGTAGCAACAGGAAAGAGCTCCGTGGACCAAAAATCAACTCGAGATGAGAGGTTAGTCCCTGGCTTCGACTCCAGAGGAATACCACCTTACCACGAGCACCTCAAGAGGAGGCTTCTCTCAGCTCTAGGTATGTGAGAGGGACCCTGAGTTTGCGGCCTCAAGTGGAATGGACACCGCTATGCCCTGACTTGAAATAAGGCCGGATAACCCTGCAGTGACTTGAATGCAGGCTCGTCTTGCATCTCCAAAGATGAAAGGATGTCTGAATCCCCTGTGGAGACCACAGAGAAAGACCTAGTTCCCCACCTCATCGCGACCGGAGGCCTCACATCCTTTGAAAACTCCAGAGGTACGCGGAGATCAGTGCCTCCAAAGGAGACGATGCCTGACTCCTCGTGAAACTTGATAGGAGTCCCAGGATTCCTGTGGCACGTGGAAAGGGACCCTTGGTCTCCCGCCTCAGCTGGAGAGGCGTCCCAATTGCCCTGCCAAGCCTCGAGGAGAATCCCGAGTTGTCCCTCGCAACTAGGCAGGAGTCCTGACGTCGCTGAACAAACACGTGGGTGGAAGGGCCATCCCCGTCGTAACTCGAGAATATACCCCAGGTTCCCGCCGCAACTCGAGAAAAACCATGAGACTTCCCCCTCGCCGCGAGATGAGGCCCGATTCCCCTGCACAGCGTGCAGAGCAATGCCGTGTTGCACATCACACAGGAAAGGAGCCTTGATTTCCTTGATGACACTCCAGAGAAACCCCAAGAACACTGTTTCAAGGCTACTGGGATCCTGAGGTCACGGTAGCAACACGAAAGAGCTCCGTGGACCACAAATCAACTCGAGATGAGAGGTTAGTCCCTGGCTTCGACTCCAGAGGAATACCACATTACCACGAGCACCTCAAGAGGACGCTTCTCTCAGCTCTAGGTATGGGAGACTGACCCTGAGTTTGCGGCCTGAAGTGGAATGGACACCGCGATGCCGTGACTCGAAATACGGCCGGATATCCCTGCAGTGACTTGAATGCAGGCTCGTCTTGCATCTGGCAAGATGAAAGGTTGTCTGAATCCCCTGTGGAGACCACAGAGAAAGACCTAGTTCCCCACCTCATCGCGACCGGAGGCCTCATATCCTTTGAAAACTCCAGAGGGACGCGGAGATCAGTGCCTCCAAAGGAGACGATGCCTGACTCCTCGTGAAACTTGATAGGAGTCCCAGGATTCCTGTGGCACGTGGATAGGGACCCTTGGTCTCCCGCCTCAGGTGGAGATGCGTCCCAAATGCCCTGCCAAGCCTCGAGGAGAATCCCGAGTTGTCCCTCGCAACTAGGCAGGAGTCCTGACGTCGCTGAACAAACACGTGTGTGGAAGGGCCATCCCCGTCCTAACTCGAGAATATACCCCAGGTTTCCGCCGCAACTCGAGAAAAACCATGAGGCTTCCCCCTCGCCGCGAGATGAGGCCCTTTTCCCCTGCACTGCATGCAGAGCAATGCCATGTTGCACATCACACAGGACAGGAGCCTTGATTTCCTTGATGGCACTCCAGAGAAAGCCCAAGAACACTGTTTCAAGGCTAGAGGGATCCTGAGGTCACTGTAGCAACACGAAAGAGCTCCGTGGACCACAAATCAACTCGAGATGAGAGGTTAGTCCCTGGCTTCGACTCCAGAGGAACACCATCTTACCACAAGCACCTCAAGAGGAGGCTTCTCTCAGCTCTAGGTATGTGAGAGGGACCCTGAGTTTGCGGCCTCAAGTGGAATGGACACCGCGATGACCTGACTCGAAATAAGGCTGGATATGCCTGCAGTGTCTTGAATGCAGGCTCGTCTTGCATCTCCCAAGACGAAAGGATGTCTGAATCCCCTGTGGAGACCACAGAGAAAGACCTAGTTCCCCACCTCATCGCGACCGGAGGCCTCACATCCTTTGAAAACTCCAGAGGGACGCGGAGCTCAGTGTCTCCAAAGGAGACGATGCCTGACTCCTCGTGAAACTTGATAGGAGTCCCAGGATTCCTGTGGCACGTGGAAAGGGAACCTTGGTCTCTCGCCTCAGCTGGAGAGGCGCCCCAATTGCCCTGCCAAGCTTCGAGGAGAATCCCGAATTGTCCCTCGCAACTAGCCAGGAGTCCTGACGTCGCTGAACAAACGTGTGTTGAAGGGCCATCCCCGTCGTAAGTCGAGAATATACCCCAGGTTCCCGCCGCAACTCGAGAAAAACCATGGGACTTCCCCCTCGCCGCGAGATGAGGCCCTATTCCCCTGCAATGCGTGCAGAGCAATGCCGTGTTGCACATCACACAGGAAAGGAGACTTGATTTCCTTGATGGCACTCCAGAGAAAGCCCAAGAACACTGTTTCAAGGCTAGAGGGATCCTGAGTCACTGAAGCAACACGAAAGAGCTCCGTGGACCAAAAATCAACTCGAGCTGAGAGGTTAGTCCCTGGCTTCGACTCCAGAGGAATACCACCTTGCCACAAGCACCTCAAGAGGAGGCTTCTCTCAGCTCTAGGTATGTGAGATTGACCCTGAGTTTGCGGCCTCAAGTGGAATGGACACCGCGATGCACTGACTCGAAATAAGGCCGGATATCCCTGCAGTGACTTGAATGCAGGCTCGTCTTGCATCTCCCAAGAGGAAAGGATGTCTGAATCCCCTGTGGAGACCACAGAGAAAGACCTAGTTCCCCACCTCATCGCGACCGGAGGCCTCACATCCTTTGAAATCTCCAGAGAGACGCGGAGATCAGTGCCTCCAAAGGAGACGATGCCTCACTCCTCTTGAAACTTGATAGGAGTCCCAGGATTCCTGTGGCACGTGGAAAGGGACCCTTGGTCTCCCGCCTCAGCTGGAGAGGCGTCCCAATTGCCCTGCCAAGCCTCGAGGAGAATCCCGAGTTGTCCCTCGCAACGAGGCAGGAGTCCTGACGTCGCTGAACAAACACGTGGGTGGAAGGGCCATCCCCGTCGTAACTCGAGAATATACCCCAGGTTCCCGCCGCAACTCGAGAAAAACCATGAGACTTCCCCCTCGCCGCGAGATGAGGCCCGATTCAACTGCACTGCGTGCAGAGCAATGCCGTGTTGCACATCACACAGGAAAGGAGCCTTGATTTCCTTGATGGCATTCCAGAGAAAGCCCAAGAACACTGTTTCAAGGCTAGAGGGATCCTGAGGTCACTGTAGCAACATGAAAGAGCTCCCGGGACCAAAAATCAACTCGAGCTGGGAGGTTAGTCCCTGGCTTCGACTCGAGAGGAATACCACCTTACCACAAGCACCTCAAGAGGAGGCTTCTCTCAGCTCTAGGTATGTGAGAGGGACCCTGAGTTTGCGGCCTCAAGTGGAATGGACACCGAGATGCCCTGACTCGAAGTAAGGCCGGATATGCCTGCAGTGACTTGAATGCAGGCTTGTCTTGCATCTCCCAAGACGAAAGGATGTCTGAATCCCCTGTGCAGATCACAGAGAAAGACCTAGTTCCCCACCTCATCGCGACCGGAGGCCTCACATCCTTTGAAAACTCCAGAGGGACACGGAGATAAGTGCCTCCAAAGGAGACGATGCCTGACTCCTCGTGAAACTTGATAGGAGTCCCAGGATTCCTGTGGCACGTGGAAAGGGACCCTTGGTCTCCCGCCTCAGTTGGAGAGGCGTCCCAATTGCCCTGCCAAGCCTCGAGGAGAAGAATCCCGAGTTGTCCCTCGCAACTAGGCAGGAGTCCTGACGTTGCTGAACAAACACCTGTGTGGAAGGGCCATCCCCGTGACAAGTCGAGAATATACCCCAGGTTCCCGCCGCAACTCGAGAAAAACCATGAGACTTCCCCCTCGCCGCGAGATGAGGCCCGATTCCCCTGCACTGCATGCAGAGCAATGCCGTGTTGCACATCACACAGGAAAGGAGCCTTGATTTCCTTGATGGCACTCCAGAGAAAGCCCAAGAACACTGTTTCAAGGCTAGAGGGATCCTGAGGTCACTGTAGCAACACGAAAGAGCTCCGTGGACCACAAATCAACTCGAGATGAGAGGTTAGTCCTTGGCTTCGACTCCAGAGGAATACCACCTTACCACACGCACCTCAAGAGGAGGCTTCTCTCAGCTCTAGGTATGTGAGAGGGACCCTGAGTTTGCGGCCTCAAGTGGAATGGACACCGCGATGCCCTGACTCGATATAAGGCCGGATATCCCAGCAGTGATTGAATGCAGGTTCGTCTTGCATCTCCCAAGACGAAAGGATGTCTGAATCCCCTGTGGAGACCACAGAGAAAGACCTAGTTCCCCACCTCATCGCGACCGGAGGCCTCACATCCTTTGAAATCTCCAGAGAGACGCGGAGATCAGTGCCTCCAAAGGAGACGATGCCTCACTCCTCTTGAAACTTGATAGGAGTCCCAGGATTCCTGTGGCACGTGGAAAGGGACCCTTGGTCTCCCGCCTCAGCTGGAGAGGCGTCCCAATTGCCCTGCCAAGCCTCGAGGAGAATCCCGAGTTGTCCCTCGCAACGAGGCAGGAGTCCTGACGTCGCTGAACAAACACGTGGGTGGAAGGGCCATCCCCGTCGTAACTCGAGAATATACCCCAGGTTCCCGCCGCAACTCGAGAAAAACCATGAGACTTCCCCCTCGCCGCGAGATGAGGCCCGATTCAACTGCACTGCGTGCAGAGCAATGCCGTGTTGCACATCACACAGGAAAGGAGCCTTGATTTCCTTGATGGCATTCCAGAGAAAGCCCAAGAACACTGTTTCAAGGCTAGAGGGATCCTGAGGTCACTGTAGCAACATGAAAGAGCTCCCGGGACCAAAAATCAACTCGAGCTGGGAGGTTAGTCCCTGGCTTCGACTCGAGAGGAATACCACCTTACCACAAGCACCTCAAGAGGAGGCTTCTCTCAGCTCTAGGTATGTGAGAGGGACCCTGAGTTTGCGGCCTCAAGTGGAATGGACACCGAGATGCCCTGACTCGAAGTAAGGCCGGATATGCCTGCAGTGACTTGAATGCAGGCTTGTCTTGCATCTCCCAAGACGAAAGGATGTCTGAATCCCCTGTGCAGATCACAGAGAAAGACCTAGTTCCCCACCTCATCGCGACCGGAGGCCTCACATCCTTTGAAAACTCCAGAGGGACACGGAGATAAGTGCCTCCAAAGGAGACGATGCCTGACTCCTCGTGAAACTTGATAGGAGTCCCAGGATTCCTGTGGCACGTGGAAAGGGACCCTTGGTCTCCCGCCTCAGTTGGAGAGGCGTCCCAATTGCCCTGCCAAGCCTCGAGGAGAAGAATCCCGAGTTGTCCCTCGCAACTAGGCAGGAGTCCTGACGTTGCTGAACAAACACCTGTGTGGAAGGGCCATCCCCGTGACAAGTCGAGAATATACCCCAGGTTCCCGCCGCAACTCGAGAAAAACCATGAGACTTCCCCCTCGCCGCGAGATGAGGCCCGATTCCCCTGCACTGCATGCAGAGCAATGCCGTGTTGCACATCACACAGGAAAGGAGCCTTGATTTCCTTGATGGCACTCCAGAGAAAGCCCAAGAACACTGTTTCAAGGCTAGAGGGATCCTGAGGTCACTGTAGCAACACGAAAGAGCTCCGTGGACCACAAATCAACTCGAGATGAGAGGTTAGTCCTTGGCTTCGACTCCAGAGGAATACCACCTTACCACACGCACCTCAAGAGGAGGCTTCTCTCAGCTCTAGGTATGTGAGAGGGACCCTGAGTTTGCGGCCTCAAGTGGAATGGACACCGCGATGCCCTGACTCGATATAAGGCCGGATATCCCAGCAGTGATTGAATGCAGGTTCGTCTTGCATCTCCCAAGACGAAAGGATGTCTGAATCCCCTGTGGAGACCACAGAGAAAGACCTAGTTCCCCACCTCATCGCAACCGGAGGCCTGACATCCTTGGAGAACTCCAGAGCGAAGCAGAGATCATTGCCTTCAAAGGAGACGATGCCTGACTCCTCATGAAACTTGATAGGAGTCCCAGGATTCCTGTGGCGCGTGGAAAGGGACCCTTCGTCTCCCGCATCAGCTGGAGAGGCGTCCCAATTGCCCTGCCAAGCCTCGAGGAGAAGAATACCGAGTTGTCCCTCGCAACTAGGCAGGAGTCCTGACGTCGCTGAACAAACACCTGTGTGGAAGGGCCATCCCCGTCGTAACTCGAGAATATACCCCAGGTTCCCGCCGCAACTCGAGAAAAACCATGAGACTTCCCCCTCGCGGCGAGATGAGGCCCGATTCCCCTGCACTGCGTGCAAAGCAATGCCGTGTTGCACATCACACAGGAAAGGAGCCTTGATTTCCTTGATGGCACTCCAGAGAAAGCCCAAGAACACTGTTTCAAGGCTAGAGGGATCCTGAGGTCACTGTAGCAACACGAAAGAGCTCCGTGGACCACAAATCAACTCGAGATGAGAGGTTAGTCCCTGGCTTCGACTCCAGAGGAATACCACCTTACCACAAGCACCTCAAGAGGAGGCTTCTCTCAGCTCTAGGTATGTGAGAGGGACCCTGAGTTTGCGGCCTCAAGTGGAATGGACACCGCGATGCCCTGACTCGAAATAAGACTGGATATGCCTGCAGTGACTTGAATGCAGGCTCGTCTTGCATCTCCCAAGACGAAAGGATGTCTGAATCCCCTGTGGAGACCACAGAGAAAGACCTAGTTCCCCACCTCATTGCGACCGGAGGCCGCACATCCTTTGAAAACTCCAGAGGGTCGCGGAGATCAGTGCCTCCAAAGGAGACGATGCCTGACTCCTCGTGAAACTTGATAGGAGTCCCAGGATTCCTGACGCACGTGGAAAGGGACCCTTGGTCTCCCGCCTCAGCTGGAGAGGCGTCCCAATTGCCCTGCCAAGCCTCGAGGAGAATCCCGAGTTGTCCCTCGCAACTAGGCAGGAGTCCTGACGTCGCTGAACAAACACGTGTGTGGAAGGGCCATCCCCGTCGTAACTCGAGAATATACCCAAGTTCCCGCCGCAACTCGAGAAAAACCATGAGACTTCCCTCTCGCCGCGAGATGAGGCCCGATTCAACTGCACTGCGTGCAGAGCAATGCCGTGTTGCACATCACACAGGAAAGGAGCCTTGATTTCCTTGAGGGCATTCCAGAGAAAGCCCAAGAACACTGTTTCAAGGCTAGAGGGATCCTGAGGTCATTGTAGCAACACGAAAGAGCTCCAGGGACCAAAAATCAACTCGAGCTGGGAGGTTAGTCCCTGGCTTCGACTCCAGAGGAATAGCACCTTACCACAAGCACCTCAAGAGGAGGCTTCTCTCAGCTCTAGGTATGTGAGAGGGACCCTGAGTTTGCGGCCTCAAGTGGAATGGACACCGAGATGCCCTGACTCGAAATAAGGCCGGATATGCCTGCAGTGACTTGAATGCAGGCTCGTCTTGCATCTCCCAAGACGAAAGGATGTCTGAATCCCCTGTGGAGACCACAGAGAAAGACCTAGTTCCCCACCTCATCGCGACCGGATGCCTCACAACCTTTGAAAACTCCAGAGGGACACGGAGATCAGTGCCTCCAAAGGAGACGATGCCTGACTCCTCGTGAAACTTGATAGGAGTCCCAGGATTCCTGTGGCACGTGGAAAGGGACCCATGGTCTCCCGCCTCAGCTGGAGAGGCGTCCCAATTGCCCTGCCAAGCCTATAGGAGAATCCCGAGTTGTCCCTCGCAACTAGGCAGGAGTCCTGACGTCGCTGAACAAACACGTGTGTGGAAGGGCCATCCCCGTCGTAACTCGAGTATATATCCCAGGATCCCGCCGCAACTCGAGAAAAACCATGAGACTTCCCCCTCTCCGCGAGATGAGGCCCGATTCCCCTGCACTGCATGCAGAGCAATGCCGTGTTGCACATCACACAGGAAAGGAGCCTTGATTTCCTTGATGGCACTCCAGAGAAACCCCAAGAACACTGTTTCAAGGCTAGAGGGATCCTGAGGTCACTGTAGCAACACGAAAGAGCTCCGTGGACCAAAAATCAACTCGAGCTGGGAGGTTAGTCCCTGGCTTCGACTCCAGAGCAATACCACCTTACCACACGCACCTCTAGAGGAGGCTTCTCTCAGCTCTAGCTATGTGAGACTGACCCTGAGTTTGCGGCCTGAAGTGGAATGGACACCGCGATGCCGTGACTCGAAATACGGCCGGATATCCCTGCAGTGACTTGAAGGCAGGCTCGTCTTGCATCTCCCAAGACGAAAGGATGTCTGAATCCCCTGTGGAGACCACAGAGAAAGATCTAGTTCCCCACCTCATCGCGACCGGAGGCCTCACATCCTTTGAAAACTCCAGAGGGACACGGAGATCAGTGCCTCCAAAGGAGACGATGCCTGACTCCTCGTGAAACTTGATAGGAGTCCCAGGATTCCTGTGGCACGTGGAAAGGGACCCTTGGTCTCCCGCCTCAGCTGGAGAGGCGTCCCAATTGCCCTGCCAAGCTTTGAAAAGAATCCCGAGTTGTCCCTCGCAACTAGGCAGGAGTCCTGACGTCGCTGAACAAACACGTGTGTGGAAGAGCCATCCCCGTCGTAACTCGAGAATATACCCCAGGTTCCCGCCGCAACTCGAGAAAAACCATGAGACTTCCCCATCGCCGTGAGATGAGGCTCGATTCCCCTGCACTGCGTGCAGAGCAATGCCGTGTTGCACATCACACAGGAAAGGAGCCTTGATTTCCTTGATGGCACTCCAGAGAAAGCCCAAGAACACTGTTTCAAGTCTAGAGGGATCCTGAGGTCACTGTAGCCACACGAAAGAGCTCCGTGGACCACAAATCAACTCGAGATGAGAGGTTAGTCCCTGGCTTTGACTCCAGAGGAATACCACCTTACCACAAGCACCTCACGAGGAGGCTTCTCTCAGCTCTAGGTATGTGAGAGGGACCCTGAGTTTGCGGCCTCAAGTGGAATGGACACCGCGATGCCCTGACTCGAAATAAGACCGGATATGCCTGCAGTGACTTGAATGCAGGGTCGTCTTGCATCTCCCAAGACGAAAGGATGTCTGAATCCCCTGTGGAGACCACAGAGAAAGACCTAGTTCCCCACGTCATTGCGACCGAAGGCCCCACATCCTTTGAAAACTCCAGAGGGTCGCGGAGATCAGTGCCTCCAAAGGAGACGATGCCTGACTCCTCGTGAAACTTGATAGGAGTCCCAGGATTCCTGACGCACGTGGAAAGGGACCCTTGGTCTCCCGCCTCAGCTGGAGAGGCGTCCCAATTGCCCTGCCAAGCCTTGAGGAGAATCCCGAGTTGTCCCTCGCAACTAGGCAGGAGTCCTGACGTCGCTGAACAAACACGTGTGTGGAAGGGCCATCCCCGTCGTAACTCGAGAATATACCCCAGGTTCCCGCCGCAACTCGAGAAAAACCATGAGACTTCCCCCTCGCCGCGAGATGAGTCCCGATTCAACTGCACTGCGTGCAGAGCAATGCCGTGTTGCACATCACACGGGAAAGGAGCCTTGATTTCCTTGATGGCATTCCAGAGAAAGCCCAAGAACACTGTTTCAAGGCTAGAGGGATCCTGAGGTCACTGTAGCAACACGAAAGAGCTCCGGGGACCAAAAATCAACTTGAGCTGGGAGGTTAGTCCCTGGCTTCGACTCCAGAGGAATAGCACCTTACCACAAGCACCTCAAGAGGAGGCTTCTCTCAGCTCTAGGTATGTGAGAGGGACCCTGAGTTTGCGGCCTCAAGTGGAATGGACACCGAGATGCCCTGACTCGAAATAAGGCCGGATATGCCTGAAGTGACTTGAATGCAGGCTCGTCTTGCATCTCCCAAGACGAAAGGATGTCTGAATCCCCTGTGGAGACCACAGAGAAAGACCTCGTTCCCCACCTCATCGCGACCGGAGGCCTCACAACCTTTGAAAACTCCAGAGGGACACGGAGATCAGTGCCTCCAAAGGAGATGATGCCTGACTCCTCGTGAAACTTGATAGGAGTCCCAGGATTCCTGTGGCACGTGGAAAGGGACCCATGGTCTCCCGCCTCAGCTGGAGAGGCGTCCCAATTGCCCTGCCAAGCCTATAGGAGAATCCCGAGTTGTCCCTCGCAACTAGGCAGGAGTCCTGACGTCGCTGAACAAACACGTGTGTGGAAGGGCCATCCCCGTCGTAACTCGAGTATATATCCCAGGATCCCGCCGCAACTCGAGAAAAACCATGAGACTTCCCCCTCTCCGCGAGATGAGGCCCGATTCCCCTGCACTGCATGCAGAGCAATGCCGTGTTGCACATCACACAGGAAAGGAGCCTTGATTTCCTTGATGGCACTCCAGAGAAACCCCAAGAACACTGTTTCAAGGCTAGAGGGATCCTGAGGTCACTGTAGCAACACGAAAGAGCTCCGTGGACCAAAAATCAACTCGAGCTGGGAGGTTAGTCCCTGGCTTCGACTCCAGAGGAATACCACCTTACCACACGCACCTCTAGAGGAGGCTTCTCTCAGCTCTAGGTATGTGAGAGGGACCCTGAGTTTGCGGCCTGAAGTGGAATGGACACCGCGATGCCGTGACTCGAAATACGGCCGGATATCCCTGCAGTGACTTGAATGCAGGCTCGTCTTGCATCTCCCAAGACGAAAGGATGTCTGAATCCCCTGTGGAGACCACAGGGAAAGACCTAGTTCAACTCCTCATCGCGACCGGAGGCCTCACATCCTTTGAAAACTCCAGAGGGACACGGAGATCAGTGCCTCCAAAGGAGACGATGCCTGACTCCTCATGAAACTTGATAGGAGTCCCAGGATTCCTGTGGCACGTGGAAAGGGACCCTTGGTCTCCCGCCTCAGCTGGAGAGGCGGCCCAATTGCCCTGCCAAGCCTCGAGGAGAATCCCGAGTTGTCCCTCGCAACTAGGCAGGATTCCTGACGTCGCTGAACAAACACGTGTGTGGAAGAGCCATCCCCGTCGTAACTGGAGATTATACCCCAGGTTCCCGCCGCAACTCGAGAAAAACCATGAGACTTCCCCCTCGCTGCGAGATGAGGCCCGATTCCCCTGCACTGCGTGCAGAGCAATGGCGTGTTGCACATCACACAGGAAAGGAGCCTTGATTTCCTTGATGGCACTCCAGAGAAAGCCCAAGAACATTGATTCAAGGCTAGAAGGATCCTGAGGTCACTGTAGCAACACGAAAGAGCTCCGTGGACCAAAAATCAACTCGAGATGAGAGGTTAGTCCCTGGCTTCGACTCCAGAGGAATACCACCTTACCACAAGCACCTCAAGAGGAGGCTTCTCTCAGCTCTAGGTATGTGAGAGGGTCCCTGAATTTCCGGCCGTAAGTGGAATGGACACCGGGATGCCCTGACTCGAAATAAGGCCGGATATGCCTGCAGTGACTTGAATTCAGGCTCGTCTTGCATCTCCCAAGACGAAAGGATGTCTGAATCCCCTGTGGAGACCACAGAGAAAGACCTAGTTCCCCACCTCATCGGGACAGGAGGCCTCACATCCTTTGAAAACTCCAGAGGGACGCGGAGATCAGTGCCTCCAAAGGAGACGATGCCTGACTCCTCGTGAAACTTGATAGGAGTCCCAGGATTCCTGTGGCACGTGGAAAGGGACCCTTGGTCTCCCGACTCAGCTGGAGAGGCGTCCCAATTGCCCTGCCAAGCCTCGAGGAGAAGAATACCGAGTTGTCCCTCGCAACTAGGCAGGAGTCCTGACGTTGCTGAACAAACACGTGTGTTTAAGAGCCATCCCCGTCGTAACTCGAGATTATACCCCAGGTTCCCGCCGCAACTCGAGAAAACCATGAGACTTCCCCATCGCCGCGAGATGAGGCCCGATTCCCCTGCACTGCGTGCAGAGCAATGCCGTGTTGCACATCACACAGGAAAGGAGCCTTGATTTCCTTGATGGCACTCCAGAGAAAGCCCAAGAACACTGTTTCAAGACTAGAGGGATCCTGAGGTCACTGTAGCAACACGAAAGAGGTCCGTGGACCACAAATCAACTCGAGATGAGAGGTTAGTCCCTGGCTTCGACTCCAGAGGAATACCACCTTACCACACGCACCTCAAGAGGAGGCTTCTCTCAGCTCTAGGTATGTGAGAGGGACCATGAGTTTGCGGCCGTAAGTGGAATGGACACCGCGATGCCCTGACTCGAAATAAGGCCGGATATCCCTGCAGTGACTTGAATGCAGGCTCGTCTTGCATCTCCCAAGACGAAAGGATGTCTGAATCCCCTGTGGAGACCACAGAGAAAGACCTAGTTCCCCACCTCATCGCGACCGGAGGCCTCACATCCTTTGAAAACTTCAGAGGTACGCGGAGATCAGTGCCTCCAAAGGAGACGATGCCTGACTCCTCGTGAAACTTGATAGGAGTCCCAAAATTCCTGTGGCACGTGGAAAGGGATCCTTGGTCTCCCGCCTCAGCTGGAGAGGCATCCCAATTGCCCTGCCAAGCCTCGAGGAGAATCCCGATTTGTCCCTTGCAACTAGGCAGGAGTCCTGACATCGCTGAACAAACATGTGTGTGGAAGGGCCATCCCCGTCGTAACTCGAGAATATACCCCAGGTTCCCGCCGCAACTCGAGAAAAACCATGAGACTTCCCCCTCGCCGCGAGATGAGGCCCGATTCCCCTGCACTGCGTGCAGAGCAATTCCGTGTTGCACATCAAACATGAAAGGAGCCTTGATTTCCTTGATGGCACTCCAGAGAAACCCCAAGAACACTGTTACAAGGCTAGAGGGATCCTGAGGTCATTGTAGCAACACGAAAGAGCTCCGTGGCCCAAAAATCAACTTGAGATGAGAGGTTAGTCCCTGGCTTCGACTCCAGAGGAATACCACATTACCACAAGCACCTCAAGAGGAGGCTTCTCTCAGCTCTAGGTATGTGAGAGGGACCCTGAGTTTGCGGCCTCAAGTGGAATGGACACTGTGATGCCTTGACTCGAAATAAGGCCGGATATCCCTGCAGTGACTTGAATGCAGGCTCGTCTTGCATCTCCCAAGATGAAAGGATGTCTGAATCCCCTGTGGAGACCACAGAGAAAGACCTAGTTCCCCACCTCATCGCGGCCGGATGCCTCACATCCTTTGAAAATTCCAGAGGGACGCGGAGATCAGTGCCTCCAAAGGAGACGATGCCTGACTCCTCGTGAAACTTGATAGGAGTCCCAGGATTCCTGTGGCACGTGGAAAGGGACCCTTGGTCTCCCGCCTCAGCTGGAGAGGCGTCCCATTTGCCCTGCGAAGCCTCGAGGAGAATCCCGAGCTGTCCCTCGCAACTAGGCAGGAGTCCTGACATCGCTGAACAAACACGTGGGTGGAAAGGCCATCCCCATCGTAACTCGAGAATATACCCCAGGTTCCCGCCGCAACTCGAGAAAAACCATGAGACTTCCCCCTCGCCGCGAGATGAGGCCCGATTCCCCTACACTGCGTGGAGAGCAATTCCGTGTGGCACATCACACATGAAAGGAGCCTTGATTTCCTTGATGGCACTCCAGAGAAACCCCAAGAACACTGTTTCAAGGCTAGAGGGATCCTGAGATCACTGTAGCAACACGAAAGAGCTCCGTGGACCAAAAATCAACTCGAGATGAGGTGTTATTCCCTGGCTTCGACTCCAGAGGAATACCACCTTACCACAAGCACCTCAAGAGGAGGCTTCTCTCAGCTCTAGGTATGTGAGAGGGACCCTGAATTAGCGCCACAAAGTGGAATGGACACCACGATGCCCTGACTCGAAATAAGGCCGGATATCCCTGCAGTGACTAGAATGAAGGATCGTCTTGCATCTCCCAAGATGAAAGGATGTCTGAATCCCCTGTGGAGACCACAGAGAAAGACCTAGTTCCCCACCTCATCGCGACCGGAGGCCTCACATCCTTTGAAAACTCCAGAGGTATGCGGAGATCAGTGCCTCCAAAGGAGACGATGCCTGACTCCTCGTGAAACTTGATAGGAGTCCCAGGATTCTTGTGGCACGTGGAAAGGGACACTTGGTCTATCGCCTCAGATGGAGAGGCGTCCCAATTGCCCTGCCAAGCCTCGAGGAGAATCCCGAGTTGTCCCTCGCAACTAGGCAGGAGTCCTGACGTCGCTGAAAAAACACGTGTGTGGAAGGGCCATCCCGGTCGTAACTCGAGAATATACCCCAGGTTCCCGCCACAACTCGAGAAAAACCTTGAGATTTCCCCCTCGCCGCGAAATGAGGCCCGTTTCCCCAGCACTGCGTACGGAGCCATACCGTGTTGCACATCACACATGAAAGGAGCCTTGATTTCCTTGATGGCATTCAAGCGAAACCCCAAGAGCACTGTTTCAAGGCTAGAGGGATCCTGAGGTCACTGTAGCAACAAGAAAGAGCTCCGTGGCCCAAAAATCAACTCGAGATGAGAGGTTAGTCCCTGGCTTCGACTCCAGAGGAATACCACCTTACCACAAGCACCTCAAGAGGAGGCTTCTCTCAGCTCTAGGTATGTGAGAGGGAACCTGAGTTTGCGGTCCCAAGTGGAATGGACACCGCGATGCCCTGACTCGAAATAAGGCCGGATATCCCTGCGGTGACTTGAATGCAGGCTCGTCTTGCATCTCCCAAGACGAAAGGATGTCTGAATCCCCTGTGGAGACCACAGAGAAAGACCTAGTTCCCCACCTCATCGCGACAGGAGGCCTCACATCCTTTGAAAATTCCAGAGGTACGTGGAGATCAGTGCCTCCAAAGGAGACGATGCCTGACTCCTCTGGAACTTGATAGGAGTCCCAGGATTCCTGTGGAACGTGGAAAGGGACCCTTGGTCTCCTGCCTCAGCTGGAGAGGCGTCCCAATTGCCCTGCGAAGCCTGGAGGAGAATCCCCAGTTGTCCCTCGGAACTAGGCAGGAGTCCTGACATTGCTGAACAAACACGTGTGTGGAAGGGCCATCCCCATCGTAACTCGAGAATATACCCCAGCTTCCCGCCGCAACTCGAGAAAAACCATGAGACTTTCCCCTCGCCGCGAGATGAGCCCCGATTCCCCTACACTGCTTGCAGAGCAATTCCGTGTTGCACATCACACATGAAAGGAGCCTTGATTTCCTTGATGGCACTCCAGAGAAACCCCAAGAACACTGTTTCAAGGCTAGAGGGATCCTGAGGTCACTGTAGCAACTCGAAAGAGCTCCGTGGACCAAAAATCAACTCGAGATGAGGGGTTAGTCCCTGGCTTCGACTCCAGAGGAATACCACCTTACCACAAGCACCTCAAGAGGAGGGTTCTCTCAGCTCTAGGTATGTGAGAGGGACCCTGAATTAGCGGCACAAAGTGGAATGGACACCGCGATGCACTGACTCGAAATAAGGCCGGATATCCCTGTAGTGACATAAATGCAGGCTCGTCTTGCATCTCCCAAGACGAAAGGATGTCTGAATCCCCTTTGGAGACCACAGAGAAAGACCTAGTTCCCCACCTCATCGCGACCGGAGGCCTCACATCCTTTGAAAACTCCAGAGGTACGCGGAGATCAGTGCCTCCAAAGGAGACGATGCCTGACTCCTCGTGAAACTTGATAGGAGTCCCAGGATTCCTGTGGCACGTGGAAAGGGACCCTTGGTCTCCCGCCTCAGCTGGAGAGGCGTCCCAATTGCCCTGCCAAGCCTCGAGGAGAATCCCGAGCTGTCCCTCGCAACTAGGCAGGAGTCCTGACATCGCTGAACAAACACGTGGGTGGAAAGGCCATCCCCATCGTAACTCGAGAATATACCCCAGGTTCCCGCCGCAACTCGAGAAAAACCTTGAGACTTCCCCCTCGCCGCGAGATGAGGCCCGTTTCCCCTGCACTGCGTGCAGAGCAATACCGTGTTGCACATCACACAGGAAAGGAGCCTTGATTTCCTTGATGGCACTCCAGAGAAACCCCAAAAACACTGTTTCAAGGCTAGAGGGATCCTGAGGTCACTGTGGCAACAGGAAAGATCTCCGTGGACAAAAAATGAACTCGAGATGAGAGGTTAGTCCCTGGCTTCGACTCCAGAGGAATACAACCTTACCACAAGCACCACAGGAGCAGGCTTCTCTCAGCTCTAGGTATGTGAGAGGGACCCTGAGTTTGCGGCCTCAAGTGGAATGCACACCGCGATGACCTGACTCAATATAAGGCCGGATATCCCTGCAGTGACTTGAATGCAGACTCGTCTTGCATCTCCCAAGACGAAAGGATGTCTGAATCCCCTGTGGAGATCACAGAAAAAGACCTAGTTCCCCACCTCATCGCGACCAGAGGCATCACATCCTTTGAAAACTCCAGAGGTACGCGGAGATCAGTGCCTCCAAAGGAGACGATGCCTGACTCCTCGTGAAACTTGATAGGAGCCCCAGGATTCCTGTGGCTGGTGGAAAGGGCCCCTTGGTCTCCCGCCTCAGCTGGAGAGGCGTCCCAATTGCCCTGGCAAGCCTCGAGGAGAATCCCGAGTTGTCCCTCGCATCTAGGCAGGAGTCCTGACGTCGCTGAACAAACACGTGTGTGGAAGGGCGATCCCCGTCGTAACTCGAGAATATACCCCAGGTTCCCGCCGCAACTCAAGAAAAACCATGAGACTTCCCCCTCGCCCCGAGATGAGGCCCGATTCCCCTGCACTGCGTGCAGAGCAATTCCGTGTTGCACATCACACATGAAAGGAGCCTTGATTTCCTTGATGGCACTCCAGAGAAACCCCAAGAACACTGTTTCAAGGCTAGAGGGAACTTGAGGTCACTGTAGCAACACGAAAGAGCTCCGTGGACCAAAAATCAACTCGAGATGAGAGGTTAGTCCCTGGCTTCGACTCCAGAGGAATACCACCTTACCACAAGCACCTCAAGAGGAGGCTTCTCTCAGCTATAGATATGTGAGAGGGACCCTGAGTTTGCGGCCTCAAGTGGAATGCACACCACGATGCCCTGACTCGAAATAAGGCCGGATATCCCTGCAGTGACTTGAATGCAGGCTCGTCTTGCATCTCCCAAGACGAAAGGATGTCTGAATCCCCTGTGGAGACCACAGAAAAAGACCTAGTTCCCCACCTCATCGCGATCGGAGGCCTCACATGCTTTGAAACCTCCAGAGGTACGCGGAGATCATCGCCTCCAAAGAAGACGATGCCTGACTCCTCGTGAAACTTGATAGGAGTTCCAGGATTCCTGTGGCATGGGGAAAGGGACACTTGGTCTCCCCCCTCAGCTGGAGAGGCGTCTCAGTTACCCTGACAAGCCTCAAGGAGAATCCCGAGTTGTCCCTCGCAACTAGGCAGGAGTCCTGACGTCGCTGAACAAACACGTGGGTGGAAGGGCCATCCCCGTCGTAACTCGAGAATATACCCCAGGTTCCCGCCGCAACTCGAGAAAAACCATGAGACTTCCCCCTCGCCGCGAGATGAGGCCCGATTCCCCTGCACTGCGTGCAGAGCAATTCCGTGTTGCACATCACACATGAAAGGAGCCTTGACTTCCTTGATGGCACTCCAGAGAAACCCCAAGAACACTGTTTCAAGGCTAGAGGGATCCTGAGGTCACTGTAACAACACGAAAGAGCTCCGTGGACCAAAAATCAACTCGAGATGAGAGGTTAGTCCCTGGCTTCGACTCCAGAGGAATACCACCTTACCACAAGCACCTCAAGAGGAGGCTTCTCTCAGCTCTAGGTATGTGAGAGGGACCCTGATTTTGCGGCCTCAAGTGGAATGGACACCGCGATGCCCTGACTCGATATAAGGCCGGATATCCCTGCAGTGACTTGAATGCAGACTCGTCTTGCATCTCCCAAGACGAAAGGATGTCTGAATCCCCTGTGGAGATCACAGAAAAGACCTAGTTCCCCACCTCATCGCGACCGGAGGCCTCACATCCTTGGGAAACTCCAGAGGGACGCAGAGATCAGTGCCTCCAAAGGAGACGATGCCTGACTCCTCGTGAAACTTGATAGGAGTCCCAGGATTCCTATGGCATGGGGAAAGGGACACTTGGTCTCCCACCTCAGCTGGAGAGGCGTCCCAATTGCCCTGCCAAGCCTCAAGGAGAATCCCGAGTTGTCCCTTGCAACTAGGCACAGTCCTGACGTCGCTGAACAAACACGTGGGTGGAAGGGCCATCCCCGTCGTAACTCGAGAATATACCCCAGGTTCCGCCGCAACTTGAGAAAAACCATGAGACTTCCCACTCGCCGCAAAATGAGGCCCGATTCCCCTGCACTGCGTGCAGAGCAATTCCGTGTTGCACATCACACAGGAAATGAGCCTTGATTTCCTTGATGGCACTCCAGAGAAACCCCAAGAACACTGTTTCAAGGCTAGAGGGATCCTGAGGTCACTGAAGCAACAACAAAGATCCCCGTGGACAAAAAATCAACTCGAGATGAGAGGTTAGTCCCTGGCCTCGACGCCAGAGGAATACCACCTTACCACAAGCATCACAGGAGCAGGCTTCTCTCAGCTCTAGGTATGTGAGAGGGACCCTGATTTTGCGGCCTCAAGTGGAATGGACACCGCGATGCCCTGACTCGATATAAGGCCGGATATCCCTGCAGTGACTTGAATGCAGGCTCGTCTTGCATCTCCCAAGACGAAAGGATGTCTGAATCCCCTGTGCAGATCACAGAGAAAGACCTAGTTCCCCACCTCATCGCGACCGGAGGCCTCACATCCTTTGAAAACTCCAGAGGTACACGGAGATCAGTGCCTCAAAAGGAGACGATGCCTGACTCCTCGTGAAACTTGATAGGAGTCCCAGGATTCCTGTGGCATGTGGAAAGGGACCCTTGGTCTCCCGCCTCAGCTGGAGAGGCGTCCCAATTGCCCTGCCAAGCCTCGAGGAGAATCCCGAGTTGTCCCTCGCAACTAGGCAAGAGTCCTGACGTCGCTGAAGAAACACGTGGGTGGAACGGCCATCCCGGTCGTAACTCGAGAGTATACCCCAGGTTCCCGCCGCAACTCGAGAAAAACCATGAGACTTCCCCCTCGCCGCGAGATGAGGCCTGATTCCCCTGCACTGCGTGCAGAGCAATTCCGTGTTGCACATCAGACATGAAAGGAGCCTTGATTTCCTTGATGGCACTCCAGAGAAACCCCAAGAACACTGTTTCAAGGCTAGAGGGATCCTGAGGTCACTGTAGCAACACGAAAGAGCTCCGTGGACCAAAAATCAACTCGAGATGAGAGGTTAGTCCCTGGCTTCGACTCCAGAGGAATACCACCTTACCACAACCACTACAGGAGCTGGCTTCTCTCAGCTCTAGGTATGTGAGAGGAACCCTGAGTTTGCGGCCTCAAGTGGAATGGACACCGCGATGACCTGACTCAATATAAGGCCGGATATCCGTGCAGTGACTTGAATGCAGGCTCGTCTTGCATCTCCCAAGACGAAAGGATGTCTGAATCCCCTGTGGAGATCACAGAAAAAGACCTAGTTCCCCACCTCATCGCGACCAGAGGCATCACATCCTTTGACAACTCCAGAGGTACGCGGAGATCAGTGCCTCCAAAGGAGACGATGCCTGACTCCTCGTGAAATTTGATAGGAGTCCCAGGATTCCTGTGGCTGGTGGAAAGGGCCCCTTGGTCTCCCGCCTCAGCTGGAGAGGCGTCCCAATTGCCCTGCGAAGCCTCGAGGAGAATCCCGAGTTGTCCCTCGCATCTAGGCAGGAGTCCTGACGTCGCTGAACAAACACGTGTGTGGAAGGGCCATCCCCGTCGTAACTCGAGAATATACCCCAGGTTCCCGCCGCAACTCGAGAAAAACCATGAGACTTCCCCCTGCCGCGAGATGAGGCCCGATTCCCCTGCACTGCGTGCAGAGCAATTCCGTGTTGCACATGACACATGAAAGGAGCCTTGATTTCCTTGATGGCACTCCAGAGAAACCCCAAGAACACTGTTTCAAGGCTAGAGGGAACCTGAGGTCACTGTAGCAACACGAAAGAGCTCCGTGGACCAAAAATCAACTCGAGATGAGAGGTTAGTCCCTGGCTTCGACTCCAGAGGAATACCACCTTACCACAAGCACCTCAAGAGGAGGCTTCTCTCAGCTCTAGGTATGTGAGAGGGACCCTGAGTTTGCGGCCTCAAGTGGAATGGACACCGCGATGCCCTGACTCGAAATAAGACTGGATATGCCTGCAGTGACTTGAATGCAGGCTCGTCTTGCATCTCCCAAGACGAAAGGATGTCTGAATCCCCTGTGGAGACCACAGAGAAAGACCTAGTTCCCCACCTCATTGCGACCGGAGGCCGCACATCCTTTGAAAACTCCAGAGGGTCGCGGAGATCAGTGCCTCCAAAGGAGACGATGCCTGACTCCTCGTGAAACTTGATAGGAGTCCCAGGATTCCTGACGCACGTGGAAAGGGACCCTTGGTCTCCCGCCTCAGCTGGAGAGGCGTCCCAATTGCCCTGCCAAGCCTCGAGGAGAATCCCGAGTTTTCCCTCGCAACTAGGCAGGAGTCCTGACGTCGCTGAACAAACACGTGTGTGGAAGGGCCATCCCCGTCGTAACTCGAGAATATACCCAAGTTCCCGCCGCAACTCGAGAAAAACCATGAGACTTCCCTCTCGCCGCGAGAAGAGGCCCGATTCAACTGCACTGCGTGCAGAGCAATGCCGTGTTGCACATCACACAGGAAAGGAGCCTTGATTTCCTTGAGGGCATTCCAGAGAAAGCCCAAGAACATTGTTTCAAGGCTAGAGGGATCCTGAGGTCACTGTAGCAACACGAAAGAGCTCCAGGGACCAAAAATCAACTCGAGCTGGGAGGTTAGTCCCTGGCTTCGACTCCAGAGGAATAGCACCTTACCACAAGCACCTCAAGAGGAGGCTTCTCTCAGCTCTAGGTATGTGAGAGGGACCCTGAGTTTGCGGCCTCAAGTGGAATGGACACCGAGATGCCCTGACTCGAAATAAGGCCGGATATGCCTGCAGTGACTTGAATGCAGGCTCGTCTTGCATCTCCCAAGACGAAAGGATGTCTGAATCCCCTGTGGAGACCACAGAGAAAGACCTAGTTCCCCACCTCATCGCGACCGGATGCCTCACAACCTTTGAAAACTCCAGAGGGACACGGAGATCAGTGCCTCCAAAGGAGACGATGCCTGACTCCTCGTGAAACTTGATAGGAGTCCCAGGATTCCTGTGGCACGTGGAAAGGGACCCATGGTCTCCCGCCTCAGCTGGAGAGGCGTCCCAATTGCCCTGCCAAGCCTATAGGAGAATCCCGAGTTGTCCCTCGCAACTAGGCAGGAGTCCTGACGTCGCTGAACAAACACGTGTGTGGAAGGGCCATCCCCGTCGTAACTCGAGTATATATCCCAGGATCCCGCCGCAACTCGAGAAAAACCATGAGACTTCCCCCTCTCCGCGAGATGAGGCCCGATTCCCCTGCACTGCATGCAGAGCAATGCCATGTTGCACATCACACAGGAAAGGAGCCTTGATTTCCTTGATGGCACTCCAGAGAAACCCCAAGAACACTGTTTCAAGGCTAGAGGGATCCTGAGGTCACTGTAGCAACACGAAAGAGCTCCGTGGACCAAAAATCAACTCGAGCTGGGAGGTTAGTCCCTGGCTTCGACTCCAGAGCAATACCACCTTACCACACGCACCTCTAGAGGAGGCTTCTCTCAGCTCTAGCTATGTGAGACTGACCCTGAGTTTGCGGCCTGAAGTGGAATGGACACCGCGATGCCGTGACTCGAAATACGGCCGGATATCCCTGCAGTGACTTGAATGCAAGCTCGTCTTGCATCTCCCAAGACGAAAGGATGTCTGAATCCCCTGTGGAGACCACAGGGAAAGACCTAGTTCAACTCCTCATCGCGACCGGAGGCCTCACATCCTTTGAAAACTCCAGAGGGACACGGAGATCAGTGCCTCCAAAGGAGACGATGCCTGACTCCTCGTGAAACTTGATAGGAGTCCCAGGATTCCTGTGGCACGTGGAAAGGGACCCTTGGTCTCCCGCCTCAGCTGGAGAGGCGTCCCAATTGCCCTGCCAAGCTTTGAAAAGAATCCCGAGTTGTCCCTCGCAACTAGGCAGGAGTCCTGACGTCGCTGAACAAACACGTGTGTGGAAGAGCCATCCCCGTCGTAACTCGAGATTATACCCCAGGTTCCCGCCGCAACTCGAGAAAAACCATGAGACTTCCCCATCGCCGTGAGATGAGGCTCGATTCCCCTGCACTGCGTGCAGAGCAATGCCGTGTTGCACATCACACAGGAAAGGAGCCTTGATTTCCTTGATGGCACTCCAGAGAAAGCCCAAGAACACTGTTTCAAGGCTAGAGGGATCCTGAGGTCACTGTAGCCACACGAAAGAGCTCCGTGGACCACAAATCAACTCGAGATGAGAGGTTAGTCCCTGGCTTTGACTCCAGAGGAATACCACCTTACCACAAGCACCTCACGAGGAGGCTTCTCTCAGCTCTAGGTATGTGAGAGGGACCCTGAGTTTGCGGCCTCAAGTGGAATGGACACCGCGATGCCCTGACTCGAAATAAGACCGGATATGCCTGCAGTGACTTGAATGCAGGGTCGTCTTGCATCTCCCAAGACGAAAGGATGTCTGAATCCCCTGTGGAGACCACAGAGAAAGACCTAGTTCCCCACGTCATTGCGACCGAAGGCCCCACATCCTTTGAAAACTCCAGAGGGTCGCGGAGATCAGTGCCTCCAAAGGAGACGATGCCTGACTCCTCGTGAAACTTGATAGGAGTCCCAGGATTCCTGACGCACGTGGAAAGGGACCCTTGGTCTCCCGCCTCAGCTGGAGAGGCGTCCCAATTGCCCTGCCAAGCCTCGAGGAGAATCCCGAGTTGTCCCTCGCAACTAGGCAGGAGTCCTGACGTCGCTGAACAAACACGTGTGTGGAAGGGCCATCCCCGTCGTAACTCGAGAATATACCCCAGGATCCCGCCGCAACTCGAGAAAAACCATGAGACTTCCCCCTCGCCGCGAGATGAGTCCCGATTCAACTGCACTGCGTGCAGAGCAATGCCGTGTTGCACATCACACGGGAAAGGAGCCTTGATTTCCTTGATGGCATTCCAGAGAAAGCCCAAGAACACTGTTTCAAGGCTAGAGGGATCCTGAGGTCACTGTAGCAACACGAAAGAGCTCCGGGGACCAAAAATCAACTTGAGCTGGGAGGTTAGTCCCTGGCTTCGACTCCAGAGGAATAGCACCTTACCACAAGCACCTCAAGAGGAGGCTTCTCTCAGCTCTAGGTATGTGAGAGGGACCCTGAGTTTGCGGCCTAAAGTGGAATGGACACCGAGATGCCCTGACTCGAAATAAGGCCGGATATGCCTGAAGTGACTTGAATGCAGGCTCGTCTTGCATCTCCCAAGACGAAAGGATGTCTGAATCCCCTGTGGAGACCACAGAGAAAGACCTCGTTCCCCACCTCATCGCGACCGGAGGCCTCACAACCTTTGAAAACTCCAGAGGGACACGGAGATCAGTGCCTCCAAAGGAGATGATGCCTGACTCCTCGTGAAACTTGATAGGAGTCCCAGGATTCCTGTGGCACGTGGAAAGGGACCCATGGTCTCCCGCCTCAGCTGGAGAGGCGTCCCAATTGCCCTGCCAAGCCTATAGGAGAATCCCGAGTTGTCCCTCGCAACTAGGCAGGAGTCCTGACGTCGCTGAACAAACACGTGTGTGGAAGGGCCATCCCCGTCGTAACTCGAGTATATATCCCAGGATCCCGCCGCAACTCGAGAAAAACCATGAGACTTCCCCCTCTCCGCGAGATGAGGCCCGATTCCCCTGCACTGCATGCAGAGCAATGCCGTGTTGCACATCACACAGGAAAGGAGCCTTGATTTCCTTGATGGCACTCCAGAGAAACCCCAAGAACACTGTTTCAAGGCTAGAGGGATCCTGAGGTCACTGTAGCAACACGAAAGAGCTCCGTGGACCAAAAATCAACTCGAGCTGGGAGGTTAGTCCCTGGCTTCGACTCCAGAGGAATACCACCTTACCACACGCACCTCTAGAGGAGGCTTCTCTCAGCTCTAGGTATGTGAGAGGGACCCTGAGTTTGCGGCCTGAAGTGGAATGGACACCGCGATGCCGTGACTCGAAATACGGCCGGATATCCCTGCAGTGACTTGAATGCAGGCTCGTCTTGCATCTCCCAAGACGAAAGGATGTCTGAATCCCCTGTGGAGACCACAGGGAAAGACCTAGTTCAACTCCTCATCGCGACCGGAGGCCTCACATCCTTTGAAAACTCCAGAGGGACACGGAGATCAGTGCCTCCAAAGGAGACGATGCCTGACTCCTCATGAAACTTGATAGGAGTCCCAGGATTCCTGTGGCACGTGGAAAGGGACCCTTGGTCTCCCGCCTCAGCTGGAGAGGCGGCCCAATTGCCCTGCCAAGCCTCGAGGAGAATCCCGAGTTGTCCCTCGCAACTAGGCAGGATTCCTGACGTCGCTGAACAAACACGTGTGTGGAAGAGCCATCTCCGTCGTAACTGGAGATTATAACCCAGGTTCCCGCCGCAACTCGAGAAAAACCATGAGACTTCCCCCTCGCTGCGAGATGAGGCCCGATTCCCCTGCACTGCGTGCAGAGCAATGGCGTGTTGCACATCACACAGGAAAGGAGCCTTGATTTCCTTGATGGCACTCCAGAGAAAGCCCAAGAACATTGATTCAAGGCTAGAAGGATCCTGAGGTCACTGTAGCAACACGAAAGAGCTCCGTGGACCAAAAATCAACTCGAGATGAGAGGTTAGTCCCTGGCTTCGACTCCAGAGGAATACCACCTTACCACAAGCACCTCAAGAGGAGGCTTCTCTCAGCTCTAGGTATGTGAGAGGGTCCCTGAATTTCCGGCCGTAAGTGGAATGGACACCGGTATGCCCTGACTCGAAATAAGGCCGGATATGCCTGCAGTGACTTGAATTCAGGCTCGTCTTGCATCTCCCAAGACGAAAGGATGTCTGAATCCCCTGTGGAGACCACAGAGAAAGACCTAGTTCCCCACCTCATCGGGACAGGAGGCCTCACATCCTTTGAAAACTCCAGAGGGACGCGGAGATCAGTGCCTCCAAAGGAGACGATGCCTGACTCCTCGTGAAACTTGATAGGAGTCCCAGGATTCCTGTGGCACGTGGAAAGGGACCCTTGGTCTCCCGACTCAGCTGGAGAGGCGTCCCAATTGCCCTGCCAAGCCTCGAGGAGAAGAATACCGAGTTGTCCCTCGCAACTAGGCAGGAGTCCTGACGTTGCTGAACAAACACGTGTGTTTAAGAGCCATCCCCGTCGTAACTCGAGATTATACCCCAGGTTCCCGCCGCAACTCGAGAAAACCATGAGACTTCCCCATCGCCGCGAGATGAGGCCCGATTCCCCTGCACTGCGTGCAGAGCAATGCCGTGTTGCACATCACACAGGAAAGGAGCCTTGATTTCCTTGATGGCACTCCAGAGAAAGCCCAAGAACACTGTTTCAAGACTAGAGGGATCCTGAGGTCACTGTAGCAACACGAAAGAGGTCCGTGGACCACAAATCAACTCGAGATGATAGGTTAGTCCCTGGCTTCGACTCCAGAGGAATACCACCTTACCACACGCACCTCAAGAGGAGGCTTCTCTCAGCTCTAGGTATGTGAGAGGGACCATGAGTTTGCGGCCTCAAGTGGAATGGACACCGCGATGCCCTGACTCGAAATAAGGCCGGATATCCCTGCAGTGACTTGAATGCAGGCTCGTCTTGCATCTCCCAAGACGAAAGGATGTCTGAATCCCCTGTGGAGACCACAGAGAAAGACCTAGTTCCCCACCTCATCGCGACCGGAGGCCTCACATCTTTTGAAAACTTCAGAGGTACGCGGGGATCAGTGCCTCCAAAGGAGACGATGCCTGACTCCTCGTGAAACTTGATAGGAGTCCCAAAATTCCTGTGGCACGTGGAAAGGGATCCTTGGTCTCCCGCCTCAGCTGGAGAGGCATCCCAATTGCCCTGCCAAGCCTCGAGGAGAATCCCGATTTGTCCCTTGCAACTAGGCAGGAGTCCTGACATCGCTGAACAAACATGTGTGTGGAAGGGCCATCCCCGTCGTAACTCGAGAATATACCCCAGGTTCCCGCCGCAACTCAAGAAAAACCATGAGACTTCCCCCTCGCCGCGAGATGAGGCCCGATTCCCCTGCACTGTGTGCAGAGCAATTCCGTGTTGCACATCAAACATGAAAGGAGCCTTGATTTCCTTGATGGCACTCCAGAGAAACCCCAAGAACACTGTTACAAGGCTAGAGGGATCCTGAGGTCATTGTAGCAACACGAAAGAGCTCCGTGGCCCAAAAATCAACTTGAGATGAGAGGTTAGTCCCTGGCTTCGACTCCAGAGGAATACCACATTACCACAAGCACCTCAAGAGGAGGCTTCTCTCAGCTCTAGGTATGTGAGAGGGACCCTGAGTTTGCGGCCTCAAGTGGAATGGACACTGTGATGCCTTGACTCGAAATAAGGCCGGATATCACTGCAGTGACTTGAATGCAGGCTCGTCTTGCATCTCCCAAGATGAAAGGATGTCTGAATCCCCTGTGGAGACCACAGAGAAAGACCTAGTTCCCCACCTCATCGCGGCCGGATGCCTCACATCCTTTGAAAATTCCAGAGGGACGCGGAGATCAGTGCCTCCAAAGGAGACGATGCCTGACTCCTCGTGAAACTTGATAGGAGTCCCAGGATTCCTGTGGCACGTGGAAAGGGACCCTTGGTCTCCCGCCTCAGCTGGAGAGGCGTCCCATTTGCCCTGCGAAGCCTCGAGGAGAATCCCGAGCTGTCCCTCGCAACTAGGCAGGAGTCCTGACATCGCTGAACAAACACGTGGGTGGAAAGGCCATCCCCATCGTAACTCGAGAATATACCCCAGGTTCCCGCCGCAACTCGAGAAAAACCATGAGACTTCCCCCTCGCCGCGAGATGAGGCCCGATTCCCCTACACTGCGTGGAGAGCAATTCCGTGTGGCACATCACACATGAAAGGAGCCTTGATTTCCTTGATGGCACTCCAGAGAAACCCCAAGAACACTGTTTCAAGGCTAGAGGGATCCTGAGATCACTGTAGCAACACGAAAGAGCTCCGTGGACCAAAAATCAACTCGAGATGAGGTGTTATTCCCTGGCTTCGACTCCAGAGGAATACCACCTTACCACAAGCACCTCAAGAGGAGGCTTCTCTGAGCTCTAGGTATGTGAAAGGGACCCTGAATTAGCGCCACAAAGTGGAATGGACACCGCGATGCCCTGACTCGAAATAAGGCCGGATATCCCTGCAGTGACTAGAATGAAGGATCGTCTTGCATCTCCCAAGATGAAAGGATGTCTGAATCCCCTGTGGAGACCACAGAGAAAGACCTAGTTCCCCACCTCATCGCGACCGGAGGCCTCACATCCTTTGAAAACTCCAGAGGTATGCGGAGATCAGTGCCTCCAAAGGAGACGATGCCTGACTCCTCGTGAAACTTGATAGGAGTCCCAGGATTCTTGTGGCACGTGGAAAGGGACACTTGGTCTATCGCCTCAGATGGAGAGGCGTCCCAATTGCCCTGCCAAGCCTCGAGGAGAATGCCGAGTTGTCCCTCGCAACTAGGCAGGAGTCCTGACGTCGCTGAAAAAACACGTGTGTGGAAGGGCCATCCCGGTCGTAACTCGAGAATATACCCCAGGTTCCCGCCACAACTCGAGAAAAACCTTGAGATTTCCCCCTCGCCGCGAAATGAGGCCCGTTTCCCCAGCACTGCGTACGGAGCCATACCGTGTTGCACATCACACATGAAAGGAGCCTTGATTTCCTTGATGGCATTCCAGCGAAACCCCAAGAGCACTGTTTCAAGGCTAGAGGGATCCTGAGGTCACTGTAGCAACAAGAAAGAGCTCCGTGGCCCAAAAATCAACTCGAGATGAGAGGTTAGTCCCTGGCTTCGACTCCAGAGGAATACCACCTTACCACAAGCACCTCAAGAGGAGGCTTCTCTCAGCTCTAGGTATGTGAGAGGGAACCTGAGTTTGCGGTCCCAAGTGGACTGGACACCGCGATGCCCTGACTCGAAATAAGGCCGGATATCCCTGCGGTGACTTGAATGCAGGCTCGTCTTGCATCTCCCAAGACGAAAGGATGTCTGAATCCCCTGTGGAGACCACAGAGAAAGACCTAGTTCCCCACCTCATCGCGACAGGAGGCCTCACATCCTTTGAAAACTCCAGAGGTACGTGGAGATCAGTGCCTCCAAAGGAGACGATGCCTGACTCCTCTGGAACTTGATAGGAGTCCCAGGATTCCTGAGGAACGTGGAAAGGGACCCTTGGTCTCCTGCCTCAGCTGGAGAGGCGTCCCAATTGCCCTGCGAAGCCTGGAGGAGAATCCCCAGTTGTCCCTCGGAACTAGGCAGGAGTCCTGACATTGCTGAACAAACACGTGGGTGGAAGGGCCATCCCCATCGTAACTCGAGAATATACCCCAGCTTACCGCCGCAACTCGAGAAAAACCATGAGACTTTCCCCTCGCCGCGAGATGAGCCCCGATTCCCCTACACTGCTTGCAGAGCAATTCCGTGTTGCACATCACACATGAAAGGAGCCTTGATTTCCTTGATGGCACTCCAGAGAAACCCCAAGAACACTGTTTCAAGGCTAGAGGGATCCTGAGGTCACTGTAGCAACTCGAAAGAGCTCCGTGGACCAAAAATCAACTCGAGATGAGGGTTTAGTCCCTGGCTTCGACTCCAGAGGAATACCACCTTACCACAAGCACCTCAAGAGGAGGCTTCTCTCAGCTCTAGGTATGTGAGAGGGACCCTGAATTAGCGGCACCAAGTGGAATGGACACCGCGATGCCCTGACTCGAAATATGGCCGGATATCCCTGTAGTGACATAAATGCAGGCTCGTCTTGCATCTCCCAAGACGAAAGGATGTCTGAATCCCCTTTGGAGACCACAGAGAAAGACCTAGCTCCCCACCTCATCGCGACCGGAGGCCTCACATCCTTTGAAAACTCCAGAGGTACGCGGAGATCAGTGCCTCCAAAGGAGACGATGCCTGACTCCTCGTGAAACTTGATAGGAGTCCCAGGATTCCTGTGGCACGTGGAAAGGGACCCTTGGTCTCCCGCCTCAGCTGGAGAGGCGTCCCAATTGCCCTGCCAAGCCTCGAGGAGAATCCCGAGCTGTCCCTCGCAACTAGGCAGGAGTCCTGACATCGCTGAACAAACACGTGGGTGGAAAGGCCATCCCCATCGTAACTCGAGAATATACCCCAGGTTCCCGCCGCAACTCGAGAAAAACCTTGAGACTTCCCCCTCGCCGCGAGATGAGGCCCGTTTCCCCTGCACTGCGTGCAGAGCAATACCGTGTTGCACATCACACAGGAAAGGAGCCTTGATTTTCTTGATGGCACTCCAGAGAAACCCCAAAAACACTGTTTCAAGGCTAGAGGGATCCTGAGGTCACTGTGGCAACAGGAAAGATCTCCGTGGACAAAAAATGAACTCGAGATGAGAGGTTAGTCCCTGGCTTCGACTCCAGAGGAATACAACCTTACCACAAGCACCACAGGAGCAGGCTTCTCTCAGCTCTAGGTATGTGAGAGGGACCCTGAGTTTGCGGCCTCAAGTGGAATGCACACCGCGATGACCTGACTCAATATAAGGCCGGATATCCCTGCAGTAACTTGAATGCAGACTCGTCTTGCATCTCCCAAGACGAAAGGATGTCTGAATCCCCTGTGGAGATCACAGAAAAAGACCTAGTTCCCCACCTCATCGCGACCAGAGGCATCACATCCTTTGAAAACTCCAGAGGTACGCGGAGATCAGTGCCTCCAAAGGAGACGATGCCTGACTCCTCGTGAAACTTGATAGGAGCCCCAGGATTCCTGTGGCTGGTGGAAAGGGCCCCTTGGTCTCCCGCCTCAGCTGGAGAGGCGTCCCAATTGCCCTGGCAAGCCTCGAGGAGAATCCCGAGTTGTCCCTCGCATCTAGGCAGGAGTCCTGACGTCGCTGAACAAACACGTGTGTGGAAGGGCGATCCCCGTCGTAACTCGAGAATATACCCCAGGTTCCCGCCGCAACTCAAGAAAAACCATGAGACTTCCCCCTCGCCCCGAGATGAGGCCCGATTCCCCTGCACTGCGTGCAGAGCAATTCCGTGTTGCACATCACACATGAAAGGAGCCTTGATTTCCTTGATGGCACTCCAGAGAAACCCCAAGAACACTGTTTCAAGGCTAGAGGGAACCTGAGGTCACTGTAGCAACACGAAAGAGCTCCGTGGACCAAAAATCAACTCGAGATGAGAGGTTAGTCCCTGGCTTCGACTCCAGAGGAATACCACCTTACCACAAGCACCTCAAGAGGAGGCTTCTCTCAGCTCTAGGTATGTGAGAGGGACCCTGAGTTTGCGGCCTCAAGTGGAATGCACACCACGATGCCCTGACTCGAAATAAGGCCGGATATCCCTGCAGTGACTTGAATGCAGGCTCGTCTTGCATCTCCCAAGACGAAAGGATGTCTGAATCCCCTGTGGAGACCACAGAAAAAGACCTAGTTCCCCACCTCATCGCGATCGGAGGCCTCACATGCTTTGAAACCTCCAGAGGTACGCGGAGATCATCGCCTCCAAAGGAGACGATGCCTGACTCCTCGTGAAACTTGATAGGAGTTCCAGGATTCCTGTGGCATGGGGAAAGGGACACTTGGTCTCCCCCCTCAGCTGGAGAGGCGTCTCAGTTACCCTGACAAGCCTCAAGGAGAATCCCGAGTTGTCCCTCGCAACTAGGCAGGAGTCCTGACGTCGCTGAACAAACACGTGGGTGGAAGGGCCATCCCCGTCGTAACTCGAGAATATACCCCAGGTTCCCGCCGCAACTCGAGAAAAACCATGAGACTTCCCCCTCGCCGCGAGATGAGGCCCGATTCCCCTGCACTGCGTGCAGAGCAATTCCGTGTTGCACATCACACATGAAAGGAGCCTTGACTTCCTTGATGGCACTCCAGAGAAACCCCAAGAACACTGTTTCAAGGCTAGAGGGATCCTGAGGTCACTGTAACAACACGAAAGAGCTCCGTGGACCAAAAATCAACTCGAGATGAGAGGTTAGTCCCTGGCTTCGACTCCAGAGGAATACCACCTTACCACAAGCACCTCAAGAGGAGGCTTCTCTCAGCTCTAGGTATGTGAGAGGGACCCTGATTTTGCGGCCTCAAGTGGAATGGACACCGCGATGCCCTGACTCGATATAAGGCCGGATATCCCTGCAGTGACTTGAATGCAGACTCGTCTTGCATCTCCCAAGACGAAAGGATGTCTGAATCCCCTGTGGAGATCACAGAAAAGACCTAGTTCCCCACCTCATCGCGACCAGAGGCATCACATGCTTTGAAAACTACAGAGGTACGCGGAGATCAGTGCCTCCAAAGGAGACGATGCCTGACTCCTCGTGAAACTTGATAGGAGTCCCAGGATTCCTGTGGCATGGGGAAAGGGACACTTGGTCTCCCACCTCAGCTGGAGAGGCGTCCCAATTGCCCTGCCAAGCCTCAAGGAGAATCCCGAGTTGTCCCTTGCAACTAGGCACAGTCCTGACGTCGCTGAACAAACACGTGGGTGGAAGGGCCATCCCCGTCGTAACTCGAGAATATACCCCAGGTTCCGCCGCAACTTGAGAAAAACCATGAGACTTCCCACTCGCCGCAAAATGAGGCCCGATTCCCCTGCACTGCGTGCAGAGCAATTCCGTGTTGCACATCACACAGGAAATGAGCCTTGATTTCCTTGATGGCACTCCAGAGAAACCCCAAGAACACTGTTTCAAGGCTAGAGGGATCCTGAGGTCACTGAAGCAACAACAAAGATCCCCGTGGACAAAAAATCAACTCGAGATGAGAGGTTAGTCCCTGGCCTCGACGCCAGAGGAATACCACCTTACCACAAGCATCACAGGAGCAGGCTTCTCTCAGCTCTAGGTATGTGAGAGGGACCCTGATTGTGCGGCCTCAAGTGGAATGGACACCGCGATGCCCTGACTCGATATAAGGCCGGATATCCCTGCAGTGACTTGAATGCAGGCTCGTCTTGCATCTCCCAAGACGAAAGGATGTCTGAATCCCCTGTGCAGATCACAGAGAAAGACCTAGTTCCCCACCTCATCGCGACCGGAGGCCTCACATCCTTTGAAAACTCCAGAGGTACACGGAGATCAGTGCCTCAAAAGGAGACGATGCCTGACTCCTCGTGAAACTTGATAGGAGTCCCAGGATTCCTGTGGCATGTGGAAAGGGACCCTTGGTCTCCCGCCTCAGCTGGAGAGGCGTCCCAATTGCCCTGCCAAGCCTCGAGGAGAATCCCGAGTTGTCCCTCGCAACTAGGCAAGAGTCCTGACGTCGCTGAAGAAACACGTGGGTGGAACGGCCATCCCGGTCGTAACTCGAGAGTATACCCCAGGTTCCCGCCGCAACTCGAGAAAAACCATGAGACTTCCCCCTCGCCGCGAGATGAGGCCTGATTCCCCTGCACTGCGTGCAGAGCAATTCCGTGTTGCACATCAGACATGAAAGGAGCCTTGATTTCCTTGATGGCACTCCAGAGAAACCCCAAGAACACTGTTTCAAGGCTAGAGGGATCCTGAGGTCACTGTAGCAACATGAAACAGCTCCGTGGACCAAAAATCAACTCGAGATGAGAGGTTAGTCCCTGGCTTCGACTCCAGAGGAATACCACCTTACCACAACCACTACAGGAGCTGGCTTCTCTCAGCTCTAGGTATGTGAGAGGAACCCTGAGTTTGCGGCCTCAAGTGGAATGGACACCGCGATGACCTGACTCAATATAAGGCCGGATATCCGTGCAGTGACTTGAATGCAGGCTCGTCTTGCATCTCCCAAGACGAAAGGATGTCTGAATCCCCTGTGGAGATCACAGAAAAAGACCTAGTTCCCCACCTCATCGCGACCAGAGGCATCACATCCTTTGACAACTCCAGAGGTACGCGGAGATCAGTGCCTCCAAAGGAGACGATGCCTGACTCCTCGTGAAATTTGATAGGAGTCCCAGGATTCCTGTGGCTGGTGGAAAGGGCCCCTTGGCCTCCCGCCTCAGCTGGAGAGGCGTCCCAATTGCCCTGGCAAGCCTCGAGGAGAATCCCGAGTTGTCCCTCGCATCTAGGCAGGAGTCCTGACGTCGCTGAACAAACACGTGTGTGGAAGGGCCATCCCCGTCGTAACTCGAGAATATACCCCAGGTTCCCGCCGCAACTCAAGAAAAACCATGAGACTTCCCCCTGCCGCGAGATGAGGCCCGATTCCCCTGCACTGCGTGCAGAGCAATTCCGTGTTGCACATGACACATGAAAGGAGCCTTGATTTCCTTGATGGCACTCCAGAGAAACCCCAAGAACACTGTTTCAAGGCTAGAGGGAACCTGAGGTCACTGTAGCAACACGATAGAGCTCCGTGGACCAAAAATCAACTCGAGATGAGAGGTTAGTCCCTGGCTTCGACTCCAGAGGAATACCACCTTACCACAAGCACCTCAAGAAGAGGCTTCTCTCAGCTATAGATATGTGAGAGGGACCCTGAGTTTGCGGCCTCAAGTGGAATGCACACCACGATGCCCTGACTCGAAATAAGGCCGGATATCCCTGCAGTGACTTGAATGCAGGCTCGTCTTGCATCTCCCAAGACGAAAGGATGTCTGAATCCCCTGTGGAGACCACAGAAAGAGACCTAATTCCCCACCTCATCGCGATCGGAGGCCTCACATCCTTTGAAAACTCCAGAGGTACACGAGGATCAGTGCCTCCAAAGGAGACGATGCCTGACTCCTCGTGAAACTTGATAGGAGTCCCAGGAATCCTGTGGCACGTGGAAAGGGACCCTTGGTCTCCCGCCTCAGCTGGAGAGGCGTCCCAATTGCCCTGCCAAGCCTCGAGGAGAATCCCGAGTTTTCCCTCGCAACTAGGCAGGAGTCCTGACGTCGCTGAACAAACACGTGGGTGGAAGGGCCATCCCCGTCGTAACTCGAGAATATACCCCAGGTTCCCGCCGCAACTCGAGAAAAACCATGAGACTTCCCCCTCGCCGCGAGATGAGGCCAGATTCCCCTGCACTGCGTGCAGAGCAATTCCATGTTGCACATCACACATGAAAGGAGCCTTGATTTCCTTGATGGCACTCCAGAGAAACCCCAAGAACACTGTTTCAAGGCTAGAGGGATCCTGAGGTCACTGTAACAACACGAAAGAGCTCCGTGGACGAAAAATCAACTCGAGATAAGAGTTTAGTCCCTGGCTTCCACTCCAGAGGAATACCACCTTACCACAAGCACCTCAAGAGGAGGCTTCTCTCAGCTCTAGGTATGTGACAGGGACCCTGAGTTTGTGGCCTCAAGTGGAATGGACACGGCGATGCCCTGACTCGAAATAAGGCCGGATATCCCTGCAGTGAGTTGAATGCAGGCTCGTCTTGCATCTCCCAAGACGAAAGGATGTCTGAATCCCCTGTGGAGACCACAGAGAAAGACCTAGTGCCCCACCTCATCGCGATCGGAGGCCTCACATCCTTTGAAAACTCCAGAGGTACGTGGAGATCAGTGCCTCCGAAGGAGACGATGCCTGACTCCTCGTGAAACTTGATAGGAGTCCCCGGAATCTTGTGGCACGTGGAAAGTGACACTTGGTCTCCCCCCTCAGCTGGAGAGGCATCCCAATTGTCCTGCCAAGCCTCAAGGAGAATCCCGATTTGTCCCTTGCAACTAGGCAGGAGTCCTGACGTCGCTGAACAAACACGTGTGTGGAAGGGCCATCCCCGTCGTAACTCGAGAATATATCCCAGGTTCCCGCCGCAACTCGAGAAAAACCATGAGACTTCCCCCTCGCCGCAAAATGAGGCCCGATTCCCCTGCACTGCGTGCAGAGCAATTCCGTGTTGCACATCACACATGAAAGGAGCCTTGATTTCCTTGATGGCACTCCAGAGAAACCGCAAGAACACTGTTTCAAGGCTAGAGGGATCCTGAGGTCACTGTAGCAACACAAAAGAGCTCCGTGGACCAAAAATCAACTCGAGATGAGAGGTTAGTCCCTGGCTTCGACTCCAGAGGAATACCACCTTACCACAAGCACCTCAAGAGAAGGCTTCTCTCAGCTCTAGGTATGTGAGAGGGACCCTGAGTTTGCGGCCTCAGGTGGAATGCACACCGCGATGCCCTGACTCGAAATAAGGCCGGATATCCCTGCAGTGACTTGAATGCAGGCTCGTCTTGCATCTCCCAAGACGAAAGGATGTCTGAATCCCCTGTGGAGACCACAGAGAAAGACCTAGTTCCCCACCTCATCGCGACCGGAGGCCTCACATCCTTTGAAAACTCCAGAGGTACACGGAGATCAGTGCCTCCAAAGGAGATGATGCCTGACTCATCGTGAAACTTGATAGGAGTCCCAGGATTCCTGTGGCACGTGGAAAGGAACACTTGGTCTCCCGCCTCAGCTGGAGAGGCGTCCCAATTGCCCTGCCAAGCGTCGAGGAGAATCCCGATTTGTCCCTCGCAACTAGGCAGGAGTCCTGACGTGGCTGAACAAACACGTGGGTGGAAGGCCCATCCCCGTCGTAACTCGAGAATATACCCCAGGTTCCCGCCACAACTCGAGAAAAACCATGAGACTTCCCCCTCGCCGCGACATGAGGAACGATTCCCCTGCACTGCGTGCAGAGCAATTCCATGTTGCACATCACACATGAAAGGAGCCTTGATTTCCTTGATGGCACTCCAGAGAAACCCCAAGAACACTGTTTCAAGGCTAGAGGGATCCTGAGGTCACTGTAGCAACACGAAAGAGCTCCGTGGACCAAAAATCAACTCGAGATGAGAGGTTAGTCCCTGGCTTCGACTCCAGAGGAATACCACCTTACCTCAAGCACCTCAAGAGGAGGCTTCTCTCAGCTCTATGTATGTGAGAGGGACCCTGTGTTTGCGGCCTCAAGTGGAATGGACACCGCGATGCCCTGACTCGAAATAAGGTCGGATATGCCTGCAGTGACTTGAATGCAGGCTCGTCTTGCATCTCCCAAGACGAAAGGATGTCTGAATCCCCTGTGGAGACCACAGAGAAAGACCTAGTTCCCCACCTCATCGCGACCGGAGGCCTCACATCCTTTGAAAACTCCAGAGGTACGCGGAGATCAGTGCCTCCAAAGGAGACGATGCCTGACTCTTTGTGAAACTTGATAGGAGTCCTAGGAATCCTGTGGCACGTGGAAAGGGACCCTTGGTCTCCCGCCTCAGCTGGAGAGGCGTCCTTATTGCCCTGCCAAGCCTCGAGGAGAATACCGAGTTGTCCCTCGCAACTAGGCAGGAGTCCTGACGTGGCTGAACAAACACGTGGGTGGAAGGGCTATCCCCGTCGTAACTCGAGAATATACCCCAGGTTCCCGCCGCAACTCGAGAAAAACCATGAGACTTCCCCCTCGCCGCGAGATGAGGCCCAATTTCCCTGCACTGCGTGCAGAGCAATTCCGTGTTGCACATCACACATGAAAGGAGCCTTGATTTCCTTGATGGCACTCCAGAGAAACCCCAAGAACACTGTTTCAAGGCTAGAGGGATCCTGAGGTCACTGTAACAACACGAAAGAGCTCCGTGGACGAAAAATCAACTCGAGATGAGAGTTTAGTCCCTGGCTTCCACTCCAGAGGAATACCACCTTACCACAAGCACCTCAAGAGGAGGCTTCTCTCAGCTCTAGGTATGTGAGAGGGACCCTGAGTTTGTGGCCTCAAGTGGAATGGACACGGTGATGCCCTGACTCGAAATAAGGCCGGATATCCCTGCAGTGAGTTGAATGCAGGCTCGTCTTGCATCTCCCAAGACGAAAGGATGTCTGAATCCCCTGTGGAGACCACAGAGAAAGACCTAGTGCCCCACCTCATCGCGATCGGAGGCCTCACATCCTTTGAAAACTCCAGAGGTACGTGGAGATCAGTGCCTCCAAAGGAGACGATGCCTGACTCCTCGTGAAACTTGATAGGAGTCCCCGGATTCTTGTGGCACGTGGAAAGTGACACTTGGTCTCCCCCCTCAGCTGGAGAGGCATCCCAATTGTCCTACCAAGCCTCAAGGAGAATCCCGAGTTGTCCCTCGCAACTAGGCAGGAGTCCTGACGTCGCTGAACAAACACGTGGGTGGAAGGGCCATCCGCGTCGTAACTCGAGAATATAGCCCAGGTTCCCGCCGCAACTCGAGAAAAACCATGACTCTTCCCCCTCGCGCGAGATGAGGCCAGATTCCCCTGCACTGCGTGCAGAGCAATTCCGTGTTGCACATCAAACAAGAAAGGAGCCTTGATTTCCTTGATGGCACTCCAGAGAAACCCCAAGAACACTGTTTCAAGGCTAGAGGGATCCTGAGGTCACTGTAGCAACACGAAAGAGCTCCGTGGACCAAAAAACAACTCGAGATGAGAGGTTAGTCCCTGGCTTCGACTCCAGAGGAATAACACCTTACCACAAGCACCTCAAGAGGAGGCTTCTCTCAGCTCTAGGTATGTGAGAGGGACCCTGAGTTTGTGGCCTCAAGTGGAATGCACACCGCGATGCCCTGACTCGAAATAAGGCTGGATATCCCTGCAGTGACTTGAATGCAGGCTCGTCTTGCATCTCCCAAGACGAAAGGATGTCTGAATCCCCTGTGGAGACCACAGAGAAAGACCTAGTTCCCCACCTCATCGCGACCGGAGGCCTCACATCCTTTGAAAACTCCAGAGGTACACGGAGATCAGTGCCTCCAAAGGAGATGATGCCTGACTCCTCGTGAATCTTGATAGGAGTCCCAGGATTCCTGTGGCTCGTGGAAAGGGACACTTGGTCTCCCGCCTCAGCTGGAGAGGCGTCCCAATTGCCCTGCCAAGCGTCGAGGAGAATCCCGATTTGTCCCTCGCAACTAGGCAGGAGTCCTGACGTGGCTGAACAAACACGTGGGTGGAAGGGCCATCCCCGTCGTAACTCGAGAATATACCCCAGGTTCCCGCCGCAACTCGAGAAAAACCATGAGACTTCCCACTCGCCGCGACATGAGGAACGATTCCCCTGCACTGCGTGCAGAGCAATTCCGTGTTGCACATCACACATGAAAGGAGCCTTGATTTCCTTGATGGCACTCCAGAGAAACCCCAAGAACACTGTTTCAAGGCTAGAGGGATCCTGAGGTCACTGTAGCAACACGAAAGAGCTCCGTGGACGAAAAATCAACTCGAGATGAGAGGTTAGTCCCTGGCTTCGACTCCAGAGGAATACCACCTTACCACAAGCACCTCAAGAGGAGGCTTCTCTCAGCTCTAGGTATGTGACAGGGACCCTGAGTTTGTGGCCTCAAGTGGAATGGACACGGCGATGCCCTGACTCGAAATAAGGCCGGATATGCCTGCAGTGACTTGAATACAGGCTCGTCTTGCATCTCCCAAGACGAAAGGATGTCTGAATCCCCTGTGGAGACCACAGAGAAAGACCTAGTTCCCCACCTCATCGCGACCGGAGGCCTCACATCCTTTGAAAACTCCAGAGGTACGGGGAGATCATTGCCTCCAATGGAGACCATGCCTGACTCCTCGTGAAACTTGATAGGAGTCCCAGGATTCCTGTGGCTCGTTTAAAGGGACACTTGGTCTCCCCCCTCAGCTGGAGGGGCGTCCCAATTGCCCTGCCAAGCCTCAAGGAGAATCCCGAGTTGTCACTTGCAACTAGGCACAGTCCTGACGTCACTGAACAAACACGTGTGTGGAAGGGCCATCCCCGTCGTAACTCGAGAATATACCCCCGGTTCCCGCCGCAACTCGAGAAAAACCATGAGACTTCCCCCTCGCCGCAAAATGAGGCTCGATTCCCCTGCACTGCGTGCAGAGCAATTCCGTGTTGCACGTCACACATGAAATGAGCCTTGATTTCCTTGATGGCACTCCAGAGAAACCCCAAGAACAGTGTTTCAAGGCAAGAGTAATCCTGAGGTCACTGTAGCAACAAGAAAGATCTCCGTGGACAAAAAATCAACTCGAGATGAAAGGTTAGTCCCTGGCTTCGACTCCAGAGGAATACCACCTTACCACAAGCACCACAGGAGCAGGCTTCTCTCAGCTCTAGGTATGTGAGAGGGACCCTGAGTTTGCGGCCTCATGTGGAATGCACACCGCGATGCCCTGACTCGAAATAAGGCCGGATATCCCTGCAGTGACTTGAATGCAGGCTCCTCTTGCATCTCCCAAGACGAAACGATGTCTGAATCCCCTGTGGAGACCACAGAGAAAGACCTAGTTCCCCACCTCATCGCGACAGGAGGCCTCACATCCTTTGAAAACTTCAGAGGTACGGGAAGATCAGTGCCTCCAAAGGAGACGATGCCTGACTCTCATGAAACTTGATAGGAATCCCAGGATTCCTGTGGCACGTGGAAAGGGACCCTTAGTCTCCCGCCTCAGCTGGAGAGGCGTCCAAATTGCCCTGCCAAGCCTCGAGGAGAGTTCTGAGTTGTCCCTCGCAACTAGGCAGGAGTCCTGACGTCGCTGAACGAACACGTATGTGGAAGAGCCATCCCCGTCGTAACTCGAGAATATACCCCAGGTTCCCGCCGCAACTCGAGAAAAACCATGAGACTTCCCCCTCGCCACGAGATGAGGCTCGATTCCCCTGCACTGCGTGCAGAGCAATTCCGTGTTGCACGTCACACATGAAAGGAGCGTTGATTTCCTTGATGGCACTCCAGAGAAACCCCAAGAACACTGTTTCAAGGCTAGAGGGATCCTGAGGTCACTGTAACAACATGAAAGAGCTCCGTGGACGAAAAATCAACTCGAGATGAGACGTTAGTCCCTGGCTTCGACTCCAGAGGAATACCACCTTACCACAAGCACCTCAAGAGGAGGCTTCTCTAAGCTCTAGGTATGTGAGAGGGACCCTGTGTTTGCGGCCTCAATTGGAATGGACACTGCGATGCCCTGATGCGAAATAAGGCCGGATATCCCTGCAGTGACTTGAATGCAGGCTCGTCTTGCATCTCCCAAGACGAAAGGATGTCTGAATACCGTGTGGAGACCACAGAGAAAGACCTAGTTCCCCACCTCATCGCGACCGGAGGGCTCACATCCTTTGAAAACTCCCGAGGGACGTGGAGATCAGTGCCCCCAAAGGAGACGATGCCTGACTCCTCGTGAAACTTGTTAGGAGTCCCAGGATTCCTGTGGCACGTGGAAAGGGACACTTGGTCTCCCGCCTCAGCTGGAGAGGCGTCCCAATTGCCCTGCCATGCCTCGAGGAGAATCCCGAGTTGTCCCTCGCAACTAGGCAGGAGTCCTGACGTCGCTGAACAAACACGTGGGTGGAAGGGCCATCCCCGTCGTAACTCGAGAATATACCCCAGGTTCCCGCCGCAACTCGAGAAAAACCATGAGACTTCCCCCTCGCCGCGAGATGAGGCCCGATTCCCCTGCACTGCGTGCAGAGCAATTCCGTCTTGCACATCACACTTGAAAGGAGCCTTGATTTCCTTGATGGCACTCCAGAGAAACCCCAAGAACACTGTTTCAAGGCTAGAGGGATCCTGAGGTCACTGTAGCAACACGAAAGAACTCCGTGGACCAAAAATGAATTCGAAATGAGAGGTTAGTCCCTGGCTTCGACTCCAGAGAAATACCACCTTACCACAAGCACCTCAAGAGGAGGCTTCTCTCAGCTCTAGGTATGTGAGAGGGACCCTGAGTTTGCGGCCTCAAGTGGAATGGACACCGCAATGCCCTGACACGAAATAAGGCCGGCTATCCCTGCAGTGACTTGAATACAGGCTCGTCTTGCATCTCCCAAGACGAAAGGATGTCTGAATGCCCTGTGGAGACCACAGAGAAAGACCTAGTTCCCCACCTCATCGCGACCGGAGGCCTCATATCCTTTGAAAACTCCAGAGGTACGCGGAGGTCAGTGCCTCCAAAGGAGACGATGCCTGACTCCTCGTGAAACTTGTTAGGAGTCCCAGGATTCCTGTGGCACGTGGAAAGGGACCCTTGGTCTCCCGCCTCAGCTGGAGAGGCTTTCGAATTGCCCTGGCAAGCCTCGAGGAGAATCGCAAGTTGTCCCTCACAACTAGGCAGGAGTCCTGATGTCGCTGAACAAACACGTGGGTGGAAGGGCCATCCCCGTCGTAACTCGAGAATATACCCCAGGTTCCCGCCGCAACTCGAGGAAAACCATGAGACTTCCCCCTCGCCGCGAGATGAGGCCTGATTCCCCTGCACTGCGTGCAGAGCAATTCCGTGTTGCACATCACACATGAAAGGAGCCTTGATTTCCTTGATGGCACTCCAGAGAAACCCCAAGAGCAGTGTTTCAAGGCTAGAGGGATCCTGAGGTCACTGTAGCAACACAAAAGAGCTCCGTGGACCAAAAATCAACTCGAGATGAGAGGTTAGTCCCTGGCTTCGACTCCAGAGGAATACCACCTTACCACAAGCACCTCAAGAGGAGGCTTCTCTCAGCTCTAGGTATGTGAGAGGGACCCTGAGTTTGCGGCCTCAAGTGGAATGGACACCGCGATGCCCTGACTCGATATAAGGCTGGATATCCCTGCAGTGAGTTGAATGCAGACTCGTCTTGCATCTCCCAAGACGAAAGGATGTCTGAATCCCCTGTGGAGATCACAGAAAAGACCTAGTTCCCCACCTCATCGCGACCAGAGTCATCACATGTTTGAAAACTCCAGAGGTACTCGGAGAACAGTGCCTCCAAAGGAGACGATGCCTGAGACCTCGTGAAACTTGATAGGAGTCCCAGGATTCCTGTGGCACGTGGAAAGGGACTCTTGGTCTCCCGCCTCAGCTGGAGAGGCGTCCCAATTGCCCTGCCATGCCTCGAGGAGATTCCCGAGTTGTCCCTCGCAACTAGGCAGGAGTCCTGACGTCGCTGAACAAACACGTGTGTGGAAGCGCCATCCCCGTCTAACTCGAGAATATACCCCAGGTTCCCGCCGCAACTCGAGAATAACCATGAGACTTCCCCCTCGCCGCGAGATGAGGCCCGATTCACCTGCACTGCGTGCAGAGCAATTCCGTTTTGCACATCACACATGAAAGGAGCCTTGATTTTCTTGATGGCACTCGAGAGAAACCCCAAGAACACTGTTTCAAGGCTAGAGGGATCCTGAGGTCACTGTAGCAACACGAAAGAGTTCCGTGAACCACAAATCAACTCGAGATGATAGGTTAGTCCCTGGCTTCGACTCCAGAGGAATACCACCTTACCACAAGCACCTCAAGAGGAGGCTTCTCTCAGCTCTAGGTATGTGAGAGGGACCCTGAGTTTGCGGTCTCAAGTGGAATAGACACCGCGATGCCCTGACTCGAAATAAGGCCGGATATCCCTGCAGTGACTTGAATGCGGGCTCGTCTTGCAACTCCCAAGACTAAAGGATGTCTGAATCCCCTGTGGAGACCACAGAGAAAGACCTAGTTCCACACCTCATCGCGACCGGAGGCCTCACATCCTTTGAAAACTCCAGAGGTACGCGGAGGTCAGTGCCTCCAAAGGAGACGATGCCTGACTCCTCGTGAAACTTGTTAGGAGTCCCAGGATTCCTGTGGCACGTGGAAAGGGACCCTTGGTCTCCCGCCTCAGCTGGAGAGGCGTCCCAATTGCCCTGCCAAGCCTCGAGGAGAATCCCGAGTTGTCCCTCGCAACTAGGCAGGAGTCCTGACGTCGCTGAACAAACACGTGGGTGGAAGGGCCATCCCCGTCGTAACTCGAGAATATACCCCAGGTTCCCGCCGCAACTCGAGAAAAACCATGAGACTTCCCCCTCGCCGCGAGATGAGGCCTGATTCCCCTGCACTGCGTGCAGAGCAATTCCGTGTTGCACATCACACATGAAAGGAGCCTTGATTTCCTTGATGGCACTCCAGAGAAACCCCAAGAACACTGTTTCAAGACTAGAGGGATCCTGAGGTCACTGTAGCAACAAGAAAGATCTGCGTGTACCAAAAATCAACTCGAGATGAGAGGTTAGTCCCTGGCATCGACTCCAGAGGAATACCACCTTACCACAAGTACCTCAAGAGGAGGCTTCTCTCAGGTCTTGGAATGAGAGAGGGACCCTGAGTTTGCGGCCTCATGTGGAATGGACACCGCGATTCCCTGACTCAAAACAAGGCCAGATGTCTCTGAAGTGACTTGAATGCCGGCTTGTCTTGCATCTCCCAAGATGAAAGGATGTCTGAATCCCCTGTGCAGACCACAGAGAAAGACCTAGTTCCCCACCTCATCGCGACCGGAGGCCTCACATCCTTTGAAAATTCCAGAGGTACACGGAGATCAGTGCCTCCAAAGGAGACGATGACTGACTCCTCGTGAAACTTGATAGGAGTCCCAGGATTCCTGTGGCACGTGGAAAGGGACCCTTGGTCTCCCGCCTCAGCTGGAGAGGCGTCCCAATTGCCCTGCCAAGCCTCGAGGAGAATCCCGAGTTGTCCCTCGCAACGAGGCAGGAGTCCTGCCGTCGCTGAACAAACACGTGGGTGGAAGGGCCATCCCCGTCGTAACTCGAGAATATACTCCAGGTTCGTGCCGCAACTCGAGAAAAACCATGAGACTTCCCCCTCGCCGCGAGATGAGGCCCGATACCCTGCACTGCGTGCCGAGCAATTCCGTGTGGCACATCACACATGAAAGGAGCCTTGATATCCTTGGTGGCACTCCAGAGAAACCCCAAGAACACTGTTTCAAGGCTAGAGGGATCCTGAGGTCACTGTAGCAACAGGAAAGAGCTCCGTGGACCACAAATCAACTCGAGATGAGAGGATAGTCCTTCTCTTCGACTCCAGAGAAATACCACCTTACCACAAGCATCTCAAGAGGAGGCTTCTCTCAGCTCTAGGTATGTGAGAGGGACCCTGAGTTTGCGGCCTCAAGTGGAATGGACACTGCGATGCTCTGACTCGAAATAAGGCCGGATATCCCTGCAGTGACTTGAATGCAGGCTCGTCTTGCATCTCCCAAGACGAAAGGATGTCTGAATCACCTGTGTAGACCACAGAGAAAGACCTAGTTCCCCACCTCATCGCGACCGGAGGCCTCACATCCTTTGAAAACTCCAGAGGGACGCGGAGATCAGTGCCTCCAAAGGAGACGATGCCTGAGTCCTCGTGAAACTTGATAGGAGTCCCAGGATTCCTGTGGCACGTGGAAAGGGACCCTTCGTCTCCCGCCTCAGCTGGAGAGGCGTCCCAATTGCCCTGCCAAGCCTCGAGGAGAATCCCGAGTTGTCCCTCGCAACTAGGCAGGAGTCCTGACGTCGCTGAACAAACACGTGGGTGGAAGGGCCATCCCCGTCGTAACTCGAAAATATACCCCAGGTTCCCGCCGCAACTCGAGAAAAACCATGAGACTTCCCCCTTGCCGCGAGATGAGGCCCGATTCCCCTGCACTGCGTGCAGAGCAATTCCGTGTTGCACATCACACATGAAAGGAGCCTTGATTTTCTTGATGGCACTCCAGAGAAACCCCAAGAACACTGTTTCAAGGCTAGAGGGATCCTGAGGTCACTGTAGCAACACGAAAGAGTTCCGTGTACCAAAAATCAACTCGAGATGAGAGGTTAGTCCCTGGCATCGACTCCAGAGGAATACCACCTTACCACAAGTACCTCAAGAGGAGGCTTCTCTCAGGTCTAGGAATGAGAGAGGGACCCTGAGTTTGCGGCCTCATGTGGAATGGACACCGCGATTCCCTGACTCAAAATAAGGCCAGATGTCTCTGAAGTGACTTGAATGCCGGCTTGTCTTGCATCTCCCAAGATGAAAGGATATCTGAATCCCCTGTGCAGACCACAGAGAAAGACCTAGTTCCCCACCTCATCGCGACCGGAGGCCTCACATCCTTTGAAAACTCCAGAGGTACACGGAGATCAGTGCCTCCAAAGGAGACGATGACTGACTCCTCGTGAAACTTGATAGGAGTCCCAAGATTCCTGTGGCACGTGGAAAGGGACCCTTGGTCTCCCGCCTCAGCTGGAGAGGCGTCCCAATTGCCCTGCCAAGCCTCGAGGAGAATCCCGAGTTGTCCCTCGCAACTAGGCAGGAGTCCTGCCGTCGCTGAACAAACACGTGGGTGGAAGGGCCATCCCCGATGTAACTAGAGAATATACTCCAGGTTCCTGCCGCAACTCGAGAAAAACCATAAGACTTCCCCCTCGCCGCGAGATGAGGCCCGATACCCTGCACTGCGTGCCGAGCAATTCCGTGTTGCACATCACACATGAAAGGAGCCTTCATATCCTTGGTGGCACTCCAGAGAAACCCCAAGAACACTGTTTCAAGGCTAGAGGGATCCTGAGGTCACTGTAGCAACAGGAAAGAGCTCCGTGGACCAAAAATCAACTCGAGATGAGAGGTTAGTCCCTGGCTTCGACTTCAGAGGAATACCACCTTACCACAAGCACCTCAAGAGGAGGCTTCTCTCAGCTCTAGGTATGTGAGAGGGACCCTGAGTTTGCGGCCTCAAGTGGAATGGACACTGCGATGCTCTGACTCGAAATAAGGCCGGATATCCCTGCAGTGACTTGAATGCAGGCTCGTCTTGCATCTCCCAAGACGAAAGGATGTCTGAATCACCTGTGTAGACCACAGAGAAAGACCTCGTTCCCCACCTCATCGCGACCGGAGGCCTCACATCCTTTGAAAACTCCAGAGGGACGCGGAGATCAGTGCCTCCAAAGGAGACGATGCCTGAGTCCTCGTGAAACTTGATAGGAGTCCCAGGATTCCTGTGGCACGTGGAAAGGGACCCTTCGTCTCCCGCCTCAGCTGGAGAGGCGTCCCAATTGCCCTGCCAAGCCTCGAGGAGAATCCCGAGTTGTCCCTCGCAACTAGGCAGGAGTCCTGACGTCGCTGAACAAACACGTGGGTGGAAGGGCCATCCCCGTCGTAACTCGAAAATATACCCCAGGTTCCCGCCGCAACTCGAGAAAAACCATGAGACTTCCCCCTTGCCGCGAGATGAGGCCCGATTCCCCTGCACTGCGTGCAGAGCAATTCCGTGTTGCACATCACACATGAAAGGAGCCTTGATTTCCTTAGTGGCACTCCGGAGAATCCCCAAGAACACTGTTTCCACGCTATAGGAATCCTGAGGTCACTGTAGCTACACGAAAGAGCTCCGTGGACCAAAAATCAACTCGAGATGAGAGGTTAGTCCCTGCCTTCGACTCCAGAGGAAACCACCTTACCACAAGCACCTCAAGAGGAGGCTTCTCTCAGCTCTAGGTATGTGAGAGGGACCCTGAGTTTGCGGCCTCAAGTGGAATGGACACTGCGATGCTCTGACTCTAAATAAGGCCGCATATCCCTGCAGTGACTTGAATGCAGGCTCGTCTTGCATCTCCCAAGACGAAAGGATGTCTGAATCCCCTGTGGAGACCACAGAGAAAGACCTAGTTCCCCACCTCATGGCGACCGGAGGCCCCACATCCTTTGAAAACTCCAGAGGTACGGGGAGATCAGTGCCTCCAAAGGAGACGATGCCTGACTCCTCGTGAAACTTGATAGGAGTCCCAGGATTCCTGTGGCACGTGGAAACGGACACTTGGTCTCCCGCCTCAGCTGGAGAGGCGTTCCAATTGCCCTGCCAAACCTCGAGGAGAATCCCGAGTTGTCCCTCGCAACTAGGAAGGAGTCCTGACGTCACTGAATAAACACGTGGGTGGAAGGGCCATCGCCGTTTTAACTCGAGAATATACCCCAGGTTCTCGCCGCAACTCGAGAAAAACCATGAGACTTCCCCCTCGCCGTGAGATGAGGCCCGATCCCCTGCACTGCATGCAGAGCAATTCCGTGTTGCAAATCACACATGAAAGAAGCCTTGATTTCCTTGACGGCACTCCAGAGAATCCCCAAGAACACTGTTTCAAGGCTAGAGGGATCCTGAGGTCAATGTATCAACACGAAAGAGCTCCGTGGACCAAAAATTAACTCGAGATGAGAGGTTAGTCCCTGGCTTCGACTCCAGAGGAATACCACCTTACCACAAGCACCTCAAAAGGAGGCTTCTCTCAGCTCTAGGTATGTGAGTGGGACCCTGAGTTTGCGGCCTCAAGTGGAATGGACACCGCAATGCCCTGAGGCGAAATAAGGCCGCATATCCCTGCAGTGACTTGAATGCAGGCTCGTCTTGCATCTCCGAAGACGAAAGGATGTCTGAATCCCCTGTGGAGACCACAGAGAAAGACCTAGTTCCCCACGTCATGTCGACCGGAGGCCCCACATCCTTTGAAAACTCCAGAGGTACGCGGAGATCAGTGCCTCCAAAGGAGACGATGCCTGACTCCTCGTGAAACTTGATAGGAGTCCCAGGATTCCTGTGGCACGTGGAAAGGGACCCTTGGTCTCCCGCCTCAGCTGGAGAGGCGTCCCAATTACCCTGCCAAGCCTCGAGGAGAATCCCGAGTTGTCCCTTACAACTAGGCAGGAGTCCTGACGTCGCTGAACAAACACGTGGGTGGAAGGGCCATCCCCGTCGTAAGTCGAGAATATACCCCAGGTTTCCGCCGCAACTCGAGAAAAATCATGAGACTTCCCCCTCGTCGCGAGATGAGGCCCGATTCCCCTGCACTGCGTGCAGAGCAATTCCGTGTTGCACATCACACATGAAAGGAGCCTTGATTTCCTTGATGGCACTCCAGAGAAACCCCAAGGACACTGTTTCAAGGCTAGAGGGATCCTGAGGTCACTGTAGCAACACGAAAGAGCTCCGTGGACCAAAAATCAACACGAGATGAGAGGTTAGTCCCTGGCTTCGACTCCAGAGGAATACCACCTTACCACAAGCACCTCAAGCGGAGGCTTCTCTCAGCTCTAGGTATGTGAGAGGGACCCTGAGTTTGCGGCCTCAAGTGGAATGGACCCCGCGATGCCCTGTCTCGAAATAAGGCCGGATATCCCTGCAGTGACTTGAATGCAGGCTCGTCTTGCATTTCCCAAGACGAACGGATGTCTAAATCCCCTGTGGAGACCACAGAGTAAGACCTAGTTCCCCATATCAATGCACCCGGAGGCCTCACATCCTTTGAAAACTCCAGAGGTACGCGGAGATCAGTGCCTCCAAAGGAGACGATGCCTGACTCCTCGTGAAACTTGATACGAGTCCCAGGATTCCTGTGACACCTGGAAAGGGACCTTTGGTCTCCCGCCTCAGCTGGAGAGGCGTCCCAATTGCCCTGCCAAGCCTCGAGGAGAATCCCGAGTTATCCCTCGCAACTAGGCAGGAGTCGTGACGTCGCTGAACAAACACGTGTGTGGAAGGGCCATCCCCGTCGTAACTCGAGAATATACCCCAGGTTCCCGCCGCAACTCGAGAAAAACCATGAGACTTCCCCCTCGCCGCGAGATGAGGCCCGATTCCCCTGCACTGCGTGCAGAGCAATTCCGTGTTGCACATCACACAAGAAAGGAGCCTTGATTTCCTTGATGGCACTCCAGAGAATCCCCAAGAGCAGTGTTTCAAGGCTAGAGGGATCCTGAGGTCACTGTAGCCACATGAAAGAGCTCCGTGGACCAAAAATCAACTGGAGATGAGAGGTTAGTCCCTGGCTTCGACTCCAGAGGAATACCACCTTACCACAAGCACCTCAAGAGGAGGCTTCTCTCAGCTCTAGGTATGTGAGAGGGACCCTGAGTTTGCGGCCTCAAGTGGAATGGACACCGCGATGCCCTGACTCGAAATAAGGCTGGATATCCCTGCAGTGACTTGAATGCAGGCTCGTCTTGCATCTTCCAAGACGAAAGGATGTCTGAATCCCCTGTGGAGACCACAGAGAAAGACCTAGTTCCCCACCTCATCGTGACCGGAGGCTTCACATCCTTTGAAAACTCCAGTGGTACCCGAAGATCAGTGTCTTCAAAGGAGACGATGCCTGACTCCTCGTGAAACTTGATAGGAGTCCCAGGATTCCTGTGGCACGTTGAAAGGGACCCTTGGTCTCCTGCCTCAGCTGGAGAGCCGTCCCAATTGCCCTGCCAAGCCTCGAGGAGAATCCCGAGTTATCCCTCGCAACTAAGCAGGAGTCCTGACGTCGCTGAACAAACACGTGTGTGGAAGGGCCATCCCCGTCGTAACTTGAGAATATACCCCAGGTTCCCGCCGCAACTCGAGAAAAACCATGAGACTTCCCCCTCGCCGCGAGATGAGGCCCGATTCCCCTGCACTGCGTGCAGAGCAATTCCGTGTTGCACATCACACATGAAAGGAGCCTTGATTTCCTTGATGGCACTCCAGAGAAACCCCAAGAACACTGTTTCAAGGCTAGAGGGATCCTGAGGTCACTGTAGCAACACGAAAGAGCTCCGTGGACCAAAAATCAACTCGAGATGAGAGGTTAGTCCCTGGCTTCGACTCCAGAGAAATACCACCTTACCACAAGCACCCCAAGAGGAGGCTTCTCTCAGCCTTAGGTATGTGAGAGGGACCCTGAGTTTGCGGCCTCAAGTGAAATGGACACCGCGATGCCCTGACTCGAAATAAGGCCGGATATCCCTGCAGTGCCTTGAATGCAGGCTCGTCTTGCTTCTCCAAAGACGAAAGGATGTCTGAATCCCCTGTGGAGACCACAGAAAAAGACCTAGTTCCCCACCTCATCGCGACCGGAGGCCTCACATACTTTGAAAACTCCAGAGGTACGCGGAGATCAGTGCCTCCAAAGGAGACGATGCCTGACTCCTCGTGAAACTTGATAGGAGTCCCAGAATTCCTGTGGCACGTGGAAAGGGACCCTTGGTCTCCCGCCTCAGCTGGAGAGGCGTCCCAATTGCCCTGCCAAGCCTCGAGGAGAATCCCGAGTTGTCCCTCGCAACTAGGAAGGAGTCCTGATGTCGCTGAATAAACTCGTCGGTGGAAGGGCCATCGCCGTCGTAACTCGAGAATATACCCCAGGTTCTCGCCGCAACTCGAGAAAAACCATGAGACTTCCCCCTCGCCGTGAGATGAGGCCCGATTCCCCTGCCCTGCATGCAGAGCAATTCCGTGTTGCACATCAAACATGAAAGGAGCCTTGATTTCCTTGATGGCACTCCAGAGAATCCCCAAGAACACTGTTTCAAGGCTAGAGGGATCCTGAGGTCACTGTATCAACACAAAAGAGCTCCGTGGACCAAAAATCAACTCGAGATGAGAGGTTAGTCCCTGGCTTCGACTCCAGAGGAATACCACCTTACCACAAGCACCTCAAAAGGAGGCTTCTCTCAGCTCTAGGTATGTGAGAGGGACCCTGAGTTTGCGGCCTCAAGTGGAATGGACACTGCGATGCCCTGAAGCGAAATAAGGCCGGATATCCCTGCAGTGACTTGAATGCAGGCTCGTCTTGCATCTCCCAAGATGAAAGGATGTCTGAATCCCCTGTGAAGACCACAGAGAAAGCCCTAGTTCCACACCTCATCGTGACCGGAGGCCTCACATCCTTTGAAAACTCCAGAGGTACGCAGAGATCCGCGCCTCCAAAGGAGACGATACCTGACTCCTCTTGAAACTTGATAGGAGTCCCAGGATTCCTGTGGCACGTGGAAAGGGACCCTTGGTCTCCCGCCTCAGCTGGAGAGGCGTCCCAATTGCCCTGCCAAGCCTCGAGGAGAATCCCGAGTTGTCCCTCCCAACTAGGCAGGAGTCCTGACGTCGCTGAACAAACACGTGGGTGGAAGGGCCATCCCCGTCGTAACTCGAGAATATACCCCAGGTTTCCGCCGCAACTCGAGAAAAATCATGAGACTTCCCCCATGTCGCGAGATCAGGCCCGATTCCCCTGCACTGCATGCAGAGCAATTCCGTGTTGCACATCACACATGAAAGGAGCCTTGATTTCCTTGATGGCACTCCAGAGAAACCCCAAGGACACTGTTTCAAGGCTAGAGGGATCCTGAGGTCACTGTAGCCACACGAAAGAGCTCCGTGGACCAAAAATCAACACGAGATGATAGGTTAGTCCCTGGCTTCGACTCCAGAGGAATACCACCTTACCACAAGCACCTCAAGAGGAGGCTTCTCTCAGCTCTAGGTATGTGAGAGGGACCCTGAGTTTGCGGCCTCAAGTGGAATGGACACCGCAATGCCCTGTCTCGAAATACGGCCGGATATCCCTGCAGTGACTTGAATGCAGGCTCGTCTTGCATTTCCCAAGACGAACGGATGTCTCAATCCCCTGTGGATACCACAGAGTAAGACCTAGTTCCCCATATCATTGCAACCGGAGGCCTCACATCCTTTGAAAACTCCAGAGGTACGCGGAGATCAGTGCCTCCAAAGGAGACGATGCCTGACTCCTCGTGAAACTTGATTCGAGTCCCAGGATTCCTGTGACACGTGGAAAGGGACCTTTGGTCTCCCGCCTCAGCTGGAGAGGCGTCCCAATTGCCCTGCCAAGCCTCGAGGAGAATCCCGAGTTGTCCCTCGGAACTAGGCAGGAGTCCTGACGTCGCTGAACAAACACGTGTGTGGAAGGGCCATCCCCGTCGTAACTCGAGAATATACCCCAGGTTCCCGCCGCAACTCGAGAAAAACCATGAGACTTCCCCCTCGCCGCGAGATGAGGCCCGATTCCTCTGCACTGCGTGCAGAGCAATTCCGTGTTGCACATCACACAAGAAAGGAGCCTTGATTTCCTTGATGGCACTCCAGAGAAACCCCAAGAGCAGTGTTTCAAGGCTAGAGGGATCCTGAGGTCACTGTAGCCACATGAAAGAACTCCGTGGACCAAAAATCAACTCGAGATGAGAGGTTAGTCCCTGGCTTCGACTCCAGAGGAATACCACCTTACCACAAGCACCTCAAGCGGAGGCTTCTCTCAGCTCTAGGTATGTGAGAGGGACCCTGAGTTTGCGGCCTCAAGTGGAATGGACACCGCGATGCCCTGTCTCGAAATAAGGCCGGATATCCCTGCAGTGACTTGAATGCAGGCTCGTCTTGCATCTCCCAAGACGAAAGGATGTCTGAATCCCCTGTGGAGACCACAGAGAAAGACCTAGTTCCCCACATCATGGCGACCGGAGGCCTCACATCCTTTGAAAACTCCAGAGGTACGCGGAGATCAGTGCCTCCAAAGGAGACGATGCCTGACTCCTCGTGAAACTTGATAGGAGTCCCAGGATTCCTGTGGCTTGTGGAAAGGGACCCTTGGTCTCCCGCCTCAGCTGGAGAGGCGTCCCAATTGCCCTGCCAAGCCTCGAGGAGAATCCCGAGTTATCCCTGGCAACTAGGCAGGAGTCCTGACGTCGCTGGACGAACACGTGTGTGGAAGGGCCATCCCCGTCGTAACTTGAGAATATACCCCAGGTTCCCGCCGCAACTCGAGAAAAACCATGAGACTTCCCCCTCGCCGCGAGATGAGGCCCGATTCCCCTGCACTGCGTGCAGAGTAATTCCGTGTTGCACATCACACATGAAAGGAGCCTTGATTTCCTTGATGGCACTCCAGACAAACCCCAAGAACACTGTTTCAAGGCTAGAGGGATCCTGAGGTCACTGTAGCAACACGAAAGAGCTCCGTGGACCAAAAATCAACTCGAGATGAGAGGTTAGTCCCTGGTTTCCACTCCAGAGGAATACCACCTTACCACAAGCACCTCAAGAGGAGGCTTCTCTCAGGTCTTGGAATGAGAGAGGGACCCTGAGTTTGCGGCCTCATGTGGAATGGACACCGCGATTCCCTGACTCAAAACAAGGCCAGATGTCTCTGAAGTGACTTGAATGCCGGCTTGTCTTGCATCTCCCAAGATGAAAGGATGTCTGAATCCCCTGTGCAGACCACAGAGAAAGACCTAGTTCCCCACCTCATCGCGACCGGAGGCCTCACATCCTTTGAAAACTCCAGAGGTACACGGAGATCAGTGCCTCCAAAGGAGACGATGACTGACTCCTCGTGAAACTTGATAGGAGTCCCAGGATTCCTGTGGCACGTGGAAAGGGACCCTTGGTCTCCCGCCTCAGCTGGAGAGGCGTCCCAATTGCCCTGCCAAGCCTCGAGGAGAATCCCGAGTTGTCCCTCGCAACGAGGCAGGAGTCCTGCCGTCGCTGAACAAACACGTGGGTGGAAGGGCCATCCCCGTCGTAACTCGAGAATATACTCCAGGTTCCTGCCGCAACTCGAGAAAAACCATGAGACTTCCCCCTCGCCGCGAGATGAGGCCCGATACCCTGCACTGCGTGCCGAGCAATTCCGTGTGGCACATCACACATGAAAGGAGCCTTGATATCCTTGGTGGCACTCCAGAGAAACCCCAAGAACACTGTTTCAAGGCTAGAGGGATCCTGAGGTCACTGTAGCAACAGGAAAGAGCTCCGTGGACCACAAATCAACTCGAGATGAGAGGATAGTCCTTCTCTTCGACTCCAGAGAAATACCACCTTACCACAAGCATCTCAAGAGGAGGCTTCTCTCAGCTCTAGGTATGTGAGAGGGACCCTGAGTTTGCGGCCTCAAGTGGAATGGACACTGCGATGCTCTGACTCGAAATAATGCCGGATATCCCTGCAGTGACTTGAATGCAGGCTCGTCTTGCATCTCCCAAGACGAAAGGATGTCTGAATCACCTGTGTAGACCACAGAGAAAGACCTAGTTCCCCACCTCATCGCGACCGGAGGCCTCACATCCTTTGAAAACTCCAGAGGGACGCGGAGATCAGTGCCTCCAAAGGAGACGATGCCTGAGTCCTCGTGAAACTTGATAGGAGTCCCAGGATTCCTGTGGCACGTGGAAAGGGACCCTTCGTCTCCCGCCTTAGCTGGAGAGGCGTCCCAATTGCCCTGCCAAGCCTCGAGGAGAATCCCGAGTTGTCCCTCGCAACTAGGCAGGAGTCCTGACGTCGCTGAACAAACACGTGGGTGGAAGGGCCATCCCCGTCGTAACTCGAAAATATACCCCAGGTTCCCGCCGCAACTCGAGAAAAACCATGAGACTTCCCCCTTGCCGCGAGATGAGGCCCGATTCCCCTGCACTGCGTGCAGAGCAATTCCGTGTTGCACATCACACATGAAAGGAGCCTTGATTTTCTTGATGGCACTCCAGAGAAACCCCAAGAACACTGTTTCAAGGCTAGAGGGATCCTGAGGTCACTGTAGCAACACGAAAGAGTTCCGTGTACCAAAAATCAACTCGAGATGAGAGGTTAGTCCCTGGCATCGACTCCAGAGGAATACCACCTTACCACAAGTACCTCAAGAGGAGGCTTCTCTCAGGTCTAGGAATGAGAGAGGGACCCTGAGTTTGCGGCCTCATGTGGAATGGACACCGCGATTCCCTGACTCAAAATAAGGCCAGATGTCTCTGAAGTGACTTGAATGCCGGCTTGTCTTGCATCTCCCAAGATGAAAGGATATCTGAATCCCCTGTGCAGACCACAGAGAAAGACCTAGTTCCCCACCTCATCGCGACCGGAGGCCTCACATCCTTTGAAAACTCCAGAGGTACACGGAGATCAGTGCCTCCAAAGGAGACGATGACTGACTCCTCGTGAAACTTGATAGGAGTCCCAAGATTCCTGTGGCACGTGGAAAGGGACCCTTGGTCTCCCGCCTCAGCTGGAGAGGCGTCCCAATTGCCCTGCCAAGCCTCGAGGAGAATCCCGAGTTGTCCCTCGCAACTAGGCAGGAGTCCTGCCGTCGCTGAACAAACACGTGGGTGGAAGGGCCATCCCCGATGTAACTAGAGAATATACTCCAGGTTCCTGCCGCAACTCGAGAAAAACCATAAGACTTCCCCCTCGCCGCGAGATGAGGCCCGATACCCTGCACTGCGTGCCGAGCAATTCCGTGTTGCACATCACACATGAAAGGAGCCTTGATATCCTTGGTGGCACTCCAGAGAAACCCCAAGAACACTGTTTCAAGGCTAGAGGGATCCTGAGGTCACTGTAGCAACAGGAAAGAGCTCCGTGGACCAAAAATCAACTCGAGATGAGAGGTTAGTCCCTGGCTTCGACTTCAGAGGAATACCACCTTACCACAAGCACCTCAAGAGGAGGCTTCTCTCAGCTCTAGGTATGTGAGAGGGACCCTGAGTTTGCGGCCTCAAGTGGAATGGACACTGCGATGCTCTGACTCGAAATAAGGCCGGATATCCCTGCAGTGACTTGAATGCAGGCTCGTCTTGCATCTCCCAAGACGAAAGGATGTCTGAATCACCTGTGTAGACCACAGAGAAAGACCTCGTTCCCCACCTCATCGCGACCGGAGGCCTCACATCCTTTGAAAACTCCAGAGGGACGCGGAGATCAGTGCCTCCAAAGGAGACGATGCCTGAGTCCTCGTGAAACTTGATAGGAGTCCCAGGATTCCTGTGGCACGTGGAAAGGGACCCTTCGTCTCCCGCCTCAGCTGGAGAGGCGTCCCAATTGCCCTGCCAAGCCTCGAGGAGAATCCCGAGTTGTCCCTCGCAACTAGGCAGGAGTCCTGACGTCGCTGAACAAACACGTGGGTGGAAGGGCCATCCCCGTCGTAACTCGAAAATATACCCCAGGTTCCCGCCGCAACTCGAGAAAAACCATGAGACTTCCCCCTTGCCGCGAGATGAGGCCCGATTCCCCTGCACTGCGTGCAGAGCAATTCCGTGTTGCACATCACACATGAAAGGAGCCTTGATTTCCTTAGTGGCACTCCGGAGAATCCCCAAGAACACTGTTTCCACGCTATAGGAATCCTGAGGTCACTGTAGCTACACGAAAGAGCTCCGTGGACCAAAAATCAACTCGAGATGAGAGGTTAGTCCCTGCCTTCGACTCCAGAGGAAACCACCTTACCACAAGCACCTCAAGAGGAGGCTTCTCTCAGCTCTAGGTATGTGAGAGGGACCCTGAGTTTGCGGCCTCAAGTGGAATGGACACTGCGATGCTCTGACTCTAAATAAGGCCGCATATCCCTGCAGTGACTTGAATGCAGGCTCGTCTTGCATCTCCCAAGACGAAAGGATGTCTGAATCCCCTGTGGAGACCACAGAGAAAGACCTAGTTCCCCACCTCATGGCGACCGGAGGCCCCACATCCTTTGAAAACTCCAGAGGTACGGGGAGATCAGTGCCTCCAAAGGAGACGATGCCTGACTCCTCGTGAAACTTGATAGGAGTCCCAGGATTCCTGTGGCACGTGGAAACGGACACTTGGTCTCCCGCCTCAGCTGGAGAGGCGTTCCAATTGCCCTGCCAAACCTCGAGGAGAATCCCGAGTTGTCCCTCGCAACTAGGAAGGAGTCCTGACGTCACTGAATAAACACGTGGGTGGAAGGGCCATCGCCGTTTTAACTCGAGAATATACCCCAGGTTCTCGCCGCAACTCGAGAAAAACCATGAGACTTCCCCCTCGCCGTGAGATGAGGCCCGATCCCCTGCACTGCATGCAGAGCAATTCCGTGTTGCAAATCACACATGAAAGAAGCCTTGATTTCCTTGACGGCACTCCAGAGAATCCCCAAGAACACTGTTTCAAGGCTAGAGGGATCCTGAGGTCAATGTATCAACACGAAAGAGCTCCGTGGACCAAAAATCAACTCGAGATGAGAGGTTAGTCCCTGGCTTCGACTCCAGAGGAATACCACCTTACCACAAGCACCTCAAAAGGAGGCTTCTCTCAGCTCTAGGTATGTGAGTGGGACCCTGAGTTTGCGGCCTCAAGTGGAATGGACACCGCAATGCCCTGAGGCGAAATAAGGCCGCATATCCCTGCAGTGACTTGAATGCAGGCTCGTCTTGCATCTCCGAAGACGAAAGGATGTCTGAATCCCCTGTGGAGACCACAGAGAAAGACCTAGTTCCCCACGTCATGTCGACCGGAGGCCCCACATCCTTTGAAAACTCCAGAGGTACGCGGAGATCAGTGCCTCCAAAGGAGACGATGCCTGACTCCTCGTGAAACTTGATAGGAGTCCCAGGATTCCTGTGGCACGTGGAAAGGGACCCTTGGTCTCCCGCCTCAGCTGGAGAGGCGTCCCAATTACCCTGCCAAGCCTCGAGGAGAATCCCGAGTTGTCCCTTACAACTAGGCAGGAGTCCTGACGTCGCTGAACAAACACGTGGGTGGAAGGGCCATCCCCGTCGTAAGTCGAGAATATACCACAGGTTTCCGCCGCAACTCGAGAAAAATCATGAGACTTCCCCCTCGTCGCGAGATGAGGCCCGATTCCCCTGCACTGCGTGCAGAGCAATTCCGTGTTGCACATCACACATGAAAGGAGCCTTGATTTCCTTGATGGCACTCCAGAGAAACCCCAAGGACACTGTTTCAAGGCTAGAGGGATCCTGAGGTCACTGTAGCAACACGAAAGAGCTCCGTGGACCAAAAATCAACACGAGATGAGAGGTTAGTCCCTGGCTTCGACTCCAGAGGAATACCACCTTACCACAAGCACCTCAAGCGGAGGCTTCTCTCAGCTCTAGGTATGTGAGAGGGACCCTGAGTTTGCGGCCTCAAGTGGAATGGACCCCGCGATGCCCTGTCTCGAAATAAGGCCGGATATCCCTGCAGTGACTTGAATGCAGGCTCGTCTTGCATTTCCCAAGACGAACGGATGTCTAAATCCCCTGTGGAGACCACAGAGTAAGACCTAGTTCCCCATATCAATGCACCCGGAGGCCTCACATCCTTTGAAAACTCCAGAGGTACGCGGAGATCAGTGCCTCCAAAGGAGACGATGCCTGACTCCTCGTGAAACTTGATACGAGTCCCAGGATTCCTGTGACACCTGGAAAGGGACCTTTGGTCTCCCGCCTCAGCTGGAGAGGCGTCCCAATTGCCCTGCCAAGCCTCGAGGAGAATCCCGAGTTGTCCCTCGCAACTAGGCAGGAGTCGTGACGTCGCTGAACAAACACGTGTGTGGAAGGGCCATCCCCGTCGTAACTCGAGAATATACCCCAGGTTCCCGCCGCAACTCGAGAAAAACCATGAGACTTCCCCCTCGCCGCGAGATGAGGCCCGATTCCCCTGCACTGCGTGCAGAGCAATTCCGTGTTGCACATCACACAAGAATGGAGCCTTGATTTCCTTGATGGCACTCCAGAGAATCCCCAAGAGCAGTGTTTCAAGGCTAGAGGGATCCTGAGGTCACTGTAGCCACATGAAAGAGCTCCGTGGACCAAAAATCAACTGGAGATGAGAGGTTAGTCCCTGGCTTCGACTCCAGAGGAATACCACCTTACCACAAGCACCTCAAAAGGAGGCTTCTCTCAGCTCTAGGTATGTGAGTGGGACCCTGAGTTTGCGGCCTCAAGTGGAATGGACACCGCAATGCCCTGAGGCGAAATAAGGCCGCATATCCCTGCAGTGACTTGAATGCAGGCTCGTCTTGCATCTCCGAAGACGAAAGGATGTCTGAATCCCCTGTGGAGACCACAGAGAAAGACCTAGTTCCCCACGTCATGTCGACCGGAGGCCCCACATCCTTTGAAAACTCCAGAGGTACGCGGAGATCAGTGCCTCCAAAGGAGACGATGCCGGACTCCTCGTGAAACTTGATAGGAGTCCCAGGATTCCTGTGGCACGTGGAAAGGGACCCTTGGTCTCCCGCCTCAGCTGGAGAGGCGTCCCAATTACCCTGCCAAGCCTCGAGGAGAATCCCGAGTTGTCCCTTACAACTAGGCAGGAGTCCTGACGTCGCTGAACAAACACGTGGGTGGAAGGGCCATCCCCGTCGTAAGTCGAGAATATACCCCAGGTTTCCGCCGCAACTCGAGAAAAATCATGAGACTTCCCCCTCGTCGCGAGATGAGGCCCGATTCCCCTGCACTGCGTGCAGAGCAATTCCGTGTTGCACATCACACATGAAAGGAGCCTTGATTTCCTTGATGGCACTCCAGAGAAACCCCAAGGACACTGTTTCAAGGCTAGAGGGATCCTGAGGTCACTGTAGCAACACGAAAGAGCTCCGTGGACCAAAAATCAACACGAGATGAGAGGTTAGTCCCTGGCTTCGACTCCAGAGGAATACCACCTTACCACAAGCACCTCAAGCGGAGGCTTCTCTCAGCTCTAGGTATGTGAGAGGGACCCTGAGTTTGCGGCCTCAAGTGGAATGGACCCCGCGATGCCCTGTCTCGAAATAAGGCCGGATATCCCTGCAGTGACTTGAATGCAGGCTCGTCTTGCATTTCCCAAGACGAACGGATGTCTAAATCCCCTGTGGAGACCACAGAGTAAGACCTAGTTCCCCATATCAATGCACCCGGAGGCCTCACATCCTTTGAAAACTCCAGAGGTACGCGGAGATCAGTGCCTCCAAAGGAGACGATGCCTGACTCCTCGTGAAACTTGATACGAGTCCCAGGATTCCTGTGACACCTGGAAAGGGACCTTTGGTCTCCCGCCTCAGCTGGAGAGGCGTCCCAATTGCCCTGCCAAGCCTCGAGGAGAATCCCGAGTTGTCCCTCGCAACTAGGCAGGAGTCCTGACGTCGCTGAACAAACACGTGTGTGGAAGGGCCATCCCCGTCGTAACTCGAGAATATACCCCAGGTTCCCGCCGCAACTCGAGAAAAACCATGAGACTTCCCCCTCGCCGCGAGATGAGGCCCGATTCCCCTGCACTGCGTGCAGAGCAATTCCGTGTTGCACATCACACAAGAATGGAGCCTTGATTTCCTTGATGGCACTCCAGAGAATCCCCAAGAGCAGTGTTTCAAGGCTAGAGGGATCCTGAGGTCACTGTAGCCACATGAAAGAGCTCCGTGGACCAAAAATCAACTGGAGATGAGAGGTTAGTCCCTGGCTTCGACTCCAGAGGAATACCACCTTACCACAAGCACCTCAAGAGGAGGCTTCTCTCAGCTCTAGGTATGTGAGAGGGACCCTGAGTTTGCGGCCTCAAGTGGAATGGACACCGCGATGCCCTGACTCGAAATAAGGCTGGATATCCCTGCAGTGACTTGAATGCAGGCTCGTCTTGCATCTTCCAAGACGAAAGGATGTCTGAATCCCCTGTGGAGACCACAGAGAAAGACCTAGTTCCCCACCTCATCGTGACCGGAGGCTTCACATCCTTTGAAAACTCCAGTGGTACCCGAAGATCAGTGTCTTCAAAGGAGACGATGCCTGACTCCTCGTGAAACTTGATAGGAGTCCCAGGATTCCTGTGGCACGTTGAAAGGGACCCTTGGTCTCCTGCCTCAGCTGGAGAGCCGTCCCAATTGCCCTGCCAAGCCTCGAGGAGAATCCCGAGTTATCCCTCGCAACTAAGCAGGAGTCCTGACGTCGCTGAACAAACACGTGTGTGGAAGGGCCATCCCCGTCGTAACTTGAGAATATACCCCAGGTTCCCGCCGCAACTCGAGAAAAACCATGAGACTTCCCCCTCGCCGCGAGATGAGGCCCGATTCCCCTGCACTGCGTGCAGAGCAATTCCGTGTTGCACATCACACATGAAAGGAGCCTTGATTTCCTTGATGGCACTCCAGAGAAACCCCAAGAACACTGTTTCAAGGCTAGAGGGATCCTGAGGTCACTGTAGCAACACGAAAGAGCTCCGTGGACCAA